>NW_028277087.1:23775000-24400000 GCF_059951505.1 Python bivittatus | reverse complement strand
TGTCTAAATGAATAAATTGAATTAAATTATTTTAAAAAGCTCAGGTACACAGTAGGCTTCTGTCAGCCCCACCAAGTGAACCAGAACAGGAAATCAACTTTACAGGAAGGCTACGAGTACTTTTACTGAGACTGCCTATAAAAACGGATTCTTGTTAACCTGATACTGCTGCACCTCCTCTCCTTATATCCATGTGAATTAGGGAGATGTCTGCCCAAATTACTTCTGCATATTTTTTGCTTGTTTTGCTTAAGCCATGTTTTTCTCCTTGTCCCTTTGGTAACAGATCTGGCCTACCTCCATCAAGGTCATCTTCCTTACTCTCTACAGCTTCTTCCTGACTTTCTGGAGCCCCCAGAGAGGCAGTTATTGCTATGTCATAGAAGACCATCATCAAGTAGCCTAAGGAGATGAGGAGAAAGGCAGCCCAGAGGGAGCAGGTCAGTTGTGATTACCCCAGCCTCAGACGATGGGTCCTCTTGATCTACAAGGACTTATCTTCCCCAATATCAAATCTGCTTCATGGAGACCCATGGTTGGATTTTTATTTAAAATAGTATGGGCCTATTTTTTGTCTTTTGGGCCGCTCTGTGTGTCAAGTTGTGCTTTCATTTAATTGGGTGTGTGTGTGTGTGTGTGTGAGAGAGAGAGAGAGAGAGAGAGAGAGAGAGAGAGAGACAGCTGAGTTCAAGATGGTGTGATACTGTTTGTTATTTTTTTCTAACTGTTAATTTTAAAAGTCTGGGGTCTATTTTATTGAAAGGTAGAATATAAATGCATGCTGGTTTTGTCTGAGGTCAAGTTTTGCTGGAGATTTAAACTATTTTATTAACTCCACTAAACCAGATAATATCAAATTACTTTTTTAGTGGTGCCCTGGCAACAAGAACAGAGGGAATACAACAAGGATTAGTTCAAAAGGCATTAAGAAGCAGGATATGAATACAGAAAATCGAAACCTTGGTGTACTGAGTCCCTGGAAATCAAAGATGCTCAATGTGGAATGGCTAAAGGTCCACATAGAATAAATAATAGAATGGAAGTGATTTCCAATACCGTACAGCTGATAATAATATTTCTTGGTGCAAAATCCATGGGTGCTTGTAATGTTTAATTTTAGCATAAAGGTGAGCATTACAAACTAGCTGAATAAGCAGGGCAAATGTCAGCAGCAACTGGAATCCTGGAATATTTGCTAGATCACCAGTGGCTGGGAAAGGCGTATGCCTCATGTCTTCCTTTGATTCCCCTCATTGTTTTTCCCAGCCTAATGCTTCAAGCAATGTTGGGTGGCTAATTTAGTACCCATTTCCCAGAATCCTGCTAAATAGAGATTCTGCCAGAGAAGCTTCCATTTCTATCACAATTCTGTCTAAGATATGATACCGCTTTGGTCTCCTTGGTAGAGGTTGTATATGTGATGGAATGGAATTATGAAGGCCAGGCTCAGGGAGAAAAACATTTTCTTACATCTCCTGAGGAGTGTGGGAGATACAAGAGGATGAGACTGGCAACTCCCTGAGGAATTCACAATGTTGTGGCTGGCATTACTTGGGAGCTGGGATTTCAGTCTGGGAAGATTCTTGCTAGAGGTTGTAGCTAATAAACATAGCTGGACTGAATTTACATGGGCTCTTGGAGTTCCTTGAGCTAGGCCTGACATCAATCTTCCCAGACTGAAACCCCAGCTCCCAAGTAATGCCAGCCACAACATTGTGAATTCCTCAGGGAGGTGCCAGTCTCATCCTCTTGTATCTCCCACACCCCTCAGGAGATGTAAGAAAATGTTTTTCTCCTTGAGTCTGGCCTTCATAATTCCATTCCATCACAGTATACCAGAAACTAGTTGGGGGAAGTGCTGCTCCAGCAGCATCCACAGGAACTCAACGATGTGACACTTCAAGCTCTTCCCTTTGGGGCGTGCATGGAATATCATGATGCACTTAGACAAGGGGCAGTCCAACCTCCCTTCTTCCCCCTTCATTCCCTGTTTGAGAATTATTGACCCTTTTAGCAGTTTTCATTTCCATCAACCATGGTATCCATCTGGACCATCTGGTAGGGCGTGCCTCTTTGTAGTAGTTCTGGCCCTTCTTGTTGGATTGTGCTCAGAAAGATATGCCAGAAGACTCCTATGTGGCTTCTAGGTTGACTTATGATGCACAGGATTCTGTCTTCTCTCCATGAAACTCCTGGGGGAGGTCATTTGGAGCTTTGGAGTGGGTACCATCAGTACATTGATGTCACACACCTCTATTGTTCCCTGACTTCTAAGAAGACAATTCAGTACTATTCAGTACTAATATTACCTCATCTCAACTGGCTAGATGAGGGAAAACAAGCTGAAATTAAATCCAAGCAAGATAAATGCACAGCTGTTTTTTCCCCTTTGGTAAGAAAAAATCTGGCACTGAGGTGAAACGTGTTCTGGATGGCAGTTGCATTCCCCAAGAAGGAGCAAGTTCACAGTTTGGGAGTGCTTCTTGATCTCTAGCTTCACTAGATTTGCAGGTGATAGTTGTGGCAAAGAGCATGTCTGGACAATTACAGCTAATTTGCCAACTGCAATCTTCCTGAGCCAGTCAAACTCAAATAAAACTTAAGCCTCAAGGATCATATGATACCCTGCGCTGAAAGATCTGTGCTGGCTGCCAGTTGCCTTTCTAGTACAATTTAAAGCACTGGTGTTGATCTTGAAAGCCCTCTGCAGCTGCAATCTAATCCCAGGAAAATACATTGAAAACAGGGCTACATTTGTGCCCTTGCTCACTCTCAACCCCCTTTTGGGAATTGAATTTGCACTGCCCAAATCTCCAGTTACAATTTAAGTGGGAGGATAGTTACTTCTATGTAGCATAATCTCATATACAATAGTTGCAATACATCTGAATACTGGAAACGCGTGGAGGTGGGCTGTTATAGCTCTGAGGAAAACAAAAGCTCCGTGGCAGTATTTCTCAACCTTGGCAGCTTTAAGATGTGTGGTTTTCAACTCCCAGAATCCCCCAGCTAGCCATGCTGGCTGGGGAATTCTGGGAGTTGAATTCCACACATCTTAAAGTTGCCAAGGTTGAAAAACACTGCTTTATGGTTTATGTAGCTGACCTTGTGTTCCCTTCAGTTAAGCTCCTTCCCAGTTCCTTAGTTGCTTTCCAAACTACTGTTATCAGCAATTAGATTCAGGCTTTACAACTTGGGGTGTCTCTCTGGAATATTCTCTCTCTCTCTCTCTCTTTTAATCTTGTGAGGGTTGTAATGGGGCTGAGTTTCCTATAAGTAATTAATGGTGTTATTTCGGTAACTAAACAGCATCATATCTAAAGGGAATGGGCCTCCAGGGCAATATCAGTGACCATCTGAGTGCCTCATCCAGTCAACTGAGTAAGTTTCTTAACCACACTGAATCATAATTTATACGTCTTCCAAATGATTTATCTGGAATTTGGTGTGCACACTCATTGTATGTTGAAGTCATTCCAGGAATATGTGTCATTTGATGTATTTTTAGAAACCAAATAAAGCCCCTTCTTCTCTCAGAACAGAAATGAAATGAAGAGGTATATTTTTATTAAACATTCACCACTTCTCAGAAACAGTATAGTGGGCTTTTTTACCCAGTGGGTAATCTCTCTTTCTCTTTCTCTTTCTCCTTCTTCTCTTTCTCTTTCTCTTTCTCCTTCTCCCTTTAGCAAATATAAAAAAAAAACTGCATACTGATAGCCAGTGAAGTATGTTTAAGCACAGTGTTCCTGGAACATGATTGCTGCATAGTTTGTGAGCATTCCCAAGGGAGGCCAAAGCAGAAAGCAGCAATAAATCTTCAGGTAAATCTTTCTTTAGTGGAGATCAATTGGAGACATTCTTGCTTTCAGAAGCACACTATTTTTTTCCCCCAGAAGCAGGTGACAGAAAGCTTACAACTACTGGCACACAATTTTTAAGAAAGAAGAACTTGTCTTATGCCGGTCTGAGACTATGTACAGTATGTATATCTGTGTGTATGTGTGTGTGTGTGTGTGTGTGTGTGTGTACCTCTGATGTTTTTTGCCCAAATAGAAACAGATCCTTGTCTAAACATCTGGACACATACTGACCAATCAATTAATACTGGAATAGCTGCATTGGTGCATAGCTCTATCCCCTACAAGCACATTTAAACAAATTTGCCTTTGATATAATGCTCAGGAGAGGCTGACTTCCTTTAACTAATGCCCTGATTCAGATGTGAGACCCATTTTAATTTTTATTAATGTTGGAAGTATTTCAGGAAGTAAAAATACTGGCTCTGACCTATGGTGATCCTCACTGTGCTATCAGCAAGTTCCTAAAACCGTGTCCCCATGCCACAAACATATCCTGGAAACATTGGCCAGCAGCCCCAAACTCTTAAGGTGTTCCTCCTCATTATTCAGTGATAGCTATTTATCTATCTATCCTTGATAGCAGAAAACTATTGGTATGAGATTTGCTGCTTCCATTGGCAACTCCTATCCTGCCTCACTAATTGCTATTCTCCCCTCTTGCCTCTGTTTCCAATCACTGTCAGTCACCTGACATCCTTCCTAGTAATGGATTACAAAATCTAAAACACTTTAGTTACCTTGAGACTTTCCTTGATGTCAGAGTAAGGTGGAAAATATGAGTTTAATGCCAATACAACTAAGGAAAACTTAAATCTATCTCACTCATGGGCTGGGAATGAGATGAAAGCAACATCATGGAAACAGAGTAGAAAAAAAAAAGATGTTGCCAGGATATGTTTCAGTGATTCCACGTTTGCCGAACAGCCCCAAACTCTGTCCACAAAGGCATCTAATCTGTCTGTCTGTCTGTCTGTCTGTCTGTCTGCCCTGTCTGTCTGTCTGTCTGTCTGTCTATCTATCTATCTATCTATCTATCTATCTATCTATCTATCTATCATCTATCTTTTTTTTTCCTTTTTTTTTTCCTTCCTAGCATTTTTCCCACAAGTGCAGGGCCCGCTTTTTTCGGATTGACCGAATATTGATCTGTTGTTGCCCAAGCCTGACATCGTAGGCTGAGAGAGGGTAACTGGCCCAAAGTCACGTGGGCGGTTTTCATGTCTAAGGCAGGACTAAAACTCACAATCTCCTGGTTTTTGGCCTGCTGCCTTAACCACTAGACCAAACTGGCTCTCTAAACTCTCTCTCTCTCTCTCTCTCTCTCTCTCTCTCTCTCTCTCTCTCTCATCTATCTCTCTCATCAATCTATCTTTATCATTTGTCTCTTTCTATCTACTTTTTTTTTGTCTGAGAAATTGCATCCTATAAAATGTAGATGATCACTATCATGAAATCATAAAACAATACCTGCGAAATTTTAAGGCCATAAAACTGGAAATAGAGTTAGACATGCAGAAGTAGTACCAATAAAATGTTCACTTGCATCCTTTGACTTCTGTGGATTTAAAGAATTATTATATTGTAGAGTAATTATTTGCACTTCAGTTAGATTGCTTTGTGCTGTAATGGGATGATTCTAAGTATATGTTTGGTAACTTTTGGAGTAGGGATATCGATGATGATGATGATAATGATGACGACGATGACAATGATGATAAAGGCTTACTGAATACCAAAGAAACCAAACTGGCCTATAAGAAAGACCAGATGAAGAATAGAAAAGAGACATGGCAAGGCAAAGTATTACATGGCCAGTACACAAAAAAACTAGCAGGCAAAGCAGATAACAAGAAGACCTGGCAATGGCTGAGAGCAGGAAAGTTGAAGAAAGAGACAGAGGGGCTCATTCTGGCTGCACAAGACCAGGGCTTAAAACAAATGCATATAAAGCCAGAATCGAGAAGACAGCAACAGACAGCAAATGCTGCCTCCGCAAAGAAGTTGAAGAAACAGTGGACCACCTAGTTAGCTGCTGCAAGAAGATCACACAGACTGACTACAATAAATGGCATGACAAAGTAGCAACAATGGTGCATTGGAATAGCTACAAGAAATACCATTTGCCCGCAAGCAAGAACTGGTGGGACCACAAAATAGACAAAGTAATAGAAAATGAAGAAGCTAAAGTGCTCTGGGACTTTAGAATTCAAGCACCTGCCATGCAACACCCCAGACTTAACAACTGTTGATAAGAAAGACAAAATAGTCTGGATAGTGGACATTGCAATACCTGGAGATAGCAGAATAGAAGAGAAAGAACTGGAGAAAATCACAAAATACAAAGACCTGCAAATAGAAATAGAACGACTATGGCAAAAGAAAGTAAAGATAGTACCAGTAGTTATAAGCACCTTGGGTACAATCCCAAAACATCTGGAGCACCACTTGAAGACCATCGGCACTGACAAAATCACTATCAGACAATTGCAAAAGGCAGCTTTACTTGGAACAACTTATACCCTGCAATGATACCTTTAACACCATCAAACACCTGCCTGTCTCAGGTCCTCGGGAAGGACTCGATAGGTAGATAAAAATGCCAAATCCAGTCTAAACATCTGGCTGACTATGTGACCAACCATAATAATAATAATAATTTCATTTAAAAGTTAGAGGCAAGAGGAAAAAAAAGATTTCAGAAATGCTTTGTTAACTATCTGTGACCTATAGACACTTTTTTTCCCCAGTGATATGCAGGTAAGTGGTGATCTGTTGCACAAAAACATTATATTTGGGTTACTCACATCACAGTGAGTCATGGCCAGACTTTCTAAAAGACATCAGAATCAGCAGGAGGCCTGACTCATCAGCCACAGCAGCAGATATCTTAGATTGTTCTGCTCGCAATCCCTTAAAGACATTGCTTTGTCTGGCAGTAAGTACCAAGTTCGTTCTACTGATCAGCACTGAATTCCACCAGCAACTTAATTTAATGGTATCTCTGTTTCAACTCAGGTATATGTATAATTATGGAATGGTAAAGAGGTTCTACACAGCAGCTTCAGGTGGGGTTGGGGGATGTGAAAAAAAAGTCGAGATGGTGGAAGTGTTGTTGCAATGCAAGTTCTGCCCTTCTTGTATGCATGTTGCACATCTTGTCTTTTTTTACCCTCTTCATGGATGCCACTGGTTCCATATGTGTCACATGACAAGCATACAGCAACAACACTGATATTTCACATACAGTTCATGTGTCCATATATCTGTCTTCTAACATTTAGGTATTAGTGCTGAGCTAAATTATTGGCCTAGGTTGCTGTTTAGTACAGACAGTCCTCTACTTACAAACAGGTTATATTCCAAGAAGCTGTTCGTAAGTCCATTTTGTTCATAAGTCCAACCACGGCATGTTACATATGTATGCCCAGAAGTTTACAGTGTGCCACATACGTATGCATGCATGCTGTAAACCTCCGGGCATATACACACATGCGTGCCATAAACTTCTGGGGCTGTCCTTCTGGGACCTTCATTGTTGGAGTTGTTGGAGGTTTGTTCATATCAGCAAAAGTTCATAACTCGAAAGTTTGTAAGTAGAGGACTGTCTGTATTTTACCAGTGAGATGATAAACTCAATCTTTGAGAGAGCAAAGTTCAAAGCAGGGCAAAGGTTTAAGTACAAGGTGGCAAGATTATATTTCTGTTTATTGGAGAGTTCACTTGTTATCAATGATGTAGGATATCACACCTTTTCTCAAGAACACCACCAAGCTTCAGTGAGAAGGGAGGCAGGTGAGACCCTCACTCCAGTAAAAAATATCTTGTTATTTCAGTTTTCCCAAATTGCAAAAGACCACCCTACCCTTCTTTTGTAGAAATGAAAGTGATAATGAGATATTTGCCCCATTCTGTATAAATTTCCAGAAATTTTATATTAACTAGAGTGCCAATGATACAGGCACAGTGACTATATTGCTTCCTGTAATTATTATAGTTGCTGTTGTTTCCTAGCTTTGACTAATGGTGAGATGAAAATCCCACTTGATTTTTACCACTCCATTCCCAGCTTCTAAATTCTGAAAGATAGATCCAGGCATTCTTCAGATAGGACAGGAGAAAAGCTTAATATTTTTATGGCTGAGGTCAAGGATCCTGAATCTTTTAGATCAGCAGGCCCATGTGGAATTTTGAGAACGTTAGGGGCTCTCTCACAAAATGAGAGTCAGTGATTTATTTCACACAGATAAAAAATCTGATAGCTATCAAAAGAGCGAACAGTTGCACACTACCCCTCCTACACAAAAGAAGCAGGCAGGCATGAATTTAAATAAATAAATCCCACCCTCTTCATAAAAAAAGTGGGAGGAAGTAGACAAGAGTTCTGCCATCCTAAAGTTGCATATATATAGGTTTCTCATTTAAAAATGAGAAATTGCTGGAAGTCTTATGTTGTACTGTAACGTTTACTTTCCTTATAATTGTTACTGTTAACCAAAGCTCTTGCATTTTGTTTCCCTGGAATAACTGTTTCCAGTCCTGGAAGTACATGAGTCTGGTAGCCAGCCACAAAACATCCATTTACCAGGAGGCAAACAAAACATTGGAGGGAAACCACCCACCATGGGTTCCAAAGGCATTGTTGGAAATGCAGGTTATGCTCAAGCATCAACTATGCTTTGCAACAAGCCATCTTCCCATTTTTTAAAAAAGTAAGGTCTAATCTTGTTTGAACCAAGCTCGACGCCTGCTGACTTTATTGATGCAACTTTGCAGGAAGGTTGGCAAAAGTGTTGTTAGCCATTATCCCGTCTGGTCCTTTTTTAAAACGTTCCATCTAGTTTATAGTCCTGGTACTCCCTGAAGGTCTCTCTTCCAAATACTAATCAGGCCTGACCCTGCTTAGGTTCTAAGCACAGGTAAGGCCAGTCAGGTGCTACCTGAGATTTCTTTTTTAAAAATTAAAGAATGGAAAAAATAAAATTAGGTAGAACAGGAAATTTGGAGGGTACCTAGGAGCATGTTATTGAAGGTATCATGATCTCGGGTTGCCATACTGAGAACCAGAACAGAATACAGAGTAGTTTTAATATCAGGAATGCAGCGGCACAGTTTGATATAAGTCAGAAGGGAAGTGAATACCTTATGATTTACTGGAGTTGCTCGGGTTAGCAGTTCTGCTCAGGGTTTCCCTGAACGCCACCAAAGTCCATTTGTATGCTGGCTGCAGGAAGATTCCAACATCCTCTAGCTCCACTATGAGATTTAGATACATATTGGAGTCTTTGGTATTGATATAATGCACATTTGGGACTCTGAGAGAGTTGCAGTGAATGCAGAAGGCATGGCTTAACTGACAAAATGTAAGGAAGAAAATATCCACTGTTATTTGCAGTTTTAGGGGGAAAACATCTATGATCGAATTGTGTAGAATTAAAAACCTTCGTCCCTTTCACCCCAAATATATTTCACCATATTTTTTTATTGCAACTTTGCACAAGTGAACAAGGCATGGGCTTCTCAGATGTATTCCTTCTGAACCCTGAGCAGATTTGGGGTGCTTAGTTTAGGCAAGATGGCTTCCTACATCATATATAGAGCTGAATTTACATTGAAGTGAGAGATGGATGCCAGGCAAGGAGGCTACCTTGGAGATATGCACTGTGAAACTGATAAATGCTAATGAGCTGAATGGGAAATATAAAGGAACAAGCCAGATAAAAAGGGCCTGTAGGGCTTCACATCCAATCCTGTCCTCAATGATGCATGGCTATCCCCAGCCTCGGCCATCTATATATTAAGCAGGAGAAGATAAATCATAAGTAGGGAACTCCTTTCTGCCTATGAGACCCATTCATTCCTGCATATCAATGAGCTGCATGCCAGGGGTGATACAGCCCAAATCCAAAGTAGGTGCCGAAGCTGAAAGTAGTCATGGAATAGTGAATAATTATTTGAAAGGGTGGGGAATCAAGCAAGCATTGAATGACAATGTAATGTCAAAGATCCTATCAAGCCACTGTTTATTGCTATAAATGCAGCAAATTCTGCAAGGCAAAAACTGGATGTAGGTCCTGTGTATTGTGAACTTCAGCACAACTCCTCCAGCTGCTTTAATTCTACTTACTTGAGACTCCTTAGGAGCAGAAGACAGACTCCCATGCTAGTTGTACTGTTCTCTATCTCCCTCTTGCTCTTATTCTCCCTCCGTTTTTCTTTTCCCTCCCTTAATCTGTCTTGATACCTCTCCCCAACTCTTTCCTTCCTTCCCTCACTTCTTCCTGAGGTTGAGATAATTCCCTTCCTGACTTGACAGCTTACTGAATTTCCATGCTGAGAGATGGAAAAAGAGGTTATTTGTCCTTCTCAGGGAAACACTTCTCATGGTTGAAGAGTGCTATGTTTCAGGCTGCCCATTGATGGCAAAATGGATATCTTTCCATTACTTTTCTGATTCCCAATTACCTCCAGGAGATTATCGTAATAAAAACTGGTTGGAGGAGAGATCACTAAAATGATCTTCCTTTGCTCAAGTGATGGAAAGTTCCACGCATGTGAGTTTGCCCAGTTCTTTGAACTAGTAGAATGAAGTGCCAGAACTCAGAGAAGACAATGCATTTAGAGATCTACCCTCCAGCAGAATGGAAGAACTATACTTCATCAGCAAGGGCAAAAACTTTCTACAGTATTCCTTTTCATATAGTAATGCCTTAAGTGAGGGGGGTTTTTTTTCTGATTGGTTTTAATTTAATCATTTTAAGTATTTTCCAGCCTAACCATCTGGATTCCCTAAGAGGAAAGATAAAATCTGTGGTCAGGATAGATCTGCATGGATCAAGCAAATGTTGAATTCATTGCGTCATACATTTTAAGGGAAATCCCTTAATAAGCTGAATCCTAACGAACACCAATCCCAGGGCCTAGCCACATGGCTGCTTTTTTCCTGTTTCAGAGCAACAACCAACCCTTCCAATATGTGAGGATGAGCTCCCAGGATGCAACATGTGGCTTATATTTTCATTATTCTTTTACTCAAGGTACTGAGTGCTTAAACTAACACTCTTTTATATTAAGTCCCCTCGGCTTTGTGAAAATACATCCTTAAGATTGCAAGGTATGATTTTACAATAGGCAGTGCTCTGAGTTTAACCAGTACTGGGCTGAATTTTCACAACTCTTAGTTGTCATCTCATTATAGAGACTATGAAAAATCCTCTTCCTTGTTTTATGCACTTTTTCTTTGCACCAGTTGAACTCAGTAATGTGCAGCAGCAAAACAGGAATCAGTGCTGGTGAATGTCAATGTCCTTGGGCTATGGATTCACTTGTAGGCATCTATTCACCTTATTCTGCTTGGATTGAGATGTGTATTTTCTTGCAAGTAAGCAGATGCCTCCATATTGTTTCTCAACTGCAAAAGAATACATGAACGGCTTAGAGCATGGGGACATTTATTTTCATTTATCTATACATCGCATTTATATAGCCGCCCATCTCACACCATGGAGATCAAACAATGCCCAGTTTTACAACCTAAAAAAGGGCACAAAAATACTTCCTCCCTCTTCAAAGGACATATATGTGTGATGCCTGTCATAGGGCTCTGCAAATTATGGTGAATTTTTATATAATAATTTGTAATTCTTATAAATCTATAATAATTTTTCAGTGGAGTGAAAACAAATTGCCAGAAAAGAGGGAGGGGTGTTTCAAGGTCATGGAAATCTGTTTAAAATGTCCTTTCCCTATCTTGGTTAGACTTTCTTGAGAATGATATAGATTGCTTTTGTTTTAAATTCATGTCTTTATCAAGAACATAGCAGTAATTTGCATTAGCTCCTATCATTTTGCCTTATTTGTCACCACTTCTCATATTGAAATTCTTCTTTTATATGAATGCTTGACCCTCGCAAATCCCCCCCAACAAAATAAACCATGTACGAGGTTGTTACACTTCAGATGTATATTGAGCACTTTAAAAAAATCTTGGCATTTGATTTGTTGTAGATGGAAACCCTACAGAAATGTTTCAAAATACATGTTCAGTCATGTTATAATGAACACTGCTTTAGATGAGATTTTGCAAGGATTAGTCAGAATCATGGAAAATATCCCTGATGGCTAAATAGGATCTCCATATACAGTATGCTGGCATTGTACCAGATGATAGAGACCAGCAATAATGTAAGGCCATCATTTTTATGCCTTACTTAGTGTGATGGAATGGAATTATGAAGGCCAGGCTCCGGGAGATAAACATTTTCTTAGCTCGCCAGAACAGCGTGGGAAGGAACAAGAGGATGAGGCTGGCACCTCCCTGAGGAATTCACACTGTTGTGGCTGGATGACTTTGGGAGCTGGGGTTTTAGTCTGGGAAGATTCTTGCTAGAGGTTGTAGCTAATAAACATAGCTGGGCTGAATTGGCATTGTCTCTTGGAGTTCCTCGGGCTAGGCCTGACACTTAGGCACCAGATTTAACAAATCTGATCAATCAGGAACCCAATTGCATTGCTGGGTTCCTGCCTTTTATTAGAAAAGTGTTGTTTTAAAATCACTTGCATCCTCTTACATGTGTCTGATTGATGAATCATTTCACTCTCTGAAAATAATACTAATATCTGAAAGGGATCTTTGTGCAATTACTCCCCTGGATAAATTCATTACAAAATCATAATGTTAATTTAAGCATGGTTAACTGTTAGATGATACATATGATAAATATGAGCTATTATAATTGAATGTTAGAGAAGTTTTGAAAACAGCCCCCAGAGTTTGTTCCTAAAAGATGAACTGCTGTTACGTTAATCCAAGGCGTCATCAAGTTAATTTACCCTTTAAGTATTTTTCTGATAAGTTTACGCTGAGATCCATTGCTTCATGACATTCAACTGAAAATGAAAAGCAGTCTCTCCTGCCTCTACAGTTTACAACTGGATAGTTTTCAGCATTTGTTTTTATTATCACTTCTATCTTCAGCCAATAAGGAATTCATAACTGGAGATTTAAAAAAAAAAAAAAAAACCTGAAGGAATTGCAGAATTGAACTCACCCTGAAATTTCTCTGGAAGTAAAACAGGACATTAATACAGCAGTTTTTCTCAGGCAAAATAGGTATGTGTAACTTTTAGAGGGGCCAAAAAAGAATTGCCGTAAGACTGGAGAAATCTATATCGGGATGTTCAGAAATCCTTAACTATAGTACAACCAAATTGTGAGGATTAGCAAGCTTGCAGCGATAGAAAGTAGGAAAGCTCAAGGGATTTCATCATTGCAGATTCAAAGGTGAAGTGACCTGACCATGGTGAAGGCATAGATTGAAAAGCTGTTCACTTCTGAAACACTCTTTTGTTATTATTACTATTATTGTGGTTTGTTGCACAGTCAGCCAGATGTTTAGACTGGATTTGGCATTTTTATCCACCTATCGAGTCCTTGTTGTTGTTGTTGTTGTTGTTGTTGTTATGTAGCGCCTGTTGGGAGGGAAAAAAATAAAATTAATGTTAAAGTGTTTATTTTAGGGTACAAGGCATTTTAAAATGTATGCATTTAGATAAAACAAGCTACATCTGATATGAGGGAAGTGGATATCCACTCATTAAATGTGACTTCTTTCTATTCTCCTTTCCTTTACACTTCTTGCACGTTATTAAAATGTTGCATTGGACCCCCAACTAAAGACAGAACAAAGATAAAAGATGAATATATAAGAATGAACAGTGGATATTTTTCAAGCATGAAGGAAACTTCTCTGAGAAGCCTCAGCTAATAGTTCCATGATAATACAAAGATGCATCTTTGATTCCTTAACTGAAATTAGCATGTTTGGAAAAAAAAAAAACACACAGTAGTGGAGATAGCAACATTCATTTCGGAGTAGCATGTAATCCCAAAGCTGGTTAGCTAATGACTAATGGTGTTTTGTGATACCAGTTATAAACCAACTACTTCCACTCATTTCACACTAAGTTTATCAGCTTTTGCTCTTGGAATAACAAAAACCACAACCTTAACCCCAACCTTAACTTCATGGGAACTGGAAGAGGTACACAAATGTTATCTACTACTCAGTATTTACTCAGCAGTAGCACTGTGTGAAGCTCCTGATCCCATCCACAGCTGGTGTTGCAGCTGGCCTATACATCCCACCAGACTTTATTTAGCTGAATATTACAGCAGTAACATTTCATTATAGCTCTGCTCAGAAAAGTCATAGTCCATTGGTTTTATTGAAGCTTACTTCTCCCTTGCTTCCATTTCACCCAAAAGGACAGCTGTTTAAATGTGTACTGGGTGGAACACCTAAGGGCTTTTTAATGTTAATTAAGTTGAGAGGAAGAGACTTTAACAAGCACCTTTCTTTCTTTTTCCATAAATGCCAACTTGTTCAGTGTTGACATTAAATTCTGAAATTAACACATCAAACACAAGAAGGTCTTGATTGTTTTTTTTGCATGTAACAAAGAACTCTTGGTTGAAAGCTGGGATAAAAATTGAAAAAGGAGAATATAAAATGTTTTATTTCTATAACCTCCATCCCATATGCCATATGCTGTATTTTGTGTATTTCTCAGATTTCTTATCCTACCATTGAAAAGATTTTCCCTTATGGCTACAAATAGAGAAGCAAGCTCTAATTCAATTTCCTGTCTACAGGAACACAATTATTTTCTACAGAACAGCCTTCCCCAGTCTGATGCCCTTAAAATGTGCTTAATGGCATAAAGCCAGGTTATTTGAAGGACTGCCTACTTCCAGTTGTTTCTGCCCATCCAGTGCATTCAGGCAGAGTGGGGCACTCCAGGTTCCATAATTTAATTGTGGTCTTCTTATAAGACTGAGAAAATGTGCCTTCTCTGTTGCAGCCTCTGCCCTCTGGAACAGCATCTCCCCCAAGATACACATGATTTCTATTCTCCTTAAGAGACTTCCAGAAGTCTCTTAAGATGTAGCTAAGTCTCCAGGCTTTACAATGCCTGTGGAGGCCCTGTTGACTTTTCTTCCATGTTGGGGAGTGTTGTTTTGCACTGGGCAGTCATGTGGGTTTTAGTTGTGTTTTAACATGTATATGTGCCTTCAATTCAGTCTTGACTCCTGGCAACTGGCTGGATAAGTCCATCCAGTTTTCTCAGCAGTATTTTCAGAAGTGGCTTGCCATTGCCTCCTTCTTCCCAGAGCTGAGAGGGAATCCCTGGCCCAAAGTCATCCAGGTGGCTTATGTATAAAGTGGGACTACAACTCACAGTCTCCTAGTTTCTAGCCTGGTGCCTTTACCACTTAACCGAACTAGCTCTCACTTTTAACGTATGTATTGGACTTATTGTATGCCACACAGAGTCTTGGAGTTGGGTGGCCTTATCAGATCCAATTAATTAAATAAATAAAATAAACCAAGACTCCTTGTCAACATGGCCTACAAGGAAGTCTGCTGAGCGCAACATCTTCCAAGAACAGTCTTCCCTAATCAGCTACTTTCCACTTGCATTAGACTTTCATTTCTAGAATTTAGGCCAGCATGTTGTCATCTTCCCTAGTCTCCTTTCAGAAGCAATTTGGTAAAATATATGCTACAGAACTTTCCTGCTGTTGTTTTTTTTTAATTTTATATTTTATCCTATGGAACTGTGAGTCCAGGAAGATCCCCAAACTGTACACTGAATCTGAGTGGGGTAGTACAACCTACTGTTAACACTTCACAGTACATCTGATCAGGAAACAGATTCCACTGGAAGATTAGAACTATACTGATTCTATAAAACAGACTCTTGCAAGTCTGACTGTGTGTTACATCCCCTTCCTGTTATATCCCAATGAATCAAGGAAGGGACAAACCTCCCTGAGTCTCTTCCAAACACTATCTTGTTTCCCAGGACTTAATGAATATTTCAGCTCATATAATAGTTCTTGCCTATTTTCCTCCAAATCACCTCCTTGATTCTGTACATCCACCCACAGTCAAGGATGATCTCTCTCCAGTTCCAGGACCCATGGGGCCCAAAACTCATGGCAACTCAATCTTGGTAGGGTTGAACCAAAGTTCTTCCCAATCCTGTGGGAAGAACCTTGACGGCTTCATTTGTACAGATATACCATTGAGTATCATCACCATACTGACAATACTGCATCTTGTGCCAATAGATGACCTCTCCCAGTGGCTTCATGTAGGTATTAAAAGCAAGAAGGGAGAGACCTAAGGCACCACACAAAGCAGGGGTCTAGGACTAGACCGCTTTCCTCACGCCAGCACCGACTGGAACTGGCCTTAGAGGAAAAAGGAGAACCACCGCAAAACAGTTCCCCCATTCCCAACCCCTGTCCAGTTCCTGGGGACCAATAGGATCAAACACCTCCCAGATAACACTGAAGGACTGTACTTTCATCAGTTTCATAGAGTTTACCCATCTGGAGTCTAGCTAAGAGTGAATCTGAGTGATTTTATCTATCAAATATCAAGAACAGTCTTCATAGCACCCCTGGTCAGGAGGGACTGGGTCTCTCTGAAAAATGCCAGTAGCTGATACTTGAAGGATGCAATCAGAGTAGAGAAAAAGAGACATTTCAGTGTTCTTATCACCACAACATAGGTCAAAGTAAGCCATAAGCAAGTTTTCTTTTTCTCTTTCTAGATCTTCTTCACTGATATCCTCTGCCCTCCTGGTCTTCTAGTGTGCACGCACTGCCACTGTAATTGGATCCATCCACTTTATTGCTCCAACAACACAAGAGACGACTCTACACATGGACATCACCAGATGGTCAATACCGAAACCAGATTGATTATATACTTTGCAGCCAAAGATGGAGAAGCTCTATACAGACAGCAAAAACAAGACCAGGAGCTGACTGTGGCTCAGATCATGAGCTTCTTACTGCAAAATTTAGACTTAAATTGAAGAATGTAGGGAAAACCACTAGACCACTCAGGTATGACTTAGATCATATTCCTTGTGAGTACACAGTGAAGGTGATGAATAGATTTAGAGGATTAGATTTGGTAGACAGAGTGCCTGAAGAACTATGGACGGAGGTCCATAACATTGTACAGGAGGCAGCAACTAAAACCATCCCAAAGAAAAAGAAATGCAAGAAAGCAAAATGGCTGTCTGATGAGGCTTTACAAATAGCTGTGGAAAGAAGGAATGTGAAAAGCAAGGGTGAAAGGGAAAGATATAAGCAACTGAATGCAGATTTCCAGAGAATAGCAAGGAGAGATAAGAAGGCCTTCTTAAATGAACAATGCAAAGAAATTGAGGAAAACAATAGAATGGGGAAGACTAGAGATCTCTACAAGAAAATTGGAGATATGAAAGGAACGTTTAGTGCAAAGATGGGCATGATAAAGGACAAAAAGGCAGGGACCTAACAGAAGCAGAAGAGATTAAGAAGAGGTGGCAAGAATACACAGAAGAACTATACAAGAAAGATCTTAATGTCCCTGATGTCCACGCTGGTGTGATCACTGACCTTGAGCCAGACATCCTAGAGAGTGAAGTCAAGTGGGCCTTAGGAAGCATTGCTAACAACAAAGCTAGTGGAGATGACAGTATTCCAGCTGAGTTATTTAAAATACTAAAAGATGATGGTGTTAAAGTGCTGCACTCAATATGCCAGCAAGTTTGGAAAACGCAACAGTGGCCACGGGATTGGAAAAGGTCAGTTTATGTTCCAGTTCCAAAGAAGGGCAACGACAAAGAATGCTCAAACTATCGCACAATTGCACTCATTTCACATGCTAGCAAGGTTATGCTCAAAATCCTACAAGCTAGGCTTCAGCAATACATGAACTGAGAACTACCGGATGTACAAGCTGGGTTTCGAAGAGGCAGAGGAACTAGAGATCAAATCGCCAACATTCGCTGGATCATGGAGAAAGCACAAGAGTTCCAGAAAAATATCTACTTCTGCTTCATTGACTATGCAAAAGCCTTTGATTGTGTGGATCACAACAAACTGTGGCAAATTCTTAAAGAGATGGGAGTACCAGACCACCTTACCTGTCTCCTGAGAAATCTGTATGCGGGCCAAGAAGCAACAGTTAGAACCGGTCATGGAACAACCGATTGGTTCAAAATAGGGAAAGGTGTACGACAAGGCTGTATACTGTCACCCTGCTTATTTAACCTATATGCAGAGTACATCATGAGAAATGCCAGGCTGGAAGAATCACAAGCCGGAATTAAGATTGGAGGGAGAATCATCAACAACCTCAGATATGCGGACGATACCACCCTAATGGCAGAAAGTGAAGAAGAACTAAAGAGCCTCTTGATGAGGGTGAAAGAGGAGAGTGCAAAAGCTGGCTTGAAACTCAACATTAAAAAAATTAAGATCATGGCATCTGGACCCATCAATTCCTGGCAAATAGAAGGGGTAGAAATGGAAGCAGTAACAGACTTCATTTATTTGGGCTCCAAGATCACCGCAGACGGAGACTGCAGCCATGAAATTAAAAGACGCTTGCTCCTTGGGAGGAAAGCTATGGCAAGCCTAGATAGCATATTAAAAAGCAGAGATGTCACCTTGCTGACAAAGATCCGCATAGTCAAAGCTATGGTTTTTCCAGTAGTAATGTATGGCTGTGAGAGCTGGACCATAAAAAGGCCGAGCGCCGAAGAATTGATGCCTTTGAACTCTGGTGCTGGAGAAGACTCTTGAGAGTCCCCTGGACTGCTAGGAGGTCAAACCAGTCAATCTTAAAGGAAATCAACCCTGATTGCTCATTGGAAGGATCGATAATGAAGCTCAAGCTCAGATATTTTGGTCACCTAATGCGAAGAGAGATCTCTTTGGAGAAGACCCTGATGCTGGGAAAGATTGAAGGCAAAAGGAGAAGAGGACGGCAGAGGATGAGATGGTTAGATAGCATCACTGAAGCAATGAGCATGAAACTGAGCAAACTCAGGGAGGCAGTGAAGGACAGGAAGGCCTGGCGCAATATGGTTCATGGGGTCACGAAGAGTCGGACACGACTTAACAACTAAACAACAACAACAACAACTTTATTGCTGGTCACCCTCTTCTCTTTCCTTCCACCTTTCTCAGCATTATGAACTTCTCAAGGGATCTGGGCCTTCACATAATGTGTTCAAAACACAATAATTTGAGCCTGGTTATTTGGAAACTCTGGACTGATTTGTTCTATGATCCATTTCTTTGTTTTCTTCACTACCCATAGTATTTTCAGGAATTCTCCAACACCAAAGTATAAGAACATCAGTACTCTTTCCCACCTGCTTTTTCATAGTCCAGCTTTCACTAGAGTGTCACAGGGAAAACCATTGCCTGCATGATTCTGATCTTTGGAGGTATAGACATGCCATGGCATCTGAATATTTTTTCCAAGACCTTCACAGCTATTCTACTGAGTGCTAGTCTGTGGTGTATTTTTTGACTGCTTGTTCCTTTACCTGGATAGTTGATTGTAAAAGGCAGAAATTATCCACCACATCAATGTCTTCATTGTCATTTCTAAGGCTGGTTGTTGTCGTTAGGTTTGTCTCCTTTATATTTAATCCTAGACCCATTTTTTTCACTGCGCTCCTTCACTTTCATTACTAGAGTTTCCTGAATGCTTGCATTTTCAGCTATCAGAGTACTGTCATCAGCATAGTACAGGTTATTGAGTTTTCCTCCTCCAGTTTTAAAAGCACAGTCAGCTTCTTCCAATCCAACCTCCCTCAGTATTTATTCAGCTTATAGGTTGAATAAATAAGGAGAAAGTATACAGCCTTATCTTACTCCTTGGCCGAATGGCTTGCTTTAGCTGTGCAACTGGACTGACCTTCATATCATAGATGGTCCTGCTGAGAATATATACTCTGGGCATGTACTCTCGGTGTTCTTTGCTCGTCCCTTTTAGGAGCCAACCCTCCCCCTCACCATGATGAAAGCATAGCAGGGCATTATTTTATATCCTTTTTGCCATTTTCCTGTGAGTTGTATTATTGCTGCACAGGATTCAGATTGCTTTATAAAGAGCCCTGGGATAAATATTTTTAGAAGGTAGCATATAAAATGCCTTTGATAGTTTGAGTAGTGATCACATCACCATCTGTCAACTAAAGATGCATTTTATGCATCTGATGTTGTCCACAAAGAAGCATGTCAGAATAAATCCTACAGTGTATTGTATGTGTGTTTATATATTCACACATGCACTGCCTAATAAATTCTCTAGAGGGTGTACTAAGGTGAAGTGCATTTAACTGAAACAGTCATATTCTTCATCTATTTACTCCTATCCTTATTTCCTTCCTGAGAGCCTTTTGGGGCAGAGACCAGTATCATGCATAGAGCCGGCATCATTATTGCTCATCTCCAAAGTGCCATAGGACGGTGGCTTTATTGTTTTTGTTTTTTCTTGCTAGTGATTTCTGTCTTTATAGGATAGGTGGGGATAACAGGAAAACATAATGCTTGGAAATGGAACAAGTTAGCAAGCAACAATAATAACAGTCAAAATCAATATTGAAAACCAACTTGCCTCCAAGTGATTTGGGTGAGACATCTGAGTTTACAGAAAAAATGAAAAGTGGTTGCAGAAGATCAATGAACTATCCTGTGGGGATTTCACATGCAGTACAATTCCACCTAAAGTGACATTTTGAAGAGAAGTTTGAGCAAAATACTTAGAGGGGTTGTTATGTCAATATCTTAGTGAAGGAAAGAAATGCTCATTTTTAGATTTTAAAGGAGACTTCTACAGAAATCTATTTGTCTGCTGGGTGAACTGTCAGTCAGCAGTATTTGAAAAGTCATTTTGTCTGCGTGCTCTTCATTTATATATTTATTTAGAGACTTTGATTATTTATTTTATACCTGAATTTACAATTAAATATAAAGTTAATATGAGCTCAGAGCAGGATTTAAATAACAATAAATGCAATATTATGTATTGCAATTATATTCTAATTTTTGTCTTTGTTTAGGATGGTAGCATGTGAAAATAGCCTCTTGCCATTCTCCATCCTAACTGGAACCTGAGGGGAAGGGAGGCAATCTGATAACATCTCTCTAGGAGGAATTACATTTATTCAACAGTTTCTCAGGAGTGAGGGTCAGTACAACCAATACCTCTAGCTCAACTTTTTTTTCTAAATTGAGGAGGGCTACTATCACTGCAGTGGGCAGTGAGCAGCAGCATCATCCTTGATGCCACCCAGCCCACCATTTTGCATCCTCCACATGCCAGGGATGGGGAGGCAATCATTTTGCAGCAGAGAGCTTTTGGCAGTGGCCAAGTAGAACTGCCAATTCGTGGCATCACAGAACTGAGTACTATAATCAGCTGGAGCTTCTTAATTTTAGGTGTGCATAACCTAAACTGCTGATTTTGGACAGAACATTCCAGGGGAAATATGAGAATCACAAGAAGAGATTATGACATTGAGGAATGAAATAGTAGCTACCTCATTAAAAAAAAAATAGAGAAAAATCTGCAAGACTTTATTCTTTTCTTAGGAGGATTAGATAAAAATCTTTTAACAATTTTGACAGAAAATGGCCCCTCTTGAAAGAATTGCCCTCTGCTCTAGGAGAAACTGATCTCTTACTGCACTGAAAGCTTTCAGCTATTGAAAGAATAAAGTTAGATTCCACCTCAATAATATTCAAGCCTTGGCATAGAATGTATTAAAAAGTCCATGCAATCTATTCTTCAGATCCAAAGGCAGGAGATGGCCAGTTTTATTTAACAATTTTTTCATCTTAAGTTAAACTACAGAGTTGTTCAGAGGTACAACTACATAATCAGCTGTTTGGTAGCAATCTATTATTCTGAAAATTTTCAAAAACATTGTATAATGTGGTTTAACTAGGCATTCCAGGGGGATAAATATTCCCTGAAAGCTATGCATGCATGTTATATGACCTTGGACTTTTGGTATTTTTTATTATTATTATCATAAAACTAGAATGATATAATACTTGTCTAGGGCCTTTGAACACATCCTATCAAACAGCTGTGGGCATCTTCTTCACACATTAAAACCTGCCATGATTAATTTCATCTGTAATGAAGTTTTATAAGAAATTTAGCAGCCACCCAGTTTATCACCAGCATTATCAAATCTTTGTGGTGTCACCAAAGGAGTTTCAGGATATAAATCTTCTAAGAAGGAGATAAAAAACAAACAAATTGTAACCACATGGGATTAAGCAAGTATCCCACCTTCAAGGCATGTAAAGTCATCATATAGATAAGCACAAGAGGCTAATATAAATATGCCATTTTTTTTTATTGAAAAAAGTTATATTACAAGAGACAACTGATTAGGCTTTGACCTACAAGTCCAAGCATAAATCTCCTGGAAGTTCTATTAAAAAAGGCCATTTTCATTGTATTTTGCTATTAAGAAATACTCCTATATGAGTCTTGTTTAGCCAAAAAGTTACATGTGTGTATTTAAACATGATTAGCCAATTAGGGACAGAACAAAGAATAACAGATTTCCACTACAGGAACTTAGATTCCAGCTGATTGTTAGGGGAAAAGTTTTAACAGCAAGACCAGTTTGACTGTGAACTAATTACTCAGAGCGGTGATGGGTGTCCCTCCCAATTCTATGGTTATAAGGAAGCCATAGAAGGATGAATTTAATGATATATTTATCCACTGCTATGAACCATTATCCTATGGATCAATGGAAAAATTGTTTCTAAATAAGAAACCCCACTTAGCCAAAAAGTTAGAAGCCAAGAAAATTGTTGGGAGGCTCAAGCAAATCCAACGTTTTGCAGAAGTGTAAACCAATATCTGAGGTTTGGGGCGGTAAAGCACAATAAACAATAAACTCGTCGGACATAGAATCTCCCAAACGTATTTGTGGGAGGCTAGAAAAGTTGAAAGGGTAGAAGTGTAGAAGAGCTTTTTTGGAAGAAGTTGTAAGTGGGCTGTCTAATAGGCTGATCTGCAGCTCTAACTGTAGAACATTCCATACTGTGACAAGTTACCCAATTATATGGGATGTAATCAGCCATTATTTTGCATGCAAAATTATTTCTGAATGCTGGGTGAGGGGGTCATCAGTGAAATCATATTTATTAATCTGGTTTTCTCTCTGTCTATCTCTCTATCTATCATCTCAATCAATCATTCGCAGGAATCTAAAACAAGGGCTACCACAGATTTTTTTTCCTAGTCAGGGATGAACAGCATTTGGGCCCACAGCCATGTGCAGAAGGTTGCAATATTTAGGCAGCCACAAGATGGCAGCACGGAGTCAGGGTTTTCAGTGTGTCTTAATGACTGGCCAGATTTTTGCAGCCAAGATATGGTAACCCTCTATGTGTACTCCCAGAATCTCCTCTTCTTGGCTTTGGATTGTTAGAGCTGCTGTGGTCCCCCTCCCCCATTTTGAGATGGGAAACACATCAGAACTGTAACACAAGCTCTAAAACATTTGTTCAATTAATCTGTCTGCCTGTCTGTCTGTCTGTCTGTCTGTCTATCTATCTACCTATCTACCTATCTATCTATCTGTCTATCTATCTCCAACCAGGAGAAAATAAAAAATCCCAGCTCCACTCTTGTGTATGATATTGTATGATATTACCTTGCACACTTTCCTCGGACAGAGCAGTCTGAAAGCTGAGCATTACTAAATAGAGTAAAAGCACCCACTTAATTCACTTAAAAATATGGCAAAGAGAAAAGTTACTATCTCACCCTGCTTGAAGGAATATCTGGCTGGTCATTATTAGAAACAGATGGTTCTTTGGTTTCATTCAGAAACCTGGACATGTGGATAAAATAGGAAAAACTAACTTCTCCCTTGCATTTTTTCCTAGAAACAACCATTAAAAAACACTATTGTGCTCCTTCTAAAATAAGCCATTTTCTCCAGAGCTTTGGAAATTAATATCAAAAGCACTTTGATCTACCTAATTAAGCATCTAAGTATGAAGTTAAGTGCTGACACTCAGATGCTGATTAACAAAACTCTTACTCTTTGCTTCTATCTAGTGATCATTGGGAATTTTGCAGTCTATATATGGTAGCCCTCATTTCTACAGCTCATTGTTTGGTCTTTCACCTTAATCATCCATTTGAGTAATTTAGGAATTATCCAAGTCAAGAGAAGTAACAAAGGAATATTTTTTTCTATATAGCCATGTGTTCTCCACAAATTTCTCCTCAGCAGGTCTTGACATCAACTAACTATGATTTCAATATTCAGTAGGTTGATTGATTGATTGATTGATTGATTGATTGATTATGTGCCATCAAGTCATTTTCAACTTGACCACATAGATCAGTGTTGTCCAAACTTGGCCACTTTAAGATGAGTGGACTTCAACTCCCAGAATTCCTCAGCCAGCATGGCTGGGGAATTCTGGGAGTTGAAGTCCACTCATCTTAAAGTGGCCAAGCTTGGACAACACTGACATAGATAGATATTCAACAGAGCTAAGGCAAAATTTTTCAGATAACATTTTCCAGAGAGTATTTTGGAGTGTTTCTCCCTTTTTCTTTACTCTGCTAGAAAAAGAATGTGTAGAATTTACTCTAAATATTTTCCATCTCTTTTAAATGGGGTAGCTGCTCTTCCAGCTACTGTATATGCTGGAGGAGATGCCAGGAACAGCATGAAGTAAAGACATTCCACAGCATCACTTTGCTATTTAGAAGCAAGAAAGCAGCTTTAAAGGGGTAAATCACTTGAACCATCATCATCATCATCATCATCATCATCATCATCATCATCATCATCATCCTGCATTCCAAACTTTGTACAAGTCTGTTATCCAACACTTGTGAAATGGTACTCTTCTTAGATCAGCCTAATCACAGTAGTTTAAAATTCATTTTATAGTTAGATTGAATCAGTGAATCTCCTACATGCACTCACAGAAATGTACAGATTTTATATGGGTAATCCCTAGCAGAAAGAGACAATCCAAGAGGCAGAATGCAAGACAGAGAGAGTGCATGTGCCTTATTTATCTGGTTGCTTATTTATTTGCTATACTTCTAATGCTGCTGACTACCAAAGTTTGCTGGCAGTTTATAATAATGTGAAATCAAAGTAAAAATAGAGATAGTAGGATTAAAATTAAAAATTAAGTTTAAATAATCAATAATTAAAAACTGCTTTTTCCCTTTTAAAAATGTTTGTCAAGTGAAAGAAGTTAATCCTCTCAACCCAGCAAGGTATGCATTTCAGAAACTGGGGCAGCTATAGAAAAAGCTTGGCCCTGGCTCCCCAGCAGATGAATCCACAATAACTGTGGGCAAGCCTCTCCAGTGATCTCAGTGATTGGAGGATGGGGGTGGGAGGAAAAGCACATAGAAGAATTCATTTTCTCATCTATGACTCCATGACTTCTATGACTTCATCTCATCATTTATGACTCCAAGCCATAAAGAGCTTTACAGGTTAGCAACCTGCATTTTCTAGTTTGCAAGGAAACCCACTGGCAGAAACAGAATTTTAGCAAGTGTAGTTAGTCATACCATCTAATGCTGCAGAAATTTTCTCCTCTGCAGAATTTGAAGTATAGGAGCCCTCTGCTCTTTTGCATCTGAACACCCTAGCATATAACCTTTCCAGAATTAGAAAAGCAACAACAAAAAGGAGGGGGGATGGCATTGATTATAGATGGCCTTCTGGATGTTAGATTAGGCATCTGCTCTGCTGTGAAGCTAAGTGATACAACATAGAGGTTGAATGGCTCTTTTCAGTCAGAGTTGGAGGTTCCTGTAATCCCTTTTGATTTTTCTGAAATGGTGACCAGCCGTGTGTTTGGAGTTACAAGTAAATGCAAATCCATCAATGTGAAGAGTGCAGAGAAGATTCATGAGAGAATCATGAGAGGTTTTTCTCTCTTGTTCTCTTTAGAAATCCCAACAGAATTACACTGATTGTTAGAGAAGGAAGACTGCTGTGTACTTTAAAGAAAATGTTTTATCACAGTAAGATTCAGTGGTGACCACAAAAGGAGAGATGAGACAAGTGGATTGAGTAAGGTAGGGCCGCAACTTTATTACATTAACAATGAGAACTCTAAAACAGTATACATTCCACAGCCAATATAAAGGGTAGCAAATAAGGATGCGTCTGACCCAGGCATTGAAAATATTCATGGCTGTACCAATAGAAGAGAATATATGTAGCTCAAGGTTGAACTGTGGAGTCCTTGGTGTTCTCTGAGCTTGGTTATTTGATTGCAGATGTTTCATTACCCAACTAAGTAACATTATCAGTGCTAGTGGGTGTGGGATTTGCTCCCTGTTTATATACAGTAACTTGACCTGCCAGTGTTGGTGGGGGTGTGGTTTTCTCCTTGGTAGTGTCAGGCCTAGCCCAAGGAACTCCAGGAGACCATGCAGATTCAGTTCAGAAATGTTTATTAGCTACGATCTCTAGCAAGAATCTTCCCAGACTGAAACTTAGTTCCCACAGTCAGCCAGTGAAAACAGAGTGAATTCCTCAGGGAGGTGCCAGCCTCATCCTCTTATCTCTTCCTCGCCCCTCAGGAGACAAAAGAGGATGTTTCCCTCCCTGAGTGTGGCCTTCATAATTCCATTCCATCACAGGTAGTTCCTTGGTTAGGGTATTGTTTTCTGCTTGATTGTCTGCTTGATTGTTTGTACCCTTGGTAGTTCCTTGATTAGAGTTTTCTGCTTGATTATTTGTCTGATGTTAATTCCTGCTTATCTGGGTATAGGCTGCTGGCAAGGATGTGTTCTACTCTTTTTATTTCCTTCTTAGCTTGCTTATTGTCTCTTTTGAATGGAGTGTAAATATGGTTCATCTCTATGTGTCTATTGATGGCTGATGTGTCTGAGTGTCAAGCTTCCAGGAATTCCCTAGCATTTTTGGATTTAGCTTGGTCTAGGATGCTCACAGTTTCTCAGTTGAAACTATGGTTGAGTCTGTCCATGTGTTGTGAGATTACAGAGTTTTCATCGTGCCTTCTGACGGCTAGCTGGTGTTCATGGATGTGCTCTGCTAGTCTTCTGCCTGTCTGTCCTACGTAACGGCTGTTACAATCCACACACTGTATGTTGTAGATGACTCCTGTTTTTTCTTCTTGGGTATTGGGTCTTCTGGTTTACATAAGATGTTTTGGAGGGCTTTAGTTGGTTTGTGTACTACAGTGATGCTGTGTGGTTGTAATAATCTTTTGGTTGTTTCTGAGAAGTTTCTGATGTATGGAAATGTTATTCTTTTCATAGCTTGTATTGGTTGTGCTGTAGTGGGTTGAGTGGTCAGGCACTGTTAGGGATATTTTAATATATTTATTTAACACAAATTTTGTTGAGTGAGGGTTTGGTTTCCTCACTTCTACTAGACCCAAAGCAAGATAAACACTAGCAAAAATCACCATTTATTATTCCCCCTTTTATCAGGCATCTTTAGCATGGCAAGCTCCTGAGGTCTCATTAAATCAGAATGCACACACAATTGACTTGTATCCTAATCCCTTCTACATCTAGTACAGAAGCCCAGAGGGGCATATAACTATATTCCTGAACCAACCCAACTTCTCCCTACCTTGTGATTAAATACAGTAGCTAGAGAGGAGTTTCCTCAGGGAATTTTTTTTTTTTAATTCTTCCCAGGGAAACAGCAACATGACTTGGGGAAGGAATTTTAATCCCCCTCCAGTGAAGTATAAATCTTTCTGAATTCAGGAAGGGGAAAAAAAAAACCCAACATACCGAGGCTTCTATTTGTAGTAAATAATCAGAGAGAGAGAGAGAGAGAGAGTTAGATATTTTATTTTTCAAGTGCTCAAAGCCTTGCCCAATTCCTTACAAGGCTTTTTCCCTGAGCTTCAGTCTCCATTTTGGATGTGTCTTTCCATTGATCCTTTTCTTACTCTTGCTTTTGGAATCCAAATCCTTCTCTAAGGGCTGTTCCTTATGACCATGTTAATCTGCATTTTTTCAGTCCTTGAACTGGCAAAAACATAAGCCATCATAATTTTTGCTCCCCCAACATCCAAGGTCTAATCTGTCTGTAGAGAGATTCAGAACTGGTTTTGTGTTGTAGCTTTTACAGCAGAACAATTTAAGGGCAGTGATTGGTCTCCTGGCTTATTTCCCCTCCCTTCTTATGTCACCATCAAGCGGGGGAAACTGCCCCCCCACCTATAAATTGGTAAACCCATATCCAAATTTAGTCTGACAAACAGTTTGGTGGGAAGAAGAATACAAGTGAACTGGAGGGGAGCTCATATGGTGCATCAAGAGAGATTCTTCCCATTTCATCCTGGACCTATCCTTCGCCCAGTGACCTATCAGCCAGCCTGTTTTGGTCATAGGTTTACCAATTTTCCCAATGGTAAACCTGTACTGAGAAACAGCCTGAGTGACAGGTTGCAGGCATGCTGGAGGACTGCAAAGGGCATTGAGGAGATTCTTTTCTGCCTTACCTCAGATTGCTTGATTGAGCCTGCAACCAGGTACCTGGGCTAGAAAAAGAAGCAGGCAAACTCTTGCCAATTTCACCCCAACTCCCAAATTAGTAAGCACTTCAAAGGAACAGCACTTCTGGCAGTTAGTTAGTTAGCTACCAACATCCAGAAGTTCCCATGGAGCATACAAAATAGCACTTTCCCCTGGAACTAATAAAGAAAGTATGGTCTTGCAAACCCCTTGTCAGCAGAAGACCTACAATACATTCATTTGGGAATAAACTAATAGCGCATATTTGGCAGAACCTGGCTCTTTCCCAGTTGAAGCCAGTCATACAGAGAGTGCTAGTCCTGTTTTCTAAGCTTTGATCTACTGCTTTTTCAGTAGACACATATTTTAAAAAACATGTCTAACAATCTTCCAGAAGAATGCTGGACCTACGTATACAAGGAAACTGTGTAATGGGGATGAGACAAAGGGTGTCTTCTAAAAGCCATGTGGCATCTTTATGCCATGATTAGCAGGATATAATCATGTTTCTCCTTGCTGTTATATTTCTTAATAATCTTTGAAGCAGTTTCAGAACTTTTAAACACCAATTTTTTGGTGCCGGTTTGTATCTTGGGAGTTGTAATGTAGTAATACAGCTCAGAAGACCTAGGCCTTTGCAGATTGATAACAAATTACAGGGTTTAAGCTTCCTCTCTGTGTGTGTATTAGAAGGGAGAAGACATTTTCCTTTTTAGCATTGTTCCTATATCACAATCAGGAGGAGGAGATGGAGGGAAAAAAGATGGTAGCAGTGAAAATTGCTTTCAACTGACAATACGCTGCATCACTCCAGGCCATCCTGGCTGGAAGGGCCTACCCAGTGGTGAGTAGAAATCTTATCCCACAACCCCAAATTTGATGAATTCTCAAAAAGATTCAAGGTGGTGAAATGGCTATTCCAGGAAGCAGCTGCAACTGAGAAGCTGTCTCTCAAGCTTTCCTACATTCAGACCTTCTATTATGAAACAAAGCAGACTCATTACTTTGGTTGCTAGTTGGTGAGCTCAAACCAATGTACACTTTCCAATTTAGAAGTGCCGTTGCAGCCCTCCCACTTCTTCTTCCTCAGTGATAGAATCTGCCTCCTGCTACTACAGGTATGGCTGTCTTGGCAAAAGACAACCAAAATAAGCTAGATTAATCTCATCTCCCAAAATTTCAGGCTATGCAAAAGTATACTTTGGGCTCATATCATGTTCCAAGCCATACTATGGTGTGCTTTATTTTGGCTTTGTATGGTATATGAATTCAGCCACTGCAGTTTGCATGGTTTATGGGACAGGCATATATGTGAACCTGGTCATCTTGTTCAGTCAACAAAACATGGTTAAAACAAATTAACACTCAGTGTAATTAGCATAGATTTTCTTCCTGTAACCTGGCAACCCCATTCCTAACTAACAACATGGTAAAAGAAATGCTATACCAAATGATAAAATATGTAGAAAAAAAAGAAGTTTAACCCTACTGTTATAAACAAGAAAAGCAAATACAGAAGCAAACTTTTTGTTTTGGTGTTTTGTTTTTACATATTCTTCTCTTCATCAGGCTGTGTATTAGCTTTTCCCAATCTGCTGTCTTCTAGAGATTTGGACTACAGGTCCCATCATTCCTATTCAGCAATGCCTGAAGTCATCCTGGCTAGAAATTGTAGGAGTTACAGTCCAATCCATTTTAATGGCATCAAGGTGGGTGAAGCTAGACTATATGCATCTACAGGAGATACTAGGTTATCATTGTAAGGCAAAGTTAATCTCACTCAACAAGTGACTTTTGGAAATTAAGTTATATGTGGGTTAATTAAAGCTCATTTCATGCTTTCTAATTTTGGGGAGGTTTAAATATATCTCTACCCCAATGTTTTATAAGCAGCCTCAAAGTTCTTATTCTTACTCTTTTTTTCTAAAAGTACTAATTCACATGCAAGCTAAGTTGTTCTGGCTATTATCACAATTTATTCCACTTGCTACAAAGAAGCCAATAACTTTAGTAAAGAAGGTTCCAGCTACCCAATTTTGCCCACTTAATAAACTGCATTGAAAAACCAAGAATGAATATGCTCTCACGTGCTACAGATACAGAAGAATTACCATTCTGTAGTGTTATCAAGACTGTACAGGTACAATTAACAAGCATGTTATGCATAAGCCTGCAAGACCATTACCGGTGTCGACAAATACAATTAGAAACGTGCTATTGTGCCGATCCCAGCTGAAAAATTGGTGTGTTTGTATGCACCTTTCAACGGATTGCTTACTGGATTGCAAAAATATTGAACCAGTGGGTGATTAGGAGCTCAAGAGGCAGCTAAGCAAACAAAGGGTTGCAGCCTTCCAGGGGGCAATCTGAATAGTGAGTAAGTTAAGGATAGGCACCCCAAAGCAAGATGGATTCCCTTCTTTTAGCAAATTGGTTCATCAAAATATTGATTTTATTGGGTACACAGATTGGAGGCTCTACTCAATTGTCTGTGATGGGAGTTTGTATCATAGTTTGATGGGTTATCTTCTCTCACATTGTGCTCAAGCTCCAATTTTAGCTTGAAACTAGTACAGTGCTTTTACTAATATTTTGTATCTTTTTCCCCTTCTAAAGATCTCTGCTTTGGAAGGGGAAAAAGGTATCCCCTTTGCAGACAGATATTTTGAAAAAATGAATGGCTATAACTTGCCTTCATTTTTAGTCCCCTTGATTCACTTGCTGTGATTTCATTCTGCAGCCACATGTGATAGATATTACTAGATGGCAATATGTAAAGAATGTGAGGTATCATTGTGTTTATTGAATGCTACCATATGGGGGAAAAAAAAAAAAGCTGTATTTACCCTCAGTTGCTTCCTTGGCATTTTCACAGGGATGGGCAGTGAAGCGATGTCAGTGCTTCAGAGAGTTTTGGAGACAGCTATAAGAGCTGGTTTCTCATATTAATAAGAAACTTAGTAGGTATTTTCAAAAAATCCGCATGAACCAACTGTTCTGCTTTCACAAAGGAAACAAGTGTCCTACCCTTTACTCTACAAAGCATGACAAAACTAACTGCTGCCTTAAATTGCCTATATACAGACTTCTTATTTGAAAATAAGAGTACTCACTGGAATTCTGGTGTAATATCTGTAATCACCTTTTGTATAAACGTTACCAATCAGAGCTCTGTTTGGATTAACTGATTTTAGTCCATTTTACTGCAAGAGAAGTCTGACAAAAGTGCTCCAGAGGGAAAAAAAAAATTCTGGTCTCTCTGCTTCACAACATAAATAAGCCATTTGCTTTTCTGTTGCTCCTGATCTTTGTCTATTAGAGGGACAACTTCCCACCAGCAGCCTGCCATGCCCTGTTTTCCACAACATTCAAGGGGTCAGAAAGTCAATTTTCTGATTGCTTTGAAGGAAATAATACCAGATGGTAAGCCGGATAGTTTTGCTCTCATTTGAAGGTAGCATGCATCCCTATATTAATCCTGCAATGCTTAAACCAGGCCAGAATAGCCAGTTTTGAGCTTTGTTCAGAAAACAAACCTGGGTTATACAGTATTTGGTATTACACTGCTTCAAATTTCTGAATTACAAAATTTTGTCTTATTTCCTCCTCCTCCTCCTCCTCCTCCTCCTTTTCTCTTTCTTTCTTTCTTTCTTTCTTTCTTTCTTTCTTTCTTTCTTTCTTTCTTTCTTTCCTTCCTTCCTTCCTTCCTTCCTTCCTTCCTTCCTTCCTTCCTTCCTTCCTTCCTTCCTTTCTTTCTTTCTTTCTTTCTTTCTTTCTTTCTTTCTTTGGAGAACATTTATTTCGTATCCTGGAGAGAATCTATGAGCAGACACAAACCAAGTTATGTCCCTTAATTATTATAACACCTGTCATTAAACAATAGAATTTGAGAACAATAGAGAACAATAGAGTTCTTCATGTAAGAAAAACACATGAGGGGTCTACCTGGTTCAAATCAAAGGCCCACTCAATCTAGCATCCTATTTTCCACAGGTGCATAAACTTAACATAAGTAATTGCATCAAGTAATTTTTTTCCCCACCACAAGATATTGAATATAATAGACAAAGACTATGACTACATAATATATGAATCGTCCTGCTAGATTAGGCCATCTTAGCCCAACATTTTATTTCTCTCAATGGCCAGCCAGATGCTTCTGTGGTGCTAAGTGGAGACATACCCACTCCTCCTGTCACTTCCATGCAACTGACATTTGAAGATATGCTGTTAACATTCCCTATTGTTAACACAAAGTCTTCAAGACCAATAGCCCTTGATAAACCTGTCCTCCATGAATTTATCCAATCTCCTTTTAAAGCCATCCAAGGTAGTGGCCATCACCATGTTTTGTGGTAATGATAATTATGCACTGCATGAAGAAGTGATTTTTGGGGGGGCGGAGTCTATTTTAAATCTGCTTCTAACCACCTTCATGAGATGAATACTGGTTAATAACTAGCAGACACTGATAACCTTATTGTCTCTGAAAACACCTCTGTTTTAAACACCATCTAAGTATCAAAGCCTTGGGCAGCAAATTAAATAGTTTAGCTATGCTAGAAGGGTCAGAAGGCTAACAGACTATGTTAGAAATACTATTTATACAGTTACCTCTGAATGTCTGTTCATACCATCCTGAGCACCTCAGAAACTTCCATTAAAAAGCAAGTATTTAAAAATGCAAATAAAATAAATATAAATGGATGAAATATCCACTAAGAGGGTAGATTTAAATAATTCAAACCAGGGCTAAACAAAATCACCTTAAATTGTTCAGTTTGATGTTCCACATTAACCAGCTTGATGGTTGGGCAAGTAGAACCTAAGGACCTCACTAGGCAATTTTTAAAAGATAGGAGAATTCTGTCATGTTAGGAGGGACACTCCTGCAATGAACAATTTTCATGCCTGGAATGTCTCTACGGATAAGCAGTGAAATCTAGGTCATCCTGCTGAGTCCAGCTTAGGTCAGTAGTTCCCAAAAGTCATTATTCTCAGAGAGCTGCTTGATACCCTTTGGGAAAATGAGCTGGTTTATTATCACGTCCTGACAGACACAAAAGTTCATGTCACACACCTTCCCCCACAACTAAGGATAATTGCCAGTGTCAGAAGAGGGCGGGAGGTTTCCCAAGATGTCAGGGTTGAAGCACATTGGAAAAGAAGGGCAGGAACATTAAGTGTTTGGTACAGTGGACTCGTTCAATGGAGAAATGCAAAACATTGTTTCCTGACTGTTAGTCAAAACCATCCATGAATACATAAATAGGGAATTGACTGATATGGGGGAGCTGCTGCTAAGCATTTCCCAGTGGCAGCCCTTGCCAATTTGTATGGACCAGTAAACCTAAGAAATGCTGGACTATCATAGGCTTAGCAAACTCAGGAACCTGAATTTTGGGGACTGGCTGTGGTTCGTACCCATAGAAGTTCAAGCTTGTTGTGACAAACGATAGGTGCTAGAACAAAGCACATTCCTGTGCCAACTGCATTCACCTAATAATGTTGTACCATACACCCTGCATTCGCCCTCACATGTAGCCATTAAACTACAACCTAAGTAGTTATAAAATGTTTCTTTCTATCCTCCCAGGGTGTAGGCCAAGTACTGTCATTGCTGCTGAGTTAAGGGAGGAAAGAATGTAACAGGTGAAGGCCGGTCCTGACTGCACTATCATATTTGCTAGATCACTGCACTGTTTCCCCCTTCTCTTTAGGCATGACCCAGCTGGTGCTTTTTGCAAATACACAAGGATGAAAATCATCCCAGCTGCTTCCTGGGTATTCTGAGTTTTTGGTTGACTCTGTGGGGAAACCAAGACCAGTGTGTGAGCTGTTATTGAATCAATAACCCTGAGCAAGTCATTGAGCAGAGTACCTTATCTTGATTTATGAATCTAAATAGACAAATTTTCTGATATAGGGCTTCTTTACTTTTTAAATTGTGCACTTCAACATTTTCTCCTCTTTATCCTAATTTCTATCAATCAATTCTAAAGATTGATCTTTTATATATATACACTGTATATAACTCTGCTTATCATTTGGACCAGTAGAATGATTGATTATTTGTTTATTTATTTAGTAGCTTTAAGAGAAACAAAATTCTCCTATGTACCAAGACTGTTTGGAGACAATCAAGGGGGCTGGAGTGCAGAGACCAGGAGTGCAATGCATAAGGAAGAGAGATAACCCCTTATTCCCATACCAGAGTCTCAATGACATTTTCCCTCCTCAAAAAGCTGCCAGTATCTTTGAAACTAAACTCCTGTTGGAGGTAATAGGATTGTGTATTTCTGCTGTTAACTTATATCTATTTTATTGCTGTGTTATTGCTTTATGTTCTTTATTACCTAAGTTTATTGCAATCTCTTCTGAGATGTACTTGTCCAATATGGCAGGATATAAGGATTTTGGATGAATATATAATTGAATAAAGACAAATGAAGTAATGATTGAGCTTTTATTTCCTGACTGGATCAGCAAAGTCTTGGAAAGAGGTCACAAGATAATTCCTAGTGGAATAGAATATTTGAAGATGGTCCCCTGGCTTCTTTATGGATGATTCATAAATGTATCTGATGATCAGCAGTTGAGAAAGTTATTAAAGTGATTATCAGATTGGGAAGATCTAGTATTGGCACACAATAAAAGAGGCATGTAATGAGTTCCCAAGGCAAAGCGTAACTGCAGCTTCTCAATAAGTGATGCTGTTAAATTTTGTAGGATTTCCCCCCTCCTCTGATTACTAGTTATGCTGTCTTGGCTATCTATATGACATTTTAAAAAATACACACCTTTAAATGGGCAATGGCATGTGGCATTATATAATGGCACTCTGAGGTCATATAACTGATGCACACCACTGAATGATGAGAGGTTAATTGCTTTGTTTGTGAATTTATGGTTGCAATATAATGTTACCTGGATGGTTCTGTAGAAAAATGGCACATGAATGGATATTAATGCTCCTTTGGTGCCAACTAGAGGCATAACATTATTTTGCAAAGCAACATGCAGAATGTCCCAGGAATGGAGGGCCCTATTTCTAGTATGATAATACCATTTTACTATGGTGATTGTGCCTACTGGTCCCAAAATTAGCTGGCCACATCTTTTTTAAATCTTTGCTCCATTCTTGGCTTGAAAGAAAAAGTGGAACTGTAACAGACATATCCATTACTTATTCTAGAGCCCCATTTCTGACCTGCACATCCCAGTTATTTTGCCCTTCATAGACTGTAGTTGCTTTTGTGGGCAAAAGGCCAAGATGCTGCATTGATAAAATATTCCAGAGGATTTTCCATGATCTTCCAATGTGGAATATTGCACTTTCACATATAGGTGCATATTTTCATTCTTTCATTCACTGATTTGTAAGGTAGTGTTAAGTTGCAATCTGCACCACAAAAACCTTCAGCTGGAAAGTAGTTTTGCAGCCTCCCACAAGAGAGACATAATAAAAGTAAAACAGATGTGCTCATTCAGTTCTCTCCCAGCTGACTGGAGTTCCTTATCCCTGAACATTTTCCATGGGCCTGGGAGAATATATAAATGAGACAGATACATGCTAATTCTTCACATCATTGCTCCATTCATGTAACTGGGTCATCTAAACCTTTTCCCACCAATATGAGAGTAATTAATGAATAATTGATTCCCATGTGGTTGGAAAACATACCCAAAGGACATCATACATGAACAATACAAATTATTACAACACCGTCTTTTCTCTGGAATCACCATCCTTTGCTCACACATCTTTTCCAGGGCATTCAGATGACATAGAATTCCTCTATTTTCTCAGTTCTCCTTACAAGCTTTTTCAGACCTGTTCTGTGGTAGGATTATGAGGAACATCTGAGATCTGCTTCAATGGGAAATTTCTCCTCAGAGAGACATGTTGTGCCACTACAATGGAGAGTTGTGGTGTGGTTGATGCACCTAGTTCAACCACTTCACTTCAGCAATAATAGGCTTTAATGAATAACTGATTCACATATTGTTTATGCCCATGCACACAAACTATCATTGTCAAAACAGTTGTTCTACCTCAAGCAAAGAAAAGTGTTGTTTCTCTTGGTGGCGTCACAAAACAAAGTGTGCCTTCAAAGAGGAACCACTGTTGTCTGTGGTGATCACTTTGCAATTCATACTAGGCTATCTAGTAGGGAATAGACAAAGAGCTATTAAAGCTTTCAGAACCCAAAGGCATTGCTGCAAAAATATACAAGTAGCAGCCTTGTTTTCCAGTCCTTCACAATCCCACAATGGATGAAATGATACCAGTTCTGGCTCATTGTAGAGGTTATAAAATGGTGCCCAAGCTACAAACACAATTGCAGCTGGTGTTGCCATTTGTAGTGGCAGAAAAAAGAGAAGCCTGGGTTGAGTGGAGAAAGCTGTGATCCTGCCATTGGTGAGTTTCATCCAACAGACTATTATGACATTTCTCTATCCCCCCTGGAGAAATGTAGTAAAATGGGCCTTCTTCCTCATTTCTCTGCCCACAAATAGGAGGCAATTTTTCTAATATAAGTACTGGTGGTAGCATTATTCTAGTTTTAAGGAGTCCCCAATATATGTATATTTTATGGTTGATAGTAGTGTTAGTGAAAACTCACAGTCCAAACTCCAACTGTTGGTGTAAGTCACTTCTCCATCTTAACTGCCCCACTGCTTTACACACTGGTCTTACCATGTCAGCCAGAGTAAGGCTTTTAAGAGGGTTCTTTGCCTCTCTCAATCTTATAACCCTTTAACACCAACAACGTGCTTTCTTTATCAGCTTTTGATTTAGAAATGCTTAGAAGGCACACCATGTTAGTCCTGATGTGGAATAGTTCTTGTGGGACTTTTTAGGGGGGGAAAAAGGTCACCATTACAGTTGTTATTTTATTGCTGGCATGCTAGCATCTGAGTCAAATCTCTTTATAGAGAGTAAGATGGCCTCAGCAGCAGGAGAAGACAGGCACAAAAGAAAGGCCCAAGCACCCACTGAGGCCTATAAAACTGTTTGTGAAAAAAGTGGGGAAATAATACTGATCTAAAGGTTGCTATGGTATATGGGAGGCTTTCAAGGGCTTTTTGGTTCCTGCTTGAATGACTGCAGAAGACTAGAAGTATAAAGCAAAGACTTGAAAAGTTATTCTGTTCCTTCTCATGGGAGACTTTAAAGCTCCTTTTAAAATAGCTAGATTGATGACTTGGTAGTTGCAAAGGTCTCAGAAAGAAACATATAGGCTTAGGAAAGAAAATAAATATTTTCTCTTGCCCACATACACACTAATGGTCTTATATTATCTAGCTGGTATATTTTGGAGAGTAGCTGAAACAGGGGTGGGCAAAGGGAAGCCAACACAAAGGGGATCTGCTTGGACTTTACTTGCAAATATTTTAGTGTAATCTGAAGCACACTTAGCTCCAACATGGACATAAAATTAAATATTTCAGTGTATTTCACTTTCTTTTCAAATAGCAAGTATTTGAAGTATTCTTTGTATGAGCCGGAATCTGACTTGAGCAATGCTTAGTGAAACATGTTTTATGGGTATAACAGAAATAAGATTTATTTGTAGGAAATGCATTATAGGAAAAAGGGAGGCCTAGCACCTAGCTAACTGCATTCTGCCAGGAGGAGAGTCCAAGAGCATGTGCACTCTTGGAAGAAAGGCAGAAGGAAGTGACCTATGATTAGCAATCCCTTAGACAAAGGAAGGGCACAGAGGAAAGTCTTAAATTTATATACAGTTGCACCCTTGTAGTTAGTAGATCACGAGGTGCTGAATACTACTATTTGCCTGGCAGGAGAGATCATACTGGAATCATTGGGAACTTTTGACCGAACACAAAGCAACAATAAGAAATTTTCTTTGGGATTGCATAAAGGGTAGTTCAAAGTTCTCTGTCCCAGTTATCATGGGTGGAGGAGGTAATCTGAGTGAATCCCGGCAGTTTTTTTTTTTAATTAAAATTTACAAAATGTAAGTTGTCAGTTTGGCCCTTCAGACACATTGTTCTTTTTGAATACATAGGCACAGGATGCACCACCTGATGAATCATTTGTCAATATTATGAGCTTTGTGGGAATCCAGTCAGAAAAATGGGCCAATGGCTGAGAAACTACAAAGGACTGTCAGAAACAGTGAAGCTCCTCTTATACTGAATCAGACCATTTGTGTATGCAGTATTGTTTATGCTGACTAATAACAGATAAAAAGGTGCCTTCCTCAGATACCTAAACTTTTTAAAATGCCAAGAAGTTAACATAGGCCCTCTTGCAGGCAGCAGATGTGCTCTGCTTGCCTGTCACAGGAGAGAGGGCAGAATATAGCTGATGTCAAGCTTAAATATTCTCAGTTTGAATTGCACTGGGGAGAAGCAGACTCTAGAAAGAGATTTAGAACAAGGAATCTGTAAGGGCACTTCCAGACCACAAAGTTTTCCATCACCGTAGTCTTCTGATTTTACATTTGGAATGAGAGAGAGCTTGTGCGGGCTATTTTGATTGCTGAAGTTACCAGGATGTTATGGGCACTTCAGTGCATCTGTATTGTTGCAGAGCAATTGTCTCAGCCAACCTGGGCTCAGCTACTGGCCAATAACTGAGATCAATGCAAAACCTGATTGTTTCTACACTGACATTTGTAATTAGGAAATGACAGTATCCTGTTTGCAAAAATAATTGTAGCTGGAGCAAGAAGCAGCTGGGACCTGGTACAATTGCATGGTCCCAACAACAGCACTGACTTCCTTTTTTTTTTTTTTTTTTCATTGCCTAACTCATTGATGACTCTGGGTAGAAACATTATAGGAGGAGGGGTCAGTTTGCTCCATAAATGGATCTGAGCCCTTATTTGCCCATTTGCCCATACAGGGAAGATCTCTCTCTCTCTCTCTCTCTTTCTGTCTCTACTCATGATGGAATTAAGCAGGTGTGTGTGTGTGTTTGTCTAGAGAGAGAGAGAGTGAGGGAGGTAGTTTTTAGATAATATTATGATTATTTAACATACTTCAATTTCTTGTTTGGGGGTGTTCCTCCTTAGTGAGGTCCTGAATTTCTGCCTCAAAAACCTCAGATGGTCCCATCCCAATTGTTTGATTCCAAAATTCCCCTTCCCAAAGCAGAAGTAGAAGATGAAAAAGAAAAGAAGGGGTGAAAGCAAACCACTTGTTTATGCATAACATTTGCTTAGAAGTGTTGACATGCACTTATTTTCATCTTTGCTTTTACTAATTATAAATGAGATCCATTCACCCACCCTTGTTAGCAACAACGGTGTATCCATATTCTGATGCTGACCCCATTCAAGCTACTTAATCTGTAAAAGTCTTCAGGAGAACCATGTAAGCCAAACCAGCCACCAAAAGTCCACAAGAGTAGAACTCACACTTACCTCAGAGGAGGATGGCAGGCTGTCCAAAAGAACAGGAGCCACCTGTGAGCCTTCTTCCCTTGTACTTTTTGATAGGAGGGGACTTTCAACAGGCACTTTGTAGTCACCTGGGTTTCTATCTTTCTGAGATGAGTACAGAGTATTTGAGAGTTTTTTCCATGAAGGCTTCATAAACTACCATGCATTTGCCCTCTCCCCTTCAATCAATCCCATTTCCATTTTTAAATATATAATGGAGCTATATTTCTATTTATTTCAAAGCATACACAACATTTACAGTGCATTTTAAATCAATTATATTGATGAACATTAGAAAGAAGAAGAAAAAATGAAATAATCCATGGTTATATTTTAAATGTGACTGAAATATGCTTAATCCTCTATGCAAACCTGGGGGAGTCAGTTGGTAAAGAATTTGATGAGGGTAATGGCACAATAGGAGGGAATTTTAACCCTTTTCTTCAGTGCTTACCTTTTGCAGGTATGACATATACATTTTTGTGGGCTGTGGGCAAGCTGTCCTCAGTGGACCTACCAGCATTTAACATCTCCTCTCCTGCATCTCACCAACCTTCACTGCTAACTGAACCTCTTAGTGAGGGCATTGTTATAGTCACCAACCTTTCTTATCAACTACATTCATCACGCTATACTGAGAGCACCTCAAGAATAAAAAATGATACCACAAACCACCTGGTGCTTAGATGTGCTAGGACCACTCCTATAGAAGCCAATTTGATCTTTGTGTGTAGAATTCCAGCAGTTGAACTCCCAACATATTTGGAGAGCGCCAAGTTGGGGAAGATTTTCCTAAGACTTCCCCTTTGATACTGCCATTTGAAATTATCTACAAGGGCTTGCCCAAGCATGGGTAAAAATAACCATCCGAAGTTGTCTTTTACTCATGTCTGGCCTACTGGAAAGCCAGTGTCCACCCTTTTCCTGTTATACATCAAAAGTAGTGTTTTCCAACTTGTGCTGGCTCAAGCAATGGCTCTCTATTTTGCCCACTGTGCTTCATCTTCATTGTAGACAAACCCACTCAGTCCACCTGGCTGTTGTGTGCTATGGCAGGAATGCCCCTCCCCTCTGGTCATTAATGATCGCTGTCCGTAGCCATTTCATTTTGAACCACTGGACTGGTGAAATGCTAGATGTCATGTATGTATGTATGTATGTATGTATGTATGTATTTATTTATTTATTCCCAGTTTGCCAGTAGAATATGCTGGGATTTTATTTATTTATTTTAACAGATGAAAAGCTGAGCTTTTTTAAAAAAAAAAAAAACTGAAATGTTAATAGCTTCTAAAAGCTCCACAGCATGAGAAGTAAAAGAGAACCAGGAATAACCCTGGCTTTCTGAAACACTTCAAAGCATCTAAACAACTGAAGATTGACAAGCTGCTTTCAGCAAAGGAGAAAGTGAGTAATCCAAATGAAATAAGTGACTCAAATGCTTGGAAGTCTGATAGCAGACAAAGGATATTACAACAAGGATCTCCCTCCCTCCCTGACTCACATGATGATTTGTATTCTCCTTACCCCTCCCTAAGTCAAGAATATTTTTGGGATGATGATTCATTGTGCAATAACACCCCTCCTCCAGGCTCTGTGTTCTTGAAGGAGCAAACTGAAGAGCTAGACAAAGTATTCCAAAAGAGACAAAATTGCCCACTGTATAAGAACCCTGTTAAAGATGTTGTTGTTAGACAATGCCTTTTGACTGCTGAAACAGTGATAGCAGTATTTGAGCAGATGGCAATAATCAGCAAGAAAGTGGATGACCTGACAGATGTATTTAATAGCTTAGGAAAGCCCCATAGTGAAGATATGAACCCTTCCCCAAAAGATAAAAATCCCAAACCACAAACTGCTAACAAACAAGTCCTGAACACAATGAATAGAAGTCAACATACTCCTGAAGAAAACAGGAAGAATTGTTATATTTATCATTCAATCAAGTCAAGTTAAATGTTGTTTATAACAGGGTTAACAGGGGGAGATGGTTATCCAATGGTTCTATTGTGCACTCCTTAAGCCAACTCCTGCATTGTAGAATATACTCAATTGATCTTAAGGAAATACAGTGGCTGCCTAGCTGGGAAGGCAAAAAAAAAAAAAAAGGGGGGGGGGGTTTCTGCTAATATTTGAAATACAACAATTCCAGCTATGTTGCAGAAGATGCGTGCCTTTCTGGCAAACTTTGATATTTGCCCCACATGTGTATTTAAAAAAGAAAATATGAAGTCATTATTCCAGGCTAAAAGAAAAGTTGCAACCTTGAATGCTAGCCAGAATCATTCACCACAGCCTCGTGAGCTCCTCCATTTCATCTATGTCCTTGTTGGAGCAATACCCAGCTGATCACTCTAGCAACCAAAGGGGGTCTGTCTTGGATACATTTGAACATAATCTGCTTCATTCTTTCAGCATGATGCTGTGGGAAGAACAAGTAGGTATCTTAGCAAAGATTGAAGAACTCAGATAAGCTATGTACATTATTCAAAAGACTGGTGAACCTTTGTATGATTGCCTGTCACAGAAGAATAAAGTAAATAAACCAATGAAGTTAACTCACAGGTTACTATCAATCACTTAGAAAATCCTGTTACATTTAAAGAACCTTCCAATAACAGCGAGGAGGAAAAGCAAGATTACTCCCACTCCCTAAGTAAGAAGCAGCAAAATTTGATGGAACCAGAATGTGATAAGGAAAGGGAAATCATAGAGCATTCAGAAGAAAGAGATATGGAATTAAGAGACTACTGCAAGGTTCCCACTAATTGTGTTACAGCCATATTTCAGAGGAAACATACTCCAATCTCTTTGAAAGGTACATCTGTGCCACACACAACTCAGGAAACCCAAGAAGGTGAAGCACATTTAGCTCAGACAATCTCCAAGAATGTAATTACTTATCTTGAACAAGAAAACATCCCTCTTATCCAACTCCCTTCAGAGGGTAATTTGCCTCAAGCCCAGTCAATGAATTGTGATGGACCACCACCAAATTTGGAAGAAGCACACAAGTGTTTTCTAGAAAATTCCTCAGGCGTGTCTACTAACTGACAACTAAGGCACTCCCAGGTCATACAAAACATCTATCAGTAGAAGCCACATGTTTTGAAAGACCTGCCTTGCAAAAGAAAGTAATCAGGGCTTGCTTTCCTGGCATGGGAAGAAGGGATGAAGAAGCAGGGATACCCACCAGTCAGGGGCTATGATAAGCACAGTCAGGAAAGAACATCAGGGCATCTCCATGGCCAAAACAGAGGACAGGATTGAAATCCAGAAAGGTATTTCTTAAACTGGCTTCTTTTCCAGCCAGTTTATGCATGGACATCAAGAAGCTTGAGACTGCAATGCAAAAACACACACACACACAAACACACACACACACCTTGGGGACATTAGGGGAGAATAAAGTGCCATTGCTCACATCTAGCTAACCAATACAGATTGAAGCATGGGGAAGGGAGATTGTCTGGGGCAGAAATTACAGTGCTTGAGTATGCTAAGTGCTGATATCAGGCTTATTTGATACCCATCAATAGAAAATAAATTAGCTATGACTAAGAAGGACAGATTCAAATGAAATCCTACTTGCAGGGTTCTTGATCTTGTTCTTGAATAGGATAGTGACTATGTTGAGTTGTTCATCTAATGTTCTTGGAGCTTGCTCCTCTATTGTCTGTTTGGCAAAAACCATGTTCCTCTAATGTTCTTCATCCCTAGGTAATATTGTATGAATGCCCTCAATTACTATGCCTTCTCTCCAGTTGGTTCCACCATCAGGCAGTGCAATAGCATGCAAGGCTGACCAAATAATTGGCATTTCAGCATATATGAAGTAAGAGTCAGAAAATGCCAACACAATGTGAGGACTATGGCGAGCCTTAGGCTCAGTAGGCATATTTATATCTATCATCTAATTCTTCTTGGGCAATATAGAGTACATTTCAAATATAGAGACTGCAAGAGGTGGCTGAATGAGAGGGAATAGCATGTCCTCTCATTTATCCAGGCACAATTATGCTGACTTTGGTAGAGTACTATTAATTTCCAACCAGTCTATGATGGAAATTTTAAAAAATCATTTTGGGCTCTAGCTTAACTGCCGGGGTGCCTTTCTGTCACTCACACACCATCTATTTAATACACAAAACAGTACATCTTTATTATGCTAGGAACCACCAGATGGTGAGGCCACACTTAGTCTTATACTTCCCCCTCCTCTCCCCCACAGATACAAGCACAGGTTTATCCTTTAAAAGATATGGGTGGCACGGAGAGAAAGGATCACAGATTTTCTGGATATACAGTATTTCTATATTAGTTCCTAAAAATGCCAATATAGAAGCAGTCTTAAATGCAGTATTGGATCTTTCACCATTTCTGAATTCAAATTATTACATGGTAAGTCTTGTGGCAATGGAATTCATTGTTCTGTCATGCCAAGGAATCACTGAATTACAGGTATCTGAACTATTGCCAAGAAACAGGGAGAATTTGTAATAGCAAAATGGGGTTTTGAAACATCATTTGCCTGGGAAGATGTCAGCTATAGTATCTGAGGGTCTCTGACACAGGAGGAGCTGGTCTCCTAGTTGCTCAAAATGCAAGCAGGTTTGGCCTAGAAGTACAAGTGGATGAACAATGAGGTCCATCAGAATTTTTAGACTTTTTGCTTTCAGAGCTGCCAAATACACAGAACAGGGGGGAACAACTTGGTGCTATTTACAAGTTTTGAGTTACAACTCCCGTCATCCTTTGCCATTGGCCATGTAGGCTGGGATCAGTGGAAGGTATCTACAGGATATTAAGTTGTCTTTCTCTGACGTAAGAGAGCATAGAATACACACGGACACTAAAACCCATACTTAGAATTTTGTGGCACAATTTCATATTCAAAACACCCACATTCAAATACTTTCTCTTTGTGGGTATACACACACACACACATACACGCACACATTTATGGAAACTGGTATGTGAAAGCAAATGTAGATTTTTTTTCTTCACAGAATGATGCAGAACTTTGACAGTTACAGCTGAATACATGTAAAAGGAGATGTATGATTGACAAGACTTCTATCATCCTTCCTACCTGTTGAAGGCCCCTCAATTCTTCCAATACATTAGTTGGGAATATGAGTAGAACCTTCCTGTATGCTTCTGAGCAATGAGAATTAAAACCAGGGCGAATATTTGGGACAGCCAAGGCTTCTATTGGTTGTAACTGATGCTCATGTTTACAAAAAAAAATTCACCAGAGAACATGGAGCTTGTATGTTTTGAACCCTCATCTCCATTCATATAATAGCTTTCCCTTAGTATTCCAAGCAGAATGGTAATTAGTACTGCTGGCTGGGAATTCTAGGAGATGTAGTCTGACCTATCTCCGGGGTCCAGATTGGGGAGGTCCGCCCAATGGATATTGTATTTGTAGCTTGCCTTTCCAAAGCAGCTAAGAGAAAAAATATATTGCTAGCAATGGCCACATTGTAAAATAAAAATTACAACCACCACATGGAAAGCAAAAGGTTAATGAAAAAAGAGGAGAAGAAAGCCTCCAGTCATCCATAGCAAAGTCTGTACAGCCACCTTTGTTGGCAAAGCGAGAAGCAGCAGGTTTAATGATATGGCTGGAACAAGACTCATTGCTAAAGATGAGGTAAGCGTTATTTCACACTTCCTCAAAGCATGTGAAAGCTGCCATGAACACACAATCATGCACTGGCTGCCACTCCTTGCTACAATACGTGCCAGATCAAAACAGATTCTTCACGCTCTGGTGTCTCCCTGCAAGAGTTAAAGGAAAGGATCAAAGACTTTCGAAGGCTAAAATAACAATGAAATTCACAACTCCATTTTGTTTTACAAGCTTTTCTCTCTCTCTCCCGCCACCCTCTCGCCCTCCCATTCTCTCCAGCAATTCTTTCAGAAATGTAATTTCTAAGGCAGAGAACAAACCATCCAGCTCCAAGAGAATAGAATACGTTGTTTGGGTGCCATCTAGCCTGTGAGACGGCACTCAGCCTGCCAGCTTTCGACTTGCCTGAGGCGCTGTCAGATGGTTAGGGAGGTGATGGGGAGTCCAGACAGCTTTGAAGTCCTGCTAGCTATTTATCTTTCAGTCACCATCCATTGTGAGGATGGTGCTCTTATTTGCTCGTTTCTGTCAGAAGTTCTATGCAAAGCCTTTGCAAAAACAGCATTGGCCAGATATTAGCCCTGTCTTCCGTAGGGAAGTCAGATCAAATCGAATCTTTATTACGGTCATAGACCAGCATAATGTAGGAAAGTCATGTTTCCCCTCTGGAGTTATGGCTCACGTTCAGTAGAGACTGTTCTATCATGTAATCCTACCAACTGGGTACCCATTGTTAACATAGCCAAGTGGCAAATTCACATTATGGAAGGCAGAAATAGCATTTAAAATATTACTAATCCTTTTGTTTTGTTTTCCCTTCTGTGGGCACTTCTAGATGATGCTGACTCTAGGATGGAGCAAGCTCTCTCGGCCAGCACAGGTGATTTGGGTCCTTAGTCTTTGCAAGATAACATAGAGGGCGAGACTGGAGTAAACTGAGTAGGCTGCACATCTGCCTTGAAGTTACCGGGTGGGGGGAAAAAAACATGCCATTGGTTTGCAACACTTTTTTTCTGTCACCTTGCAGTTCAGTAAGGTTCTTCAACTTCATAGCTCATTGTCTCTGGAGAAAAAGCCTTAGAATGGGGAATAGGAAATCTGTCAAGTTCAGTTTTGCTCATTTTCTCATTTCAATCCTGTTTTTTGCATCTGTTTGCCTTTTCTTTTTAAAACAGTCAGTGCAAAATTGTTCACATTTTTTAAAATATATGCACATTTTAAAAATGCATTTCCTACTATACATATTTTTCCAAGCCACTAGCCCTACATGAGCATTTTTCTCTCATGTACACATACAGTTGTGTTGCTTGTTTGTTTGGTCACAAGCTGCATCACAGTCTGAATCTCTGCATTTACCATTTGGTAATTACATCTTGAATAAGTTTGCATTAAAATCCTTATGGAGAATTAGGAATGGTATTGGCTCACATTTTCCATGGCATCAGATCCCATGCCATTGTTATTAGATTTCCAAGATTTCTACAATGGTGCAGAGCAACATACATTTTTGTGCCCAAGCTAATCCTAAAGATTGACTTCCTCAATGTGTGCACACATGCATTTTATCTCCTACCACATCTCTTTCCTGAACCGCCTATACATGGGAATAGAGAAACACAGTTGAGGGCTAGGTCAATAGATCTGCTAATGGTGTTGCTGAAATGTGATGATTGGAGTGTTATCTGAACCAAGGAGCCTTTTGTTTTCATGGCAGTATCCTAGATATCATGGAGAGAGAGCTCTCAAATATAAGTCTTTCCAATAAGGGCTTCCCAATTGCCATCACCACTGCTGTTCCCATTCATAGTTTTGGTTGAGGAGGAATGAGAGGAGTGAAAGATTTCAGAACACACCAGACTGGCAGTAGCTGGGGGGCTACCATGAGACTGGGCAAAGATTGCAGTCAGTCATGCTCATGTTTGTATAAATATAGCTGCAATTTAGTCTGTATTTTAAACTGGTCCTGGAAATCTACCAGGAATTTTCCAAATTTGAGAAGAGAAAATAAGCTGGCTTTACTCCCTCATTTTGGAATGCTTCCCTAAGTTCAGAAGGTTCATTCACATGACCTTCAGTCTCATATTGTTTTGAGTGATTAGGACAAATAATTTAGTGTACTGGAAACTGAAAACTGGAATTTTGGATATTATTGAGCAAGCCGAATACTCAATTGCCTCCAGGAAAAAATATTGGTAACTTTATGATTTTTTAAAATAAGCTTCCTCCAAAATCTTCCTTCACCTTCCATTGAAACCTAGGTCTAATCCACATTCTGGAAGTTTGGAATTGTGCAAAATTCTAGTTAGAACTGAACTGAAGTCAGTGTTGAAGGATTTATTATGGCAGACTCAAGCAGTTTTCAGGTATGAGTTTCCAGTATTCTCCAGACTTGCCCAGCCCTCATATCATCCTCTGATGGCTAGATTTCCAGACCAGCAGCCAAGCAAGCCAAGAAGCTACCATGATTATTTGTCTACAACAGCACAAAATGCAACTTATTCAGATAATTCTAATAGTAAGTGGTTCAAAGTTGCTCACTGTCTGTCATGGTATTCAAGATGTCTGGCACCAGCAGTCAGAGGGACACACTGGTATTGAGGTTTACCAAATGGCATTTTGCTGAGAACATCATACACAAGACACTTGTAATGAAAAATTGGATGCAGACACATGCATCAGTAAATTGAATGCCGGCTCAACCATTCCTTCCTTCCTTATTCATTTCTATGTTTGTGGGTCTTGCTTTTTTTCTAACCAGTTGCAATTCTCCACTGCTGGCATTTCCTTAGTTCCAGCCGATCTGTGCCGGAAGCAAAACAGTTTTTCAGAGTTCATCTCAGAGGAAGGTAAGAAGAAAGGCTATTAATCAGAGGTTAATACATGCTCTGCACCATGAAAGTCTCAGGTTCAATTTCTGGAACTGAAACCCAAGCACTGCTGCCAGTCAGTGCTGAACTAAAAAGATGGAAAGCCTGAAGAAAACAAAGTTCTTATTTCATTCAACACTTAGGGAGGGGACATTAAATGTTAAAAGTTTTCAATTATTGAATGGTTAAAATAATTATCTTTTATATTTTGTCTTTTAATAGTTGTTTTTAAACTTTGCGGTACCCAGCTTCAAGAAATCCCTTTTGATACTGGAAACATTATGAAAAGCGAATAAATAAGATATATCAGAACATCAATATGATGTTCTGGATGGGAGCTTCTGGCCAACTTAAACGTGCTATTTTGAAGCAGCACATTTATTGTAATGCTTCTAATGCTCCTAAATGGTATGGGAAGTTTTAGTGTCATTATCATTGTATTCTACCTGGAGAGAAAATTGTCTAGAATGATGACCTAAAATCCTTGAAACAAATAATTGATTTTTGTACTGAACATAGACAGCTGGGTTCCAAAATGAGTGTAAGAAATAATACATCCCTTCTGTATTTTTTTTACTGACCAATAGTGTAAAAATGGATGAGTTGCCTTTCTTCTATACCAGTGTTTCTCAACCTTGGGAACTTGCAGATGTGTGGACTTAAACTCCTAGAATTCCCCAGCCAGCAAGGCAGGCAGGGGAAATCTGGGAGTTGAAGTCCACACATCTGCAAGTTCCCAAGGTTGAGAAACACTGTTCTATACATACATATTTCACAGTCAGTCTTCACTCAGTGGGCATTAGGTAAACAACTTTCAAGAAGCTTTAACTCCTGTCCATGCTGATTGTATCAGTTAAGCTATTCATACAGTAATCTTTCCTTCAAATTCTTGTGCTTGTTTTCTTTTTTGATTAAGACAGTCTGTATTCATTAAATGGGCATATAACAGTTGTATTTAGGCCTAGACAGCCAGAATACTGCTTCTGTATATAAAAGAAGTTTGTTAATGCAGATGCTCAGCCAGAACCTAAGAAGGCAGTCTTGAGTTTCCTCATATAATTAATAAATTGCCAGTCTTTTCAAAGTTTTTGAGTCCTTGGGGGGCAGCGTGGGAGGAAAGAATGTGGCTTTTGTCCCACTCACATTTGTTTTTCTTGCACTGTAGACCAATAAAAGAGTTTTTCTGATGATACTAAAGCCAGCGATGCCCAAAGGTACTTCAGTGTCTAAAGCAGGAATGTCAAGGTGACAACTCTAATGAGAGATAAGTACATGATAAGTGAAATTATTCACAACTGCTTGCCTTTTAATGGTAACTAAATTCCACCTACCAGGGCCACCTGCCTGATAGTTGGGCCAGCCCCCAAGTCAGCGTTGAAAAAGTCGTTGTGGTAAACTTCTGCATGTTGAAAAATACAGCTAACTATAGTATTTGTACAATTAAACGAACAAATGTGGACAAAAGAAAAAAGTGATGTTATTATCTGAGGCAGATATTATTTCCCATAGAAGAGTAAATCAATTTTAACTGTTGTGCTTTGTGGTAAGAATTGGCACAGTTTATGCTCTGGGTTACATGTGCTAATGAAATGAGGCACTTGTATAGTTTCCTTAGATTGAACAAAAGGCAAAGCCAGTGACAGGTACGACACACAGCTAATTGTGCCGTTTGCTTAACACTTCAAGAGTTAATGAGGGACAAGCTAAACCTTGATGATCTCGTTGCTTTTTCTCTCTCCCTATCACTTCTAAAGTAGTGGTGATCCAAATGCACTGTGGGAGTCATTTATTTCACCCTCCCTTCACAGTTGCCCCAGGGCAGGGGGTTGACCCATTCCTACAATGACACCCCCTTCTCCGGCAGCACCTGTAATTTTATACACAACAGAACACAAAAAGCATGACGGGAAAGGCTGGGCTTCCTCTTCTTAATGGGCTCTGTGAAAAAAGACGGGAGACAAAAAGGGTGTGCTTGACTGTTTGGATGGAAAAATAATACAGATTGCAAACTGAGTTTGTTTTCCATTCTTCACCCCACCCATCCCACTCCTAATTGGAAATAAAATGAGTGAAAGCTCTCAGGAAGAGTGGTAGCTGGAAGCTCAGTGTGGCAAAGACAAGAGATTGATCTTTTCAATGTAGTGTCCTTCTTTCCAGTTGAAATGAGACGTTGTAACCATACAGAGTTTGATCAGAGTGTTGGTTTGTTTGGCTCATCTCTGATGAAACTAGTTCAGAAACGGGCAACCTCTTTACAAACTAGGAACATGCTTTTTAAGGAATTATTTGATGGGAATTGGAGACCTTTCTAGAACATCTGAGGGATGAGGCAAAAAAAAAAAAAAAAGGTGGAAAAAGGGGCAATTATTTTCAACAGTAAAATCTGTTTATTTTTGCAGGAACAGAAGCCTAGCCAACATAAAAGCAGGGGGGGAGGGCAGCATTTAAATTTCCCTTCACTCTTCTACATGAACAAAATTCTTCCCCATTTCTAGCCAGGCTTACTGAATCTATGTTTCCCACAATATGGCCTAATGGGAACATAGCTAAATGTGGGTAGCCATCGTTGTTCTCCATTATTGCCCCTGGAAATGATCCTATGTTATTCTATAGGGACATTGTGAAAAATCAAAATACCTTGGGCGGCTGAATCCAACTCTATTTGAAACAGTGGGGAAACTTTTTATTAAGGAAGAAAAATGGTGGAAGCAGCAGTCTTCTTGTATCTGAAAAAAAAAAAAAAAACCTCTGTCTAAAAAGAAATTCATTTGTAATCACACCACAAGAAAATCACCCCAAATGCTTCCCTTTTTCAGCATCCAAATAGGCCCAAGATAATGAGATATTCTTTTCGGCTCTGTTCTAATCTTTGGTACCAGCCATAGACATTTTTGCTAAGAAGAGTAAATATGACAATATATCTGAACTGTAATGATTTCTTCTGTTGCAGGAACAGATTAAAAACTAATCAACCTGTTACTAAATTCGAGGATTCACTAAGAACAGATGCAGTCATACATCTGCTTCTGCATTCTACCATCTCGGGCTGCCAAAACAACTAGATGATTCAATATTCCTGGGATCCTAGCATGATGTCCATTATAACCTTTTCTGGACACTTCACTGAAGCTCCAACATGGGAAAATAGCAGGCTGAAAAGCAAAGTGCCAGTCTCCATCACAACTTTATTAGAAATAAAGTGTGTATCTGATCTCCACAAGGGCACCATGGGCATTATAAGGCACTAAAAATGGTGGGATGGGTGCAAACTCAGTGCTTTGTTTAAGAACGTGGCACCTGGTCAGAAAACAAAAGAGAAACATAACCCAGGGTGCTAGAGCCTCCTGTGAGGTCAATGGAGATGGCAGGGGACAACCTCAGCAGTTTCTCTTCTAATAAAGAGGTGTTTTGTGGAAGGCTCCAGAATTGTGGGAGCCCTAAAGTATTTATTTCACAGATGTCGGCAGACATCAAATGGTCAACTCAAGAAGGCTCTGGTGCTAAAGCATAAGTTAACAAGTTGACCATCTTCTGTCTGCCAATGGGTCTGAGTTTATTAAAGAAGCAGTTGGGAATAATTTCGCTTATCATATTCTTATCTCTCATTAGAGTTGTCACCTTGGCGTTCCTGCTTTAGACACTGAAGTGCCATTGGCTTTAGTATCATCAGAAAAACTCTCTTTTCTTGGTCCACTCAGTAAAGGAAAAATATTTTCATTTATTTCTTTATTCGATGTACATCTCACCATTCATCAAGGAGCAAAAGGCAGTGTACCTAACTACTCACCTCCATTTGATCTAGAGACTCCAATTTTCCTCTTAAATGCCCTGTAGCTGAGACCTTATTTGCATGATTTACTGAGCATATGTCTCTTTCTCTCCCCCCTGCCCCCCACCCCCCACCCATATTTTCAAAGACCAGAATGATCTGTGTCCCTGCTTCTGGGTTCTCTTTGTCCTTTGCAACTTGTGTAATATCATTTGTGGAATCCCAATCAGTCTTCCTGGTTTTTTTTATCTTCTTTTGCTTGTAGCCATCAATAGCCAGCCTATGCTATTTGGTAACCAGAACGTATTGTATGGAGGGATTGATAAGTACATCAAACATCACTAAGCCCATTCTACCACTCTCCCCCATCCCCAATATTTCAAACAACAATAAATCTCTCTGCATCCAGATGCAGACAGTATGCAGGTTTTATGTCTCTCTGCTTTGCAGGGCTTTATAAATAGTCTCACATGCTACAAAATGAGCTTCCATGAGTGACATTTTTAAAAGCCTTTTCTCGTGTCTTCCATTGTTTTCCCAGCTTGTGAGTAATGGTTAATGAGTTATGTAATGGGGAAGGGAAATGTTTAATTCAAATTGGAGTCTCTAGGCTTGTTGCTCTTTAAATGACATGCTTGGTGTTCATTTCGGTTAATACTGTAAGTAAAGGTAGGGTAGAGACAGATGGGTCTGTATTTCAAATCTATGTCAGTTTTACGTGTGTTCAGTTGCAAGGCTGTTCAGTCCAATTTTTGCATCAGCCTTTAAATTTCTTTGCATAAAATGAACCCATGAAAATTCACAACTGATTTTTATATGCAGTTTTCACTAACATACTCAGTTTTGGACACAACTTGATATTTTCATTTATTTCTTTAAGGAAGAAAAGGCAGTGTACCTAACTACTCACTTCCATTTGATCTTCACAATAAGAACTCAGTGATAGAGGTTAAGCCAAAAATTAGCAGACTGGCCAAAAGTGACTTAGTGAGCTTCTGTGGCTGAAGGTGAGTTTGAAGCTAGATCTCTCTGCTTCTCATTGAACGGAACATACATACACATGTTTGTATGCAATTTTGGACACAACTTCTCCTAATGCAGTGTTTCCCAATCTTAGCAACTTTAAGATAGGTGGACTACAACTCCCAGAATTCCCCAGCCATCATGGCTGGCTGGGGAATTCTGGGAGTTGAGGTCCACATATCTTAAACCAAGGTTGAGAAACATTGCCCTATTATAGGCACATTTTTATGCAATACTTGGAAGCAAGAAATGTATCGCCAAAATTGGAAATATCTGTCATCCAAAGAATAACCACTTTCTGATTAGTGTGTTGGTCTGTGAAATGCAAATTAAGTCAGCTTACTTAAACATGCTATTTTATACCTTTTTTCCCCCTCCTAAACAGCAATTAGAGTACTTACCATCATTTAGAGCTGTTTGCCTCCAAGAAATGTAAAATCTCAAAGAAATCTAGGGAGAAAAATAAATATAAATAGACAAGAAAGAGCAACATGAGTTATCTATTCTTTGATGTTTTCATTGATAAGTCTCCTTAAATCCATTTGTTTAAAAGCAGGAAGTACAGTGACTTAAAAAAAAAAAAAAGGCAAGGATTCATAGCCTTTTCTACAGGAGCATGTAAACTGAGGTTCCTCTGGGTGCCACATGCATTTGGGGAACCCTCCCAAAAGCACCATATTGCAATTTTTAATAGGTAAAAAAGAAAATTGTTAAATAAATGAGACATAGCCTGTGTATAATTAATTTAATTTAAATCAAAATTCCCAAAGTGTTCTTTGGAATGTATCCCCTTGGCATGTCACTCAAAGACCAGGTACAGGCCTACCTCAGCCCATGGGTGTCCACAAAATGTGTCAAAGAAGTGAATATAGTGGTCAGAGCCACACAATCAAAGCCCTGTTCCTTTTTTACATGTGTTGGGTCAGGGCTTCAATCACACAGTTGTGGCTGTCATACTGACTTTTTTTGACACACAAACATTCTGCTCAGCCCAAAAAGAATGGTGCTGTCTTGCTTTACTACTTCATTTGACAATAGTTTGGTCTAAACTATCTGGCAAGCTTTCAGAAATCAGCCATTCACTAGTTATTCTCTAAATAACCATGTGAAAAAGTCTGGGCTGAATTGGGAAATGGAAGATGCAGTTATTTGTTGGGATCTCCATCTGACTGATACCTTCTAAACATAAAGGGAAAACTCATTGTAAAGAATCAAGCCACCAGGGTGGATAACCTTTGAACTTTCACATTTTGTGACATTCAACTTAATGAGCACACTTATCTTGCCTGCCAAATGTTACATGATACAGATGTAAAGTTTGTATTATGGCCAATTTGGCCCAGAAAATTTGGGTGGCTGGGGAGATGGAGCATATCACAATTATGTTTGCAAAACAAGCATGAGATCACAATGATCAGAATGTATAGAGTGTAAGATCAATTACATCTGTTGCAAGAGGCCGAAAAGATAAAATGACCTTTCAGTGGAAGTACAAGATGAGAAAACAAAGAGTTTTTATAAAAAATTGCAAGAAACCTGTTGCTTAGATCAACAGAATCTTGCAAGGTTGTATCTGTGTAACAGCTTATTAAGCTGTGCACCAGTTGCATCCTTTCCTGGATCGTGAGGCTCTTCTTGCAGTCATTCATGCCCTGGTCACCTCTAGAATGGATTACTGTAATGTGGTCTACATGGGGCTTCCTTTGAGGAGCATCTGGAAGCTTCAACTGGTGCAGAATGTGGCAGTGCAGGCAGTTATGTGTGCCCCTAGGATGGTACACATTATATCTCTGCTCTGTGGGCTGCATTGACTGCCAGTTTGCTTCTGGGTTCAATTCAAGGTGCTGGTTTGACCTTTAAAGCCCTACATGGTATGGGGCCTCTCCCCAATTACATCCAGCAAGCTATGCTGGCTAATATTGGTTAATGTTGTTTTTTATGAGTTGGATTGTGTTTGTGGCCTCGGGCATTATGGTTGTTGTTAAATCACTGTTGTTGTTTTTAACTCTTATACGCCATCCAGAGTCACATTTGGGAGACTGGTGGTCATATAAATTGTGTGGGTGTATGTATGTGTATGTATGTATTCTCCTACCCTTCTGGCAGATGCCTCTGGATGTAGCATTAGAAGAGTAGAAGGAGAATAAGAAATGTTTCTGCAAAGTTAACCAAATATCCATTTAGTTCCGCATTCTTTCTCCAAATCACTTAAGGCCAGGTGTTGGTTCCTTGCTCTTCTATGGAGATGCCCACCTGTATGCCAAGCATGTCACAATGAAACCTGATTGCACAGGCATGAGGCGGAATCTAAGATTCTACATCAGCATTTGGATTGGATTGTTGCTAACACTACTAAACCCAATGGAATTGTACTAACATAAAAACCCAGTGACAGCTCACAGAATGTAGCCTTTAAATGTTTAAAGACTGGGGCCTGATATCACATAAGATAACTGAGCTGCAGTGTTTCCTTGGATGTCAAGTATCATCTCTTGAATCACTTTCATGAGATGAGAAGGCTATAGAAAAAGGCTGGATTTTCTTTTCTTTTATCTTCTTCGCAGAAACACAGGAAAAAAGAAAGGAAAAGTAAGGTTGGTGCCATAATTTATTACAATGAATACTCAGAACATACAGAACAAACCTCACTAAAGGTGCCTTTGCATCTTGCCAAAGATGAGAGATTAAGAAAATGCAGTTGATACAGCATGACAATGGTATTTTAGCCTTTTGTTTCTTCTCTTTGAATCTGTAATATGCTGCTGCAGACTGAAATTTAGAGGTTTCCTATTTGATTTCTATTCATTTTAAGCAAGTCTCTGCTGTTGCTTCCCCCCCCCCTTTTTTTTCCCCTAATTGGGTGCACAGCTCCTGGCCTAAGGAAGCAGGATGCTTGGGAAGGCAAGTCATTACAATGTGCAGCAAAGTGTGCTCCATCACACACCACTTACTTTTGGGGATGTACCTTAGCAGGATGGCTGGATGGTATTCTGCTCGTGAGCACAATCTTATGATCCTTTGGCAAGCTGGTCATTGTGGGAAACCATGTCAGGTTTGATCTTTTCTTGTGCTGATTTTCTATTTCCCAGTCCATGTTGGAAGAAGAAGAAGAAGAAGTAGAAGGAGGAGGAGGAGGAGGAGGAGGAGGAGGAGGAGGAGGAGGAGGAGGAGCAGGAGCAGGAGGAGCAGGAGGAGCAGGAGGAGCAGGAGGTGGTCGAGGTCGTCGCCAGGATATGGAACACTGCAGAGCAAGGTGTTGGCCACAAAAGGAAAGCAAATTTCAGCCTTGCCAAATTACTAAAATTGTTCCTTTTGAGAAAGACCAATAGGCTTGCATAGCTCTTGTCTCTCTATCTAAATCTCAGCCAGCCAGCCGGTCATATCTGATGGCTCACTGAGGTTCAAGGAGCTTCTTTTGTTGGTTTATTTATTAGAAGTTTATATCGTTAGAATCATGTGACTCTCAGTGATGTACACATAAAACAATTATTATCAAATTCATATACATTTAAAATACCAATGACATTATCTGTGATGGAAAAATAATAAAATAAAGCTGGAAACTCTCCCCCCTCCCCCTTGCCTCTCTTTCTGCCCCCTCCCCCTTGCCTATCCTGCAATCTCTTTTCTCCACTTCCTTCTGCCATTCTTTGCTCATGCAAAACAGGATCAGCTCCAAGCTATTGCGTGACCCAAGAGTGACCATGTTCCGCTGCCAAAAATAGCCCTCTTAACACTATCATACTGAAACAATGGGAGGGCCATCACCTGTCTACTTAGGGGTTTGCTGTGGTTCTTATCTCACAATAGGAAAACCATTTATCCCCATTTAACACCTATCCAAATCTAGCCTGGAATCAGATCCCTCAGATTTCTTGCCTCTCAACCTCAAAAGTGTATAAATTCTATGCTTTTCTATTGTTCAGGGTCCCTCTTTCTTAAAAGCAGGCACCCAGTGATCATTGCAGTAAACATGGTTCTTCTCCTCAGCTTGTGCTCCTGTATTTGGGGAAAAATTCCACAACATTATCCAACTAGTTAAAAGTCCTTTGGAAGAGGTCCATTTCAACCTGTTTCTGGAATGCTAACAAGGGACTAGTCTATAATATAGGGGTCATCACTGAGACAGATAATCTGGCTTCTGGTTTGAGGCCAGGGGGACAGAAGTGGGAATAGTTTCAGTTCCTAATCTCCATTACCCAAAAGTGATGGCTGCCTTTAAAAAAAAGGATAGCATTTGTAGAAAGTTACCAGTTAGTTTGATTACATAGATACAGGGTGTTTTTCATTTATCTGTTGGTTTATTGATGTCAGCTCTCCAAGGTAGACCAAACTTGGAAACCAAAGATATGCAAGCTCATACTACTTTTATTATAAGGTTATAGTAGCAGAATCTTGCAAGTCTGAATGTGATTCCCCTCCCCACTCCTTTTTCTTCATGAAAACTAGGGAGAGTCATGTCTGAGATGCTTTCTCAAATTACATTTCTGCGCTGGGCTCAGATTTCTTTTATCTGACTGTTGTTCCTCAAGGTTATTCCTTCTTCCCATTACATCTGAAGAGGTATTGTGATTGGAAGATAGTGGATAAGATTTTGTTGCCGGGATAGGAGGTAGTGTTTTAGGACAAAGACTAGGACAAAGAACACAACACACACAATGTTGGGTGTCCCTAGGTTTGTCAATATTACACTCCTGATGCATGAGCTCAGTTGCACTGGCTCCCAGTTTTCTTCTAGTTGCAATTCAAGGTGCTGGCTATTACCTTTAAAGCCCTACATGGCATGGCACCAGGTTATCAACAGGACTGCCTCTCCTTGAGAACATCTGTCCATCCCACCAGAGTGGACAGGGTGGGCACACTCCAGGCTCCTTCCCTTAAACATTGCCATCTTGTGGATCCTCAGAAACTTTCCTTTTCTGTTGCCTTTCCCTTGCCCTATGGAACACTCTCCCCCCTAAGATCTGACAGGCCCATACCCTTCTATCATTCTGGAGAGCACTTAAAACCAGGCTCTTCCCCCAGGCATTGGGGTAGGGGGTGGGATAAGAATGTGGGTACATTAGGGAAGAAGGGCGGTGGCACCAAGTTCTATTTCTAGTTTTATTGTTGTTGATTTTATACTGTTGTATATTGTTTTACACTGTTTTATTGGTTGTAAGCCACCCAGAGTTGCTTTTAAGATGGGCGGCTATGTAAATATTTTAAATAAATAAATAAATAAATAAATAAATAAATAAAGTTAGAACTTAGGCCATTTGCAGTTGGCGTGAGCCAAGTGAGATTATGGAGAGAAGTACAGTAGATTAGCATATCCTCAGAGGCCCTGGACTCTGGCTGCTCCTGTTGAATGTCAGCTCTGCAGGTAATAAATCTATCCTCATCCTCAATCTTATTGTGGTTAAGAGGACAGACCTAGTTTTTGGGCCAGGAGGTTAAATGAACGCTGTTGGCTGATCTGTTTGGTTCTAGTGCTTTAACTGGATGTGGAATTTATTTATTTATTTAACACATTTATATAGTCATTCATGTCACTAATCGTGACTCTGGGTAGCATACAACTAATAGTTAAAACAACATCACAACTATTAAAACACTTTAAAAAATAAATAAAAACAAGAGAAATAAGAGAACAAAAACAATATTGTGGGAGAACACCCATCTAAACGCAATACAACCAACGCACAGGCTCAACATGGGATCCCCAAAGTTGCTGGAAGAACCATGTTTTCAGGACCTTCTAAAAGGCTAACAGGGATGGAGCTAACCTCACCTTGGGGAGGATGATGTTCCAGATGGTGGGAGCCACAGCAGAAAAGGTACGTCCTCTGGGTCCCATCAGATGAAGCTTTTTATCTTCATCTGGGACCCAAACATGCCTCCCTGCTGGACCTGATGGGATAGTAGACATGATCGGGAAAGGGCAGTCCCTCAAATAACCTGGATCTACACCATGTAGGGCTTTAAGGTCAAAATCAGCACTTTGAATTGCATCTGGAAGCAAACTGGCAGTCAATGCAGCTCACAGAACAGAAGTGTAGCATGTGCTGTCCTAGACATTTTAGACTCTATGCATATGTTTATATTTATTGTAGTGTGGTTTTGTTTTGGTTTTAATCCTTGTTCACTGCCTAGAGTCACTGTATTATGAGATATGGCTATAAAAATTGTATAAATAAGGAAATAACCAGCCAAGAGCTGAATGGGTGCAAAGAGGGTATACCCTCTTTGTAATATGCCCATATGGGTTTTAGACCTGGTATCTAGCAGGAGCCCAGAGTGGGGGAGTTGGGATGACTATTGTCGTGCATGTAACCCTATGGATAACTAGATGTAAGGCCTTATTCTTGAATTTCTGTGGATAACTAGACATGAGGCCTTGTTCTTGAATTTAGGCTCTATGGTCAAATTGGGATTGCTACTGTTGTACTGCACCTCCCCCATCCCACCCCCTGCATAAGAGTATTCCTGCTTAGTCTTCTTGCCCTCATCTCCATGTTGATCATGGAGTTCCCCTGGTTTATGGTGCTGGGATTCTTAAACTTGTCTTTCTTGGGGAAGGGGTCAGAGGCATTTGGGGAGTTCGTAGCCATCGTGATGATCATGGGCTTGTCCCAGGTCATTATGGCCCAAGTCATGTAGAAGGACATATGTTTTAATCTCAAGGCAGTTACAGTATGATATGAGGGTGGGGGGCCGTTAACATTAACATTTATCTGATCACAAAAATGCCACCAAATGAGGTTTTGTAGTCCATCAACCAGTGCAAAGCAATGGGGACACTTGGGCATACCATGACATGCCTATCACTGCAGTCTGGACCAGCTATAGCTTCTGAGTGGTCTTCAAGGGCAGCCCCATATAGAGTGCATTATAGTAATCTAATTGTCGGTCAACCAACATGTGAGTGACTGTCTGAAGCTGCCCGCCCCCCTCCCCAGTCCAGGAACAGGCACAACTAGCCCACCAGATGCCTATGTAAAGGCCCTCCTGGCCAAAGTTGCCATTAGCTCTTTAAGTAGGAGCTGTGAGTCCAAGATGACCCTCAGATTGCACCCTAGTTTTGCATGGGGGACTGCAACCCCATTGAAAACTAAAGCTGGAATATCCCCAGAACCCAGAGAACCAAATAAACAGAGCTACTTGGTATGGTCAGAATTAACCCTGAATCTATTTCTCCCCATCCAGACCCATGCAGCCTCCAGACACTGGGCCAGGAGTTCAACCATGTAACTTGATTGGCACGGGGGAGATATATAATAGGATATCATCAGCATATTGATGTTACCAGACCTCACCCAGCAGTTTCATGTACATGTTAAACAAGCCAGGAGAGAGTGTGAAGCCCTGACCACCCAACATGTGAACTCCAGGCACACTGTCTCCTCACCCCATCAACACCAACTGAAATTGGCCAGATATAAAGGAGGGAAAGGGTACCTCTCACTCCTATCCCCCAAAGCCAATCCAAAAGGATACCATGGTCAACAGTATCAAAAGCTATTGAGAGATCAAGGAGCAGCAGGATGCTTGCATCATCCCTACCCAGGCTCTGCCAAAGGTCATCAGCAAGCCTGACCAATACTGTCTCTGTACTGAGGCCTGGCCTGAAACCCAACTGAAACCCATCTGTTTCCTCCATGAGCTACCCTTTCTATTACCTTCCCCTACAAAAGGGAGGTTGGAGACTGGATAGACATGGTCCAATATGATTGAGTCCAGCAATGATCTCTGTACACCATAGCCTCCTTCAAACCTGAAGGGACCACCCACTCCCTTGTTGAAGCAGACACTACCACTTGGACCCATCCACAGGTCACCTTCTGGGCAGTCTTAACCATCAGGAGAGATTTGGACCTAGCACACAGGCAGCCAAGTTCACAGACTGGAGAACCCTGCCCACTTCCTCAGGAATCAAGGCCCTGCTTCACGTACCTCTATTGGGCCTGCCAGTCAAGATTTAAAATTCCCACCTGGCTTCTGAATACTGAATGTTCAAAGCAATGACAGACAGAAATGGTGGAAGTGCCAAGAGGAGAAAGAGAAGGTAGGTACAGCGAGAGTGGAGGAAAAGGAGAAAAGTTAGCAGTGGCACTGAGAACAACAACCAACTTTACCTTATCTTGCTCACAGATCATCCAGAGCAGCTTACATTGGCAAAAGATCATATTTACAATTAAAATAAATCCATACACACACACACACACACTATATATATATATATATATATATAAACACACACACTTTATATATTATATATATATATAAAATCAATGGGATTTAAAGGCAGCAATTAATGTCAAATAATGTAAAGCACATCAAAATTACATATTTCAAAATAAAAAGTTACTCCATTTTTGTTAAAAGGATAGTGAAGAAGAAATGTAGGGGATTATTGCTAGGAAGCTGTATGACCACCACCATCCTGACTCTTGTTCCAGAGCTACGTTCTATGTATTTTAGGGCTGCACATACTCCTTTGACTGCCAAATGTATGCCTCAGCTCTTGCTGATAAGTGTCATGATCTTTCAGTGATACAAACAGTTAAATGTAATTGACAGTCCAAGATGAAAAATGTGATTATATACTGAGGTGAAGATTAACATATCCTGGGGTAGCAAACCACCGGGAATATCATATGTATTGGTATATGAATTCAATAGAAAGCCTGAATTAAATATTTGGATATAGCCATGCACAGATAACCAAGAAATGTTTTCATTATCATCAGATTATCAGGCTATACATACTATTGGAATTATGAAGTTGACTTCATCCTTGTCGCTAGTCCCAGCAAGCCTTAGTTCACACAAGCTGTCATGAAGAGTGATAAAGTCATTTCTGGATTACATAATTTCTGACAGAAGTAATGGGCAGGGCCTTTTTAAAGAGAAATTGCCCACATCCCAAACAAGAGTAGGGCCAATTCAAAATATGTTCAATATTTGAAATGATCAGATGGATCAATACTTTTCATTCCAGGCAGTAAATTAAACTAAGTATTTTCCATTTTCCAACACATTCCCATTTACTGGATGTTGGTTTCAATAGATAAAACATAATAAAGAAACAATTTGCTTTGACATGCTAGAGGATGTAGTAAAAGGAGAACAGGAGCCTAAACAGATAATGTATCCCTAGGCCTCTTGGAGTTGTAAAAATCCCCCCAAAAAACAAAACATAGCTATAGGGTTGCAGAACCAATCATTTCCAAAGTTCATAATATATAAAATTAATTTACCAGGGAACAGTAATACAACTCTTCTCCTTAACTTCACTGGTCAATATTGAATAAAGTGCTTTTAGTTGTGCAATAATCTGCCTATATTCTAAAGAGATACAACTGAATATGTGTTTTATACCTCCAAAAGATTGGTTCACTCAAAAAATCCTCAGATGTGTGAATATTTCCTTCTAACCTCCGTTTATTCATTGCATAAAGAGAGATTTATATGTTGGTAGGTTCCAGTTGGAGATTCTAATGAATAGCCTCAAAACCAGGCCCTAAGGTTAAAGGAGTTGGACAAAAAGAGCCTGGAGGAAAAAAATGACAAAGAGCCATAGTCAAGGAAAAGTCTCCCTCAAGCTGAGCTCAACTCCTCATGTTCATGTAGCTTTCTTGGCAACAGTGTATACATGATTTGCTGCTGCCTTCTTTCACAATATCTTTTTAACTTCCCACTATAGCCTACAGTGGTATGATTTTTCTGGTGATCTCTCATATAAGTACTAATCAGGTCTGATGCTAATCAGCTTCTTGAGATCAGCCAGGGTCAGATAGTTGCAGTCACATAAATGATGAAGCAAATTTGTCTTCTGCTCCAAAAGTAGGACCTGACCTGAACAGGTTCAATATACAGGAAAGGGGATTTCAACTAAACTTTAGGAAGGACTGCATCATCCTATAAACAAATCAACGTAATGAAATTTTCTTTGCCAGAAGATTTTAAGTAGAGACTTTTGGCCATGTACCTCAGATTCTGTTTTCCTGCAATTCCCGGCATAGAATTGGACTAGAGGTGGTTAGGACCCCTTCCAACTATGTGATTGATTCCATGAAGAAGTTCAAAGTTGGTCCAGCAAATGTGCTTCTGCTCCCTCTCTCCAGGCATTTATATAGAAGGAAGTTACTACTAATTAATAAATACACTAGATCCATCACATCAATCTATTCATACAATTGTTCATATATTGTTGTTTAGTCGTTAAGTCGTGTCCGACTCTTCGTGACCCCATGAACCATATTGCGCCAGGCCTTCCTGTCCTTCACTGCCTCCCTGAGTTTGCTCAGTTTCATGCTCATTGCTTCAGTGATGCTATCTAACCATCTCATCCTCTGCCGTCCTCTTCTCCGTTTGCCTTCAATTTGTTCATATATGTCACATACTAAAACGTATCCCAGAGTAATGCATACATATGCATACTTGACTTATCTATAATGTATCAATCATAGAGATATTAACATGACATGATAAATATGTTTCAGAAACACAAAAACAAAGAAGAAAGACACATGCTCAGAAGTTTAGCTCTGAGTTCTTACTTCTGACCCACCCAGGACAATGCAGCTAAAGTTTAGTCATATAATCAGGTAAAAATAACAATAGTGAGATTCATCCCTTTGTAGTCAGTCACAAATATATACTGGGACAATGTCCTGTGGAGTATCAAATGGCATGTGTATCTCTGGGATGGGATTTCTCCCTTCCTGATTTTATGATCCCCTAGAATCTTGGGGGAGTTTTGAAAAAGAGCCACCTTTATCAGTAGCTTGGTGGATATGCTGATGGTTTTTAGTCAATATAGTGGTACAGTCTTCCAAGTTACTGGGAAAAGAAAGGTGAGCCCTGTTTGTACTGTACTGTATTGTACTGTACTGTACTGTACTGTATTGAGTCTTACACAACTAATTTTAGCCAATAGAATTAAGTTCATTTACCTTCAAGTCAATGATGTTAATAAAATTAGCAGTAAATGAAGACAGGGCAAGAGGCAATGACACTTTTATTTTAAATTCCAGAATTGGGAGAAGTATAACATAGCCTTCCCCTTTTACAGCATTTTGAAACAAGTTTTAAAAACATTTCTTATACATACATAGGTAAGCCTTAAAATCAATAGAACAATGCAAACAGAGAGGAAATCATAAAAAAGAATGACAGAGGGAGCATATTGATGGGTTTCAGTGATCAGGAGATTGAGTCAGCAGCGGCAATCAAGGACAGTGCTGGACACAACAATCCACCATATTCACTGGGTCATAGACATTTACCAAAAGCCTTGAGGAGTGTAAACAGGAAGAAATTCAAATTATGCATAGCTGTTGTCAGGCAAAGGTCAATGTTAGTGGAGTTCCATTTGAGAGACTTAATCTCTTCAGTGTCTCTTAATTGGTGGGGGAAAGATCTAGTAGAATTGAGGGCATATTAGAATAACAATGGAAAAGCAGAGAGGGATATTCAAGGTAGCAAGAAGGAAGAAAAATATCAAGGTATCTTTATCTGAGTCATGGATCAGCATAAAATAACATTCAATGATAACATTACAGCCATCCCATTGTGACAGTAGTCTAATCGATATACTCTAAGAAATTACTAAGATTTGTTACTAGTGCAAACTATAAAATCATGACGCCGATATCTTTAAAAATGTAAGATTAAAATTATGAAGACAAGAATGGGTACGATACAATATGGATTTACTATATATAGTTTGGATGTTAATATATGACACTATGGAATAACTTAAAATAATTAAGAGCTAACATGAAATATAAAATCATTATCTCACTAAAATCTACAATTAAACTATATTTCCTATTGGTATGGTAACTGTAAGAACTATAGTAGGCTTGTCCTTTTCTAAAACCCAAGATGGCCATGTGTAAAACTAGGGAAAATGAGAATTTTTCCCTTAAAGGTACAGTAGCCTAAAATGTAACAAAATGTAACAAAATAAAAGATGACAGAAATATAATATTCCACAACAGCAACTTATAGCCTATGGCCTGCAAATGATACCCAATTCTTTTTTGCAATTTTGAGGGTCTCTCCAAGTTCAGGCCACTCAAAATCACTGACCTATCACTTAATAACGCATAGTCACTTCCCACCAAGTTTTAACAAAACACTAAAGAAAACACGTATGTTAAGCATCTAAAAGGCCTAATGCACATATTTATGGTTGTTTATATACATATTAAAAAGACCCTCTCCCAAAATGAAAAAATGAATCAAACCCTACATATGTCAGGTAGCATTTGTTTTAGTCAACTAAAACATTGTAGTAAAATGCAAATACCAATTAATATAAGTAAAGCAAGTGGCTTCTGAGATTATTTTTTTCTTACTATGATTTTATCCTTAGTAACCTATTTTTTAAAAAAATTCATCAGAAGTTCTTCTTACATCTAATTGCTGATTCTTTTTAACAGAATAATCTTGAGACATAAATCATTGGTAGCTGATGCCTAACACCTTTTACTATGTTTAATTGCCTTTCTACTTTGGTATAATCATAAAATCTTTTCACATTTTCATTTCCCCCCAGGAAAACATATTCTCAATATGCCCTTCATGTCCTCCTGTGAATGTTGAGGCAAAGAAATTGTCAGCAATATTCTCAACCCTTCTTTCCTAACTTCATGCTCATGGCCCTTATAAATATTCCACAAATCTTATTTTGTAACAATTTATATTAGTTGTCAGCTTTACTTCAGACAGGCAAAGCTCCTGTGTGAAATTATATCTCAATCTCCCCAAAAGGACTTTTTAAATACTACATTTGGAGATTTTTCTGCTCAGGCACAACTTCTGAATACGTAACTTCTGAATGAATACAGAAAGCTAGCCGGGGGGGTAGTGTGTCCATTTGCATGTATGAAAAACAAGTGTCATCTGGAGCTACGAGGCATCTCAGTATTAACTGCAAACATTATCTAAAATGTTTTATTAGAAGTAAACATAAAAGCAAAACATTTTTCTACTACTCCTGTACTTGGACAGACACATTGCTTATACCAGCTGTGTAATGCCTCTCTCCTAAAATTTGTGCAGGCAAAACCTGTTGTGCACCATGCCACTGACCACCAAACAGCTGGCAACAACCATTGGCTCCACACTAGGCAACTTTGGCAGCACTCCCTTGTTGCTCCCACGGCCCTGCCCTTGGTGGGCCACTGGTCTATAGTAGGATTCTCCCATATAGGTGTCATTCATGTATGAGCTGTCCACCTTGAAGTGGTCCTGTGGGGTGAGAATCCCAGCTCACGACTGGTTGCTAATAGTTCCTATAATTGGAAGTCTGAGAAAAAGTATGATAAACAAGTACACCCAAAGTCAGGGATAAATGTGTAAAAGTGTAAAAGCAGATGGTGTGATAGATTACAACCAAAACTATAACCTTAGGATGTATGGATCAGTAAAAAAACATGAAGCATTTTATCCACTGCATTATTACAGTAGCATCCTTGTCCATTTTTCAGAGAGTCGAATTTCAAGTCAAACAGGACAACATAATATCAAGTTATCTTCTTTGGCATTTCAGATGCTTCTTTTTGAAGATGGTCAGGTTAGGATTTGCCTTGTTGGCATATGTTGCTGCATTTCATTCCTGTTACATAGAATCAGTTTATCTTTGTAATGGCCTGAGGCTAAGCAGTGAAACTGTAACGGAAGGTACCTGCGAGGAGGAGACTGGTATGGGAGATCAAGGCTGTCAGGAGGGAGGGGGTGCATTCCAGAGGGGGGGACAAGGCAAGCGCCTTCTCAGTCCGCAGCAAGACCATGGGAAGAAGAAGAGGCTTAGGCTAGCCCCTCCCTAGAGTATCGCGGGATGTATCCACTAGTTGCTGTAGTGTAGAGTTAGTCTGGCGAGATTCTGTCTAGAGGGTGTAAGCAAATAAGGAACTGGACTGGACTGAACTGTTTCATTGTCGTACTTGGGCTGAGCCTGACAGAAACTTACTGTTTACTTTTTGTAAATAAAACTTCAGTTGAGTTTCTTGTTATTTTCAATAGGGAAATCACAGTACATCTATGTATTTTAGATAATTAACAGTATTAGGATTAAAAATGCAAACACTACATCGCCAAACAATATTACATTTTCTTAATGACAGTTATTTCCTTATATATTTAACAAAGTATATACTGCTTTATAATATATCATATAATGCATTACAATTTTATATTATAATGCATAATACAGAGATCCAACATGGTATAGTAGTTAAGGTGCTGGACTAGAAGAAGGGAAAACCAGGGCCTAGTCCTCCCTTAGTCACAGAAGCCAACTAGCTGACCTTGGGCCAGTCACTCCCTCTCAGCCCGCATCAGTGTCAGGTTCGATGACAACCCAGCTGATAAAATATCTCATTGCATTATGCATTGATAGCATCACTGTAAGAACTAGCTGAATGTAGTGCCAAAAAAGTGAATCTTGCAACCATGTGGGACACTCTGAGAAAAACAACATTGCAATATATATAATACATATTATGATTAATGATTATTATGTGCCATCAAGTCAGTGTCAACTCTTAGCAACCACATAGGTAGAGCTCCTCCATGATGATCTGTTCCTAACCTGGTCTTTCAGGTCTTCTAAAGGTGCACCTATCACTACTGTGAGTCCCTCCACCTTGCAATACATATTATAGTTGTTTTATAAGATATAATAAGTAGTGTGTTGTAATATTATAATGTAATTGCCTTATATATCAATATTAATATTCCTATATATAGTTTTGTCTCAATAAATTGTAATTAATCTTGTAATTCTTTGTGATTTTAGCCTTATAATGATTCTATAGTTCTGTGCTATTAGTATTAATTTAATATTTTAGATACTTTCCTCATAGGCATAGTTTGCTGTATGGCAGGACTGTAAAATTTTGCAATTTTAACATTCTTTTCTGCTGGGTAGTGACTGAAATAAAATGAATGAATTATTTTTTATTATTATTTGTTCTGATTGTGCAGCTGTTGTTTCAATGCATTTGCTTTTGAATGTGTCCTACTTTGCAAACATACTAAAAGACTTTATGAAAAATTGCACTAGGAAAAGAAGTCTGTGGTGGTTTATTGTAGAGCCTAAAATGTGAGGTAAAAAAATCTGTTCCATAAAATAATTATAATTTTTGAAGCCAGTTTTCTGAAATATTTGAGAAAGGGAGCATTTGGACTCAATAGTGAGCATTCGGTCGTGGGCAATGAAACAGGAAATGTAAAATAAAAGAGAGGTGCTTTTTTTCTTAAATCATATCATGCTGAGAAATCTAATGATATTTGTGTTTGTTGCTGGATAAATTTATTTTGAAACTCTTGTATTGACTCTTTTTTTTTTCATAGTTCCCCTTACAAAAATACCCTAAGGCCCCATTATTGTACTAATGACTTCTAGCATTTCATTGCAAATATAATTTCTAATTGGTTTGAAAAAATAAAGCCAGTCCAGCTAGAATAATTGCTCAGTTAGACTGTTCTTTCTCTCTTTCTCATCTTTGTTTCACATGTACACACACTCACACACACACAATGAAAGACAGAAAGAAAGAGAGGGAGAGTCCACCCGTGGAGAGCATTTTAGATGTGGAAAGATGATGATTTATGAGGCCGATCAAACCTCCATTGATTTCAGAAGAAAATCTCTCATTGACATCAAGTGAGGATGGGATGAGACAGTTTTTATTTCCCAAATGCACATTGGTATAATGAACTGGATAGCCTAGAGTAAAGGTTCCTGAAGAATGATTTTTAAAGTCATCTTAGGAATAACCATTTACGGTATGTGTGGATCATGGCTACACTCAGCTCTTCCTATCACCTAAAACATTGCCAATGATCATTCAGTAATCTTATCCTTAGGCCAGTGTCCAGGTTTCCCAGAGGAATCGTATTGCCCACTATAGAAAAGAGGGTATTGGACTTGACATACTTTAGCTCTAGTCCAGCATGAATGTATGAATATTGTGCCATATAATCAAAAGATAATTTTGAGATGATGAGAGATTATGAAGGCCAACTCAATCCTGCTCTTTGTCTTAAAACCTAAGACAAACCTCCCGTAACTAAGCATTGTCAGTTCGAGGATATCCATCTCCTAGATCACAATCCTTCCCCGCCTCTGGTCATTAGTAAGGGAATAGGAAAGGAGGCAGTAGAGATGGAGGTAGGAAATCTACTGGTTGGTTGTATTTGCCCACATGCTTGGTTATCAAATTAATTCATTATATGGAGTTGTACAATACATTGAACTAACCTAATAAGCCACAAAAACCTAACCAAGGGTTAAAATTAACTAGGCTTAGCATGTTGAACAAATGTGGCCAATAGGTTTTTAATTGGCCTGGTTAGGTATGCTATGTAAATCCAATCTACTGTATGTATGCATACTTGTCTTTGTAAGTAGAAACAGGATGTTTTACTGCCTGGGTTCACACTCCACAGAATCTGCTGCTATTTCCAGATATAGCTTGGAACCCTCTGCACTAATTTCTATTAAATCAAACTTTATCTCCTCATAAAAATCAGATTTGCCTGCAAATTGCATTCCTTTCTGTTAAAGGATTTAAAAAGTGGCATTTTTTAGATACCAGACTTACGGAATTGAATACCCTTTTTCAGATCTTTCTTCGGATTCAGAATTGATTTGGCAGTGACCAAATCCAAGCTCAAAGTGGACTGGATTGTTTCTGTACCCTGTCATGTATTTATATTTACATTCATGTGTAAATCTATATTTCCATAAGTGAGAAGTAGCCTCTGTGATATTTCTTGTTCCTCTGCAATTTCCTCCTTGAGCAGAAACCCCTGCATTATGTCAGCTCTATTCTCTTTTCTTTTATCAGCGGAGATCATGGATGGTCTTTGCACTGTGACACATTATTGAAAAGATGGGATATCTTGACTGTATGCCACAACTTTTCTTATTAGCCATTTAAGGCCTCATCTGGAGTGGTAGACAAATCCCCCTTCTTTTCCCCAGATGCTGTCCTACCTTTCTTTAATAGAAATTCATAGTGTTGTAGAAAAGTAATTTATACAAGGTGATAAGATATCTGAACCTTCATAATGTGTTCCTGTTTTTTGTTCTGTTGGAATGCATGGATAGGATTTCTTTGCCTGGATGGAATTTTAAAGAAATACAATCAGTATGTCAATAACATAGTAAGAGTATTTAAACAACAAACTAACAAAAGATAATAAATTAGATTTCCCACTCTTGAACAAAAATAGAGGAATATAATTCCTATGTGGGAATGCCATATAAGCTCAAGTACATCTTTTTGCTCACATATTTAGCATAGTTTATATTTTTCCTGCAGGAGAAAGGTTAAAAATTAAAAATGAGGAAGTTAACTCAAATAAATGACAGATGGCGAAAAGATTCCTATGACTTACTATCTTCAGAATAGGAAAAAGAATCCAACAGTGATTTAAAGAGCAACAACAAAGCTTTGCTCAAGATTCTTTTTTGAGTACCACTTCAGCCCACTATCTGTAAAACACAATCCAGAATCATACCATATATCATATCATATCATATATCATATCATATCATATCATATCATATCATATCATATCATATCATATCATATCATATCATCTATCTATCTATCTATCTATCTATCTATCTATCTATCTATCTATCTATCTATCTATCTATCGGATCAATGTGGCTTTTCCCCAAAGCTTCGTCAATGCAAAGATATAATGTATAGATGTGAGAATACAAATTATCTGAAACAACTGCTTTCTGTTGCAAACTGTGTATCCTCTGTGTATCCTGTATTTTTGGAATTAATTTGAGACATTTTCCTACTTAGCTTTGGGGATCTAATGGGATCAGGTTTATTCACTCACATGTCTCCGTTCATCGTAAATGAGAAAGAACTAATTTTCCCTGATTGTCATGGGAGCAGCACAGTGGAATTTGCTGCTGAGGACCAAACCACATTCAAGGGAAGAGGCTAAACATGTAGGCAGGGTAAGAATGTAAGATAGAATTATGCCAGGATTAAAAATAAATCTGACAACATACCAGAGTTCAGATAGACCATTATTAGGCTCTGACACAGGCCAATGGTCAGCAGGCCTTGAGACTTCTGTGTTAATAATGGGCATTTTGCGTTATGCGAGTTATTACTTGATGAGTAGACTGTGGTTATAAAAGCAGAATTTTTTTCATTATGGTGATTATAATTGCAGACTGTTGCAAATAACCATTTTGAATATCATATTATTTAGAAAAAATAATTGAGCTAAGAAAAACATTTTCAGAGCTTTCGGGTATTCTAGAAATACATATTAGTAGCAAATCAAATCACATGAAACGTGGGGCAAGCAAATCTGTCAATAGTCCATTGCTTGTCTTCTGGCTGAGTTTAACAGATTTACTGTAAGTGGGCTTTCCTCCACGCTGTATGTCTGGGTAAATCATATGCAAAAATATAAATAAACATGAAAACCTCAAGAACACTGGTCAAAGCTGTATACTTCTTTATTTGTAGGACACAATTTCCATAGAGCTGGTTGCCCAAGGTCTTTTTTTTTTTTTAGGTCTCCTAAGCTATTTTTCTTTGGATTCCATTACTTCAGAACTGGTGTCAGTGGATGACACATTGACAAGTTATATACATCTCCAAGGACACAAAGATGACACAGAGGAACTTAATATTGGAATTCAAGCAAAATTGATTTTAACAATCGAACAAGATAATCCATTTGAATTTTAATAGGCATATAAATGGAGTTTCCCAATAAACAAGGCCTAGTTATTGGATTGGCTAGACATTCTGGGCCAAAATTCCCAGCCACCCACTGTCCTTTTCATTTATGATTTTGGTATTATGAGTTAGCATCTGACCTGCCAGCAAAACAACAACAACAAACAAACACAATTGAGGCTACCTGCATCAACAGAAGAATAATTTCCAAATCTTAATTAGTAATAGTTCCACTCTGTCCTGCACTAGAAAAAGACCCACCTTAAATCCTGGGCTTTACACTTTAAGAAGGATTCAGACATACTGAAGTGTATTCAGAAAAGGGTGATAAGGACAATCTAAGTTTTAAAAGGAGACATAGAAGGAACTGGGTATAAATTTCCTTGAAAAAAGCCAACATGAGAGAGTGTCATAGAGAAAGGCAAGATCCGTTTATTATGCTTGAGTGCAGGACACGGAATATTGATCTTAAGTTACAGGAAGAGAGATTCTTTTGAACACAAAGAAAAAGTTCTTAATGATAACAGCAGCTTCACAACTGAACAAATTACTGAGGGATATGATAAGCCCCCCCTTCACTGGGTGTGTTCAAGCACAGTCTGCAGAACCATTTCTCAAGAGTTCTTAATTTGAATTTCTGCATTAAGCAGGATGTTGGACTTGATGGCCAAAATAGCTTATTATTCACTCAAAGCACTCAGGTGTCGCTTTGACCTGCGAAAGGTTGCTTACTCCTGTTCTTGGAATTGAGGCCATTTTAGAAACTTGGGCTCAGTTTACGGTAGCATAAGCTACCATATATGATGTAATTCAGAAATACATCAGAATTACATAGCCTTAAAGGATCAAGATAACCAATTTATGAGTCTTGTGACTACAGCAGCAGATATAAATACAATAAATAAATTCAGATGATTTCAGCTCTGTCTCACCCACATATGTTCATCAGAAATCTGTTCTCTATTCATGAATCTGGTGATTTCTCTCAAATGTCCATTATCTTTGGGTCTATTTATCTATATATTTTATTTGTATATTGTTCTTCCAGCCAAAAGAGCCCCAAGCAGTGCACAGAAAAACAATAAAACAAGCCTTCGTAAAGCATTTTAATAAAATAAATAAAACAATATACCAAAAAGCAAAACAATAAAAAAAATTAAAGCAAAATTTCCTTGAAAGGTAAGCTGGTTCAGAATAGCCCTTTCAATGCTTGGGTGGCAAGCAAAGTCACCTGAAACCAGGCGGTGAGGATACCAATTGTAAACGCATTTTCTAAAATGACATACTGTATCAGTAACGTGCAGAAACTAGAAAAGCCAGTAGATAAATAATAGGGAAATCTAAATCCTCAAATCCATTTGGCTGGATGGCTTAGGCAGAGGTATCCTGCCAGTTTCCACCAGCAGAGAGGAATTCTTGTGCTTGGCCTCCTTATGTGTGACAGATTCTGAAACAACAGCTGTGGTGAGTGGCTGCAACTAAGGCACACTGTGAATACTTATATCAATATGAACATCAACAGACCTTCATTTTGCCTAAAATCATTGCCTACCCTCAGATTTGTCTGCATAGCCCTTGGAGTACCCACCAAATATTCAGCTTATGGAAAACAACCCACACAGCAGAGCTTTTGCCTAGATTCCAAATGTTCATTGACATCCCCACCTACACACTTTCTTCTCATTTCATCCTAGTCATTGTAATTTTATTGGTGGTTGTTTTTGGTCCATATAAGTCAATGACCCGTAAACAAGAATGTATGGTGAAACAAAAAATATTGAAATAAAATACACTAGGGCAGTGTTCCTCAAACTTGGCAATTTTAAGACATGTGGACTTCAACTCCCAGAATTCCCCAGCCAGCCATGCTGGCTGGGGAATTCTGGGAGTTGAAGTCCACATGTCTTAAAATTGCCAAGTTTGAGGAACACTGTAGTAGGGTATTTTAACTCATTATTTGCAGTTAATCCTACACAAAACTAGGTATTTATCTAATTGTTTTCACCGCTGAATCATATCTTGGATCTCCTTCTGTGATATCCAGGATAATTGTCCCCTCCCAGAGTGAATAGTATTCTCAACAGCAGTCACTAGCCTAAATCCCTAAATAACATTCAAGGAGGGGGTACTGGCACCGTTGAATCCAAACTCATGCTGCATCTGAGGAGAATCTGGCATAATCTCCTCATATCTAAAAACATGAAGATGGAAAAGCATATATAGGCCATACACCCTGAAACTACATTTAGTATATTATGTACAGCCTGAAAACTCAATAAATCTGCTCCACACAACTGTAGCCCTAATTTATACAAAGCGACAGGGTTTTGGAAGCAACAAGCCATCCACCACTTCATTCCCTCCAACCCATTTGATATGTTGTAGTAAATGAATCACCTGACGAAAGAAATTTCTACCTCACTGAGAACCTCCACCCACCTCCATGAATTGGCATATATCTAAGATGAGAAGATGAGATATATATCTAAGATGACATCCCTAGTTTGAAGACTAGAAGAAGGTCATCATGATTAATATCCCATTCCCCTCAGAAAACTAATATGAAGAAAGCCAAACAATGCAAAAAAAAAAAAAAGCACATATTCATCTCAGGACATCATCAGCACATGAAACTAGTTTTTTCCCTAACTGTGCCCAGAAAAAGCCACAAGTAGTCCGTTCCCATCACCAGCATGGTCCATTCCCATCACCAGACTTTTGAATGTTGAGAAAATTACTCACTTTCCCACTTCAGGAAAGGAGAGCATCAAGAGATTCAAACCACAAGTTGAACTACAAGTTGCTCCTTGTATACCACAGAACTAAAGGACACTCAGCCAAGCCCTCTTAGATAGAGTAGGACTGGGGGAAACTGTTGATTTTTTTCCCCTATGGGTGGGCACTAAGTGCCCTTGGAGATTCTGATAGCTGGAAATGCCTGGAAAGATACTACATCGGCAGAACAATGTAAATTTTGCCTCACTCCCAAAGCACAGATTCTATATTAGTTAATCTCTTATTCCAAAGAAATGGTCCCACATACCAGATGCTCTCAATACAATGTATTTTGTGTTAATCTACAGGATAGCATTGCTTTCTCTGCTTTTTACATAGCCTTATTCTTTAGGAACCATTCCATGGATTGTGTTTGCATGTGTAACCACATCATGTCAACAGGAGGCCAAGAAACACTTGGAGGACTCCCCTTGACTATATTTTTCAACCATGACTGGAGGCTGTGATCAGTAAGGAAAAAAATGGCCTGGCCCCACTGGCTATTCTACATCAGTCTTACTTTTTAACTTATCAGAATCTGAATGCTTAGAACTGATGTTCCTCTTTCATGCTGCCCCCTCTCCCATGTGCATGCTGTTTACTATATATGAGTTACATTGACCTCATAGGAAAACAACTTCTTTCCTCCTAAATAATAATCTCTGAACTGGAAGTAGGGACCACCTTACCTTCAGCATATTCAACAGATAAGCTATTGAAAGTAAATAGGCAGGAGTGCCAATGATTTTAAACTTTGTTGCTGATAAAAGTGGATGCCTTTGAATATCAGTTATTGAGCAGTTGCTTATCTAAAGAAAAAGCTAAAATCTAAAGCTTTTTGTAATGCTTAAACTGGTCTTCTCTCTCTCTTTTCCTTCTTGTCCAATTACCTTGTCCCCTCACCCCATCTCTACCCAGTTCCCCATTTTTCTTTCTTACCCTTCCTAGTACAGTTACTCCTTTCCATTACCCTATCTCCATACTGTGTTTTTTTTAATTCTTTTTGCTTTTTTTATTGGAAAAGGGAGGGAAATATGCATATAGAGGTATACTTGTGTGTCTCTGTGTGAGAATGATTTGAGGGTGTTAGAATAGGTTGTAACTGTAGATGGGAGACACAGTAACTTTATAAAAGGAATATCAAATTTTGTAGGAAATTGATAGGCCTTTTTGAATGGATATAGATTCAGAAACAGATGCAATATGATTCTTGCTCAAGTAAAGAGACCACCCAATTCACCTCAGAGAAACAATTTGAATGGCCACCAACTGCTTCAGGACAGTGCTGTGGGGCAGGCTTCCTTCAAGCTTCTCCTCCAGCACAGGATGATGTTTTTGCAGGCTCCAGAATTACCCACAATATATGCTGAAGCTGTTTGGAAGACCTTCATCATACTTAGAGGGTACTCCAGGCTGAGTGGCTTCAATGCATACTACAGGACGGTTTTAGCCAGCACTGTGGAAGAGGAGACATAGCACCAGTTGGAAGCTCTGCAAGAGAAGGTAAAGAGGGGTTCAGAAGCACGATAAGGTGTCACAACATGCTGTTTGAAGATATGTGTAGTGCTATCAATTAATTTTAAACAGTTTAAAATTCAGTATATTTCTAGGCCCTCTTGGTTTTCTTCTGCTTTGTTTTGTTTTGTTTTGAGGGTGGTTTCTGGCAGATCTGTTTATCTATCTAAAGATTCCACAACACTTGTATTCAAAGAGAAAAGGTACATACTGTTGGATAAACCTTAAACCAAATGGTGTCTTATCCTGAGATTAAATTATTGATAGGTGCTTGTACATACAAGTGTAATGCAAAATTAATTGATAGCACTACACATTTGGGGGTAGGGTGGGTAGTGGAAACTCCAGAACTGATTTTAGCCGGAATTAGCAATTCTAGAGCAACAAGTTAGGGAAACTGGGCACAGGAATCATGTCTGTTAATGATTAACAGACATGATTATTATTATTAAACGTTAATAATAATGTTTATGTTTGTATCTATTCTTTTTTTTGGGGGGGGAGATCATCTCAAATTCAGGATTGTCTTCCTTTAAGGTAAGTACTATACTATAGTTGCACTCCAAATTCTTCTAGATACATGCCAGCATTCTCAGGATTTGTTATATACTGCATAAGTGTCTACATGTAATCTATGTAAAATTAGTCCAGCAAGTACAGATCAAATCACTTTACGTACTAGGTTCCAAAGAACAAACCAGCATTTTAGGGTTACAGGAATTTCCAATCATTCAATCGCTTAACTTGTGAGCAGTTCTATCAAATAATATTGTGCCTCAACTTTCTCTTGGGGCATTGTGGTGGTAATTATTACCTTTCTGGAAAAGAATGTTAGTGACATGAGATCCTGCTACTCTTAAAGTTCTGGGTGAATTCTTACACTCTGAGATGTGAAGATGTGGTAACTATCCCAAAGTTTATCGTTTATGTATTTCTAAATCCAGGATGGAAAGCAAAATGCTAAAGGCAATTTTTCCATTGCACCAGAGCAGATGATAAGGCGGTTAAAGCTTTTAACACTGTGGACTAAAAGAACTGTGACTACTAGGAAAACCTATCATGACTTTTTTAAATGGAGAGAGCAAATGAAATAGAACAGGCTTTGTAGCGTTTTTTGATGGCTCACTAACAAAGGTCTTGGTACCAGAGAGTAATATCATTACAATATTGAAGAAAGGGTAAGGGTTAAGAAGAGGCCATGTTTTACCTGGTTTCAAATAGTTTATTTCCTAATATCTCTCAAGAGGAATCATTTGGAAAGGTCAAGGCTATATTTGCCCAATGTTGATTGGCAAACACTGTGCTTGCTTCCCAAAAAAGCATCAATAAAAGTCATTCAAATGTCATGAGTTGGGAGGTGAAAGAACTATTTGATTAGCAGACACACCCTGTATAGTGTAAGATGGACAACTGGAGGACAAAAAGATGCTAATATGCTCATTTCAAAATTTTGACCTTCAGTTTTTAGACCATTCATGGTTGGGATCTGGTTTATTCAAAAGACGAACAACGCTCGTAAGGAACTATTCTACGAATTCGTGTTTGCAGGCTGGGAGTCAAAAAACCAGGAAAATAGCCTTTTTGCAGTTATGATCCCTATCTCTGGAACTCTCCCTCAAAATACACATGGTCCCACTTTTGTTGCTATTTAAGTTCTTTAAAATGTTTTGTTTCAGTCTGTGCTATAATAACAACATTGCATTAATCTTTTCAGCTGGCACTGTTTTTAGTTTGTAATTAGATCGTTTCGTATGCTTCAAAAAAGGAGAAATTGTGTTTAAAAACAAATGTGTGTACATTTGTGGGAGAATTAGTTTTACTCTAAGGTGCCACTCACTATTGAAGTGAAAATTATGTAGCTGCATCATCATTATATATATATTTTAAAAAGCAATCAGAAGCTTTAATCCTTTCAAACAAATACAAATCCTGGTTTCTTAACATTTTTTAAACAGTTGGGATGTACATTGCATCTCCTGAGGATGTACATACAAAGGCTGGCTCTGAGATTTCCAATTATAAGAGATTCATAGCTTTGTTATCTCTGACATGGTGACAAAATATTTTACTATGACTGTAAGATTAAAAGTAAAATAAACCCTCCAAATGCCATACAGCAGGGTTCCTCAACCTCAGCAAGTTTAAGATGGGTGGACTTCAACTCCCAGAATTCCCCAGCCAGCATGGCTGGCTGGGGAATTCTGGGAGTTGAAGTCCACCCATCTTAAACTTGCTGAGGTTGAGGAACCCTGCCATACAGAATCATGGAGCCTATTGGATGTTTTCCAGTCCGAGCAATATTACCCCCAAAGATTGGGTTGGGTTTTTGTACCTTCCTCAGAACCTACCTGCACTGAGGTTTGATGGGAAATAGCCAGCAATTATGGTTTGTTAGCCCAGATCAACACATTGTATGACTGGTACCAAACCTTATCAGGCATCTTGCAGTAAGAATTAATTTCTTGGTTCTTCCTTCTGAAACCATTTGCCTGACGGAGTCTCATATGACCAAAGTATACAGGAAGGCCAGTGGAACCGGTATGTTGCTAATAATGACAGAACAGCAGAATGTTGCTGGCAGACTAGTGGTGGAAGACCACAGACGTCCTCTAACTGACATGAATCGTACAAGTATTTCAGATTTGCCTGGTTTGTCTTTTTTTATTTTAGAACATCCCCCTTTGCCTCCACATCCCAGACCCTGTATCGAGCATTGCTGAGAAATTTTGCCTATTGAAATACAGAAAACACAAACCATTGGTCCATCTTCTCAACAGTCTACACACAAATGAACCTGAGATTTACCATCTGTGTTCTGATAGTACCAAGGGGATGCATCCCATATTTCAAATTGGCCATCCTAACATCTTCTACATGTGGTCTCATAGATCTACCTGTTAAAACACTTGTGGGCTGCGGGGAAAGGGGGCAATACGGGGACAGTGCTGTCAACTACCTGTGATGACTGCATTTTGGCTTCTCAGTTGAGGACGCTTGATCAGGGCAATCCAAGAACACTGAGCTTGCTGCCCCCTTGCTCTAGGATACAATCAATACTAAATTAGCCTTTAATTACAAGTCTTTTAATTATTCAGTGTTGACTTATGGTGTGGAGTCAGCAGCTGTAAATCTTTTCCAGAGCTATTGGTTTGGTTTCCTCCTTCTCTGCCAGCAGTACCTTGTACAGGAAAATATAGAGCTGCTATTGGCATCTCTTCATAATTTCACAAGGCTAATAGGAGAAAGAAGTGACTCTTCAGCAAGTGGAATAATAAATTTAGAAGCCTCTGGCTATTCCATTCTTGTGTTACAAGGCAGAAAGTGATTTGTCTTCACTTTGATAGCAGCTGCTAATCAATTTTCCTAGACCTTGGAAACTGATTTTTCTATCCAAATAACAAGCAATCTGGACTATGCAAGTGTCTGAACTCAAAATGTGTGCCTGCATCAAATCCATGATATAAAATCAGTACACGTAGGACCTTGCCAGTCTCCAATCCTAACTATAGTTACAGGACCAGAAATATTTCTCAGGCTCCTTATCTACCTTTCCCCCCATCTTGTTTATACCCCCACCTTTCCGATTCTGCCTTGTCCCACTTCCCCTCTAACATCCAAATACTTCACTCCCTTCCATTTTCAAAGTTAAAGGACAGCTTTTTATTTGCACAAAAGATTGCACTTAGAGGGGGAGGTTTAAACTGTCAACTGCATCAATGGCTACAGGTGGATTTGTAAAATCCTACTTCAACACATGCTTTCAGACATGTAAATTGGCTCAGATTATGTTCTGACTCACGGGTGATAAGGCAGTGATGAGCAATTTACATGCCTCTGTCAGAGATCAGTTCATACCTCTAATAAGTTTATATACTTCACCCTTTCCTCCAACCTGCTTGCTTGAAGAGTAAGTGAGAAGAGGGAGTAGAGGAAAAAAAGTGCATTAAAGAAAGAATTAGCGTTCTCATAAAGTTTTGGATCTAATCCAATCCAACATCTTATTGTCATCCTGTCAACATATAGTCAACAGATTACCCCAGAGCAAGGCAGGTAATAATACACTGGAACTCCTTGCCCTCAGAGATTCATGCAACCCCTTCCCTCTTGGCATTCCATAGCACCATCAAAACAACCCTGTTTCAATGTCCTTTTAACTGAATTTTATTTAGGTATTTATGTATGTATTTAATAAAGTTATAGGCCATCCCAATCTATTATGACTCTGGGAGGCTTATAAAATACAACAGTAAAATACTCTAAAATACAGAAGTCATCATATTGAATGCTTATGGTGGATATCTAGGGGGTTTCTTTTTCATTGTATGTTTTTTTCTTTGTTTTTATTCTGTATTTGTCCTCTGTTATATGTCTCTTAGAGTCTGTCAAATAAATAAATAAAGTTGCCAGCTTCTATTGTAAAGGAGTTTCTTTTGAATTTGACAACAGTGCACCTTGGCTGGGAATCACAAAAGAACCTCACTTCTGAAGTGAATAAGCTTATTTCAAAAACATCAACATTATATTCACATGCAGTAATTGTTTTTGGAAGATCAGCAATCAGTAGGTGTGTTTATGAATATATATACACACACACATAAGTTACTTGTGTGTGTGTGTGTGTGTGTGTGTATTGAGAGTGAGAGAGGGTTATCAAAGTAAGCCCTATTGTTTAGATCAGTGTTGTCCAAACTTGGCCACTTTAAGATGAGTGGACTTCAACTCCCAGAATTACCCAGCCAGCCATGCTGGCTGGGGAATTCTGGGAGTTGAAGTCCACTCATCTTAAAGTGGCCAAGTTTGGACAACCCTGGTTTAGATGATCAACCGCATGAGTAAGTGAGAACTATTTAAACAGCTGGGGATAGGCTGTACCCTGTTTGGGACTGAACAAGGAACAAAAGTATATAGACTAAAGGCAGTTCAAAATATCTCCAAATGGAGGAAAGGAAATGGCTAACAATGAAAAATGGATAAGCTCCCACTCATTCCAGAATCTGATGCAAGGGAGGGAAGCCATCCCCACATTCACAGTAGACAGCCAATATGCAAATAGGTCAGGGAAACAACATCTTTCCTTACCCAGTAGAACATGCCTGAATGATCCACAACCCCTCCTTTTTGGCTAGAGAAAAAAAAAAAAAGATTCAGTCATTTTGGAAAACTGGGCTCAGATAGGAAGGGGGAAGAAGAAGAGAGTCTCACCCTAGCAAAACCAAAATGGGGTTCCCAGCCACTCTCCTTTCTGTTTAAAAAGCCTTGTTTTGAGATGTGTGACAGAAAGAAAATGGGGCAGGGGGAGAGGTTAGAGACTGATTGCTGGGAGACTTAACTGGAAGAGAGATTGGAGATGTGAAAGAGGTCAGAGAAAGAGTAGTTCTCCAGAAAAGGAGAGTAATCTTAGAAGAGGGGTGGGCTCTAAAAGCACCCAATAAAACTGGTCTCTGCAGGAAATGAGCCAGTTTGGTCTAGTGGTTAGGGCACCAGGCTAGAAAGCAGCAGATTGAGTTCTAGTCCTGCCTTAGGCATGAAAGCCAGCTGGGTGACTTTGGGCCAGTCAGAAGTCTCTTTCAGCCCAACTCACCTCACAGGGTGGTTGTTATAGGGAAAATAGGAGGACGAAAGAGTATTAGGTATATTTGCCACCTTGAGTTATTTATAAAAATAAGAAAGACAGGATAAAAAAATGGTGAGATAGAACTCTGGAGGTGATTGGCAGGATAAGGGTTAAGGGTATATAGAGAGGAAAAATCTGTACCCATTGTAAAGTTTCCAAGCTGGATTCTCTGGAGAACAGAGGTGAGAGAGGGAGCCCGAGATTTGGACCTAGAAGCACCAGGAAATCAAAGGAATAAGATTGAATTGCTTCTCAGCCTCTAATTAAAAGTTGGAAAGATGTGAGAAACAAAGTTTATCCAGGTAGCCATTGAATGAATTACAGTCTTACATGGATCAGTAAACTAGAATGCACCATTAGGGTTTTATGCTTTATTTTCTGGGGAGTGATCTGTTTTATTGCCTCTGATATCTTGATTGTTTCTGGTAATTGTCTCCAGTAATGTTTGTATTAGAAGTTTATTGTAACGGTGCCGAGCAAGCTCAGTTCTTTTATTTTGCTTAACCCTTTGAGCCTCAGGTCCTGTCCATTATGCAACTGTGCCCAGTCTTCCTATTGCATTTTATGAGATACTGATGTGTAAGATGCAGTTGGTGATTTTACTAGTGCTCAGTGATTTATTTTATCCATTTGTAATTGCTTCAGGCATTTTTCTGATTTTTAATGAAAAATATGTTAAATTATACTTTGTGTTTTTGTTCCTGGCAGGAGGAAGGGCTACTCCTTAAGCCAGTTCAAAAACCACCAGAGGGGCAAGATTTTGTAAGCTGTCCCTGATCCTACAAACCACAACTGAGTCTTTTAATGTCATGTCAACCAGAGCTCTGCATTGCAAACAGATAACTGAAATATGTGTCAAAGGGGCTTGGAAAAGGTCGATAAATTAGATCTCCCTGGCCTGCTTTATCTTGTTGGCGAGGGCTAGGAGAGAAGGGAGGAGAAGCAAAAGACATAGTGCTCTGACCTGCTTAGTCAACAGAGAACCACATCCATTCACAAATGCAACCTTTCATATCTCAGAGAGGTTTGCCTGCCAGTGTCTCCTGAAAAGTAAAATGCTGCTACCAAAGGTGATAATCAAGTGGCAGAGCTGACTTTGTTACTCTCTGGCAGCCTTAAGAAATAGTGTTTGATTCCCTCAAGGGCATGTGCCTGTTGCTTATTCAGAGGCACGGTTGAGTTCAACAATACAAAAAAGTTATTTCAAGGAGGAGAATTTGAACAGCTTATTCACAACACCATGACAAACAGAAATGCCAATGTAAATCTAATGCAATGCCTCCTAAGTATTAAAAGGAAAGAATGGTAGAAGTTACCATTACCTTTTCCCCCTTTTCTTTCTTTTTAAATTAATGCTTATAGTAAAATACTATATAGTACTTTTGGTTCAGGGTTGCAGAATGTATGGTATTTTAGAGAAGTGGGGCAAAGTGAGCTTAGTAAGTAATGCAAAATTCACTATTGTTTCTCCCAGTTCATCTCTGGAACCATCTACGATACTGAAGTACCCCTAATGCTTTAGATTGATGCCCCATTCTGGCCACTGAAACATAGTAGCAGGCAGGGCAGAGAAATAGAGAAACATCAATGAGCTCCTCCTCTGCCATTAAGAATTTCTTTCCTCTCTTGGTGATGCCTACTTCAGGGTCTGGGAATCATCGCTTGCCTACCTCAAAGTATATTTCAGGAGCAGTGAAAACCCAACTGATATAGCAAGCTAATACTACATTAAGTTGCAAGACATAGCCATTGTGAATATAAGAAAATGTTTCTAGGGTCATCAGATGTTGTATCCCAATCACTAATATGGATTTGCTGTCAACTGGTCTTTCAGCTGAATTAAAAATGGATGTCCTTGAGTCAGAAGGAAGGTACATCTATATAAAAAGCCTGATCAGTGTGGCAGCCCTCACACAGTTTAATGCAAGACAGTTTCAGAGCAGAAATTCCTTGCCATCCTTTTCTCTCCCAGCATCATCTACCATGGTAGTAAATGGGGAGCTGCTGAGATTTGATCACTGAGTTATGGTAGTTATGCCAGCTGATGGTCAATATTGATTTCGGCCCTTGCCCCAAAAGCTCTGTTCCAGCCAATCTTCGTGCTTTGTGGAGAAGTTACTCAGAGCCTCTCTGAAGCCCTTTGTAGCTTTGCATAGTAGTGGGCTCTCATCATCCTAAACTGCAGCTCTTTAATCCTGAGCCAGGGGTTGAAAAGCATGTAATGATTTTTCAAAGTTCTAACCAAAGAAATATCTTATAACTTTTTTAAAAATCCATGATTTCCAGCCTCCAAAAGAAAATTACTGCAATGAAAGTCATCACTTGTGGACAATGCTAGAGGAAGACCACTATATACATCCTGTGGATCTTCTGGGATTACTATCTTCTGGAAGACCCTTATTCCACAAGTATGACATTCCCATGCTCAAACCATCAAAAATAAGAAGAAATAGGCTGCACTAGTGAGGTGTCTTGTCACTCTGGCAGCCACACCAGCAAGGTTAACCTTTGTACATTATAGCAAATTTTACTTCACCTTCATTAAAGGCTAGGTTTCATTTGAACTGGATTTAATTTTCTCTTCTGATAGCTGTCATCAACCATTTAACCTTTATGTTTTAAATTGTAAGAAAACAAAATCAACAGGATTCCTCCTAATGTCTTTCTGCCAGGTACACATGCCTTCTGGGTGATGGCCCCATGCTCTGGAACACCCTCCCCCCTAAGATTCTCAGCCTCCCCCCCCCCCCAACTTTCCATAAGATCCTAAAGGCCATCTTGTTCTGTAGGGATTTTAGTGCTAGTGACAGGCTACCCTGGTGTAGGACTGATGTCTTGGATTTCTGTGTTGGGGTTAGTTTTTATTGGTTGGTTCCACTGTTATTATAAACTTTCATCAGCATCTGTAGAGTGGATAAATTAAGAAGGATAAATAAGGATAAATATATAAGGATAAATATGAGTGGCATTTCCCGATAGGAATGATGTGTTAAGATAGTTACTGTACTCAAGTGGTACCGTACATACCACTAAAATCATGATGGGTTGGTCATAATGACATTCCTCAGAAGTATCCTGACAAAACTAAAGGTATCCAAGTCTCACTTTCAACATATTTCTACCAGTTAATGTTGTACATGTGGTAGCTTGCATTTATATTTCTTAGGATATTTAACATATGTTGGTTTTACTAACTCTACAAAAAGTTTCTTGCATTTTACTTCTTCATATTGGTTTGGTTCAGTTATTTAGCCTTTCCACTGTAACAAAGAAATATCCAAACTTTTTTGAAATGGTCCATCACTAAAATAAATATTTCATCTAAAAAATTATGCACTATATATCAGTCTTTTTTTTTTTTAATCCGCACTCAATTGTGACCAATTCTGCGGCGACTGCCTCGACGAGTCCCTGCAGTTTTCAAGGCAAGGTGTTTCGGAAGTGGTTTGCCAGTGCCTTCTTCCTAGAGCAGAGCCCAGCTGGTGAGCGCAGGAGGCGGGGTTTCCATTGCTTTGCGCCTTTTTCGGGCGTGCACAGCTTCCGCGCTACCGGCAATTGCTCCCGTCTCCCCTGCAAGCGCCGCCAGCATTTTCCTCCCACCGGGGTGAGAGTACCTATTTATCTACTCACATAAGTTTTCAAGCTGCTGGGTTGGCAGGAGCTGGGGAGGAAGCAGGAGCTCGCTCTGCTGCGCAGAGCTGGGCTCAAACCGCTGAAGTGTCGACCATTTCTGGCCGGCAACTTTCAGCGTCATTAAGCCGCTGCGCCACCGTGTCCCCCACTATATATCTGTCTACCTATCCCAATAGTCACACTTCAAGAGTTATTATTACAAAACCAACTTTATCAACCTATTATGTAACCTGTCCAGTAATACCACATATTTGAAGGGGTTCTTCATGACTTCCCGGACCTCTTCTCCTAGCTTGCCTAACCACTTTGTCTTCCTAATTTGTTACCTATCTCTTCCTCCACACCAAATAGCATCAACTTCAGGCCTACGTCAGTACTACAAGTGTATTTGAAACATTACTATATGATTCAAATCTTAAGAGTCCTCTTATGGATGGATGAATCTATCATTTGCTTGCTTTCTTGTTTATAAGAAACTATGCAAATGTAAATAAGGGTTCTTATTTTAAAAAATCCTAGTGGAATAACATTTTTAAAAGCCCCTGCATTGCTGGATGCTGTCTCTTTTTTTCATTTTCTCCTTTGCTCTTTCTTTCTGCAGTACACCTGGCCCTCAAAAGAAACAGACCCACACATTTTGAAATTGTTCGCTGCCCAGAGTCACTTGGACTGAGATGGGCAGCTATAGAAAATGAATGAATGAATGAATGAATGAATGAATGAATGAATGAAATCTCTCAAGGGGTAGTATATATACCAATTTATATTAAGATGATTTTCTCAACTGCTATTCAGGAATAACATTGTTTGAAAGAAAAAAGGTTGATGCGGTCAGAATAACCCAAGATAATTCCTCTGTCCACTAAAATCAATATATTAGAGGCTCCCAAGGATGCCAAAAAATAATACTTATAAACCAATTATTTATCTAATATTATTATGTACCCCCTTGTCTTCCATTTAGTGCCAAGGATAACCTTTAAAAACCACTTTTACCTTTTATATGAAAGGTATCTTAGAATTCAGTGCATAACTGAAATTATGATATTTTCTTTCTGCTTGAAGACATGGAAGAAATGGGGATCTGGGGGACATAATTCATCAGGAAATTCTAATACACAAGCCTCCAGTGAAATTAATAGGAGCTATAGAAGAGAAGGCCTTCATTCAAATCCCTACTCAGCCAAAGCCCACCAGGTGACCTTGGAGCAATATAAATAGTAAGAAGAAGATTAAGAAATTGTCCTACATCCAGTCAGATTATGCCAAGATGCTCTTTCCAAGCAATACCTAATACCTAATGCCCCTTCTCTTTCCATAATGACCAGCAGTAATCATTCTCATTATATCCTGGAGAGGATGTGAAGCAAACATGGGATCTTCTGAATGGAAAGCATCTATTCTGCCTCTAAGCAGTAGTTGTATCCCAGGAAGAAATTAGGTACAGAAATTGATATTTAAAAAGTTATAATCCACACAATATCAATATATCTCAGAATGGAATGCAATCAAAAATCAAATGAATACAACACAAACCAACCTAAAAAAAGTGTAAACTGATCCACTGTCACTGAGACCTATAGATGTGGATGAATACTGTTTTTTCCTGGCTCTGAAATGAAACCAACATAAGGATCAATCGGCTTTGGGGAAGATAGCATCTTCCAAAATTAGGGTGCCACAACTGAAAAGAAGCTCTCTTATATCTAAACATAACATATTGTTTCCACATTGCAGGAAGACCATCCTTAATAAACAGGCAGGTTTATACAGGATAGATAAATCATAGTGTTAAATTTGTATTGTGCTCAGCTGCACACTACTGAAGTGAGAGTGTAAGAGTTTAATAAGCAAATGTCCTCTGAGAAATCTGGTTGTAAGAGGATGCATAAAGAAAATGATGCTTATATCTGTAAGACTTGCTTGCATTCCATGTTGGGTGAGAAGGATCATGATCTTCTGCTCCTGCTCAGAGTTTCACCACCCAGCTGCTGACTGAGCTTAAATGAGCTCTAATAAATAGGTGAAAGCCCCATGATTCATTGGCACTGTAGCCATGGCCGGGCTATTTGTAGCTATAGCTACAACTGTAGATACAGCCTCAGAAGAGCATAATTCATGTTTACTCTTCCTGGAGAGCTTCCCCTTGCACACTAAATGTGTGGTTAAGTGAAGGTCTTTCAAGTGCAGCCCTATTAGGAATATATAGTCCCACTGAGCAATCAAAGGGAATTCTGACAGTTTTACATACACGCACACATACACACAAAGAGAGAGAGAGAGAAATCTCATCCCAGCTTGCTTGTGAAAGAGCTGATTCCTAAGCTAGCACATCATTTTATCACTTAAAATAAAATGTACCAGTTAAACCAGACAGTACTAAAATCAAATTAGTTAGTGTTTAATCCATTTTGAAAGCATGTTCTGTTAGCAAAGGAACATGCATCCTGGATTCAGAATGGAAGTTTATATTTATTTGTTTGTTTGTTTGTTTGTTTATTAAAGTTGTATGCCACCCATCTCCCCCCTTCATGCTTCATGAGCATGAAACTGAGCAAACTCAGGGAGGCAGTGAAGGACAGGAAGGCCTGGCGCGATAGGGTTCATGGGGTCACAAAGAGTCGGACATGACTTAATGACTGAACAACAATATCTCCCCCCAACGGGTGACTCTGGACGGCTCACAGTTAAAATCAAAAACCCCATCAACAATTAAAAATACCCCATAAATAATTAAAATAAATTAATCCATTAAAAATCAAATATAAAAAACAAACCCTGTAAAGTAAAGCCTGTATATTCATAGTAAAGTATACTGACATCCAAAATGTGGACTTTTCTCTTTCTCTATATGCAGAAGTGAACTCTCTAGTCTTTTTTGACTGTCCATTCTTGCAATACAGTGAAATGTTGTTATAATTATTATAACTGGGTCTCTCTCTCTCTCTCTCTCTGGTAATGGTGTTTCATACACTGACATTGCATGACCATTGATCAGTTTAAAGAATTTCAAGTTGCACAGTTTTTGAACTCAACCAGTTTGATCTAGCGGTTAAGGCTCCAGGCTAGAAAGCAGGAGACTGTGAGTTCTAGTCCTGCCTTCGGCATGAAAGCTGGCTGGGTGCCTTTAGGCCAGTCACTCTCTCTCAGCCCAACTCACCACACAGGGTGGTTGTTGTGGGGAACATGGGAGGAGGAAGGAGTATGAGGTAAATTTGCCGCCTTGAGTTATTTATAAAAATAAGAAAAGCGGGATTAAAAAAAATCTTTAAAAAAACCTCTAGCAACAGCTGGTGCAGGCCACTTCTGGCACTTCCCAGTAATCTTTGAACAGTATAATTTGAATGATCCTCCCTTACCCATTAATCCCCGGTCTCTCTGGTTACACTGTCTATATTTTAATATGCATATGCATGTCCGTGCACAGGGTGCGGGACACTGCTTACAGGAAGAAAAGACAAGAAGGCATCACACACAACAATGCACAGTAGTCTTTAAAATTATTTGTCAAGGCTTCTGAGAGAGGTGGTTTGACCAATCACTTTCCCTTTCTGAAACTTAAGGATAGTGAATAGGCTATGCTTATTACAGACTAACTGAGATTCGAAATTCATCTGAGTTCAACATGTAACTCTGATGACTTTCACACACACACACACATCTCTTTTTCAGATGGCTTATAAGATGGTTTATATCTTATAATCAAACATTACACAATATTGTAGAAATATAAATTCCACAAAGAAATCCCACAGCATAATTTTTCATTTGGAACAATGGTGCTGCAACATAAATCACTAAGGTAATAAACAGCCAAAATCCATAGACAATAATTAATAATAGTAAAATAATAAACAGCTAAGAAAATAACAAATTAATACAACAATAACTGAAGAGGAAATATCATAAACAACCCCCAAAAAACAAATATATTCAACTGAAAATCTTAAACTGCCATGTCTTAAATTGAATATTTAAGATAATATATGGTGTCTAGTCCTGCAGAATTAGCACTACCACTATTGAAAACTGGAATGTGGCATCAAATACCATCATTTGGGTCCTGGTCTATCTACTCTTCAGCATTCAACATTTTATTAATGATATGGACAATTTGCAAAGTTTGCAGAAGACACAAAACTGAATGAGATGGTGAATTGAAATGCAACATTTTCCCCTTGGGAAATGGAAATCAGATGCATTGATGAATACCAATACCAATAATAATTTATTAAACTTTTGTGCTACCTGACTCTCAATGACTCTGAGTGGCTCACAACCATCAAGGAAAAAAATTACAATTAAATCAATAAAACACGAAAAATAAAAATAAAAGATGGCAAGCGCAATGAAGCAAGGAATCTACTCTCCCTTGCTGAAGGATGGAAGATGTCTGACTAGCATATGTGAAAAGGGTCTTGGCATTGTAGTTGGTCACAAGCTGAATATGAGGCAACCAGAGTGTGAGGTAGCAACCAAAAAGGCTAATGCAATAGAATGTTTCCAAATAACACAAAGGAATTGCTCCCCTCTGCTCTGCAGTGATCAGACTGTACCTTCATGGCTGTGTCCAGTGCTGGGCATCATACTTTAAAAAGTATTCTGACAAACTGAAACAGATGCAGAGAAGAGGAACCAGGATGATCAGGAGATAGAAAGCAGAGAAAAACTCATTAAGGAAAGATATGGTAGTGACTGAAAAGTGTAACACAGAAGACAGTCACAGCTTGTTCTCTACCATCTCAGAGTCCAGGATGCAGAATACAGGTAGCCTTTGCTTAACAACGGTAATTGGGACTGGAATTTCAGTCACTAAGCAATGCAGTTGTAAACCACAATGTCACGTGACTGCACTGCTTAATGATGGCAGGTCCAGCAGTCCTCGGTTACCATCGTTAAGCGAGGACCACATGGTCATTAAGGAAGGGCCTCACCCGATAGAAACTTCCAATTTCCTGCTGGCTTCCCCACTGACTTTGCTTGTGAGAAGCTGGCAGATAAGGTTGCAAACTGTACTGCAATGGACACTGCAACAGTCAGAAATCTGGGTGAGTTGCTGAACACCAAGATTGCAATCATGTGACCACAGGGGCACTGTGACGGCTGGAACTCTGAGGACAGGTCATAAGTACCACTCATTCAGCACTGTCGCAAGTTCGAATGGTCACTGAATGTGGTTGTTAAACAAGGGCCACTTGTAATGATTTTAAATACAGAATGGCAGGTCCTGGTTGAAAGTCAGGAAAAATTTCCTAACATAGCAGTTTGACAGTGAAACTAATTACTAGGGGAAGTGATGAGTTCCCCTTTAATGGATGTGTTCAATCAGAAGCTAGACAACCATCTGTTGTGGATGTTTTAATTCTTACACTGAACAGGTGGGTAAATTTCAGCATCAAAATGGCCCTTTCCAGCCTTATGAATCTATGAAAAGGTCCTGTTTGTAAGGATGATAAAGTCATTTGGTTTAACATTTTGTGGACTTTTACATGAATTCCAGCTGTGTATCAAAATACACTTTTCCTTTAGCATTGACACCACTATTGTTTATTTATTAATTTACAGTCCAAGACCAAACCAACCAATATTAAAACATATACAGCAGTTTAAAATTCATGTGTGTGGTGTAAAACATAAAACCCAAAAATAATCAAAGCTGTGAGGAAGGCACCAGTCAATTCCTATAGGCTAAAACTGCAAATAAAAATGTTGCCACTGCCCTTGATAAGTTTAGAAATTGGTCATTTAAAAGGAAAGCGATTCATAATAATTGGGGCTATAAGTTTTAATCACCATTGTGTATAGTGTGGACATTTTAACAGAATAAGGGATACAGATTCAATCTCCGTATTTGAACATATACAAATAATATTTTCATATAGTAGAAAAATATATCTGTATATGTTTAAATATGGATGTTGGATCTGTATCCCATGTTCTATTAAAATGTCAATATTATACACAACAGTACTATTTTGAATTTTACAGTAAGCACTCTCAAAGACTGCAGCCCAAAACTGTATATTTGGGGAAAGTTCATACAGCAGTGTGTTTATTGACATGAAGATGTAGGCAAACAATAATTGAAAAAATGTGCCTTGCATTTAAAAATTGATATTGTATACATGTGCTGGGATTTCTGCTCTGACCTCTAAGAAGAGAGTTGTTATTACTGAAAGAAATTGATCATTATATTTCTTTTAGTGTGACAAAGTCATTTAACTTTAAATTGTCATTATTTTTGTATGTTTTTTAAATAATACATTTATTATGCTTTGATTGTTTTTCTTTTGTAAGTTGCATACAGCTTAGAAAGCTAAAATAAAGAAATAGAATCATATGGTAGTTATATCGGCTTGATTAATTATAGTTATGCTTTGTACACCCAGCTGGATCAGCTGAGGCTTAGAAATATTTCAGATAAATAAGGAAAATGTTTCCCATTGACAATTTCCTACCTTCAAACTAAAAGAGGCTATTCAGAATATACTATAATTATGTACAATTTGTATTCAGCACAAAAGCCAAAGCTAATATTCATTATTATTTGAGATCTTTTAGATTTTTCTCAGGGCTATAAGCTATGGATGCTACTGAGACAATTAAATTAATTATAACTCAAGAAATGTATGTATGTATGTATGTATGTATGTATACGCATACACATACACGCACATACATACATACAGCCTAAAATCTCCTGATCCAGGTGGGTTTTAATGTGGAATATTATAACACTTTTTTAGATGTCACAGTTAAGCCCTTGTTATTTACCTTCTTTCTGCCAACTCATGTAACTTCTAACAAAGTGACAATATTGATAAGGAAATAAAACTGACCTAAAGGTCTATTTTGGAATTTGTTCTTAAAGGTTGGGGGGATGTAGGTTAAAAAAAAAAAGCACATCTGCTATTTTCAAGGTAAAATATTCTACATATTTTCAGGGATATGGATTTTTTTTCCAAGACAAGCTCATGCTTCAGCTTTTCTATCTACTGTCCTTTCTTAAGAAAAAAAGATGGGATCGGTCCTGTAGTCAGTCAGGACATGGTTTGACAGTCTCCCAAATACCCTTATTCAAAGACTACAAAGTCTGGGTCAAGCACACATGAACTCATTGGGTTACATTCTTCATGTGAGACCCCAGGCAGACACACATGCAAGATTTTATAGTCATTTTCACACACAGAGTTACAGGTAGTACAATTGCACTGGCTAACACGTGAATTATTCCCTACTTGGTCATCTTCTAACTAATCTGGAAGTTCCCTGCTTATAGTTTATCTTATGCATAAGTATCCATAATGCCATGGCAACATACTGTGGGTAACAATGGAAATATCCAGGTATCTACAGTTTTTGCATTGAGAAAACCAATGGTTTTCTAAGGCTACGGCCTTCTCTTAGAAGAGGGAAACTTGGTTACTATATTTTAAGCTCCTTTGTTCCCTTGTGGTTGCTCCAGTTTCATACTTCAGAACAGTTATTTTAACCATATCCTTGCACATACTAACTACTAGAGTCAATAGAAAGACAGACGGATGGATAGATAGATAGATAGATAGATAGATAGATAGATAGATAGATAGATAGATAGATAGATAGATGGTGAATAGAACACTAGGAATAGCATGAATTGACTGCTTTTCTATGGTCCAGCAAATTGCTATGTTCTTCCATAATGCTTCATGTCAAACAATTTTATATTCCTGTAGAAAATAACGTGTTTTTTTTTTTTTTAAATCTGCAGTTAAAACCTATGGAACTTCATGCCACCACTTTGTCACAGTTCTAAAGGAGGCCTTAAAGCAACAGATGTTTTGGAGTTGCCAAAAACAATATTCCCCAAACTGTACTAGAAATTCAGTAGGCATAGAGTATGCAAGAGTTTGACATCAACACTAGAAGAAACATTTCTAGCTGAACAGAATTAAGAAAGCTACATGAATTAAGAATAGATTTTTTCAGGCAAGATGATAAGGAAGCCTAGTTTTCTAAGAGCTAGCAAGGTAAACCTGAGTCAAAATATAAGGTAATCTTGAAATGGGGCCTTGTCTTCATAGAACACTACCATTCCTATATTGCAGATGTGAGCATAAAGAAATATTCTGAGAGAAAATGACTCACCTAAAGTCACCTTGATTATTTCTAGCCAAAGAAAGATTTGAATGGGAATGTCTTGAGGCTCACGCTCTTAGCCATTACACCAGACTTCCCCAGCCTGCTGCCTTCCAGAGATAGAACTCCCAACCAGAATGCTAGCTGATATTCAAGGCATTAAAACCCCATCACATCTTCTAGACAAAACATAAGGGAAGATATTTTAATGCTAGGGAAGACCCTAGCATTAAGATTTTTTCAAACAACATTTTAACAAATGTTCATTACTACTACCCATTAAAGGCCTTGTCCAATTGTGTATGCATCATTTGTTCATTTGAAAGTCTAAGTTTACCCCCACCAGAAATTATCCTCCCCAGGAGCTGACCAGCTCTTAGAAGAAATGACCATAATGTACACCTGAGAGGCAGAGTTTGTTATCCATGGAGAACTACTTTATTATACAGTTTGATACATGCAACCCAACCTGCACTTCCTGAACCAATGTGTGGGCTGGGATGCAATTATTTTCTGGATTTTACACATTGCCAAATTTTATAATGCACTCCTTAGTAGATAACAAGTGATCACACAAAGTTGGTATCTTGGACTACAATATATTCTTTGTATAAATGTTTTTAAATGCTTTTTTTTAAGGAGAGTCAATATTTAAACAAGTAACCATTTTTTAAAAATGTGTTTGTGTATATCTGTGCTTTAAATTGCAGACTAAAATAAAGAACAAAACGGACTGATGAATATTACCGTGAATCTTACATGGATAGAAAATACCATCCCTGTTTGGATCTGAGAGGAGAATCAAACTGCTGTGTTTCTCAAACACACATGCAGTTGCTTTTCCAACTAGAATAACATATTTCAAATCATTTGGTACCTAGATGGATTTGGTTGGCTCCCTTTTACTTATCTACATTTGATAAGAATGTGGCTGATTTTTTTTTTTTTAAAAAAGAGTAAATATGGCATTTTCACCAGAGGGTGGTTCATTAAACATTTCTGTGGTTTCATCTACAACAAGTGTAACAAGACGATTCTATTTACCATCCCTCACAAAGAAAAGTAATTAGAATGCAAGATAATTTCCATTTAATGCATTATGACTTTAATATCTGTAAACTCCACTTAAATATTAAACAGAAAGAAAAATATTAGTGAAATTATCATAGATAATATGATAAGTTATTCTGAGATGGGAAAAAGTGATAAATGCATTTTAATAAAATCTGCAAAATTATATGTATTGTATGCTTGCTTCCTGACAATTTTATTTAGAGTGAAATGCCATTGTGATAATTAGTTGGGGTTTACTGTGTTCATTAAAAGCTTTTCTAATCATCACATGGAGGAATAAGTAAAATTAATCTCTTTCTTGAAACTCAATGGAATCCATCAAGTGCATAAACAAAAGTATGGCTTGATACACACATAATACAACATAAAACATTTCCTTTATCCTTGATAAAAAAGCACAATGAACACAAATACATCTGTACAAAAAAATAATTGGCATTTTGCCAGCATCCAAAAGAGGCTGCATTAGGGCTTGAGCTTTTGAATTCATGAATGAAAACACAAAATACTGTCTCACTTTAGTACTTTCAGCAATTCAAGGCATATGCGTTCTCCTTGGGGACTTGGCAAACCAACAGGAAAAGGATGCAAGGTGAAAGAAGAAATAACAATAACTACATATTGGCCAACAAGGCTAATAAAAGTCTCATTTGAATTCAGAATATGAAAATTGTAACAACTATAATCATAGATACTGCATACAGTATAGTGGATCCTGAGGGGAGGGGGTTATATTCCCTAAAGTGGGCAGTGCCAAGATAAAAAATTAGATGGGCCACAACAAAAATTAAATTTAATGTAGTTTGAATTAATTTAATACAGTTGCTACATGATTACTCCCATGTAGTTAATCATTTTTCCATTCTATCACATCAGACATGATAGGTTAATTCTAATCAAAGAGGAGGAAGGAGTAGCAGCTAGAGGAATAAATAGAGGTCAGGAATGTAAGTTATCATTCTAGCTTTGTCAAATAAGTTAAGGCACCTCTTCCCAAATGTAAGAAATTGCTGAGCAAGGTTCCAAGCCAATTCAAATTTGATAACCCCTCCCCAGTAATTTACCCCCACCATCCAACTTCCTCAACTACTTCCCTCCCTATCCAGCCTTATATGAAGAATATGAGAAGAAATACATTAATTTTAACAGGCATTACCTGTGTATCTATGTGTATCTTCATAAATCCATATCACTAGCAGATTTTGGGGAGAGACATCCACTAGTTTGCTTTCTGTCCACTAGTTTGATTCAGGTATCTTCTGAATCATTCCTGATTCACGAGATTTGTTATTTACTAAATTTAGAACTTAGCTGTTGCTAAAGAATTTAGCTAGCTGCTGCTCAAGTGGAGAGCAAAAAGATTAGCAAGAGGTTTCCCAAGGTTTCTGTGCACAAACGTCTAGAAAAGACTGATTTTAAACAAAAAAGAGGCAATTAGTTCTATAGCTTTCATCCTACCAAATGGAAAGATGCTGAAAGATACAGCACATGAGACATTATGGCAAGACAAAGCCATTGCTTTTTCAAATTGGGGCAGTAGAATTAAAATGAGAGTTTAGTTTTGATTAAAATTTTAGCTGGCTGCCGATCCAAGCATAAGAGTCAAGACCACACCATTAGCTAAAATCAAGACTAAGTATCTAGTCAGTCTAGAGGACAGGGAGAAAATGTAAGATTCAGAAGAAAGTAAGCCTTGAGTAGATGGAAGAGGCAAGAGATCTTAATAAGTCAAAGCTAAAATTAGCTGTTATCAAGGCAAATAAACAGTTCTGACCTAGAAATAAATATAAGCAAAATATGGTTTGCCCAGAAATGAACTTTGCCTCCTTTCTTCCTATTCTGTATTCTTGAGTCCTTCACAGTACAAGAGATACATGTGTATAGATCAGAAGTCTCCTGTTTCAAGAGCCTATTGACCCTAACCATGATCTACAGACTACAATAATCTTGCATGTCCAGTTTTCCCAAACTGTATTGATATGACAAGAAAAATAATGAAAGTCCACCAGAGATGATCTACGCTTAAACAGCCAAGTAAGTCCTTTTATTCCTTCAAAATAAAATAATCATAAGGAAAATTATTTCACATCAAGACACCAGAGAAAACCAATTTAATTTCAGTAATATAAGACAACAATGAATATTAAATCTCAAGAGAATAAATCCAGGGACTTTAAGATGAGACTGTAAATGACAAATATTTCATGTCATAAATTAACTTATGAACTTCAAATCTTTGTGCCAGTTCAAAATCTGATTTAACAAACTGTTCTTATTAAAGTCAGTTCAAGTGCATTCTGTTAAAAAAACAAATGAACATTCAACTGTACGTGAGATAAATAATTTTTTCTCACACTAAGCAGAATGCATTAACTTAACAAGGAATGATCTAAATTATGTATTAAACTCAATTACTTTTTTATTACTGCTTTCCAATTATGGTGGCATGATTGATTTCATTTTTATTAGAGTTCCAGTTTCGATTTTACCTGTATCTCAACTTTGGCAACTACTAAGAAGAAATTACTCATAAGGATATTGTAATTGGGTTGATTCTCTGAGGTTCTCAAGAGCAATAATGTAAAGATTTGTAATGGGAAGCAAGCAGTATTATGATTACAAGATAAATGCATTACAGTAATATCCATGCTGTTTGGGAGTATTATCAAACAGAAAACATTTAGTAGGTTAATGTTCCATGATCTTTATTCATCCCTTTTCAAGATCCCTTTGCAACGTATGTTTTAAAACCACAATAACTTCACTCCTGCTTCTAACCATTTTATATGTTTAGGAAACAAATCTACCCTGAAATAAAATTCTGAAAATTGAGCTACTTTCGATACTGTATTTGCCTTGTTGATGGACATTTCTGCAACAGGTTTGTCATCCACTGACTATATAATGAACTAAAATTCACTTACCCACTGAACGTATAACTAGAAGATGGGAAGGTCACCATAGTATCTCAGTCCAAGTAAGAATTAGTTTCCCAGATTATTTTCAGTGACAAGATACCAATAGACCTGAAGACAGCAAGCTAGATGATGGTGGTGGTGGTGGTGGTGATGATGATGATGATAAACAACCTAGATTGAAATATGGAACCTGAGCAGTTCTCTTTGGTGTTAGTTCTGTAATAGTAGTAATAGTAATACTATTTTTTATTGATCAGTCAAAAGACCCTATCAAATGCAAAACACAATTTCCCATCAAAGACAATAAAACAGAATAAATACAATTATTTTGCCACCTCAGAATATGGTAGGTCCGTTGTGATCAACAACTAACAGCTCATAAAATGCAGTCATTTTTCTATCAGATATCTTCTAATAAGATGCTATTTTGTTTAAGTTAAGTTACAATTATAATTCCTCCAAAGATCCACCTTAAATTTTCTTTCTGTTTGCACTATCCAGATAGGTAAGTGCTATTTAAACAATGATTTACTAGATTTTCTTTTTTCTGGCTTTAGATTTTTTATAACTCACTCCCCAGAAAGGCAGCAACCTTTCTAAATTATATTCATATTTTAATCCATTTTTTACAAGACAACCATTCTGAATGCTCAAAGCAGAAATTTTTCCCTGCTTTCCCTCTTCTTCTTGTGGCTATTTTTCTATCATACTATCAGATCTCTGCTAGTAAGATGATAGTATGCTTACGTTAAGGTAGGGAAAACATGAAAAGCATGACTTCTGAAATTCTTTCCAAACTCTTTACAGCAGTGGCCATTGGAGTCATCTGGGTTTGTTTGTTTTTTAATCTGTATAAAAAGTAAAAGTATTTATGTATTTATTCAATTTGTATAGCTGCCCATCTCTGTTCACTTGTAACATGTTAAGTCTGTGTGATGCATTCCCATTATCTCCTTGTGTTGTACCTCTGCACTGTGTGCATTTGTACACTGGGAAGCACCAGACAGGTTGTATATGCTGTTTTCTGGGTCACATGGTCAAAAGAGAGGAGGGAAGGAAATTTAGAATGGAATAGTCACCAATACTCCAAGGTGCTATGCAACTGCCTCTCCCATAGAGATGCAATAGGTGGCATGTTTTTCTAAACTTGTTTTCCCCGGCCCCAATTTTTAAACTCGGCCTTTCTTTTGCCAGCTCCCCCCCCCCACACACACACACATATCATATTAGGTCTAATCCTGTTCAGTTTTCAGAGAATTATCCTGCCGATGGCCAGATAGATCCCCAACCCCCATTACATAATTTATTTCCAACATTCTGTTCAGTTGAAATCAAAGCCAAGCATTATCAGAAACAAAAAGATAAGGTTGATATATTGTAATCCTTAAGCATTTAGTGCAGATTAGGTACACCTACTTCAATTCAGAGTTCTGAATAAGCATTATACTTCAGTCCAAAACAAACTTTGGTTTGTTTCTTACCTCTTGTGAGGTCTCTCCATTGACTACAATGGGGAAAATCAGTAATGTAAACTTGAGTTGTCTCTATGTCCTCGGGATAAATATGAACAAGTAGCACTGAAAATATTATAAAGTTCCTTATGATACACTGTGTGATATAAATCAAGTAGTTGGCAGGATCCAGGACTGAGCACTGGAACAAATTAAGTAAATGAAAATGTTTAAACTATCGTTGTTTGTAAGCCATGGTTTATGGCTTAGCATGTTTCATGAACTCAGCCAATATTGATTGATTGATTGATTGATTGATTGATTGTATTTATATAGCCACCCATGTCAAGCAAAATGACTCAATGATGGTTCATTCAGTAAATCATGATTGAACAAAGAATGATTTAGTACAATGTATGAACTCAGTAATGATGCCGATATCTTAACAAAGATATGTAATCTGTCATTTAAATTAGGTTCAGTACCAAAGGACAAGAAGGTATCCAATGTGAGACCAATTTTTGAAAAAAGGCACACAGGAGTTCCAAGAAATATAGGCAGTCAGCTTAGTATTTATTCCAGGAAAATGTTTTGATTGCTAGAAATAGTAATCAGTGACAACAACTACTAGTACACTCATAAAAGTACAAGTCCTGAGAAAATTAGCATGGTTTCCACAAAGTTAATTCGATGCTCAGCAATCTTTTAACGTTTTTTGAGAATATCAGTTGGATATGAATGGAGGTGATTCTGTTAACACTGTGTATTTTGATTTTCAAATGTTTTTTGACAAATTTCCTCTCAAAGGTGCTTCAGTTAAGTTAGTGACCATAGGCTAAGAGGACCATTCTTTTCATGGATTGCAAACTGTTGAAAAACAGAAAGCAGAATATGGACCTTCCACATGGCAGCCTTAAGCCACTTATTTCTCATGCTGAAACCAGCTGGAAATGAAGTTGTCTTAAGAAATTGCTCTCCACATTTCAATTATTCTTCAGTTTAGTAACAGTGTTGGCCAGGTGCTCTTTCCAATTGGTGGTTAGTCATTTATTGGTGGATTGGTGACCTGTTAAACACATAAATATACACATACAAGCCCAGCCTTTCACCATTGCACTGATAAACTTGTTTAGACCAACAAAAAAGGGTCCAGGGCTACACCAGGCCAGCAACTCAGGATGAAATGACCATCAATATTGCTGACCAGTGACTGGAGAGGAGCAGGCATTCCCACTAATTGGAATGAAGGTAGTTTGCTTACGAAGAAATGAAACACAGCAGGCAGACTAAAATAGCATAACTTGGGCCAGAAGTTGTAAAACCCTGCTTTTGATGCATGGCAAGAAAAGATTGGTGGAGGTTGCCTTTGTGATGGATTGGGGGCAGTTTGAGGATGATATCATGTGTTCCTGTTGTTTGAGACAAGTTTTGCGGGTTGCCCTTGCAGTGGGACAAATAGGACATGCAGATGAGCCCTAAGAATAAATGTACAATTTTCTCAATGAATGGAAGTAAGAAGTGGAATCCTTCAAGAATCTGTGTTGGGAGCAGTGCTTTTTAACTTGTCCATAAATTGAGAGAGTAAGGGAGATGACCTCAACAGAAATACGCAAAAACCATTATATAACCAAAGAAGGCTGAAACATTATTTAAAACTTGGTAGCAAGATAGTATTTGAAGCAGCTTAGGCCTCCCTGATTCACTGGGGTATAAGAAGGAAGGGAGGTAAAGCACAATCAAGCTTGCAAGATTCTGTTATTATAGCCTATGTCAAAAAACTATAGTTCTAGACTTATTACGGAGCTGAATTTCTGGTCTGGTCTACCTAGTGGGGTAGGTAATGATCCTGAATGAGCAGTAGATTGGGCAATTTTGTAAATGATATTAAACTCTTCAGTGGATAGCACAGTGAAGATGTTAACTCAGTGTGCTGCAGCTGTGAAAAAAGCAAATTCTGTGCTAGGGATCATTAGAAAAAGAATTGATAATAAAGCAGCCAACATTAATGCCCTAATACAGTGTTTCTCAACCTTGGCAACTTAAGATGAGTGGACTTCAACTCCCAGAATTCCCCAGCCAGCCATGCTGGCTGGGGAATTCTAGGAGTTGAAGTCCACTCATCTTAAAGTTGCCAAGGTTGAGAAACACTGCCCTAATACAATTCTATAGTATGTCTTCATTTGGATCACTGTGTATAGTTCTGGTCACTATCCTTGAAAAAGGATTCAAGAGGGTTGGAAAATGTGCAGAAGAGAGAAACCAAAATTTTCAGGGGCCTCCTTGCTCATGAGAAAATGTTATGTTTGGAACACTTTGTTTGGAAAAACAGTGACTGACAATATGGATGAAGTATAAAAAATCATGCATAGAATGAAAAATGTGGACAAGCAGAAGTCTTTCTCCTTCTCTCAAAGTCTTAGGATCAGGGGCCATTCAATAAAGCTGACTGGAAAGATAATTAGAACAAACGAAAGCAGTTCTTCACACAGTGCATACCTGACCTGTGGAATTTGTTGCCTCAAGGCATGGTGATGGCCTCTAACTTAAACTTTAAACTTGATGGCTTTAAAACAGGACTGAATACATTTATGGAAGGCAGGTTCATCAAAGGCTATTGGTCTTAAAGGCTCAGTGTTACTCTCTTTGGAGTAGAGGGATCATCATGCCTCCAAATAACACTTGAAGAGGGATATGCTTCCATCTTCTGCTTGCAAACACCCTAGAGACCTATAGTTAGCCACTATGAGAAACAAGATGTTGAACTAAGATGGGTCTTGACCTTATCCAGCTAGGTTGTTTTTATATTCTTTATTAACTCAACAGTGCCATTAAAGACCAGTCATGTATGTCAGTACATGAACGATAAACAGTTCTATTGTGAAACATCCCTGAAGGAAAATTTGGTTCCTGATAGTTCAGTTCTGGAAAGAGACACCCATGGTGCTCCTAGAGAAGAAGCTATAGCTGAAGTGGATTTGGCATATAGGATTCAAGTGTAGGAAACTAAGGGAGAAAGAGAGGTTGCCTTCCTTCTGAAAAAAAAGCAAAAATATTTCCACAAAAGATAATTTTCCCACTTTCTTTAAGTTGCAGCCCTGAAGTTAAAACCCTAATAGACAGATGTGGAGGTTACAGCTATTTTCTTCTGCAAAAAGTTAAACTGGAGGTGTGAGAAATGATTCCAAGCCTTCCTGTTACAGGCACAGTTCAATGCGGCATGCACCAAAGGTGTTATATTGCCACTATCTTTGCCATGGCAAGTGATGAAGCCATCATGAATTTTCATCACATGTTATTTTACGTATGTGTCAAGCAACAGCAAATTGTATATATTAGTTTCTGGGTTCCTCATTCTGATTTGGAAGACTGAGAGAAAAGAAGATTAAAAGAAGGTGACAAGTCTTTATTTTGAGTTGTTTAATGTCATTAACTGTGCCATTGGGGTATGGTGTGCTGGTGAAACAAGATTTCATAACTGTAGACTGTACAATAAGTATTAATGGGTCAGTACAATTATTTGTTTGATAAACACTGGGTAGATTGTCTGTTTGGGCTCCAAAAAGAGGGTATTGTTAACCATCTTGCAGGCTAAAATGCATAGCTAGTTTGGTCCTGGATTTTGGAAGGGAGGTGGCCCTGGTGTATGGTTCCGGTTGCTCACTTCAGGTACCTGACTTGAGAGCATTATCAAAGACCAGCCAAATGACTCTAAATATCAGTTGCTCAAAGGTGAGGATAGATGCCACCACTCTGTATTATGCATGCAAAAAACCAAAAAATTCCACAAACTTCTATCAACTTCTGCAGGGGCTCTAGTTTTATTTTCCTTCGTGTACCTGTGTTACTGCTTTGTTGCAGTACAAGACATAATAGAGTGCATTCAACTTTCCATGTAACAAACATCTTTTCCTGGATCAATAAGAACAGTGGTATCCAATTGAAATTCCTGGCTGTTGAACAAATAAGCAGGCATCTGCTGCTGAAACGGGTCAAATGTTTTACTAACAGCATGGTCTTTTCTGATGATGCTCAACGTATAATGAACAGAGATGTGCAGGTGCTAATTTTGTAACTCTTAGAACAGCCACACAAATCAGGTTAGCAGTACCGGCAAAGGGTTTTCAAAATGTAAGGATAGGAGTTTTCTTTCTCATTCAGAAATGTCGCTTGATGATAAAGCTTCCTTGTCCAAATTGTCCATAAATGTAAAGATTGGGGATTGGGGAAAACTGTATATAAGCTAAAGGTGAGCACATTCTTTCTGAGCCACCCCCTCCAGAAGAAGCTATATAAATTTGTAGTTATGAACAAACAAGAATTACTTTGCTTTCATACTATTCAGAATGCAATAGCCATACAGACATAAGACAGTATAACACAGGTATGAGAATAACTTTAAGCAACAGTAGTAATTGGAATGAATACCTTTGTGGGTGTGTTGAGAGGGAGATCTCTCACTCAACAGCTAGAAGAGGCTCCTTTAAAAGGCAAGTACACAGTAAAACAGTCCAACTTGACCCCTTCCCTAGGGAAAAATGCTAACTTTCTTCTTTCCTCCCTCTATGCATCTGTCTGTGTTCAGCAGAGTACCTTGCTTTCAAAGATCTACAGTTTTTATCTTCTTTACCAGACTCTTAATTTTCAATTCTCCCCTCTTTACTCTTTTAGGATAACTTCCCCCTCAATGGAGGTCCCCAATGCTTAGATTGGATGAGATTCTTAGCACCCAAGTTAATTTTCATGCTTCTCACGGCAACCCCCTACCACTGTGTATCAATTTTATCTATTTTCCAATTCTACTGCAACTCTCTGGGTTACATAAAAGTATGTGATAAAAACTTAGACTAACAGCTATTTTATATGAGTGTTTAATGGTTGCAAAATTCAAGTGAACTTCAAGTGAATATCCTTGGATTTAATTCAACAATACACAGCTCATCTTTTTTATTGATATAATCACAAATGATAATTTTTGCACATCAGATAATATTGGATTTTTTTTAGTAAGTCTCAGAGATCAATGATGCAGAAGAGAAGCAGTTTAAAAAGGCACTAGATGTTTTTGCAAATGTAACCCTTATTACTCAAATATGCAAGAAGTCATCATAAATTTTACAAATTGATTGTAATGGCATCGCTAAAAGAAAAAAAGGGGGCAAATTACTCTAAATTCAGAAATGCACTGTGAACTTTTTTTTCACTGCTGTTTTATTTTAATCTTCAGTTCTAGGTAATTAATGGTATAACCATTATTTTATTAAAAGAAACTGCATTTGATGAAACATTACCTTTTGGTTTAAAAAGATGTCCCACCAAAAGTGGAGCTGAAGACACACAGAGAGATACATACATCCTCCAATCACTTTAGAGTATTTCAGCAAAATAAGTGTTGCCTTTTGTAACAATAAGAAAATGACTTATTTACAAATTGTACATTGAAATTTAAGTTACTAGCCATAGCAACAGGTTCATACTGACAGGTCACTTTAGATTGGAGTTTAATTTATGAAGATTGCTTTACCTGGAGCTATGGTAATCTGTGCCTTTGGAGTAATTCACACACTGGCTCATTTCGAATGCAGCCAAAAAGCGTCGTATTTCACTATGACAATGTAATCACAGATCCACATTAAAAAGTCATTATTGTTTAGAATCCAGCTTGGTTTGAAAAACACTTACTGTAAAATTCAACAGCCTTTGTAAATTACCAAAAGGTTTACTCAAGAATACAAGGTACAGTGATTTAAATCTGGAACTTACAACTTTATTGATTGTATGGCATTTTTAGGTCACTGCATTTACGGGAAATGATTAGTGGGTAATCAGAGTAATAAACCCTCTGATGCTAGTTCATAAATAATTATGAATTGAATTTTCTTTATCAGGACCCAGATCTGTAAATGAACATCTCATTTTTTTTAAATTCCTTCTTTGGTAATTTTGCTGTGTGGTCTCAAAAAATCAATAGCAATAATATAAAAACAGAACCCACAAACATAATTTTCTGTTTTTTCTTCTTTTCCAAAGGATTATACATTCCATTCAATCTGATGTTCTAAATTTACTACTTGTATTTATATGCCTGCTTATCACACAACACCAATTTTCTGTTGTGACATTTTGCTGATCTTTTCTCCATCCTGTTCCACAACCTGCAAATATTTTTTGCAAGATCACACATCCATATTTTAATGAGCTCCATTATAGAAATACAGGCTACTCGTGTCTACATTTTTAGCTGACACCCTATTGTTCTAATCCAAATAATCAAACAAAATAAAACTTGATTACCTTAAATGTTATTCAAAGAATAGACAACTCCATTTATTTCCAGTCCATATGTGCTCGTAATTTTGTTCCGTTTCATTTTCACATTAATTTAAAAAGAAAAACCTATAAAAATTGTGTTTTTACAAAATAAGCATATTCCTATCTATTTTATCTCAGAATATGCATTTCTCCATGCATTTCAGGGTAGACTCTTTTTAAGCAGAGGATTGTGATACAGAATTCAGAAAACCACAAAAATGGAAAAATTACTGCATTCCAAAATGGGTTTTCATCCAAGAAAGGTGAATCCAGATGGTTCACGTAAAAATATGGATTGAATAAAATCTTATTTTATGCTCATTTAAACTGTTGAGCTGTAATTGTTGAAGTGCTGAAATTATATTATATTGCATGTATTCGTGAAAAATTTGAACTATAAATTAATTGTCTATGAGGGTAAAAAAAAATCTAATAAAGTTCCAACGCATGCTAGATTTCATCTTTCATTTCAGTACCAGGAAAGATTTATACTTGCAGTTTCAGACAGGACAACTGAATGTTCTTAAGCCACATAACATAATCATGGAACTTTGGTCACATCTTTATAGTCTACCCACTTAATGAAGATTTGAAACATATATATGAATTAAAGCAACCCATTCTTTAAATAATTGTATATAATATTACAAGTCACTTGTATTACATTTATTTCCAATATTATTAAAAAGTTTGACCTATAAAATGGATTACGTATGTGAGGGTTTTTAAAAATTCATCTACGAAGAAAAGTGTTAAAACAGCATAAAAATACATGAACCAATGACCCAGTTAAAACGGCTGTAAACATTTCATTTTCATCAGGCATTTATGACCAATTATTTGATTGGATATTCCCAAACTACATGACAAGTGACCTGTTACTCATTCTTTTGTGAAGGTATCTAAGTTTCAGAAAAATGGGAAAATAAATTGAGTTAGATTTTTCCTCCTTTCAAAGTATGTTTTCTCTAATAATTGAACTTGTCTTGACTTTAATAACATAAATAAAGGTATAGAGACAAAAGAAAGAATGTCTACAATGCCTAAGTTACATTTGAATTCATTGCTATAACATATAGCAATTGTCTTTGGCTTGGAAAGCTACTTTCAAGTTAGCTTGTAAATATCATGGAGGCACCTTTTAGTCACTGATAGAAGCAGGACACCATACTAGATGGACCTTGGTCTCATCTAATAGGACACTTCTTCAGTATGAAATCTTATCTGTAAATGATTATATTTGATTTAAACCTGTCTTCCAATTTCCTGAAAGTTTTCTCCCACTGCAAAAGAGAGACTTTTGGTTTTCTAACTCATTCTTAGGACACTTCAAAATGTTTAAGAAGTTTCTTTATGGGTTGTTTTGAATTTATTTGTCAGATGACTATTGTTGCTGCTGCTGTATTCTATTGCATAACTTTCCATTGCTCTGAAACCTCTCTAGCTGTTCAACTTTCTTTATCCGAAATAAGTCCCTTGAGAGGAGATATTTCACAATGTCATACTTTTAAGATTTAACTGGCTTTTGAGAAGCCAGGGAGGCTGCTGATCACCAAACAACTAAACTTTTTATGAAGGAAGACAAAATATTCAGACCTCCTGCCTCTGTCTCTCTCTCTCTCTCATACACACACAGCAATCATCTCATAAATAAGGTAGCCACAAGAATACCAAACTCCACCATAAGAAGGTCAATTATTTTTCTTCTAAGGAAAAAAAAGATCAGTACAGCTGTATACATTACATGCTGTGTGACGAAACAAAATTGCCAGTCTTTGAGGTGTTTTTTACCTTAGACTGGATAACTTTTTCTTAAGAAGCCATGGAAGAATCATTCACACTGCTCTATTGCTTAACAACATTTTTTGTAAATATTCTTAATCACGCACATAGAACCAGCGCTGACAGTACTGATGCCATTACATGGGGTCAGAATGCAAAGGAACTATGACTTATATCTTAATTCCTGGTTCTTCTTCAATTTGTATAATCGAGTACATAAACTACTTGCTTTTGTATCACAATATGGTAAGAGTACCATGTACAGGCATGTTCCTCACCCAGTAATGCATGTAGATGATGGTTAATTCCCTGATTTGCATAATTAGCTATAGCACTTTCTTCATGGACCTCAATTTCTAATTGAGGTACAGCTGTGAAACCAATATATATCTCCACTAAAGCATGGCTTTTGATTACAAGGGACAAGAGCTTTTATTCCCAGAGTAATTGTGTCTAGGGTAAACATGTAATTGGTGGGAATAATTAACCCCAAAGTGAAGACTTCTGAATAAATCTATTCATTACTGTCAAGGTAGTGCTTCTGCCCGTGATGCAGAATGCACATAGAACATACACATTAACAAAGCTAAAATGAGAAGATATTAATAATCAAGAATGTTCTGGTCAACTTCAAGCATATTACTGGTGGGTTGAGGGAGAAGTTTAGTTTTCACTTTAAATAGGATATTTTAATTAAATGAATTAGGAGAAAAGAACACCAACAAAAACTTGAAATTCTTTGAATTATTTTCAGTGTGAAGGATCCTCCAAATTTGCTTTGAATATTGCTTAGAATCAGACATCTGTGGTCTTCCAAAAGTTGCTTAGCTACAACTCCAGCAGCCACCTGGTGAGGAATAGTGGGTGAGTCATCAGCATGTATTGATAATATGAAAATGTGCACAATCTTCCTGGAAAAAAATGCTCTTGTGAGATGGCCAGCCATACAAATATGATAAATAAATAAATGTTGCTTATTGAAATCATTTTGGGATTCCTCTTAAAATCCTTCAAATATGTTGCCTAAAGGAACCCTCCAAATTTATTTACTCTGGTTTATGTGCCATATAGAATTAGGTCTATACATGGTTGTTATAAGCCACTCCAAGTCCAATTGGAGTGGCTTACAACAAACCCAATACAAACTTTATTCAATATTTCATTGGCAATTCTAAATCTGAATTGACAGAAGGAGGTACAAAAGAGATAAAACATGAACGCCTTTGAAAATCATACTGTAAGTTAGTCATTGCTTGGGAGAAGCTATTTTCCTAGTGAATGTTAACCCTTTTCGTAATCTCCAAACAAATTATCTCTCACCCTTATTCCTTACCTGTTTCTTTGCTTCTTCAGATGTCCATTCAGTTGGGTTCTCTGCTTTCACTTTCCTTTCTGTCCCTTTGTGGTGCAGCTTCCTCTTATCCAGTCTCCATTCTGATGCATTCTTCTTGTTTTCTGTGTCTGCTGGAAGGATTGAGGGAGTGTGTGAATGCATATGTGTGCATTTCTGAGTCTACATGAGAGACAATAGCAGATGCTGGATCAATGAATTTTATAATAGAACTTCGGGTTGGTTTTTGGGTAGGGATGGTGGTCTTGGCCCTGCCCTTTTTTGGAATATGGCTTTGGGCAACTATACACACACACACACACACACACACACACACATGCATATATACAAACATATTTGTGATGTGGTACATGTTCACATTAATTGGGATTGATTTCAGCTGGAGTTAGCCACCAGCCAACAATTATGGGATGGGGAAGCTGGGCATTACTATAGGACTCTAACTGTATTTATAGGGTTTTTTCTCCTTACTTTTCATTCTTTGTAGAAGGATCATCTTAAATTTGAGTTTATATTCTTTTATTGAAGATAGTGATAGCAACCAATCTAACAGAAGTATTAAGATGAGACAAAATCTCAAATTGCCACCTCTTCAGCATGATGGGAAGGATACATTTAGGTGATTTCTTTTTCCAGTGGATTTTATTTTCTCGGCAGTCTCCCAGAAATGGTATCAGAAAAACATAGAGGGATTCTGGGGAGGAAAAGAGCTTCTGTTACGTGAATGGAACCTTGTGCTGCTGTCATGGTTCCCAGAATGGGTTTCTAGAAGCATTCCCAGAATGGAACCTAGCACTGTTGTCATGGTAACAATGGCAGCACTAGGTTACCGGATGACAGCAGACACCTTGGTGTGCGATACCAAGGATTGGTGTTGGCGCAGCATGGTGATTTGAGATGGAGGGGCCGCCAGTTTGGTCCTTCTACCTTAGAGGACTATAGCAATCCTTTTTGGGAGATTGCTGGTCTGTGGTGGGTTAGTGGCAGTAGATGGCTTATGCCTTGAAGCTGCTGTGGATCCCCCTAAGAAAGCCAAGTAGCCATTTTTGCATTATGTGAGAGAGGGTGTTGTTCCTCCACCCCTTAAAGAAGCATTGGTCTGCCCTCTCCTCATGAAGCCATCTCTAGTCCCAACCACACTGGACAATTTTCATCCAGTACCAACCTTCCCTTTTTAAGGAAGGTTGTTGAGAAGGTAGTTGTGCAGCAGCTTCAGAGGATCCTGGATGAAGTGGATTATCTGGACCCCCTTTAGTCAGGTTTCAGGCCTGGGTATGGGACAGAAGCAGCACTGGTCATGCTTTCTGGTGACCTCTGGTGGGAGCTGGATGGGGGTAGTACATCCATCCTTGTTCTGCTTGACCTCTTAGTAGCTTTCAATACCATCTACCATAGTATCCTTCTGAACTGGTTGTGGGGGGTGAGGGTGGGCAGCACTGCATTATGCTGATTTTCTCTGTTCCTCCATGGACAGTTCTATTTGGTGTTGATTGGGAACAAGAGATCCTGCCCTTGGCATTGTGGCATGCCACAGGACTTGGAATTCTCTCTGCTCCTGTTTAACATTTACATGAGGCCACTGGGTGAAGTCATCTGTAGCCATGGGGTGAGGTATCATCCCCAGCTGTATATATCTACCCTGGTGAAGTAAATGATACTATTGATGACCTGTCTCAGTGCTTGGAGGCTGCAGGGGTTTGGAAGGGGAACAAAAGGCTTTGGCTCAACCCTGGCAAAATTGTATGGCCCCATTTATTCAATGGATTGAAGACCTGATTGCACTTGCTACTTACGAGCGGATTGCCTATAGATGTCGGCTTTGTATGGACAAGTATAATGAAATATGGGACTCATTTGTACAAAATACGGTAGGTTGAAAAAAAAATGATAGATAACTATTAGAAATATATACGTACTTGAATAATACTAGCATTAGAATTGAATATATAGAATTGTTTATTGCTATAATTACATATTAACATGTTTTTTTTTACTTTTTTGTATTTATTTCACTTTTTTGTTAAAGCACTTTTTATGTGTTTCTTTTTCCCCCTCTCTTTGACAATGTATGTATCTCCATCATTATTATCTTTGTATTTTGTTCTTTATCTTTCCTTTCTATGCTTAATTAAAAACCAATAAAATTATTTTTAAAAACTGGCAAAACTGAATGTCTTTGGGTATTGGGGCCACCAGGATCCAGATATTTACCATCTTTAGTTCTGGATGGGATGACACTGCCCCAGACAGACTGGGACTGAAGTCTGAGGGTGTTCTGGACTCACAACTCCTACTTGATGAGCAGGTGGCAGTCATGGCTGGGACCATTGGACAACTTCAGGTTGTGTGCCCATTGCATCCATTCCTGGATTGGGACGCCCTACTCTCAGTCACTCGTGCCCTGGTCACCTCCCTTATGGTTTACTGTAATGACCTATACTGGGGCTGCCCTTGAAGACCATCCAGAAGCTTCAACTGATTCAAAATGTGCCAATGCAGGCTGTTATGTTTGCATTACCCTCTGCTCCACAAGCTGCATTGGCTACCAATTTTCTCCTGGGTTCAATTCAAGGTGCTGGTAATGACCTTTAAAAACCTATAAGCATGGGGCTGGGTTATTTGAGGGACCACCTCTCCCCAATCACATCTACCCATCCAATCAGGTCTGGCAGAAAGGGCATGCTGCAGGTCCCATCCAGGAGGAGACTCAAGAGGAGATCCTTTTCTGCCACAGCACCTACCCTTTGGAACATCATTCTGCCTGAGGTCAGACTGGCCCCAACCTTGTTGGCCTCTGGAAGGGCCTGAAGACATAGCTTTGCCATCTGGCCTGGGGATCTAGTAGCAGTAGTATGGAGACCACAAAGTGGTTATTCTGTTAGTGAATTGATTGCACTCTCCCACTGATTATATTTGTATGGTTTTAATAGTTTTTATTGTTTTAATGTTTTTGTGGTTGTTTTTGTGGTTTTTTTGTACTGTTTTTGTGTTCTTAACTTTCTAAGCTCCCCAGAGTCACATATGTGAGATGGGCAGTTATATAAATAAAATAAAATAAAATAAAATAAAATAAAATAAAATAAAATAAAATAAAATAAAATAAATAAAGCTTGCCTATTATAAAACTGGCAACAGCAGTGTATACTTCAAATGATTTTGTTCTTTTTGCCATCTTATTGCTTTCTTCCAATAACTAATTAAATTTAAAGATAATATATTCTAAAGACATGACATAGATTCATTATTAGCAATAATAATAATAATAATAATAATAATAATATCCTTATTACTATTTTTGTTAATATTGTTATTTTCATTTTCACCTTCACTGCAAGCCAAGCCTCACCAGCTGTGCAATTGTCTGCCAACATGCTGCTTTCTCAGATGGACCATTGAATCAGTGTATGGTAAGCAGGCAACTTCGTCAAGAAAAAGGAAGGAACTGTGTTTAAGAGCAATAGTGGTAATCAGCTGCAGAGCCCAAGCAACAATGGGTTACCTAGACAACAAACTGTATTCACAAAGAAAATGGAAATTTTCGTCTCAAGGACAAGTCCCATTGCACACTAAAATAACGTGCCTAACAAACAAGGAGTTGCCTCTAGCTGTTTGTGCTTTATAAAGCAAATGGATCAATTGATATGTATTCAAGAACAACAATTGGTGACCTGAGAAACAAATTCAGTCTCCTCAGGGATATCACCTGGCCACTCCATTGCCAGCTGAGTAGCAAGAGGTAGGTACAAGTAGCTGTGATTCTGCTTGCTTTAATTCAAGAAGACTACTTTAGACAAATTGCAAACCATATTAGGAAATTCTAACAGAGCATTCTTATTGCTCACATGTTGTGTTCACACAATATATTGAATCACAAATTAGTCAATTACATTTCAGCCAAGCCCAGAAAACTAGGTGAACTGAAGAACTTATGGTTAATTAATCATCAGTAAGCATGTTGTGCAAAACTAGCAAAGGGTCTGTTCCTGAAGCTGCAGTGGATTTTCAGTGAAGTCAGTTCACACATTAAAGACCACTGAGGGCTTATTCACGGGTGCAAGCTCATCACCTTCATTATAATTACTTTGTCTTTCATGACAGACACCCAAAGAATGTTTAAATAGACAAAAGAAAAACATTATTGTTTACAAGTTTATTTTTGTAGCTTATATTTGTTATGATGGCTCATTTACAGTGTGGCAGTTTTTCACCTGAAGCTGCACTTATGAGATTATGAATGGGCATATGGAAAGCAGATGCTGAAAACTGAGGTTGAGTCTGTGAAGCAAACCTACTGAAACTATGTGCAAGGAAATACTTGAACATGGTCCCAATAAAGTAAAGACATACAGTGAATAATAAAGAAGTATGGAATTCTCCAATATGTAGAGTACATAGATGTGCATTGCCTTGCATCTTCTGCATATCCTCCTTTGATATTTTCAAAGGCTGGAACAAGCAAGCATGGCCAGATTGCTGTGCTGTTAGAAACAAAAGGGTTGCACTATTTTGTAAAACAGCATTGAAACTTTCATCAGAGCAAAGCATCCCTTGAAAGATCTGCAGTAGCCTATGTGAATGAGTTCAGTTTGATTTGAAGTGGAAATTTGAGATTAGCATATTATGATTTGAATTTGTGGTTTGAGATCCAAATGCTACCTGATTTGATTTGAGACAATTCAAGGTTCGATTCAGAAAAACGTTCATCAATAGAATGTAATGGGGAAATTTCAAAATATCAGAAGCTGCTTCATTTTTTGGCAGAATGGGATGACAATAGCAGGGTTGGCAGACTCTTTTAAAGCTTTGACCCTCCAAGTTTCAGTTTTTGAAATATTTCTACCTATCTTTTTTATAGTATGTTACAATGATATCCCTGTTTATAGTTCATTAATTCCCTTTTATTTTTGCCTTCTGCCTCCCTGGTATTCTACCTAGTCCAGAGACTAAATAGGTATGCCTGAGGCTTTGCTGCATACTGTATGCCCATGGTCGGTTAGAGGGGAGAATTTTTTGGATGATATATTCACACATTTTCAATGGATCCAGAAGTTCAGGATCTCATGCAGTAATACTCATGGAAACATTACCAAGAGTCTCTGTTAACTTTGTTGTTGCTGTTCAGTCGTTAAGTTGTGTCCGACTCTTCGTGACCCCATGAACCATATCGCGCCAGGCCTTCCTGTCCTTCACTGCCTCCCTGAGTTTGCTCAGTTTCACGCTCATTGCTTCAGTGAGGCTATCTAACCATCTCACCCTCTGCCATCCCCTTCTCCTTTTGCCTTCAATCTTTCCCAGCATCAGGATCTTTTCCAAAGAGTCCTCTCTTTGATGGCTGGTGTGGGTCTTCCGGGCTGTGTGGCCGTGGTCTTGAAGTTTTGTTTCCTAACGTTTCGCCAGCACCTGTGACCAGCATCTTCAGAGTGCAGGAGCACAGACAGGAGCAGTTCTCTCTGTGCCCAGGGTCCTCTCTTTGCATTAGGTGACCAAAGTATCTGAGCTTGAGCTTCATTATCAATCCTTCCAATGAGCAGTCAGGGTTGATTCCCTTTAAGATTGACTGGTTTGACTTCCTAGCAGTCCAGTCTGTTAACTTACAAAAGCATTGTGAATAGCAATTGTTTAAGCATTACACAAACACATATTCACAGAAAGCAGGCTGGCAGAGTAAGATGCAATGCCACAGAGAGAGACAAACCATCATGAAAGAGGCTGGCACAGAACAAGTAGCATTCTTAAACTTCCCCATTCCTTCTTTGATGCAGGAAATGTTTGCATCTACATCTGTCAATGTAAGCTTCGCCCATGTTTGCTTCTATTCATGTGGAGAGATTTCAACTTACCCTAGTAATGTAGCATATAAAAATAAAGTTTAACCAAATAATAAACTCTATGAGATTGATTAGCCTTAAGACCTATGCAAAGCACTCAGAGTTCTATTAGCAAAACAGAAAGCAAAGTTAAGGCTTGTGGCTGGGCATATTGAAATTGAGAGCTTTGACAGGGAGTAAGTTTAGAGGTTAAAAAATTCAGGTCCAGCTATTCATGTCAATGTTCCTATTTAGAGAACCATCACATCACTTAATTTCCAGCCACTCACCCCCAGTGTTCTCCATATATGGAACAGGTTACACCATCTTATTGTCTGCTAGAAACTCAGAAGCAGCAGAAAACATCAAATCTCTCTAATTCAGAGCCACTCAATTTGATTCTTTGCTTTGAAGCAGGTCCCTGCTTTGAGTTGCAAATCTACTTTGAAAGAATGATTTGACTGAAGCTTCAAATTCCCCACAGCAAGCCCACATTTCTGCACATGCGTGAAATAAATAAAAGGAATAAGGACAAAGAAATGGGAAGAGAGAAATAAATAATGAAAGGAGAGGTAGAGTGAATAAAATAAATAATTCCAGTAAACAGCCATAATCCAAATCTTATCTCAGTTTCAAAAGGAGTAGGTCAGGTCACTTCATCACAGAATTTGTAAAGGTTGAATTCCCCAAGCTGTTTAGTTTGCTAGATTTTTCAGTCCAAATTTGGGTATGGGAAAAATGTTCGCATGATGGAAAAAAGAATGTTCCTAAGAAGAGAAAAACTACTCCTTCTATTAGCAGTGGCAACCCCATACATTTTTTTCTTCTCTCCTAAATTTTCTTTCTTTCCCTACAAGTGACAGCTGAGGCCACTATGTCAACCATTTGTATCTACCACAGTGGTGTGGACTTAAGATCATTTTATAAATGGCTTCTCCAATATGGTGCCCATGAGCATCAATGTGCCTAGGGGCACTTTTCTTTCTTTTAAGGCTTCCTGCCCACCAGACTTTGTGCTTTGGGACTGGCCTTTCTCACAGCAGCTATAATCCCCACGTTTTGCTCTCAAAATTCTAAACGTGTTCTCTAGCCAAAAATCTGAGGGACCTCTATTTGAGAAAGGAGGAGGAAATGATGCCCATACAATGAGCATATAATATTGGAAGAAAATTCTTCAATGAGATCTTTTCCTCCCCTCCCCTCCCCTCCCCTCCCCTCCCCTCCCCTCCCCTCCCCTCCCCTCTCCTCTCCTCTCCTCTCCTCTCCTCTCCTCTCCTCTCCTCTCCTCTCCTCTCCTCTCCTCTCCCCTCCTCTCCTCCTGTTTTTCTTCTCTTTCTTTCATGGTGCATCACCAAATGCAGTACATACACACACAAATCAGCATTAGCCAAGTGTTATTTTGAGGTGTGCATCATTGCACTCTCTGTCTTCTCTGATATCCACATTCTCAGCCTAAAACAAGTCTGTTGAAGTTTTTCATTTTTGCAATGAAAACAACTTCATAATCTGCTAGTAGCATCAACCTAGATAATTTCTTTGGTCAGGAAGTGGTGGCCTTAATTCATGCTCAAGGTAATATAATAAAGAGCTTAGCAGCCTCCCAACTGGGTAAATGAAAAGGCTGGCTTCAAAACAAACAGTGTGATGTATCAAGAGGCTGGCAACAATGCAGATATTGGGAGCAGTCAGTAAATGTAGAGGATTTAAGTATGAAAGAAAAGGTGAAGTAGGAAAATGTGTGAACTCTTATGAAAGGAAGACAAATTCTAAGCATATCTTTCTGTTAGTGCACTGCATATAGCTCTTAGCTGGTGTGATGCAGGTGGTATGAGATGAGATCTCGCACATTCAGAGACAAACAGACTAATTCCAAATCCGACAGTTGCCAAAATGACAAATGGATAGGAGCTCTCTCTCCTGCCCAAATTAAGAGTCACTTCTAGCTCTTTACATTGTGCAGGTGAGAGAAAGAGGCATGAGAATCTAAACATTGATTTTTGAACATTGAAACTATACACAGAGTGTACATTTACTGTACAGCTATGCTGAGATTCTTTTGTCATGACTTCTTAGCTTTTCTATATTAAATCTACTTATCAGAAGTGCTGGGATTCTTGTGTGCCCATTTATCTGTTTTCTACTCAGTTTGCTGGGAGACATCTAACAGGCAACATGTAGGTTCCTAGCTTACATAAAATGATGGGTACAGTTGGAACTTTACAATAAAGTTGGAATACATAGGTTGCCTAGTTGCAAGTTGCATTAAAGTGAGCAATGATCATGGAACAACTAGGGATGAGTTCTGGGGAAAACTGTACATCATCCTGAATGAATATAACTGAGGAGGAAAAAAATCTACAAGGTGATAGGAATGGATGGTAAGAACAAGATAAGAGAGTATATAAAAAGTGATAGGATACTCAGAACAGTGACTATTCACTGAGGATCAGCTTAGAAAAAGGAGATTTTTTCCCCTCAGATATGTGCTTTAACTGTAAGTTTATTCATGAGAACACATGTCAAAGGAATTAATATAAGTCTGAAAATATTGATTGGATTATTTATGAGGCTAGAATTACTGACAGATAAAACAGTAATGACAGTTCTGAATATGGGACAGATAATTGTTAGGTAGTGTTAGAATGGATCTTGAGAAAAACTGGATGTGGAAAAGAAAGGAAGTGAAAGAAAAGAGGGCTTAAGTAGAACTGCAGGAAGAGAACATGCAAATCTTACATGAAAAGGTATTAGAAGATAGTTTCCCAACAGAATGAATGGAAAGTAGAAGTAAGGAAAGAAGATGTGGCAACTGTTTGGAACAGAGTGACAAAAAATTAAATCACAGAGTGGCACAGAAGTTACACTGATGGGAAGTATGAAATAGGATGAATGGTGGAATAATGAAGTGAAAGAGGCTATTGATGAAAGTAAAGACAATATGAGAATGATTGTACAGTAATACATTAAAGAGTGGAATGGAAACAAATGCTATAAAACCTAGAGTCAAAAATGATGAAAGGGACATCATAAAAGCTGTGTGAATGATGAAAACTGGTTAGGTTGCAGTTGTATACAGTATAACTGGAGAAATGTTAAAATATGAATTTGCTTATGGAGTAGCTGTGCAACTTGTTTGACTTGGTATGTGAATACTCCATCTGTGCCTGACAATTAAAAAATGCTGTTATCATTCTCCTATACAAAGGGAAAGGTAGCAAGGGTGAATGCAGAAATTGAAATAAAAATTAACAGTTGAAATGTGTTAATTTAAAGAAAGCGTGTGATAAAGTGAATAAGCTTAAATTGTGGAATGTTTTCCATGAAGATGCAATGAAGATGCAATAAGGGTGGTATACGCTAGAAGTAAAGCATCCATGAGAATAAATTGAATGCTTAGCAAATGGTTCAGCATTAAAGATGAAGTATGACAAGGATGTATAATGCCCATGATTGTTTAACGTATTTATGGATAAATGTATAAGAACTACTTGTGGTGAGGTTAGAGATGTGTTGGTATGGGACATGAACATACATATACTTTATGTTTGTTTGCAGATGATGCTGTGCTGAGAACTCAAATGATTTGCAGTCAACGTTAGATTATATGATGCAACAAGGATTATGGATCTGAAAATTAATGAATGAAATACGAAAGTGTGTTTGACAGAAAAAATGGAATGAATGATTGCTGGTTATACACCAATGGCAAAAAACTAAAATAAATAGATGAATATGTCTATTTTGATAGCATGCTTATTGAGGATAAGGATAAAATGGTTATGTGTACAAGTTTGCTTCTGCCCACTTTGTTTTATAGCAGAGGGAGTTAGGTATATCAGGAAAAACCTAAAGTATGTTGAATCAGCTGAAATAGATTACTTAAGAAGTAAACAAGAAGAGAGAGAATCAAGAATGAATGAATGAATGAATGAATGTGGATTGAACACAAAAGTGAGTGACCACTATGAAAGAAGCACATTGCGGGGGATTGGTCGTATAAACAGAATGAATTTAAACCAAGTTGCAAAATAGTTACTAAAAATGAATGAATGAATGAGAATGAATGAATGATTCTATTGGAATGGGAAGACAGAAATTCATGGTTAGATGGAGTTGGTGAGACTCTGAAAAAGATAGGTGGGAAGTTTAGAGAACAACATGTGGTATATGAATGGGTATATGGATGTCCTGGAAGCAAGGATAGTTTGCAAGAATAGAAAGATATGGAGAGGTATAGTGAATGTTGCTGGTGCAAACCAGATATTTACTTATTTTCTTCGGCTGACTATTTCTTACCCCTTTTCTGTGCTTCGTATAATGCTGCTTACCCGAAAACAGAATAGCATGATAGTGTGTTGGAAGAATCACCCCCAACTTATATATTGCATAGATTGCATACTGAACTGCATTAGATTCCCTATTATGTAAGTTATAAGACCATATTGAGATAAGAAGTATTATGGCTTAGAGTCTATAAAACCCCCAAAGGCAAGTCCTGAATTACACCCGGCTGACTTTAAGAGATAGCAGGGCTCTCTGTGCTGAAGAAATAAGCCCATCAAAGTAACATAAACACAAATTGGACTTTTCCCAAAGGCTTTGTGAGCCCTTGATATTCTTGGAAAATGGCAGAAAAAACTAGATATGAAAAAATGAGCTACTTCACTTTCATTCTTCCAAGATGCAGAAGGGGACATAGAAAAGTTGTGTAACTTGATACATCTATTTTGTAATCATAACTGTTTACCAAGAGCTCTCCGATTATAATGTTATATAATGTTTTATTGGATTCATAAATGTTTGTTTTGCTTAATATTGTAAGTGGGTAAAGGCATGCATTATTATTATAATTATCATCATCAATATTGAATTGTATAATGGGCTGCTGCATTCAACTGGTTGTTTTTTCTCATCTGAACTAGAACACTTTAAGACTTCAAGCTGGTAATTTATGATGATGGAATTTTCTCAAAGGGACTTTAAATTAAGATGAGATAAACTGAAGGATACACATGTTAACGGTTTTCCTATGTACAATTACAAGAAAGATTTAAAACAGATAAAAGGACTTACAGTTTTGAATATGGTAAGATTGAATTTGAAGCAGAATTATGTACTAATGATGAACAGGTTATTGCAAAGATGAATAATTTTTTATTGAAACTAGAGACAGAAGATGAACAAGTTGAGGACAGTATGATAAAATGGGCTAAAAGCTTTGGCTATAACATATAGATGGAACAATGGGAAAATATGTGGCAGAAAGGACTGAAATTGACATTGTGTTATAACCTCTTTTCTCTTGCCAGAGAAGAGAACATTTATAAAATGATGTATCGTTGGAACTTGTTGCCAGAAAAATTATCTAAAATGTACAAAGGTACTTTGAATGTATGTTGGAAATGTGAACAACAAGAAGGGACATTTTATCATCTCTGGTGGACTTGTAAAAAGGCAAAAAAAAAAAAAATTGGAATGAGTTGCTTATTTTCATACAGAAATCTTTAATTTTAAAATCAAGATTAATATTCAATCAAAACCAGAGACTTTCTTTTTGGGCTTGATAGATAAACAGTTGGAAAAACTTATGGAAATTTGTTCTTATATATGGTAACAGCAGCAAAGCTTTTATATGCACAGAGGTGGAAAGATACGACATTACCTACAATGGAAGAAAGGATGGTGAAGCTGATAGAGTTGGCTGAGATGACAAAATTGATGGCTTTGATTTGAGATAAGACATTGGTACTTTTAATGCTAACTGGAAATCTTTTTTGGACTTTTTGTGGGAAACAGAAAGAAATGAAATTATGTTGTATGAATTTGATGGTTAGAGATAATATGAGTTAATAGAAATAATGGAAGTTATACTGTAAATCTACAGTAAGAATTTGATGTATATTGGTACTTATATTTATCCCAAGGAGGGTCAGAAGTCAATTCCTTTTTTTCTTTTTCTTTTTCTTTTTTCTCCACTCTTGATCTTTACTATCCCTTTTTTCTAATTTCTTTTTTATTCTTATTATTTTTCTTAATATTAATTCTTGTTAGTTTTTACTGTTATAAAAAAGTTATGATAAAAAAAGACTTCAAGCTAGTGAGAGGAGTTTGGCATATAAATTTGCCTGATTTTTCTTAACATTTCACTTTATTTTTAGTCCAACCTTCTCAACATTCACTTCCATTTCAGTCCAGTAATTCTGAAAAGCTTAACTTCCATTTATTTTCATTATTTCCTTCCTGAGCCAGTTTGGTGTAGTGGTTGAAGGCACCAGGCTAGAAACTGGGAGACCATGAGTTCTAATCCTGCCTTTGGCACAAAGCCAGCTGGGTGACTTTGGGCCAGTCATTCTCACTTGGCCCTAGGAAGCAGGGAATGGGAAGCCACTTCCAAAATTTTGCCAACAAAACTGCAGGGACCTGTCTAGGCATTCACCAGGAATCAACACTGACTCGAAGGCACCAAAAATAAAAAATAAAAAAAATCCTTCTTAGCATGTGATTTGTTTTGTCAGAAGTGAATTATATCAGCAATATCATCCCCCTTCTCCTTGCCCCATCTCATTTTGACCTCTGTTATTAAGCTGAAATTTACTTCAGATCTAATTCTCCATATTTCAGCTTTTTTCTACTAGTGTACAAATCATCATAATTATAGACTTTACCATTCTGTTTCACTCTGTTCTTTCTGGAAATGTATCTTTTACTTAGATAATTATGTACAATGTGTCATGTTAGTGACTTTTTACATACTTATTACTGTGATCACCCTAATCAGAGGCACTCTTGGGGCTAATAATGTAAAGTAAAGGTAAAGATGCCTTTGGCTCAAGTTCAACTCTTGATGTTTGCATAAATGCAACCATTTAATTTTGTTATCAGCATGAAAGTGATTTGCTACTGCCTTCTTCCTGAATGTTTGCCAACTTCCCACTCTAGCATTCAGCCCTGCTATTCCTAGTGATCTCCCATCCAGGTATTAACCTCTAAAACAGTACATTATTATTTCCAAAATGAAATTAGTTTGCAGTTGTGGCAGACATAAAAGGCAACTAGGGCTGGGGTGGGAAGCCATAGACCCGAGTGCTTTATGCAGCCCCAGAAGCCAGGAAATGTACAAGAAGGAAAGTTCCAGAAAAAGCTAACAGGAGACCATAGGGCAACACAAAGCACCTTCGTGAGGGAAATCCTGCCTCAGAAAAGTGGATTCTGTCACTGTGCAGTGCAAAGAGCACAGCTCGCCTCTCTGGGGGAAATAATGTATCTCTTTTGATAAGTTAGTTTTCAGTTTGTATCATATTTCATTCATTGCATTCACATTCACAGGGTGAATTCTTCCAACAATTTCTATAAACTGCATTTCACTATCTGCCCATTTACCCAGATGGCGTGAGTGATGGAGTCAAATACATTACCTTGCCTTTTGTCTGTTTCTTTGTTTGCTTTTGGTGGTCAGTATGCAAATTTCAGAGGATCTATAGAGAAAGGAGACTCCGAAATGCACAAGTACCTTAAAATCTGTACTTTTGAGAATCTGATGACACAGTTCATAAAAATACATAATTTGAGGGAAAGACATGTATAATAAGAATATCTAACAAAAAATATGTATAAAAATCAATTACAGACAGTTCTTTACTTATGAACTTTCGAGTTACGAACTTTTGCCAATATGAACAAACCTCCAACAACTCCAACAATGAAAGTCCCAGAAGGAAGGTCCTGGAAGCTTACAGCACACATGCATACATACGCCTGGAAGTGTATGAAGCACCATATATGCACAGCTGGAAGTACGTATGCAGCGTGCCATGGTTGGACTTATGAACAAAATGGACTTATGAACAGCTTCTTGGAATGTAGCCTGTATATAAGTAGAGGACTGTCTGTAACCATGGAAATTGCTTTCAAGATATACCCACACTAGGAAAGGTTTTACAGAAGTACATACGTTAGAAATGTGAATGAAAATGCATGGAAATATTTGCAGTGGTCTTTTTCAAGCAAATACAGAAGATGATGGGGAAACAATGCCAACAAAATGATGTCAATAAAATGAAAAACCTGGAGAAACAAAATGTAAGTAAATCTGTGGGGACTATATCAGATTATTTATGGTAATAAGGCAAAGGATGGATTTGTGTCTTTCACTCAACTAATTCATGTTCTTAAGTTGCTTCTGAGTCTTCTCAGAAGCTTTTTTTTTTTCAATCCAGTCATCATCTTGGCAATATGTATGCTACATTTGATTCATTGTCCACAGAACCACAATGTGGCATTGCAGAAAGTGAACCCCTAGCAGTCTGCTTCCTATGCCAAAATCATTTCTAATGGCACTGAACAAAAAAACCTTTGCATGTATCTCACTATAATTTGTCAGATTCTTGCCCAAAGCCATCTTTACATGGTCTTCTGTTCACCTCCATCCCTCACACTGTCTTCTTACATCCAAAAATTCTAAAGTTTTCTTTAAAACTCTAACATTGAGCAACCCTGCAGCAATCTGAAAATATTCCCACAGTAAGGGCTACTGTGCTTGCTAATGTCTTCTAATACTGCTGAAAACAAAATCTTATAGGCACTTTTCTTTTAAAATAATAAACAAATAAGTCTAGCCCCCCACACACACAAATCTCTGAAACTATTTTTCTGATCATTGTTGACCTTAATTCCTTCTGAAGTGTTTCATACATCTGCAGATTTCACCCAATTTTACTCCAATCCTGTATTTCTTTATGTTAGTAGAAGGCATAAAGTTTGCACCCTTCCATTTGTGAATGGGGGAAGGGGGATAACTAGAACCGTGTCTGAAATTGTTATTGCTTCCTAGCAAACTTTATTAACAGGGATAGGCAGCCTTTGATGACTTAGGACACATATATCATATTTAAGGGAGCGCAAACACCAGTGGGACAATAATAAAAGTAGATGGAACCAAATCACACACATTGCAGGCATAGATTTTCTGTATTTTTCAAGAAGGTAAAATATCTGGTATCACTATGACAAATATGAACTGTAAGTTATTTCAAAATAATTATGTTAAGACATGGAATGACATTAAAAAAGACATGCCAAGACAGGAGAAACTACAACTGTCATTGCTGGGGAGAATTTCTGTGATAAAAATGAATGTCTTGCCTAGAATGATGTTTTTGTTTCAGACAAGACCTGTTTTGACAGCCGGTGCACCATTTAAACAGTGGCAGAAGGATATATCTGAATGTGTGTGGCGGGGGAAAAAAACATGAGTTAAATATGAGGCATTAAAAGATTCAAAGGAAAGAGGAGGAGTGGGTCTACCCAATTTGAAATTGTGTTTTGCACCTTGCTGTTTCATTTGGAAGAAAGAGTGGGTGCTGCTGAGAAATAAAAGGCTCTTGAAGTTAGAAGGACACAACCTGAGATTTGGGTGGCATGGATATTTGTGGTTCAACAAGGTCAAGGTGAATGTGGATTTTAAAAATCGTTACGTTAGGCATGCCATATGGAGAATATGGAATAGATACAAATCCAGGTTGTGCCCAAAAACACTTTTATGACGCTTAGCACAAGAAGCATTTTATAGATGAGAAATAATAGGCAAACACAAATGACTAATTTATCATGAGATACTAGAATTTTGTCAAGGGATATATAAAATAAGATCAAGAGAACAGCTGGTGGCAGAGGGATATAGCTGTCAATTGTTTTCTTATTTACAGTTATTAGAAAGATTTAAAGTAGACAAAAGAATTTATGGTTTTGAACATTGTAAGACTGAGTTTGAAATAGAAATATACAAATGATGAACATGTAATTGCTAAAAAGTATAAACTTTTATTGAAATTTGAAACAGAAGAAGAAGAAGTGAAAGAATGTACGTTAAAGTGGGCTAAAACTTTTGGTTGTAATATACAGATGGAACAATGGGAAAATATGTGGTTGAAAGGATTGAAATTTACACTATTTACAATCTTAAAGAGAATTTTTATAAAATGATGTACCATTGGTATATGTCATCAGAGAAATTGTTTAGAATGTATAAAGGCACTTGAAATTGATGTTGGAAATGTGAACAACAAGAAGGGACATTTTATCATGTTTGGTGGACATGTAAAAAAGCTAGAATATTTGGGGCTCAAATACATACAGTGATTCAGAAGATTTTAAAGATTAACATTCAGTTTCTTCTACTTTTTTCCTGTCTTGCACTTTTAGCTTTCTCTTTGATTTTTTTCTTTTTCTTACTTTATATTAGTTTTTACCTTCATTTTTAAAAATCTTTAATATAATTAGACAGACAGACAGACAGACAGACAGACAGATAGATAGATAGATAGATAGATAGATTTTTCTGTATTTTTCCTGTTTTGGGGGATAGTACAAGATTTTGTCATATTAAGCTTTTTCAATGGCTTATTTTATAGGTTTTGTCCCTCTTCAAAATGGTAGGAAAACATGCCAACAGTTTTAGGTAATTATAGTCAGAAGGAGCTCAAAGAACAGCCAACAGTGAGGTTTTGAAGAGCACAAGGCACGTCCTTGAACCTTAAGTTGCCTGTCCCTGGCCTAAAAATAAATTGTGGGGTTCTTCCTGACCAACGTTAAGGGAAGCACAAAGATGCTTAGAGGACCAAAGAAATTGTTCCTGGGGGTTTCACACATTGAGACTCCATTCACTGAAGCCACTTGCCCCACAATGCCCTTTTAAATCAGAAAAGAAGAAAAATGGAGAGATGTGACAGGAACTACGCTGTGCAGCTGACTCCTTTCTGTGACTGAGATACAGTAATCTATCCCTGTCCGCTAATGTTTATAAACATATTGTAAACAAGCATAAGTGAATAGCTCATTTCTCTGGGGGAAACAGATGCGTCCTTAATACTGATTAAGTGTTTTGTTCTGCCTGAGTATCTGGCAGAGGTTTTATGCTCCTTAGTGGAGGGAACAAGAGACAATGTAATGACAGGCTCATAGTCTCCTGGCTCTTTAACTGCTTTGAGGGATTCTCAGAGCAATATCACATGTATAATTCTTACCAACAATCACTTTCCGTGTTGTTAACCATGCTGCTCAGTGGAAGATGCTTTTTGGAGAACTGAGATCACAGAGCAGTTAGGATAGAGAATGTGATGGAAGACTAAACACATTTAAAATATTTTGCAATGTTTCTCCCTCTCCCTTAATCCACAGCTAGGCCCAAGTGACTTCCATAACTGGTGAAACAGCTTTTGCAAGCTCAGCGATGCAATGAATGAGATGGGGAAAGTTTCATTTTGCTGAATTTCTTTCTTCTTTTTAGGGCTATTCCTGGATTATTAGCCTCATATCTAACCACATGTTTTATATACCTTTCTTCATCTATGTTTAAAGGTTCCTCATCCTCCATGGTTTTCCAGCATGTGCTTTCTGGTTTCTCTCTCCTAACAATATCTGATGGCTTCATTGGCTTTCTAGGTGTTTGTTGTTCTTGAGTATTGTTTTCCGTTTGTATTTTATGAAGCCCTTCTATTGTGTGGAGGATACTCTGGGGCCTCAGGAAGAGCAATCAGATCAATACCTGACTGAGGTGTTAGTCTCTCAGCTTTGCTGAGGAGGAAACCTAAACTAAAGATGTCAGGTCTACAGAGATACAACTCCATAATACACAAATATACATACACAGAGAGCAAACACAAAACTGGGGCCTGCAAGAATCCATTTTTCCTTAGAGGAATCCAAAACGTCTAGTGCTGCATGCATTGTGCCTGGGTCCCTAATAACCAAGCTGCCCATTTTTCATCCCAGTTCTTCTTGTATGTCTGCTAGGCTTCAAAACTAAACACAGAAACAAATCCTTACATCAGAGCCACTATAGAATATTGTTAAATTTCAGTCCTAGTCCATCCTCAGTTATGGCAAGTCACTAGTAACTGTGGGCCAATCTCTCTCTCTCTCTCTCTCTCTCTCTCTCTCTGTCAAAGCTACTTCACAGAATTTTTATTACATGAATAAAATGAATGGAGAAAACTACATAAGGCTCCTTGAGTATGTAGTGAAGGGAAGATATTATTATTGTTGTTGTTGTTGTTGTTGTTGTTGTTGTTGATCACACAGTCAGCCAGATGTTTAGACTGGATTTGGCATTTTTATCCACCTATCAAGTCCTTCCCAAGGACCTGGGATAGGCAGATGATGTTGTGTGATGGTGTTAAAGGTATTGTTGTGGGATATAAGCCGTTCCAAGTAAAGCTGCCTTTTGCAATTGACTGATGGTGGTGGTGGTTGTTGTTATACAGCAGCACCAGCAGCAACAAGTGGAATTTTCTTTGGCTTCATCTTAAGAGGAAAGAAAAGTCAAGGAAGATTCAGCTAGAGCCAATCAAGGGAAGGGGATGGGGGGGAGGGGGTAGAAACAATATAAAACTTGGATTTTGTCTCTGGATTATCCATTCCAGAAACAGGTTTTGCACATTGATCATTTGGCTGCTGCTAGCTCTGGTTCAAGATATATATGCCCTGATGCCTCATAGAACTTAACTATCTGTGAAAGAGGATAGGTATCCTTATCAAAGAATTCATAGCATCCTCATTATACAACAATTCCCAGGATTCTTGGAAAGAATTTATGGTGGTATCAAAGTAACAGTTTATTGCAAAAATAACTCTTCACAGTGGTAGAACTTTATCTGGCGGCTTTCAAGTGGGAGCAAATGTAGATAAAGTTTTGCAGGTCTGTTATATGAGCAGCTGCCAGATTTAGTTTCCTAGAATGTACATGGTAGAGAGATGATGGCCATCAGTGGAAAAATGCCATGTTCTGTGTAGTGGCTATCATTTTGCAGACAGATATGCATACACACACATCTCCAGAGTTTTTGCATTTCAAAAATCTAATCTGTCACTTTCTCCTCACATATATGAGAGACAATTAATTAAGAAAATTAAATATAGACATAGAAAGGTGCTGCCATGACTCACAGGATCATTATATGCTCTATAGCAACCAATTATATTTTGTGGGAAGTTCCAAGTCAGGACAGAAAGAAAATCATTAACTATTGCTGGTAAGATGTGGTAAGTTGTGGACCTTCTTCTCCTTTATGTATTGGCTTGCCAATTTATATAATTATATGATATCCTCCAGATAGACAGATTAACATATTTCTGGGCTATGTCAGTTTGGTACGTAAAGGACAGTAGGTAGACGCCATGGCCAGGGGTCTTTTGGCCAACTTTGCCTAGTGTGCCAATTGCAAGCCTACCTGGACCATGACACTTTAGTGACTGTAACTCATGTTCTCATTACCCCATGATTAGATTTTTGTGATGGATGCTACATGGGGTAACCTTTGAAAAAGCAATGCCTACCCTCTAGAATGAGGTTTCCCCCAAGATCCAGATGGCCCCCACCCTACTAGTGTTTCAAAGTGGGTTGAAAACCTGGCTGCTCTCCCACTACTTTGGTGAGGGTGAGTGAAGCCCCCTCGGGTTGTGTGGGTTTCTTTCTTTTCCTTTTTGTTCCTGTCCAGTTTTTGTCATCTTTGACACCTTTTATTCTTTATTTTTGTTTCTTTCTCTTTTTAAATGTTTTTACTTGTGAGCCACCTAGAGTTGTTGGGAATCAGATGGCATACAAATTCAATAAATAAATATATAAAAATAAATAAAATACACCTGGAAATGATACAAAATGCAGGGGCCTCAATGTTAGCAGAGGTGAATGTCTACTGTAATGCAACACCTATTTTTCAGTTACTGTATTGTTTACCAAATGGACCCTATACAATCCTATATGGCTTGGCTCCAAGATATCTCAAAAACTATCCTCCTGCCCCCCCACAAGTGGAATCTTCCTGAGCCATGCATGCAAGTATGGACAGGAATCTCCCTGCAGCAGATCAGGGGGTCATAAGCCTGAAGATAGACTTTCTCCAAAGTAGACCATATGCTTTGCAATACTCCGCCTCTAGAGCTCTACTTTGCATTCATGCTGGCAGTAAGGACCATAGTATTTAATTGGCAGTTGATTTTTATTGTTTTTATTGACTTATTGATAGGCTATCATCTTATTGTTATTTAAATTTATTGCTGAGTTTTGGCTTGAAGTTATTGATTTCTGTATTTTTAATCTTATGTTTATAAATCACCCAGGGTTTGTGAACTGGATAGTGTACAGGAACTGCAAAATAAATAAACAAGTCTTGGAAGTGTAGATTAGACATAGCTGTACCACAATTTCCAAAGAGTGCATTTCTGAAGCATTCTTACATGGGGAAGAACCAAACTAGGGCCGAGCAAATACTGCTTACTTTTGTGAGTGCTTATCAGGTGAAAACTCTTTGGGCCGAACATGTGTAAAATTGACAAGTTTTGGAAATACACTGATTTGTACATCCCTATTGACTTGAGAATTACCCTCCACTATTAATTCACATGTATTGCTTGGCTTGAAGACAGAGGGAAAACAGGGATGAATGATGGTTATAGCTGATTTGACCTTATTTTGTACAATGTGAGGCCATTTCTGGCTGTTGTGATCTCATTGTAGCTTTAATGACCTCATCTAATTATTGCTAGCTCAAAAGCCCTTTCGTGCTTTAATGCAACTGAAGGAAAGCATGCCCTAGCAAACTAATGAACTCATAATTACTGTGCAAGTCTTTATCCAGAAACAGATATTCATTTAGAGAAAAAGGAAAGCTATGATGATTTTGCATTATTTCCTCCACTTAACAGAGGAAATAATAATGACAGTGCTGGAGACAAAAAAAAAAAAAAAGACATAGATGAAAGTTGTTTCATTGATTGCTGTAAACTGTTCTGTTAAATGCAAAGGGTAGGAAACCAATGGACAGCTTATTTAGAAGAGTGTAAAATAGTCCATTGTTTCCTTTAGTTTGCATGAGGGTCGGCATCTTCAGCTCTGCTATAATAAAAAGTACGGCTGAGGCAGTTAGCTGTTGAAAGCTTCAAGGGGGTCCTTGGCTGTGATGAAGATGTAAGCGAAGCACTTCCTTGAAGCTGCTTCACAAAACAACGTGCTCCCTTCGCTTCTAAAGGCAAAGCAAAGCAGCTACACTACTTTGCTTTGTTCAGCTTTACTTTCCTCTGAAGGCTTCCATGACTTCCAAAGGTATATGCCTGCACCGTTTCCAGTTTTTCTAAGTTCAGAAGAAGCTAACAGGAGACCATACGGTAACACAAAGCACCTTCTTGAGGAAAATCCTGCCTCAAAAAAGTGAATTGTGTCACCATGCAGCGCAAAGAGCTTTGTCAAGGCAAATCAAAGCTGCTTCATGCAGGCCTACCAAACAGCAGGATAGAGATGACTAGAGAGAGATTTAAATGCTCCTTACTGGAAGGGATATGCAGTAGCCTCAGTTAGATTAGTTTCAGAACAAATACCTCTCTGTCTCTATAATGTTAGAGGTCGTCCATCAGCATGGGGCGAAATATCATCATTATGGTGATGATACTCAGTTGCACATCTCCACCATGAGCTGACCAAGTGATGCTGTTGAGGTCCTTTCTTGATGTCTGGATGGGAAAGAACAGGCTACAACTCAGCCCTAGGAAGACTGAGTGGCTCTGGGTTTTAGCTCTTCCTGAATCCAGTGATTTGCTATTTTTAGTTCTGGATGAGGTAGCATTTCCCCAAACAGAACCAATGTGCAATTTGGGAGGTCTCCTGGACTCACATCTCTTATTCAAGGAAAAATTACACCTGCTTATGATCATTCATGCCTTGGTCACCTCCCAAGTGAAGTAACGCAACATGTCTACATAGGGCTGCCCTCAAAGAACATTTGGAAGCTTCAGCTGACCTGATCCAGAATGTGGCCATACAAGTAGTTATGAGTGCAGCCCAGCACACCCATGTTATACCTCTGGGCCACAAGCTGCACTGACTTTCAGTGTGCTTCTGGGTACAATTCAAGGTGCTGGTTGTCACCTATAAAACCCTTCAAGGCACGGGGCCAGGTTATTTGTAGTACCAGCTCTCTCTGATTGTTTCTACCCCACCCCCCATTCCAACAGAAAGGGCATGCTCCAGTTCCTGTCTATCAGGAAATGCCACCTGACAGACGTAGGAAGCAGGCCTTTTGTGCAGCAGCGTCTGCTTTCTGGATCACCACACCCACAAGATACAGCTGCCCCCAACTCTGCTGGCATTCTACAAAGCTTTAAAAACTTAGCTATTTTCCTGGACATGGGGGTGGGGGATTAAAGGACTCGTAAAATGGTTGTGATGGTTGTTGTCCTCAGCTGCCACCACATGTACATTTATTGTTATTAGTTATATTATTGAGTTTTTTAATTGAATTTCTAATGTTTAGCTGATTTACATGTAACAACTTTACATATACAGAAGGTAAGAAGATAAAAGGCAGAAGATGGCTTAATGGGGCGCATCCCATGCTCCACTGCCAAGAGGTCCACCAGCATTCTAGACCATCCTCTGAAACTATGTATTTGACGAACCTTTGCACAGTCTTCATTTTTACCACATACAACTGTTTTATATAGCATAGCACCTTTGACTCTTTAAGCCCACAGAAATACTCTCTGTCAGTGCTCAGAATTGGAAAAACATAACAGTTCATACACTGTAATGGTCAAGGGTTGATTCAAGCCTTGATCTGGCCTTGGGATATGAAACCTTTCTTCAAAGTCCCTTTCAAAACTCACTTCTTATTTGATGCTTTTGAAACAATCCCTTAGCCCCTTCTCTTAGGACAGAATGAAGCCTAAAACTGCATAAACTAATAGTCTCATTGAATTCAATGAGCTGAATTGATTATATGAGACATGGTCTGAGTTTTGGTTAATTTATCTGAACACATATTCTCTTCTATTAGCCTTGCCAGCATTGCCTCTACCCCACCATAATGAATTTTATACGGTAAGTAGGTCAGGTCAGAGACAGTAAGTCTGATCAATGAATTTACTGTATATATTAATCATAGGAATCATGACTTTTCTTATAATTATTCTGCAATCATATTATAAGGTCATCTTGTTGCATTCTCCAGTCTTCTGCATGTAGAATTTATTTCACTTTCAGCAGCAAATACTACATCATAGGAAAAACTAACTCTATTTACCTTTCAAAAATGAAGATAGCAGTCAGAAAACATAAATTGTGGTAGAATAAAACACCCATGAAGATTTTATGCTTGGCTCTTGAAGAACATATTGTCTTCGATCATTGTACCTTGCTTTCTAATTCTAGAAATAGACTTTCAGTACCCATCATCAATGACTGTGATCATAACTACTGGTTTTCTCAGCTGAGATCCTCATGCCATCTCAGGGCTCCTGTGATTGCCATGCCAGATCAATATCAAGGAACCTAAATTAAGGCAATGAATACACATTCATTAAATAGAACAGCAAGACAGAATGCATGGAATAAATTTATAACTAAACTGCCATTGACTATATTTCCACACAGTCTCCTTTAGCTTTGCTATATGCCAGAGAATAGCAATATTTTAGATCACTATTAACAGGACAGTACAACATTTATTGCATCTAGGGCATCTGATCAATAGCTGTCAAACTTTTCTGTTTAAACCTAATAGTCAGAGCTATCTGTCCTCAATTGTTTTAACCACTTTATTAAAACAAGTCAGAATAGAAAAACAAGCATCTCAACTGCTTATGAATGATAACAAATGTTAATATATGTAAACACAGAGAATGCTAAAGAGACTGGAAAGCCACATGGCTGTAAATACAATATGTAGCCCAGAATGTAACAGTGCGTTCAATATCATTTAAATCATTTAAAACAATTTCGCCCTATGCAGCTGCTGCAAGATTAGTTGAGTGGGGTTGATGTGGCACACATTCAGCGCAGGACAGGATTGCCGTGAGCTGCATGGTGCACAAAGGAAGAGGCATGTTGGTGAATTGGCAGGAAGGATGTAGAGGAACAGCTGGTGCTCCCAGCATCCTGTTAGAAGCCATGACACCATGAAGAAAATGGCACACTGCATAGTGTCAATTGCATCATCATTAGCATGACATCACAGACTGAATGCTGTGGAAGGTGCTTTTGTTGCCATACAAGAACTTCAAGGGCCAGTCCTCCCCTCATCCATGCACAGGCAAAGCCTCCCTTTTCTATCAGATCTATCTATTTGGAACCCGCTCAGTCTATCATATGACTAATACACATTGGTCTATATCCACTTGTGGCGTTTCCTTAAAACAAAGAACCTCTCCTCACACAGGAGATTGATTATTCCTCAGTTGTACACCTCTACTCCATACTTTACTGTTGGCCTAGGCAATGTGGTATTCAAGGGTGCCAATTTTCTTGCACTCACTGTCCTTTGTGCTTGAGAAGCTCTCTGTCCCACCTTCCTTTAGCATCTTTGTTAATGGGAATATCTCTGGGCCCCTTTTAGGCCTTATAAGCATCAACAGAAGATATAAACAGTGCTGCATCGCTTTGCGTTGCTTGTCTTTGCAGCCTCTCCCAGAACTTGCAGTAGCTGGAGCTATTGGCTAGGGCAACTGGCAAAGTAACATGAAGTGCCTTGTTGAGGCAAAACGCATGGCTTCATCAGCTTAATGTAGCAGCACAAAATACATTGTAAAGGCAGATCAAAATATCTCCCATAGGCCTAGCGCACATCTCACATGGGTCTAATACCCAGAAAATGACACTACCACCAGGAGGATATGAACAGTAAGACAGGGAGCAACTTCAACAGTTTGCTTTCTGATAACTGAGTGCTTTAAAATTGACCGTGCCCACCATGCAGCCATTTTATGTGATGACCCACAACATGCTCACGAATTTCAGAGGTGCCCATTGCACCCCAAATTACATATCCCTGTGTATCCTGGAGAGTCACGCAATGTCAGAAGCCAGTTAGGGGATTAAGTGAAAATTAAAGCTGTAACTTAAATAAACAGTGTTTATGCTGCATGATCTGATGTAACCCTTTAGTACAAAAACATTGTTTCCTTATCCAAAAGAGACTGCTTATGAAATGGACACCTTGGAAAGTTCTACCTTGAGTATAAAACAGTATCCTTGAAGAATTTTCTCAATGAGTCTTTAAACTCATCCTTTAAAACTCATCCTTCAATTATAAATCTGACAGTGGTTTGAGAAGTTGCCTTTGACAATGTCTCAGGTCAGTGAGCCTCCCATCAAGTATTCCAGATGAATGGAAGAATCACATAAAAAAGAGACACCACCTTCAGCTAAATCATATTAAGGTGGCATAATCATTAAATTATTTCCTTAAGAATAATAAAACACCATATCATTATGAAGTAATAAAATGTAATAAAAAAGTGTTCTTAGAAAGGTTTAAAAGGAAATCATAGTTTTTAATATTGTAATAACTGTATAATTAAAATTAAAGAATCACAAGTGGTAATTAAAGCTCAGAGACTCCCCAGTAAGCAAAGGCCTTATTCAGGTCCTTAGGCTATAATCTTAAACATCCTTATTTAGAAATAAATCCCATGGAACTCAGTGGGACTTACTTTCAGGTATACATAAAATACGTAAGACCAACTAGGTAAGGAACAAGGAGGCTTGTACCCTTCACCTACATTTTGTACTTATGTAACATATGGCATTAGCATTCTAGGTGGAAATCCATGTATAAGATAATATTCACTCACCCTTTGATTGGTGAAGAAGCATCACATTAATTGGACTGTAATACATGGATTTTCATAGCACATGTGCATGAATAGTCACTAGGTGGTGCTAACCTTAGTTGTATCCAGTTAGAATCAGGAGTTTCTTAATGGTCTGTGTGTCTATGTGTGAGAGACAGAGTGAGAGAGAATTTTCTTATGTAACTTCCTAAATGATGGATCCTGTAAAGCTTCTGTGATAGCATGCAACATTCTGTTCATGGTGAATTGAAGGGATGTGTACCTATTGTTTACTCAGTTGAAAAAACAAAACAAAACGCATACTTGACCTCTTCTAACAACTAGGGAGAAAGAAAAGCAAAATAGAGATAATCTATTATCTCTGTATATGAGAATCCCTTTCATTTTTGGAGTTTCCCATAGTTTCCTCTTCAGGATATTCAATCATGCTCAAAAGTATTTATTTAACACCTTCACCACTCCACTGTTCTAGCCAAATGGTAAGTAGACTTTTAAAACAAGTTATTTTGGCATCCAAACTACAGTACAGTACTTCTATTTTCAAGTTATTAAGACATAAAAGACATTGTCTAAGCTCCTGCTCCTCAGGAAAAACACTGATTAGGATACTGTTAGCCCTAGGGTGCTCCTGAGGTAGGGGCAGATTTGCTGATAAACTGATCTGATATGAAAGATTATGCCTCTTTCCAATAATTAGATGGCTTCATTGTGAGATGTGCTATTTTCCATTAGTATATATCAGGGACAGGGAATCTGTGGTTTTCCAGATGTTGCAGCTCCAGCTAACTTGGGCAATAGTAAGAAACAATTACTTGCAGAAGGCCACAAACTGCTAACAAATTTAGGCACAAGCAACATATAAACCCAGCATTTCTAACTGGAGGAATATTTCAATGTATCAAGAGGATAAGCTACAAGAGCTACTTTGTAGTGACCATAAACTGTTATTTAGTCATCTTGATTAAGGCTGAAAATCTTGTGTATGCAGTCAAAGCGATCACCTTATACTGGTAGTAGCCAGTTTAAGAACGAGTTCTGTTCCCAAGAACTGTCCTTAACTCCAATTTTTATATAAGCTGGAACAGTATTATTGTATAATACTGTATTGTGTAATGAACTCAAGCCATTGTGTATTTAACACAAATGATTGTGTATTTAACTCGAATTTTGCTACAATAGGCTCTGTTCTTAACTATGGATCGTCTGTAACCTGGGCGTTCTTAACCTGGGGATTACCAATAAAGGAGAAACTACCCTAACCTGCAAGAATGTCTGCATGAGAGTTACAAATTCAGCATTTTAGATTTAAAAATACAAATGCAAAGAGATTAAAACCTTTCCTGAGAAAAGTGACAGCCAAAACATTTAATTAAATGCTATTAAAAGAATTTCTCTTTGCTATCTGTTTTAAATAAAATCAAATGGATATTACATTGTACAGTAGAATTGTATTGGGAGGGATTGTGTCCAAAGGCCTTACAGTCCCTCTAGAACACTGTTTCTTAACCTCCACAACTTGAAGATGTGTGGACTAAGCAAGCTGGTCTCGCAGCCAAGCTGAAGGAAAGAAGACTGGTGGGTACAACAGTTGTGAACCCATGTACTTCGTCAGGATTCAGGTTGGTAGCAATTGCCCAGGGGTGCCAATCCCTGAAATCAGGTCTGAAGTACTTTTTTCTTTTTTCTTTTTTCAGTTGTTGCCTTTTCTATTCTCTTCTACTTAAAATGAACAAATGCCATGTCCAGAGATATCCTATAAACCAGCAGCTACCAAAGACAATACTTTTCTTTTTCTTAATAATGCTTAGCCTTCCTCTGTTGCAGTAAAACCATATGGACATTTAATTTACATTTTAAGCATAGCTGATGGAATTTTAACAATAGAAGTAATCATGTTTCTCTTGGGCATGGTGAGTACTTCTAACCAAGACCTCTTGGCATTTAAACAAATACATTTTGTTTCTTCCAAACATTGTCTTTAGAAACTAGGCTGTATTACCCTTCAACAAAATATTGAAGAGACACATAACTGTACACAACCCTCATCTCATAAATCCAGAAGAAGGAGGCCCTGTAGAGATCGACTAGGCTTTTGAATTTAAATGACCAATTTGGTCAATGAATCAATTTCACCAGGATGAGAAGAGTGCGTGCAGATGAAAGCTGTTTAAAACACCATTTAAAGCTGTAAGAATCTATTTGTTCACACTTGCTTCATTTGACCTTCTTTCTAATATTTCATCTATATTCATTTTTATAGCTTTTCAAATTGTAGGTGTCACCTGCCCCAGGAAAGAAAAAAAAAGGAAGGGGTAGAAAATGCTTTCAAGGAATGTTGAGAACAGGAATTAAATCTCCAAAAGGCAAAGGAACAGAGATAGGTGGTACCATCTATATAGGAAGAAGGAGATGACTGCATTTGAACTGAGACCACTGCAACACTATTGGGAGGCATTTAACATACTCACCTATTTCCTATAGCAAGAGCTTTGGCTGGAACTCCAAATGAAACCTGTACCTTCAGTTTCACATAAAAAGACTTCCATGCATGTGTTTTCAGTTAACATGCATGTAGCATCAGGAATGCTACTGGTGAGAGTTTTCAAGAATATGTTCAGTAAGAGTGTATTACATGGGGTCAGATCAAATGGTGCCCAAATATTGAATTTGCTGACAACAGTTACAGCAATGGCAGCAAATCTGGAAGGTTTTAAAAGGGAACTGGACAGGTTCATAGAGGATCCGGTTATGAATAGCTTCTAATATTGACAGCAATTTACTGCCTTCTAAATCATAGGCAGCATACCTTAAATACTGTTTGCTAGGAAGCAATAATAGGAGAGGGCTATCATTCTCCTCTCCAGGCTTGCAAGCTTCTCAGTTCTATCCAGCTGCCTACTGTATGACTACAGTATTCATGGATAATCAAAACAGATATAATTTATCTGATTTTCTCAGAATTCATTTCCATGGAGGGAAGAGGATATTTAGTGGCAAGCAAGCACTGGATCTAGCTTTTTCTTTTTTACCATTGCTGCTGCTGATCCAACAATTTTTTCTGTAATTACTCTGAGTGCAGAGTTGTTCCAAAGGAAAGCTCCAGATCAAAAGGAATGGTTAGATTATTAGTTTTCCCATGAGCCACTTAATTTATCCCCAGTCAAATTATCATTTGTACTGGCTTCAGCTTTCTAAGGTCTCAGGAAAAAGTGTTTCACATGATCAGCACCTGATCCTTTTCAGCTGATACTGTGGCAATGCAGAAGTGTTCTGCCACTTGTCAATCATAACAGTTTCTTCATTTATGCTATCTTACCCCCTCTACTTAATATTCCTGAGAACTGAAATTTGACAGGGTGTTAAAAGTTATGCTGGAGATAAATTTGACCTGCAACTAAATAGGATGATTCTGTTCAGGAGGTCAGCTGGTTAAACACATCTTTCAGCATATTTTTTTCCCATTTTGTTTTCCTTTCTTTATTCTCCCCTTGAAAGATAGCAGTTTTCAAATATAGAGTCTTCATTTGTCTGAATGACAAACTTTAGCCCTTCCTTCCTTCCTTCCTTCCTTCCTTCCTTCCTTCCTTCCTTCCTTCCTTCCTTCCTTCCTTCCTTCCTTCCCACTGTTGCTCTCACCTTTGCTCTCTTTTGGGGTACTTGTATAATCTTACAATTACCCCATGCATACAGTTATTTTTTCTACATAGAGAATGCATAAACGAAGAAACTGTATAGTGATACAGAAAATTTATGTTTTTGGCAATGTTATTAGAGTAGGATCTTAGGTTCTGATTTTAGATCTTCAGTAGAACTTCTGTTCTCAGGGCTTTCTAGGAAGAATAATGATGCCACAGAATTAAATAAAATGCAAACATTTAGTACTTAACCAAACTCTAAATTTACATTAAGTTTTTCCCCACTAGCACCTAACCATGATACAAACCATGTCTCCATAAGAATAGCTTCAGGTCAACCCGAATCTGTGAATGAAACCATCTTAAGTTAACTTTAAGCTGTTAATGTTTTTCTCTTTATTTTGAAACTATCCAAGGGCAATATCAAAGTATTTTAAATATGTTTGGCTTTCTTATGTTGAAGGGAAGTCAAGTGACTGGCAGTGACCGGGAACAGAGGCAACAGAAGCAGGATAGGGTTCAGCAACAGGGACAGCTAATTTCATGCTGATACACTTTTCTGCCAATTCCAGGTTGGAGGGATAGCATTTCAACTCAGCAATGGAAAAGCCTGAGTCCAACTGAAAGGTGGAGATCACATTATTTTTCATAGGAATTTGCACAGCTAGATCTCCTCAGCCACCTCTGTTTAAATCCCTCTGATATTTTGCCTTTTTTTCTCCTTCCCCACTTAGCCCCCAGATTTCTACTTTACAAACTATGTACAAGTAATACTTATAATGTGTATGAAATAATTATCGCTCTTGAGCGTCCTTCTCCCATTTCATAGCATATGGAAAATCCTACTTAATCCCGTTCAGTATTCTTAAAAGAACAAATGACTGCCCACGAATCAACCCTGAACATGGAGAAAATTGAACTGCCAAGCCCTGGTAGCCGGTTTGCAAACCCTTGGGGAGTCATAATTTTTGATTGTAAGACCAGTGCTTATGTTAATGCATTATGATGCGTCTCTGCCTGAGTTCCAACTCCAACCACATCTCACAAGAGGCTCATAAATGAGATTATTGCTTCAGATCAAGGTCTTAAATTAGTCCTCTGCAAGCACGATCTACACAACTCCTCAGTGAAGAAGACTGTGAGGTTCCTTGTTCTCTGGATCATGCTCAGATAGAATTATATAATATATAGTTATGGATACCATACAAGACAAGACAGATGGAATATGGAAGATTGGTTATAAGCAGTTCATCCTTGCTAACAGCAGAGCTGTATATGCTTCTGTCCAAGTGATGCTAAATCTCATCCTTGAGTTTTAAAGACTTTAATTTGTGACAGAAGTATACCTACCTTGAACTCACTGATAAACACATCATAGGACTCCTGAGTCGCCCATCAGCATCCATCGTGATTACAAAATTACATGTAGAACAAAGCATGAACTCCCCACCTGTACTCTTCATTTTCTTGCGCTAGACATCTATGGCAAATAAACCATAGTGTTGACCTCCATCACCCATCACAGTTTCAATCAATCAAACATTCACATAATATATATTTTAATAAGTAGAGTAGGAAAGCATTGACTAAGTTATAGCCTTAGTTGTACTCATGCCACATGCAGCATTTCCTGCTAATGTTAAGGAGAGTATCAGTTGGTTTTAGCACTTTTTGGCCAAGATGCCAGAAGTACAACCAAATGCCATTCTGTGCAAGCTATGATCTCTAACCTAGAGAGTACTTTGCAAGCCAGCATACTACTGCCTGTATCCCTCCAAGAAGGAAATATATACAGTGTACTGACATGCTTGGGATCTCCATTCTCTGTTTTTCCCTTCTCTTGACCACCTTTTCTCTCCCTCCCCCCCCCTTTTTTTTAACCTCTCAAGCGATACCTCTCAATTTGTCTTTCTGTGTCAAATTATTACCATTCTGGTCTCTATTTTCAACCTAAATAGTCCTATTGCTATCTATCATGGCTTTATGTTTCTCCTGTCTTGTTATAAAATATCAGCCACTCTGCCTTCTCTGCCCACCCAAAAATATTTTGTGTATTGTTCAATCTTTCAGTCTCTCTGTGTGTCTTTTCTTTCTGTGCCCTATTTCTATATTTATTATATAATTTTAGGACCCACCAAATGCAGCTCATGTAATTATTCTGTTTCAGTAATAAGTCACATGATGGCCATTAGGTATCTTTGGATAAAGATCCTAATATGAGTGTTTGTGTGGATTCATATGTATTTAGATACATCATGAAATTTCACAATGAGAATTTGTAATAATATAGCAAACTAAGAAATGGAATGAAAATGATGCCCACATATGTATATGGGCATGCAACATATTGTATGTGAGCACGTGCAAAAATATACCTACAATATAAATGGCTGTTTCTTTTAAGCTACTCAACTCTTTCTACTTCATTGAGAACATGCCTCCTACTGCACCTTGCTAAAACATAAATTGGATTATGCCCTCTTACTCTGACAACTGTGACTTTATTTAAGAGGGAGAATATTGATTTGAATTTGTAATATTTAATGCACAGTGGGAGTTTCAAAGAGAATCATCAGGCCTTCAAGGAGATAAATTGGCCTGAGCGAGGAAAAAAATGTTTTTGATGACTGTTTTAAATCTCTGGGGAAATGATGAATTGAAAGGCATTCTAGGCAGAGGGCTGATATAGATTACCTGCAAAGAGCTGACTTCAGAAGGTCACCGATTACATTGAGGCAACAGAGGCTGCTATTTAAGCCCCAGTCACAACTTCACAGCTTTAGCCATTTCAGCATAATTTTGCTCGTATAATATAGTTCTCCATCAAATCATCACCTCCAATGATATAGCAATTCATAGACATCCTGATCCAGCATGAATGGGACTGGAGAATGCTAACAAACTATGAGAAGCTAACCATACATAGATAACTCTGTCCCAAGAGGGCATGCTTGAAAAAATCAGAATCATATATTCATCATAATATTCAGGGAGCAATTTTAAAATTTGATGACATAACAATCCATGAAATGAGATTTTAAATATGGTTTGAAACACACAAATGCACACACTCACACACACACACATCCAGAGAGAGCCAAAAACATTGTTTTAACTGGAACTTCATCTTGAGTAGAATGTATGTATAATCTTGTGCTGTATGCTTGATTGTCTCACTGAGCTCTTTATGGAAGAATTCACAAGTCAGCCCTGAAGAATGTCTACAGTATATTCCAGGCAAAGTTAGAGATAAAAGCAATTAGTCTGATTCATATATTAATACGACACCTCATTCACACTTCTTGAACTAATAAGCAAACCAACTCACTCTTATCCTTTCAAGTTTGCATTTCTTCAAATTTTGCAATGTAGTTCTTTGACTTTTATTTTAAAAATGCATACAAAAATGCAAGTATTTGTGAACATTGCGTACAAAAATGCATTTATTAAAAAGAAAGCTGTGTACAGAATGTGCACACTTCTTCAGGCAACAAACAAAACATAAAGTGTTGTGGAAAAAGAAAAGAGCCAACTTGGATTTTATTTTTTTATTTTTTTTACAGAAAATGAAATAGATTCCCCTATTCCTAGTTAAAATGAAATGTTTTGAAGTCCCACTGATTCATATATTTGAGATTTCATCAAGCCTAAAATTCTACCAAGCGGTAACCTGGCTACTACATGAACCCTTGGAAGATGTTCTTATTTATGTATGTATTTGGTTTTTTATTGTATTTTTATACTATTTTTACTGTATTTTAATTAATATTTACTTGTTGCTTTTATCGTAAGCTGCCCAGAGTCACTTCCTTGTGAGATGGGTGGTGACCAAATTTGAAATATAAATAAATAAACAAACCCCCTGTCTACTGACAAGCTCATTAGGACTGGTACTTCATAGCAAAATAGTTGAGATTAAAGACAATGGAAGCAATGGCAGTTAAAGATTTTACAGATCCTCGAGGAGGTGTTTTGCTTTGATGAAGGCTTGAGCAAAGCACCCCCTGGAAGCCCCTTCACTTTTTAATGTGAACTGAAATGAACATAATACTTCTCTTAATCTATCTCAACCAGAACCTACAAGGACTTGAGAATTCTGGGTGTTCCCGGTGCGTATGGAAAAGTTTCTGGCTTTCTAAGTGCCAGGTGGGGCAATGTAAAATGCCTCATTGAAACAAATTGCAATTGCCCCCCTGCCTCCCCAAAGTAAATTGCATAACTCTTTTCAGGGCAAATCAAAGCCACCTTGCACAGGTCAGATATTTATAGGGCCTAATCCCTCCATCCTTCCTTTCATGAAGATAAAATTCTTCAAAAATAACAATCTGACCAAATGTTACCAGTTCTAAGATAAACTGCCTTTCAATGGGAAAATTAATTACCTCCTATAAAAGTTTGGTATTCATATATTATTGCTTCCCCCTTCTAAAATTTATACTGACAATAACCTTGTAAAGTAGGCCATATTGAAAGATAATCATAAAATCATACAATTATATTGAGTTGCATATGAGTCGGAAGGGACCATATCTAGTCCATCCACTTGCTCAGTATGGGAATCTACTAAATCATTCCCCAATGACAGCCTATCCAGTTCTCACGAAGTCTTAAACATATTGCATGGTCAACCCTTTACAAGGATTTGAACCCACAGGACTTGAACCTTGATGTGTGTTTAGCTTTTAGCGCTACCTTTGGGTCTGGGTGTCCACAGTCCAGGCCAGCATATTCCAGGGTGTTACTAGCCAGCACTCTCTCTGAACCCACTTTTCTCTGACACCTGCAGGGTAAAGCTCCTGGCCAGCAGGTGCCAGAGAGGGTGGCAGGTGCAAGGTGGCTTTGATTTGCCTTGAAAAGAGTTATGCAATTTACTTTGGGAAGGCAGGGGGGCAATTGCAATTTGTTTCAATGAGGCATTTTACATTGCTACCTTATCTGCTGTCCACCTGCCTCTCTCCAATACCAACTATCCAAAGCTCCTGGCCAACATGTCTTGGGGGAGGTAATCCAGTAGTGTTAGCTACCCTGCTATCTGCCTATCTCTATCCAGCACTGGATGATGAGTTGATGACAATGGGGGTATGGAGAATGGTGCTGCTGGCCAGTGAATCCTGTTGAGACAAGCAGATGGTTTTACTTATCTGCTGAATGCCTACCTCTTTCCAACATCAGCTGGTCAAATCAGGAGCTGAAAGAGTGCAGCCTCCCCTCAGGAGCCTTGGTTATCTCCTCAATATATATATTGCAGATACCCAACTAGATTGCTTCAGGAACAATGAGGACTGTCCTAAGTTAGTCATAGTCTGGAAGTACCTGGCCAACGTTCTCAGCAGGACTGGCCAAAGGGCACTCAGGTTGGACAGCTTTATCAAACATTGTGGGACTGCTTGCAGTGTGCATTGAAAGAACCCAGTGTGGACCCCCTAGCATCTCCCACACTGGCCTTCCAGGCTGGATGTCTTCAGAAAATGGATGTCTTCTGCAAGCTATCTCAAACCTACCTGACCTGGAAATTATTCAAACCTTTAAAAAAAATAAAATAAAATAAATTGCAGCCAGTGCTAGTGGAGAAGGATGAGAGCATCTTTCTCCCACAACTGTGGCCCAAAGCAGTTTGAGACCATCCAAATCACTTTGTCAATTGGATAAATTGGGAGGCCTTGTCACTTTGGTGAAGTAAATCAGATCACCTGCCCAGCTTAAAACTGCTTTGTCAAAATGAATCTATGTCATTTCACAAAGGCCTGTTAGATATCCCAACTAGTTCTGTGTCATCTACAAATCAGTCGGTGTTTTCTACATCTCTTTATCCAAGTCTTTAATGAAAATGTTGAGCACTGGGTTCAGAACTGAAGCTTGTGGCACTCCAGTTGATCCTTTATTTCTTTGGCTTGAGAAAATAAAAAATGGTAAGGTTACAGTTACATTGGTCTCACTACCACATGGAATGGATCCATGGAATGAATAGGCAACCACTTTGACCCTAATGATCAGGTTGCCTGGTCAGGTCCCACATTTGTACATGTACTCATTCATTCCTGCATGTAATGTTTCACAGAAAGAGAGGATCTATAATACATACCTCACACACATTCAGAAATGAACGGAGGTTCTCACCCTCATCCCCAACAATACACTGTAAATTACTAATCAGCTGCTTGCATTATCAGTGGGAAAGAAAGGATCTTACAACTGACTGGTAACAACTGCTTGGTTTCTCACCATTTACAGCAAAAGAAAACTAGTGATCTTTTTCCTCTTGGCAAATTTATTATGCCAGTGGAGAAGGATATAATTTTTATAGTCAAAGGTTGCATGCAGGCCATGAGACCCAAGTATGATCTCTGGTAATTAGCAGGACTTTCTGGAGAGTGTTTTGTGAAATATTAATTCAACTGGACATTGCAAAAATTTAAGCTGAGACTGAATTCAAAGCAATTGTGCAGCAACCACCTTTCTGCCTTTCTAATTTCATGTCACCATCTGTAAAGGTGAGGAGGCAACAAGGGTTAGTGCTCTGAATAACTTTAAATGTACTTTATCTTTCCTGAGGTCAAGGAAAATCTTTTCCTGACTTTGGTAAATTTTATAGACCAACTTCCATGTTTAATTTTTCCAGATCTGAAAAGTGACTTGTTTCAATGGCTTTGACAGCATTAGATATCTGCAACTGGCTTTATCTAGGTCAGTGTTGTCCAAACTTGGCCACTTTAAGATAAGTGGACTTCATGCTGCCTGGGGAATTCTGGGAGTTGAAGCCCACTCATCTTAAAGTGGCCAAGTTTGGACAACACTGACCTAGGTCCATCCTTCCCTAAATAAGTCAGACTGTCAGGAAGAGCTCTTTGCTCTTTGCTATAAATCCAACGGTAGTACAGCCTTGTCTATCCATATCAGAGCTCATTTTGTTTTCAGAACCATTGTCTTAACATTGTGCCACACATAAAAATCACCTAAGCATATGGCAGTGCATACCACTGAATATCTTTCAGCCTCTTCTGCCAATACATCTAAGCCCATTTTCTGTGATCACCAGTGAACTGAGAGCCCTATCGATCAGTCTAATGATTCTACTATTTATATAAAAACCAATATATGTGACCTCTCTGGTGCATACATATGGCTCCATTCATTTTAAATAAACAGGGCACTCAGCAAGGAGGTGAGTTTCATCTCCTTCCATAAACTGCATGAGGATATTACTGTATGCAACTCTAGGTCAAGCAAGGCTTCCTTGATCTCATCCTATTTCCATAATAATCTCTGCATTTCAGAAAGAATAAGAAGGTAAGGGCACTTTTATTGCAGCAATAAAAACAGCAAAGTGATCTTCTGATGGTACTTAATTAGATTCATTTTATCTTCTCTGACTGATCATGACATACTGTAGCTCTTATTTATGAAGTAAAAAATGAATGTCTTATGGTTACTAACACAATTGGAAAAGAAATTACCATGGTATTCAGCTTAATCTGTGTTTGTATCTGACATAAATGATCTTAAGATAAATTACAGGAAATTATTTTCTACTTGTAACCATAACAACAGATGAGAATTGGGTTCTAGTTCAATATGCTGGCTTTTGTCTGGCTCTTCCATAAGGGTTAAAGAAAATGGAGGAGAGGAAAGGTTGGCATGAATTTTACACAGGCAAAGGTGGTTCTGAAACCAATGTGAATCTTAAGACATTTCTGTCCTTGAGAAACACTTTTTAGGTGAAACAGGTTGGTTGATAAGTCTGAAACAATTACAACAACAAGACTCTCAGAAATAGGCCAAGAGGTTGTAGAAGAAATGAAGGAAAGGACACTGTGTAACTCAAAATAACTTTGCTTCAATATAGAAATTCAGCAAGGGAGATAGAGCCAGAAACATCCATTTCTGCTATTCGAGAAAAGTTTTCAGACATCCAAACAAATTATTCCATACTGCCAAAGGGGCCTCATATTTTGGTCTCTGAAAAAGGTTTCTATGCAAAAACCAAGGTTGAGATACTTCTCAACAGTGATAAGGAAATTCTTGAGCAATTACAAACCAAATCTCTCCTCCCCAATAATTTATCTGTGGCTTTTGATGATTTAGTATCAACATTCGTATTTCTGTTATTTTTCTTTCTCCTATTCTTTCTCCTATTTTCTTAAATGTAAGAAGGAACAATAGCAAACCAAGCAAGAGGCAAGAGTACATTCTAGGCTGTTCCTGAAATCCTAATGTCTACTCTATCAAATATACACATTTTATTCATCAGGCAACCATTCCCAACAATTGGCTCTAAATATTTGTCATGATACCAGAGAAGGTTTAAGTATGAGCATGTTGACATCCTAACCTGCTGACTCTGGGAAATGTAAAGCTGTTGTCCTGTCTTCCCCTGCAACAATTGGAAAATGGAATAAACAACTAGTTTTCAAAGCCAGATCAGTAAAGAGCCTGTGCAGACTTAAATATCTCTTCTCCAAGGATCTCCCCAGAAAGAACTGGAAAGCTGCAGCTCAGGCTAAATCAAGCTGTGCTATTTTATACCTCTCATTACTGAAAATTGGTATTAGATACAATGATTAAACTGTTTGTTTACAAATTAAATTTGATTTTTTTTTCTGGAAACTTTGCCTAAATCCAGATGCAGCAAGATTCAGGGTTTTTTTCATCTTTAAAGCCATTATTCTGATCATTCTTTTAAGCAGATGCTTAAGTTCCATTCATTCATCTAAAAGCTTCCAATTTTTGATTTCTAGAATCCTGTTCTGATAAGCATTTTAGGGAAAAAATGGTAACTACAATATGAAAGAGACTGAAAAAATAATTTAAATGCTACTCAAGGTATAGGAAATGTATATACAAAATTTGTATGTAAGGCTAGCTCAATCTCAGTAGACATTTAATTCAGGTTCAGTTTATTACTCATTTAGTAAGCCATCATTCAACTATGTAGGTTGCTGGGTGACTTCAGACTGGTGACTTCAGACTCACTCAGCCCATTTATCACACTTGTCTGTTATTGTAAAGATAAAAATTAGGACAGACTCCCTTTTTGAGATTCCAGAGAAAAGGTAGGATATAAAATAAACAACAACAACAATTATGTATGTACTGGTTAGTATATCTACTAGGTGGATCCACAGCTATCTTGAAAAATTTACTCCAGGATTGCTCATCAACAATTCCTCATCAAATATAAATGAGGTATCACATTCTGGACCCTGTATTCTTCAACATTTTTATCAATGTTGGATGAAGAGGTAGAGGAAATGCATACTGAATTTGCAGATGACTAAAACTGAGTGGGATAGCTAATGCTCTGGAAAACAAATAAAATTTGGAACAATTTTAATAGGTTAGAGAAATGGGCTCCAAATAACAGAATGAAATTATCAAAGGCAAATGTAAATGTAGCACTTTGGACAGCCTTGATTTTTTCCCCCCTCCACAGTGGTTAGATCTGAGTTTGAGAAACAATCCCTAAAGAGAAAACAATCACAGGGTTCCTGCCAGTTTCTTATCTCAAAAGAGAGAGGGTCCCTCAGGTTAGATGATATCCAACAAGTTATGAGAAGAAGCTGAGGATCTTTTGGAATTATTATGGTGCTTATGACATAGCTGTATTAAGGCCTGTCTAGTTACTGAAGTTGTCATGCAGAAAAATAAAATTCAAAATAGCAAAGACAGAATTGCAGTGGGAACTTGGAATTTAAGAAGCATGAATGTGGGAAAATTCAACAAAGTGAAACGTTACATGAATCAGCTAGACATTGGCAACTTAGCTGAACTCAATCAGTGAATTGAAATGGACTTGAATTTGATACTTTCACTCAGAAGATCATACTGTTTATTACTCAGGACATGAAAAACAAAGAAGGAATGGCATTGCTTTCATATTCAGAAAGGTTATAGTAAGGACAATACTTAGGTACAATGCAGTCAGTGACCAAGTAATATCAATTAGACTTCATGGACAACTCTTTAATATGACAATTATCCAAGTTTATGTTCCAACCATTGATGAAGAAGAAGAGGAGTTTTATGAGTTTTACGGTGAAGTTCAATCTGAAATTAACAGAACATGTAAGTATAATGTGCTTCTACTAGTTCACCCTGATGACCCATGACTGTTGTGCTAAGTTTACCACCAATTCTGTTGTAAAATATGCAGATGATACAACAGTGGTGGTTCTTATCAGGGATGACAATGAGTGGGCTTATAGGGAGGAGGTGAAGGGTGTGGTGGAGTGGTGTAATAAAAACAGTTTGGTCCTAAATGTGGAAAAAGCTAAGGAGATTATTATAGATTTCAGGAAGAACCAGTGTAGTCTCACACTCCACTTTTCATTAATAACATAGCTGTGGAGTCAGTCAGTAGCATTAGATTCCTAGGGCTGCAGCTAACAAATAGTCTGACCTGGTCCCTTAACACCACATTTTTGGTAAAACGAGCACAGTAACATTTGCATTTTTTGCTCTGGATGAGGAAAGTACATCTCCCATCTTCTATTCTCCTTACTTTCTATAGAGGCACTATACAGAGTGTACTCACTAATTGTATTTCCATCTAGTATGGAGGCTGTGGTGCCTCAGACAGAAAGTCTGTGCAGAGGGCAGCAGAGAAGATAATTGGGATCTCTCTTCCTCTCATCCAAGACCTAGCATATGTGCGCTGTTTGTCTAGAGCTCAAAAGATCATCAGTGACACCTCCCATCCTCATCATGGCCTGTTTTCTTTGTTACCCTCTGAGAAGAGGTTCCGCTGCATCTGATGTAGAACACCAGATTGGGAAATAGCTTTGTCCCCCAGGCTATTAGATGTTTGGATGTTTAATGTCAAATGTGTATAGAATGTATATTTTATAGTAACGATGGCATCTCGATTGTATTTTAGTTTTTGATTGTAATTGTGAGCCAACTGCAACGGAATTTCATTTTATTATGCACTTGGTGTATAGTGTATAGTGGAATGACAATAAAGTTATCCTATCCTATCCTATCCTATCCTATCCTATCCTATCCTATCCTTCTATTCTAGTTAGAGACTGGTATATCAAAGCCGAAAATATTAAGGAAGAAAATGTAGTTGGCCTAAGAAAATAAAATGAAGCAGGAGAATGACTTATCAATTTCTTCCAATCCAATGATTTCTTGCGGAAATTCTGCACAGTAGAAATGTTAACATCCAAAATGCCTTAGAAGTTATTCCCTACTTGCAAGAACTTATAGTATTAGAAGATGATGTTAGATCAGCACTCTGGTCATTACCTCATCAGAAGATTACAGGAATTGATGGAATATCTACAGAAAAGATGGCAAGCAACAGAAAAGAAAAAAAAAGAACTGTAAGGGTTCTAATTAAATCATGCCAACAAATCTGGAGAAGGACATTGGCCAACAGATTGGAAGAGGTCAGTCTATATACAAAGAAGATTTAATAGAGTGTGCAAAGTGTCATACAATATCCTTAATGCCACATGCTACCAAAATCATGCTTAGGATCATGGAATGTATATTAGAGCCTTACATGGAAAGGAAGATGACAAATGTTCAAGCTGGCTTTAAAAAAGCCCAAGGAACATGAGAAATTGATGTTGATGCATGCTGGATAATTGAGGAAGCCAAAGAATACCAAAAGGCAGTCAGTATATGTTTCATCAATTATAAAAGGGCCTTCAGTTGTGTTGACCTTATCAAGCTGAGAAATGTGCTTAGGAAAACAGGAATCCCAGCACTTCTCATTGTCTTCATGTGAAACTTATACACAGGTCATGGAATCACAATCCAGATGGAACATGGTGAAACAGACTGACTCCAAATCAGCAAAGGACTGAGACAAGGCTGTATGCTCTGCCCTTACTTATTCAGTCTGTATGCTGAATATATTTTGAGGGAAGCTAAGTTAGAAGAAGAAAAATTGGTTTTAACATTGGAGGAAGAAATGTCAATAACTATGTTGATGATGCTACTCAGCTGAAAATGCAAATGAACTGCAAATTCTAATAATGAAAAATGAGGAGCACAGTGAAAAAATTTAACTGACATTAAATTGAAGTAGGCCAAAGTAATGACAACAGATACAACAACCAGTCTTAACAATGGCAATGAAGATATTGACGTGGTGGATAGCTTCTGCCTCTTAAGTTCAACTATCAATAGTGAGGGAACCAGCAGTCATGAAATATGCCACATTCAAGCACTTGGTAGAGCAGCAATGAGTGCCTTGGAAAAGATATTGAGATGCTATTACATGTCTATACCTACAAAGGTCAGGATTGTTCAGGCAGTGGTTTTCCCTGTGATGCTCTATAGAAGTGAAAGTTGGACTTTGAAGAAGCAGGATAGAAAATCTATTAATGCATTTTAACATTGTAGTAGGAGAAGACTACTGAGAATGCCATGGACAGCCAAGAAACAAATAAATGAATCATCAAACAAATCAATCCAGAGTTTTCAATTAAAGCACAAATGACCAGGGTCAAATCATCATACTTTGGACATATTATACAGAGACCTAGCTTTCTAGGAAAGACGAAAGGGGGAGAAAAAAAAAAAGAGGATGACCAGCGGCAGGGTGGATGAATACAGTTAAAGGGTGAGTCCTTGGAAGATCTCAAGGACCAGGTTGGGGAGAGATTGTCCTGCAGAAAATCTATCTATATGGTCTTGAAGAGTGATAGCACATTATCAATCCTTTTCTTTACAAAGTCTTCCATCACTCATGGATTGACTTCTGTTTTTTTGTAATAATTTTTCTTGAAAATTGCTTAAAAGCAATAATAAAAGACAATACAAACTAAACTCAGAAAGAAAAAGAAAGAAAAGAAAAGAAAGAGGAAAGAAAGAGGAAAGAATAAGAAAAAGAGAAAAATATTTAAAGAAATGACTTCTGATCTTCATCACAACAAGTACGAACCAACTTAGTGATTCTTCACCCCTTATAAAGTTACATGCAAGTATCTCTTCTTTCTATAACTGATCCCTTACCCATATGCAAATCCATAAATCATTAACATTTCAGTCCTGGTGTCAGCAAAAAGTCCATAAAGGGTTCCCAAAGCTTTATAGAAACATGTCTTAGTTTAACTTTGGTCAAACAAACCAGCTTTGTCCTCCTTCCTTTTGTTTCTAACAATTTTGATCTTTAATTCATTCAGATGTTGTCATAGGATTTGATCTCCCTCCAATTTTTCTTTTTCCCATCTCAAAGGCTTCTTCGAGGCTTTAGCAAACCTCTTTTGTAAATCCAGTAAGGAGTCATTATCCAGGTCATTCTCTTGGCTTATCATTTGTATTTCCACTTTAACTGTCATCTCTGTCTTATAATCCACCATTTTTTTAAATTGTCCAGTATTTCATCGATTTCTTTATATTCTAATATTTCTGCATCACATAAGGTTTGTTTCAGCTCTTTATCCTGTAGATCTTCCAGGGTATTCTCTTTCACATCTGTCATTTTTTCTTTAACATTTTTTGGAAATAATCTATCCATAGAAGCAGACAACATTGCCGACATTGTAGCTGCTAGTTTCTGTCCCCGTTCTTCAAATATCTCCTGGAGCATTTCAAATGTCATATCATTTTCTGTCATTTTGTCCCTATGCTGACCAAAGACAAAAGGCAAGCTTTTTGTTGTTGTTGTTTTCCCCTCTTTCCTTTTATGCCTGGGATATTTAGTCCTCTCCAATGTCCAGTTACTGAAATCATAAAGTCTCAGATTTCTGTTATGACTTAAGGTAGACTAAACAATTTAGTTCAATTTAGCACCATGAAGGTGCTATCTATTTATATAATTATTTCCAAAATCTTATAGCAAAAGTCCTAATATTCCAATTTGGTCTGGTCCCTTAATTCATTTATAACTTTCTTGAATTAAAGTCTTATTTAGCTTTTTGCCATTTATTTCAAATTCTTTACATTCTACAGCATATAATTAATTTTTCTTTTATTCTGGAATGAAGGTAAACTCACCAGGTGGCTTTGCAAACTTGTCCTTTTGAAGATGTCCATTAGGCTTGAAATAGTTAAATAGGTAATTTCCAAAAGTGATTAGAAAGTGAGGTTAGTGAACCCAGTGTCCTTAAAAAGGCCCTGCCATGATTAAAAGCATGATGGCTTCCCTTCATCTCCCAGGGCTCAAACCCACAGGAAACTGCTGTCCTTGCAAGGAGCAGCCATCTGGAGCACAAGTGAGCAATCTCCCATTCTCTTCTTATCCAGAGAGGTTCCATGGGACCAGTCTACTCACCAGTCCTTCAGTCCTGGCCACGATGTCGTCTCTGCTCATTTGGAGATGTGATAGCTCACTATTCCTCACCTGGAAGTCCATGGATTGACTTCTTAAATGCCTGCACACTCAGACACATTTGTGCATTAAAAAAATCAACCCTGTATTCTTTCTACTTTAAATATAGGATTATCACAACACTGGTGACATCAGGTTTCATACCAAAATTCTGATTTTACGGATCTGTTTATGAAAGGCTGAATATATTCAGAGCATATGAATTGTTTGAATGAATTGATGAAAAGGCAAGTCCAGTTTCATTTAGTGCTTTCGACCGTATTTTACTATTTGACTCCACTCGTTACTGTTTATAGCAACTGAAAATGGTCAAAGGCGTACATATTCAGAAAGGTTTCCTGGAAAGTGAAGATAAATACATTTCAAAGAAAACCTCAAAAGTGTTTTTTAAGTGCACTTACAGCTGCTTTTCAGCATAAGAAAATATAACCCTTCTTTTGTTTTTTCTGTAAACCCTTATACTTCATTTGCTTTTTATCACACAAAAGCAACTGAAACCGCAAACTTTCTTTTTTCATATGCAGTGGGGTATAAATACTGTTCTATAGCAACAGTTACCTATGAGAGAAAAAAAATCACCTATGCCCCATGCTTTATTTTACTACAATGAGAGAAGAATAACAACTTTCAGATTAGAAATGCAAATGTTATTTTGTTGATTGGTTTATTTATTTCAACATTTTTGCATTGGTTAACCAGATGATTGGGAGCACAGAGATGGCCTGGGAAGCAGTAATAGAAGAGTCTTCCCAGTGACAGCAGTACAGGTAATCCTCGCTTAGTGACTACAATTGGGACTGGCAGCTTGGTTGCTTAGTGCTGTGGTCGCTAAGTGGAAAATAAGTGACCATAACACACTTGCGACCTTACTTCCCTTTTGAACATTAAGCAAAGCGATGGGGTTGCTAAGTGAAAAATCACATGACTGCAACTTACAATTTTACTTCCACCTTCTCCACTAACTCTGCTTGTTGCAAGCCGGTTGCAAAGTGCCTGAATGGTGATCACATGGGGTGTTGTGACAGCTGTAAATGCGAGGATTGATCACAAAGTTGTAACTTTGAACAGTCATTACACAAGGCAATTGGTAAGCAAGGACTACCTGCATTCATTTTAATGCATTTTTATTTGTATTTGTACAGATTTGTATTTTATTTGTAATTCTGGTCTGTGACCATAATAAAATATTGATTGATTGATTGGTTGATTGATTGGTTGATTGATTGATTGACTACCTGTATTGGAGTACCTTCTTCATAAGATTATGACTGGCAGCAACATTACAATCTTTTCAATGTCTGCTAGGAATAGATGTATTCAACCAAGCATTTTAAACTTTTGACATTGTTTAGTCTTTTCTTGCTTGACTTTTCATGCTTCTCTACAGTTTTGTGAAGATTGTCCCTTTGTTATCTTATACAGTTCAACTAATGCTACCCATATTTATCATATATTGTCCTGATGCCCTGTAAGAATGAACAGAAGATTAATGATAGTTTAAAATAAATATATGATTAGTAATCCTACAAAGTGTTATTAATTATAAGCCCAATTTTTTCATCACACTAAAACCGGGAATCGGAAGGAAACTGGTAGCACCTTTTTAATCAGAAAAGGTACTACAAAACTCCTCTTGATTTTTGGCAAGGATAGGATTAACATGGCTCACCTCCTACAACATCTAAAACCAGGAACTAGCCAAAGTAAACCAAATGCAGTGGCGCACTAAACTGAAGACTTTCACAAAGAGGAATGTCTTCAGCCTTTGAAAGTTGAAAAAGTGACTACAGAAGGTTCCACTGGGAGGCAGCCATAGGGCACAACCATTAACACCCTATGTAGGTGTACTTTTCCAATTTCCACTCAGTTCCAATCACATGTGAAGGGAGAACAGGATCAGCTTCAATGGCCCCATCTCCTTGAGCAAATATCTGCCATTTAGTCATCTATCCTCCATAAGCTGATGAGTAATTTTCTATCAAATTAGTGGCCAAAGAAACGCATGGACTATTTCTCCAAATTCTTCCAGAAGAAAGAGGAATATTCCAACAAGTTTTCAAAGCCAAATTTGACCCTTAATGGCAACAGTAGCCATCTACCTGAAATAGCCCAAAACTTGTTCAATGGGTACAAAAGCCTCACTGAGGATGAGAAGATTATTCTTCCCTCTTGGTTTGGTTATCACTCAGAGATGGCCTTTACTGAATTCTGTTTTACTTCAGCGAAGCACATTTCTATTCTATTCTCCCTATATTTAATATGATTGGAATTATACACATGTAGACATCAGGGTTGAAAAACACCATAGATTTTACAGCCTCTAAAAGCACCTCTGAAAAAAAGAGGACGTCCACAGTAGCTGAAAACCTTAATACTTGCATGAGGACATTGAGAAATTCAGGTGCCCAGCATATTTAGAGATTTCTAAATAACTTCTGTATCTGAATTTCCCAAGGTCCTCATACAAGTGTTAAAATCTTCAGAAGTCCTGCTGTGCATGTGCTCTTTGAACATGACCTATACATACATTGGAAATCAATGCACCTCTTTCAAACTAGTGAGAGAGCCTGAATACCAAGTTCTCTAAGCAGCATGACTCATATGCTGGAGCACTTTGGGTTCTGTTCAGTAATGCTCTGATGCTCCCTGAGGAGGGGGTTGCAAATGGGCCTAAAAATTCACTTAGGTGGAATCTGGCTGCCACCATGCTGGGTCTCTCCCATCATGCTGAATTTCACCACACTCTTAAAGGCTTGTTTTGGTTTCTTTGTTGCTGATAATCTCAACACCAACTCTCTGTAGTTTTGTATTGCTTGGGCAAAATGCCTTTTTGACTCAAAAACTGTGCTTTCTATGAAACTGCCTTAAATTACCTGGGCTTTCTATTGTCATCCTTTTTATTGTACACCACCACAAATGCTTTCATCTTCTCGTATATGGTAATTGTAGTGTATCAAGAGGTTGGGATGGCACTGGACTACACCTTACTTGTCAGTGCCTTTTGATATTTTAATTTTTTTTTTTTACCACTTTAGTTGCCCTTTGTTATTTTTTTCCCCATCTCTGCACTCTGACTATTGCTATTTCTTGCCAGCTATCGAGAAGAAAAGCTATTTCTATTTATGGGAAACAAACTTCCATTTATATGGCCCCATTCTTGCTCATCCCTTGCAAGAGACTACAGAGAACAAATGGGTCAAATTGACCCTTAAAATCTACATGCATAACATATGCTTTTGAAGATCAACCCCATCTGAAATATTCTTTCCCCAATTAAATCCACCTATAACAGCATGTGAAGGACAATAGCATTCCTGTTCCTAGTTATATCTTTTTAGGAATAGTCAACATTTGTGAAAAATTGATTCTTTGTTCTGGAGACAGTAGAAAGGGATGTAAAGGAAGTTTAATACTGTTTGTATTAACCAAACAAAAGAAGAAGAAAAATATTAAACAGAAGTAACCCATACTTTTTTTGCAATGTGGATAATCAAAAGAATATTGGAGCCAAAACAAAACAAGCATGAATGTTAACATTTTGATGAAAACCCTTTTGCAACCCACTAAAATCAAAGAACCATTTCTATTTCAAGAATTTATTTCTTAGATCTTTGAACTTCAACTATAATTTCTTTGTACTACGGCACAACTGGCATCACTTATATTTTTAAAATACACAAGTATGAATTCAAAAAATTAAGTTCCCAATTTACTATTAGGCAGACACAGCTACCCCTATACTAAAGGAACTGGCATAGGGCTTTTCCTTCCCATCCTTTTATGCATATATTACTGCACAGTGTACAGTTCATAGCCAAAACCAGCGTCTATAAATTCTTCCCATATTCTGAGTAATGAGCTCTAGACAAGAGAAAAGTTTGGTTGGACACACAAGCAACAAATATAGGCACTGTGATACCTGCAGCGCCCCCACACACACACACACACACACCTCTCCCCAGGAGAGCAAGGGCAGAGAATAAAAGGCTCAATTGGTCCAATTCCTTTTTTAAAAAGGATAGTTTTCTTTGAAAGAATAGCAAGCAATTTTCCTTCAGATACCTGCAGGAGCAAACTGATGTCTACTGGGAAAGTATTGCTTCTTGTCAAATAGTAATACTCCATCAAATGTTATACCAAAATGTATTCCACATTACATCAACCATTCTCTCTCAATTTGATCAAGATCAAATTGCTTTAAAAAACAGAACACTTTGGTGAAATTCTTGTGGCTTCAATGTATTTTTCAATGCAGTTACCTTAGTAACATGGAGGCCAATGGTTGTCTTTCACTGAATAAACATATCTTAGAGATTTGCAGTAGGTATCTCTCTTTAATATAATTAAATATTAAATAATTATACATTCATGTACTCCCGTACATAATCAAATATTATAATGCATGGAAATACCCAGATAAAAATAATCAAAATCTTTTGTTCATGGGAACTGTTGCAGCATTTTTCACCTAGGCTGCTTCTGTCCAAAATGCAAACAAAATGTGCACTTGGAGTTATTTCTTTTACATCCTTTATCCAGAATAGTTTTACCAAAGAGTACTAATAGTATCAGAAGAACATGTCAGAGTGTTAATAGCAGAGAGCCATTGATTTCAATATTACATCTTATAAATTGGCAGTAAAGATAACCAGTGCTTCCAAAAATATCCCAAGATTCATTTTTTCCAGCTAAATTATATTTTTGCTCTATCTATCTATCTATCTATCTATCTATCCATCCATCCATCCATCCATCCATCCATCCATCCCCTCTCACCCTATGGTTAGTCTGTGTCTTCCTCAATCTTGGGTCCTCTACCAGAGGCCTGGGGGTTTGACGGTTCTGCATAGTATCTGAGCTGTTCCTAGCACTGCACTCTTCAGGACAGAGAGCTCTGATGTTGTTCCTGGGGCCACTCTCCCAGCTGAGGAGTCATAGCCCCAAGTACTCCTACCACCCCTGGGGCCACTTTGGCCTTTACTGTATAAATTCTCTCTCTCTCTCTCTCTCTCTCTCTCTCTCTCTCTCTCTCTCTCTCTCTCTTTTCTTAAACCAGCAACATTCAGTATGATGAATTGTGTTTGCAAAACAGGATTTCCCAGTTCTTGATTCACATGTTTATCCTACAGATCTGTTCTGAAAGGTTTCCCAATTCTATTGAGTTTAGAAGATTCATATCAGGAATGGCAACCTGCATTTCACAGGCCAGATGTTGTCAGCCAGCCCCATTTTTGTGGCCTTACAGGTCTCTTAATTCACACAGCTGTTTCTTAAGAAAAACATACACTTAGAACAAGGGTAGTATGTCTCCCCAGGGCCACAGGGTTACACAGGGCTTCCTTTTAGTCATCCGTACCCCTTCTACTAAAATGAAATATATAAATTTCAACCCCATCTCCCTCAGTTATTTAACTGCCTCACAAATGCTTCTGAAATGGAAATAATGTAATTGTTGTTGTTAGCTTCTCCTACACAAAGAAAGTTGCTTGATCCAAAAAGCTTAAAATGCTTAATATTTTTTTCTATGTTGTGTACAAGTTTAATATTTGAGAACTATTGACACTGAAGTTTACAACTGCTTTCTAAGTGCAACAGCAGAATGGATCTCATCAGTGTTTCTATGTCTCAAGAAAGTAGTGATTGTTTAATTAATTGGAAGGACACCCCCCTCCCCCAGTGTGGTTTAAGGAAAAGATGTGTCCTGATGTCTAAGTAAACAATAAAATCAAATAGCTTCCCAGTTTATGGGACTATTGGGTTATTATAAGCATCAGAAAGACGAGCTGGTGGGTTGTACATATTGATTCTCTGCCACTATGTGAAAGTACAGAAGCAGCCGCCGCAGTGATAAATCTAGGTACCAGGATGACACAAACCTACGTTCTTGAGCTACATGGCAGGTTGTGCAGATAGTGGATGAAAAAAAAAAGGTAAAATGAGATCAATAAATCCATTTTTTAACCTACATGTTTTGGGGACATATAACCTCTCTCAAAGGAAAGAATGCTAAGCAAACATGATGAAAGTCCAATTAAGAGATTTCCTTACTTGCAACAAAATAATTTGTTTCCCAGTTCCCTGCACACAGTTGTCCAAGATCCAGCATCTAGTCCTCTACTGAAGCATCGGCATCAGGAAACCAAGCATGGAGATAAAAAGGAGATCACAGGGCAGAAGTACAGGAAAGAACAGGAAGATGGAAGCTGACAAATTTGCATACTGAAGCATCCTTTGGAATCAGGGTGTTCTTTATTTCCTATGAAAACTAGCCATTCTGGAAGCTGTCCCACTCTGTGCTGAATTCATGTGCACCCACCAGAATGAACTAATTAGAAAAGAGATAGATGGACCACTTATGCATTGCCAAAAAAGAGGAAATGCTTTTCCAAAAAAAGAAGACGAAACAGGATGGATGTTGGCCTAAATTTAGCATATGGCATTTTATATGTGTCAGTGCAAATTTAGAAATCAATCCTAGATTTTTAAAAAGAAATACATCTCACTATACTAGGGAAAACTATGATATATTGAGAACAACTGCCTGCTGTTCAGCCTGTAAGCCCGGTGTAAATGTTCCAGGGGAATACCATGGGCTCTTCTCTTGCATCTTCTGATTCTTTATCTTAAAAAAAAAGTCTTAGACTGAACAGATACATGAGTAAAAGAAACCTTCAAAGAGAGGACTGTCTTCTCTTGGGTGAAATTAAAGAGGAAAGGATAATTCATCCAGGTAGAGAGATCCAATTTGTGGCAGTGAAAATCAAAAGTAGTCTACTACTAGTCTTCTACTTAGCTGATCAGAACAAAATCTGCTGGATCTTCGACAGCTCTGCCCTATGTTGGCACATTGCAGTCCCAGTCACTCTCCTACTGCTACTGTTGTTGCTAAATATAACCTCTGCTATCAAAATCAATGCACCTCCTCCCCTTAAATGCATTCAGGAATAGTAGCTGAATGCTATCTTCACACTTGTATTCACTCAGCAGGCCCCACCACTGACTGCTGGTGGTAAATCATTCCAGATTGCCAACCAGAAAGAAAAGTTACGATATTCATTTCTCATGGCCAAACATGGCTCCTTTCCAAGGAAATCCATTGATATTCCCAGATCTGGCAATACAAACTTCAGAGCTATCTTTGGCACTATCTGTCCTCCTCGTTACATAAGTTCCAGACCTGGAGCTTCCAGGTATGAGTACAGATGCTTAGGCTGGTAGGTCACTAATATACCTATGTGAAGCCAGAATGACATACTATTGGTCTTCCAGGACTGTGTGTGGGTGGAGCTCATTGATTATTTCTGAGATAGAAGAGAAAGAGAAAGAGAGAGGGAGCGAGAGAGGGAGCGAGAGTTCAGATTGTTTTTTTCTCTGAGAAACACCCTCCGTGTTTTGTATTTGGCTGATGTAGAGATCTGAGTTCCATGTTTCCAACTTCCTCTCCTCCAGGGAACCACTCTAATCGCCAATCCTGCATCTGTAACTGAGATTCAACCTCTTCAGCATTTTTTCTAATCTCTAATAAAAACAAAAACATCTTTAATCATGCTAATGCTTATACTGTACATATAATTGTAAAATAGCCTTTAGAACTTGAACATACTGAAAAATTATCATTGGAAAATGAAGATGTCCCCTCAGTTTTATTTCCTTTTTTGCTTTCTTTTGAATGTGTGGCACTTGATTAATTTGAAAACAGCAGTGTTTGGAAAGGATTATATATATCTTGCCTCTATCTTTCCCAAACAATCCTCACATTTAATAGTCCAATACAGCTAATGCTTGAGCCCCTTAAAAATCACTTTATAAGCCTAATTTCCTTTCCACAATCCTTTTTCACAAACATAATGTAGATTTCATCATTTACAGTAGACTAAGATTTAATTTATATTTGGGGGTTCTTATAAGGAAAAAAAAATCATATATATACAAACCAGAAAGAAAAAGAAAATGGGAAAAAAACCTGTAATATCTTCAGGCATTTTCATTTTGAAGTGTTAATTCTGTTATCAGCATAAGTACACAAGTATCTTAGAATTGCCATATTGATGCATCAATTAAATGTAGAAGTGTCATTCTTTTCATTATGTTAATGCATTTTGCAAAGGAACAGGGTGGGGAAAAGGTTTGTCTCCACTCTAAGCAATCAGCCATCTCTTATATCAACAGAAAAGGGGATCGTTAAAATTAGAAGGTACAGAGAAATAAGTGTTTAAATGAGTGATCCTATGGGAAAGATGCTGCATTCTCTTGACTGCCACCACTTCTGTATAGGTTACCAAAGATCTATTGTATCTGAACTTGAGTGCCATTGATTCTCCCACATATTATATTGCCAAACACCTAGCTGTTCTTTTACAACCTTACATTGGACTTATGTCAATCTATATTAAGGATTCAACCCACTGGTGAGGAAGAACTTAAAAAATTTCTAGAGCATCTTAATAGTGTCCGCCCAAATATTCAATTTACAATGGAAGAGGAGACAGATGGCCAACTTTTTTGGATGTTTTAATCATTAAAAGGAAAGAATCAATAACTGGGACCTATAGTATACTGGAAACCAACACATACAGATCAGTCTTTAAATAAAAAGTCTTACCATCAACACTGCCTAGAAGTATTTGTGAGCTGGAAGATTATCCGATGAGCTGAGATACTTTGAGAGCACTGTACAGGCTAATAGTTACTGTGCCAGTGAGATCAGACAAGCAAGCAATCCAGCAATAAAAAATAATATCACGTATACATCTAAGAACAAAGCACACCCAGGAAAGGTGTTTCTCTCTTACACTGAAAAAGTTACAGACCAAATTAGTGCAACTTAAATACTATTTACAAACCAATGAGAAAAATCAAAGAAATAATTTGATCACCTAAGGATAGCAGAAGTCTACTTTTATCATCAGGAGTTTATCACATACCTTGCAGCTGCAGACAAGTATATATTAAAGCTACAAAATGTAGTATTAACACTCAACTAAAAGAACATGAAAGATACTGCAGGCTAGAACAACTTGAAAAATCTGCAGTAGTTGAACATCGGCTGCTATGTAATGGGCACAAAATTCAGTTTAAAGACACACAAGGACTAGCAATCATGTCAAATCATCATACATGACTTCATAGAGAAGCTGTTGAGATTTATAAACATCCCAGTAACTTTAACAAGAAGGAAGAGAGTCTGAAAGTTAACAAAGCTTGGTTTCCAGCTTTACATCACTGCAAAATAAAACAGCCCTTAATTAACAAACACCATACAAAATCTTCAGCAATCTGACCTGAAAAATAATAAACAGCAGCATGTGTCAAAGAAATATCAATAAAAAATAAGCTCCTTTGGAACTTCTTCAGATCAGAAAATCAATTACAAATTCACCTAGATGAAGAACCAATCAGAAACTGGCTTTCCAGAATTCCGATGGCACGGCCCAATTGGAGATTAGTTCTGTTACAAACACAAGAGCTCAGTCAGTTTCTACTCAGTGAGTTGCCACAAATTTCACTACAGAGCAGACCACTTCTACCCCTGAAGATGTCAGCCACAGTTGCTGGTGAAACGTCAGGATACCGAATAATTAGACCACAGCCTATTAGCCCAGAAACTCATCACCAATAAATATGACAATGGTTTGCCAGTGACCTCTTTCAGAATGAGTTTTGGACTTCCCATCCTAATATTTAGCCCTGCATTTTTCTGGTAGTCACCCAACTGCTGAGCTTTTTGAGAACAAGATTGACTTTCACATAGCTGGGGGAAAAAAAATAAAGAAACTCTTGAATCATGCTCAACTCCTGAGGACTACATGGACATAACTATGCAGGGGTTTTTTGGCAACAGTACAGAAGTGGTTTGCCATTTTCTTCTTCCAGAATTTTTTTTTAAACTTCCCAGCCTACAGCTCTAGTATTACTTGATGTTTTCCCCTCAAGCTACCAACCATTTCTACTCTGCTGGGCTTTTCAGCCAGGAAAGATTGGCCATGTTCTGTCACCTACTGAAGCTGGAAGATTAATTTGTCTAATCTGTCTAATTCTATGAGCTGGAATAGGTTGCTGACCTATAAATTGATATGTGAACACATAATAATCGTTAAGTCAGCTTTTACCACCACAGTATTCTCTAGACACGGCTGGGAATTTTGGGAAGTGCAGTCCCAGCACATCTGGATATTGTCAAATTGGGAAAGGCTTAATCAGCCCGTTGGCAAATTAGTCTTTAGGAGAACACCATGTGGTACATGTTCATGTAAGTCATGAAGGACTGCAATACACTGAGCTATGTTTATAAAGTCAAACCGATCAGCTGACAGGAAAACACAAGCTTTGTTCCAGAAACATTTGAAACAGCTTTTCAATACAACTTTTTTTTTTTTTTGGATTAAAACTTGTATAGTCCCAGATGGTGCTCTGCATACATTCAGAATAATTAAGATGCAAATGTATTCCAACTTCTTCAGAGGTTGTTGAGCACACACAGTAGCACAACACGTACCTTAAATTAGAAGTGCAAATGAAGGAATAAGCTAAAAAACTGAATATTTTGCCAAGTAAAAGAATATAATAAAATAAAGGTGATATAAATGTCACAGACTGTTAAACTAATGTCCTCTTAAAATTAGCAAAATGGCATCATTTTTAGCAAGAAGTGAATTCTTTTGTTACTGAAGCACAGCAGAGAAGTATAACAGATTTTTTTTTAAAAATCCTGGAAGATTTTTTTTTTAAAAAAACATGATGCAGTGGAGGCTCATTCATTAAAATGTTTAATGGGTTGTATCAGTTGCATGTAATTGAAATAAAAATCAGCTTTGTTCCTGAAGTAGTTTATGCAGATTTTAAATACAGTTTCTTTGATGCTGATGTGGTTTCTCAAAGACAGAGGCTTGATGTAAAAACAGCAAAAAAATGTTTTTATTCATTTCAACATAGAAAATATATGCATACTTTTCTTTGTATTCATGAAGCAGCCTTCTCCGATACAATGAATGGAGATGATTATGTGCATAGAAAGGCTATATTTCTCAGCACTAAGATGAAATGAATGATATCATAATGCCATTATTTAATCAAGGCAACATCTGATGTGATACATAAAATTTTGTGTGAATTCTGATAGGTCCTTTTCACATTCAAAAGATTCCAGGCTGTCCTTGATTGCACTGTCAGCAATAGACCATGATACCTTGCTTTGCGCTGTTGATTGTCAGGCCTAGCCCAAGGAACTCCAAGAGACAATGCAAATTCAGTTCAGCTATGTTTATTAGCTACAACCTCTAGCAAGAATCTTCCCAGACTAAAACCCCAGCTCCCAAGTGTGAATTCCTCAGGGAGGTGCCAGTCTCATCCTCTTGTAGCTCCCACACTCCTCCGGCGAGCTAAGAAAATGTTTATCTTCCTGAGCCTGGCCTTCATAATTCCATCCCATCACATTGATGTAGATAATGTCTCTTTTTTCAAGTAAGAAAATTACTGACCCAGCTTAGATACAACATGTGATAGAAACATAGGAAGCTAGTTGATACCTAAAAAAACCATTCATTATTCTTGCCCAGAATTGACCACAACAGAAGTCCATAAACCAAAGGCCCAAGGTTACAGGTGACCCAAAGAGTCCTTTAAAAGTTATTATGAAATAGTATTTTTAATGTGGCCTAAGGATAAAAATATTTAACCACACCAAAGCAATAGATAGACACATAGGTATACAATATATGAAGCCAAGTACTCTTATATTGCAGGTTAAGTTTCTTAGGATATTATGAAATAGCCAATGACAAATCCATAGATTGTTCACTTTGGTTCTGATACTTGATAAAGCTACACATCATACTTAGGCAGAAACTCCACTAGTGACTTATTGCACCTTCTAGAGTCATCCAACCATCTTTGTGTTGATATAACAGTAATGAGGACAGGCTTTTTATCACTTTAATGATAGCTGGATATGCTAGAAGTTGCTATAAGTCACTAATAGAAAATAGCCTTATTGACAAGTTGGGAGCTCAGAGTCTTAAGTCAATGGATGATGGAAATCATCCTGGGAGAAAACATTTGCGTGAAGCCCTATCTCTCTCAAGAGAGTCTCTCCGAGAAACAGGGCTGCATTCTATTACCGAGGCACGTTTTGACAGCTACAGAATACCACTTGAAAAAAATGGGCTTGTTGTGCTGAAGTAGTTCCCAGACCCCTAAAAGTTGTTTTCAAATTGTAACTTCTAATGGAACATAATAAATAAATTGGAGAGTAGTCATAATAACTACATTTAATTTGAATGAACTTTCAGTAACAATGAAATGAAATCAAGTTAATTTTTTTGTCCTGGCTTTATTCTAAACAACTCCAAATGAAAATAACTTCTTCCTAATTTAATTGAAATGGGATGGGAAGGGGTCTCCATTAGCTTCTATGGGAAAATATAATGGACTGTATAGCTTCTTTTGTCATGCTCTTTCACATACCCTCTGAAGCCAGTCTGCTCATGCATTAAGAAGTAAGTGAAAATGCAGAAATATGGAACTGGCTAATATAATATACAATGTGAATTTAAGAATTCATGCAACTATTTCACCCCTCCCCCCCCCAAAAAAACCCTCCATCATTATGAAATCAGGCCTGGAACATGAAAAGCTCTTAAGGAGCACGTTCACTTTCAATCAGAATAGCCATTTCCCCTTTTCAGTTCTTCTCAGCAGCTCAGTAACCATGGAGAAGATTCTCTGTAAGGATCTTAATTCTTCCCTGGTAGCTTAAACAGTGAAATTGTAGGCATATTATGTATTCAGGACTCTGAGACATGGGGATATCTGAATTCTTAGAATGGACAGTGAATATTATTTAAGGTACATTATTATAAGAAGTTTTCTAAACCACCAGCCTATCTATTTCTCAAAACTTTACAATGCACATTTAACTGAGCTCAGAATATTTCCAACTTGTCTTTCCCTTTATCAAAGATATGCCAATAATCATAGGCATATATTTATTTTTTTCAAATCTAGAGCTTGTTGAGAATATCAGTTTGTTGCCTCTAAGATGGCCAACATCTCAATGTCATTGGTGCCATCTGCAGATCCCAACCACCCCTCTCCAGTGCATCAGGTGTGGATAACAAATTCCTTCCAAAAGCATATCATATAACTCCAAGAAGTCCAAAGATAGAGGTCTTGTCAATAAGGAGAAAGCTGGCCTAAGGGATTGAGATGAAGCTTATCTTGGATGGACCAGAGGCAACAACTTTGAAGTATGAGGATATTCCTTGATCCCCCAAATGTCACTGGATTTACAAGTAGCAGTGGAATACATTTGTGCAACTAATAATTATAACCCTTTCTGAGCCGGCCATCTTCGACAATAGTTATCCTTGGTTACAACCCATTTTCTATGTGGATCTCCCCCTGAAGAATGCCCCAAAATTGCAATTTATTTGAAATGAATGCTGTGTATTCAAGTATAAGAAATTAAGTGCTTTTTTCCTATTATATGCCAATAAGCAGTGTTCTTTGGCAAAAGACCTCAGCTTCAAGATCAAAGTGTGAGCTAGCCATTAGTATGTCCAATAAGGCACATAGATACAAATAAATAATCCATATTAGTTTTATTAAAGCTAAGTGTTCTTTTAACCACATGGACAGATTTTTATTTTTTATTTTATGCTCAACCTCATACTTCAATAATGAGAAGTTTTCCAGTGTGCATAAATTTAAATTATATGTGTAGATGAAGTGTCCTAAGTTTGTCAATACACTACCTATCATTCCTAGTTGGTAAGATGTGGAAAATAGTCTATTAGCTTGCAAGGTAGTCTCTAGATTACATAGACGTTGAGCGTGCTTGGAGTAAAACTTGACTTTGGTTGCACTTGTGGCATACTGGCCAAAATATGCCAAAATTGACTAGTGTTAACAGGGCATGTTGCATATGGCATGGGTTCAATTAAGGCAGGTAATCTAATTTTAACAAATTCCCCCTTTCTTTTGCTTATTTCTTATTTCTTAAGCTTAATGTGAAAGCCTTGATTGACCAAAACAATGACAGGCAGAAGAGTTCAGTATCTATGATATGGTGATGACCATGGTTTAAAGAAACTTGGAATATAAGAGAAGTACTTTGATTTTGAATGTAAGAAAAAATAAATGTAAAAAGCAAGAATTTATGTATCAAATAAAAGAAAAAAACAGAGGTATGTGGTATATCTATGAAACTAAGAGAAAGGAGAAAATGTAATAGATATAAATGAAGGTGATCTTCATCTATTCATACATACACATGGCAAATGAATTAATATAAATCTAAAAGCATGACTGAATTGATTGTTTATGATGAAAAGTTGAGAGAATAACTCAACGGTGACGAGAGGTTCTGAATGTGAGACAGACCATTTCTTTAATAGTGTCAAAAGTGATTCTTGGGAGAAAAATGGTCATGGAAAAAAAGGAAAAAAAGTGGGGGGAAATGAGAAAACAGAATGACTGCAGAAAGAGATAGTATAAGTCTTATATAAAAAGTATTAGAAGATAGATCTTCTAGCTTGGAAAAGAATTATGTTTCAAAGTGCAACAGAAGTGTGTGAAGTTACACTAATAGGAAATATGAAGGATATTTGGTGGAATGATGAAGTGAAAGAAGCTATGCACAAGGAAGAATGCATAAAAGAGAAAGATCACTGCAAAAAAATTATACTATAAATAAATAAGAGAATAAGGAACAGTTAAAATTAAAAGAGATATAGAAAATGCATAGCTGTTTTGATGGAGAATTTTAAAAATTGGAAATGGCTGAAAAGGGTTAAACAAGGATTCTCCAGCAGTGTGAACAGAGCACTACATGGGAAAAGAGATGCCAGATGTTCAGGCTGCTTTAGAAAAGTCTGAGCAACACAAGACATTATTGCTGATGCACATTGGATAATTGAAAAAGCCAAAGAATACCAAAAATATGTGCTTCATTGATTATAGAAAGGCCTTTGATTATGTCAGCCTTGTCAAGTTGTGAAATGTACTGAGAAAATGGGGAATCCCAAAACATTTTGTTATCGTCAGGAAAAACCTATATATAGGTCAGGAAGCCACAGTACAAAGCACAGTGAAACAGATTAGCTCCAGATTAGCAAAGGAGTGAGACAAGACTGTATACTCTCCCCTTATGTATTCAATCTATATGCTGAATATATTTTAAAGGAAGCTGGATTGGAATAAGATGAGCATTATTTTAGAATTGGAGGAAGAAGCATCAATAACCTGTGCTATGCTGATGACACCACTCTAATAGCTGAAAACACACAGAATTTGCAAGCTCTAGTAATAAAAGTCAAGGAGCATCATGAAAAAAATGGGACTAAAATTAAGTATAAAGACCAAACTGATGACAACAGATACAATAGCTAGCCTTAGAACTGATAATGAAGATATTGAAGTGATATATACTAGCTTCTACCTTTTAGGAACAACCATCAACCAACAAGTAGTCAAGAAATATGCCACAGATTAGCACTTGGTAGAGCAGCCATGAAGGCCTTGGAAAAGATATTCAGATGCAGTGATGTGTCTATACCTACAAGGATTGGAACAGTGCAAACCATGTTATTCCCTGTGACGCTCTATGGAAGTGAAAGTTGGACTTTGAAGAAGCAGATAGGAAGAGTATTAACATTTCTGAACTTTGATGTTGGAGAAGATTCTTGAAAATACTGTGGACAGCCAAAAAAAACAAACAAATGGATCATAGAACAAATCGACCACAAGTTCTCACTAGAGGCGCAAATGATGAGGTTATCCTACTTTGTACAAATTATGCAAAGACCTAGCTCTCTAGAGAAGTCCTAATGGTAGGAAAGGTGGAAGAAAAGTGGAGAGGATGATCAGCAGCAAGTTGGGTGGGGTCAGTTACAGTGGCAATGGGTGCACCATTACAAGACCTGAAAAGACCAGTTAGGGACAGATCATCATGGAGGAAATCTATGTCATTGCTAAGAGTCAACACTGACTTTATGGCACACAATCAATCAATCAAAATGAAATTGATAATAATATCAAAGGGTGGGATGGTAATTAATCCTATACATGTTAATGTCTGAGAAAAAAAATTAATGGAAAGGAAGTCATAAACATAGTGAAAATATTGAAAAATGATAAGACTGCAAGTGTAGATGGCATTACTGGAGAAATGTTCAAATATGAATATGGCTTGTTTATGGAATGGCTGTGCAAACTTGTTTAAAGACTGCATCTATGCCTGACACTTTGTGAGAGACCGTGGGAAGCAGGCGCAGAGTGGGAGGAGTTCAGTTCATGTGAGAAGAGGGAACCCAGCCTAGATGTAGGGCTGTGAGAAGGAAATGTTTCAAAGAGACTCTTTAACTGCCTTGCTAAAAGTCTGCCTGGGAATTTACTCTTACAGTTTTCCAGATTATGGTTTTGTAGTATTAAAGGTGCTTTTCAGAAATTCAGTGGTTCTCACTACTTGATTTTGCTGGTTATGTGGGGCTTGACATGATTAGAAGTATGTTCTTATTGTTGGTGGCAAAAGAAAACTTCAGGGAGATTCATTTCTTCACTGTGCCTGAGTTGGGTGGCCAATAAATTTAAAGTAATAATAAATAATAACAACAACAACAACTTTGGAGTTGAAGCTTGATTGCTGAATGCACTAATGATGCAAATGAATCATGCATAAGAATAGATGGCATACTTAAGAAATGGTTTGACACCGATCGCAGGGCAGAAAGTAAGACAAAGGTTGGGTGGTCTCCTTTTGATTTTTTTAATGCGTTTATGAATCAATGTGTTGATGCTGGAGTTGTGCTGATCGGGAACATGAATGTATTTGCACTTTTGTAGGCAGACAATACCACGTGGGATGATGCCAAATGATTTTTGCAGCAAATGTTTGAGTATTAATTTGTCATAGACCAAAATAACTATCTTTGGCAGGAAAAATGGGGTGAAAATTTGCAACTTAAATAGAGAAAAACAAAGGAAGTAGATGAATTTGTACCCTGGTAGAATGTTTACCAAAGGTGGGAAAATTGAGGAAGACATTTTAAGACATGCAAATACTGCTATAGGTAGTAGATATGTATGATATGATACACTGATTGAATGTCTACGGAAAAAAATTTAAAAAATGGTTGTGCTTCTGCCCACCTTGTTATATGGAAACTTGAGTTGATCTATCAGGAGAAACATACAAGTAACTTGTGGGAATGGGTTATTTAAAAAGTATATGTAATAAAGAATGAGAAAAAGTAGAGTCAAGAATGAATGGGTGCTGAATGGATGGGGATTGAACAGAAAAGTGAGTGACCCAGTACGAGAAAAGCACACAGAGTGTTTGGGACATTTAAAGAGAATGAATGAAAACTGAATTGCAAAACATATATAAAGAAGAAAGAGTTCATGGGTCTAAAGGTTTGGGTAGGTTGATGAGATTCTGAAAAAGAAAGACTAGAGAAATTTAAAGAACAAAAGGCAATGTGTGAAGCAGAGTATTGATGTAGTGAAAGCAAAAGTGGTTTTCAAGGATAGAAAGGTATGGGCAGGAATAGGTAACAGTGTTATTATAAACTAGATTTACTTTGATTTCATTTTCTTTTCTCTTACCTCCTGCCATTAATTTATTTTGCCTAGTACTTCTCACTCTTTTTCTCTGCTTTACATAACATTGCTTGTCCCAAAAGGGAATAGTGTGTGTGTGTGTGTGTGTGTGTGTGTGTGTGTGTGTGTGTAAATGAGCATCCACTGTCAGTTTTGGGTTTATTTTTTCAGAGAGTTGGCAACCTTTGAAGGACTGGCAAGCCAACCCCAGTCAGCTTCTGATCAGTTAAGAACACAAATATTATCATATCAAAAGGCAATTATTTTCTGAGCATTTTATAGTCCCTAAGGACTAGCCATGAAACACACCTCCTCTTCCAGTGCAATCATATTTCATCTAACAAGGACATGACCCTAGTTATTTACAGACTGTAATGAGACTGCCCACTGCTTGATGTTACCATAAATAAGCAGGTAAGACTGCTGAGTTTCACAAAATCCAGAGTGATTGCTTAGCAGACAGGATCATTTTAATAAAAAAGAATGGCATATGTAATCACTAAATTTATATTACATGTGCCAGAGTGAACTCTCATTTCACACAAGTGCCCAGGCTTCATGCAGATCTATTACCTTTTCAGGGACCATCCTGCCTGTCTTTCTGTGATATGGTAGATTACGGAGCTCCCCACTTCCTCCAACAGTAAGAAGTGCCAGGCGCTGTAGCATCCCACGGTTGCTACTTAGAAGGTTACCTGGAGAGAACTGATAGTTTTATTCAGAGTGGTTAGGAAAGAGAAGGGGAAGGTTGCTTCTCATCACATAATCCTCTCTGTTTTGCTTCAGTTAGATTAAATGTTCAGGTTACTGTTTTGTTTTCAAATTTTTTAAAGGTTGTTTCAGCAAATGGAGCAAATGTATCATGTCACACTGCAAAAGAATTATGTATACACACAGTAAGAAGTAGCCACTCCTCTTCAAATGTTTTCATCTCATATTATTTGTTGGTAAGGAGAGCATAGATCCAGTTTGGTGTAGTGGTTAAGGCACCAGGCTAGAAACTGGGAGACCGTGAGTTCTAGTCCTGCCTTAGGCACAAAGCCAGCTGGGTGACCTTGGGCCAGTCACTGTCTCTCAGCCCTTGGAAGGAGGCAATGGCAAACCACTTCTGAAATCTTGCCAAGAAAACTGAAGGGATTTGACAGTTACCAAGGGTCAATGCTGACTCAAAGGCACCCAAAAAAAAAAAAAAAAAGGAGACCATACTGGAAGTATATAGTACAATTCTCTGCATATCTAGTCAGAACCATTACACATCACTGAATTCCATGGGATCCATTCTAAAGGTAAGCATACATAGAACTGAAGCTTCATGCAATCCTGGGAACTCCTATCTGATTACAATGTAAAAAAGGAGTTGCCAAACTGCAGGAAGCTGCACTTGAATTGAGGAAAGTTGATCAAGCCAAAGTCCAACAGAGAATATTAACCTTGAAACCACAGTACAGAGTCAAAGGGAGATAGATGAGTGCACAAGTTGCCCCTGAACAATTTGGCTTTCCAGTCAGTCACAATCCTGAGAGACAATTGTTGCTACAAGTAAATAAAATTAAATAGTTCCACACTTCAAGCTAGAGCAGACGATGCAGGAAAATGAAATGAGCCAAAAAAAAAAAAAAATTAAATGGGAGAGATTGTAACAGCTATGCAAATCTTCAGTGGGATGATTCAACTCAAAGATAATTTAATCAAACTACCACATTGAGTATATCTGTGAAGTGAAGCAGCACTTTTCATATGGAAAATCAGAGCAACCACACTGCTTTCCATTGGCCACTTCTCTGGCCCTTCAGTGGTCTTCTGTGCATGTCCAGTGTATGCACAAAAGTCACTGGGCCTTGCAGGTGAAATGATTGGTCAATGTGTTTCAGCTCTGACTTTAATTTGATCCCACTTGCACAGGTCTAATTAGTTATCTATGCAAGTTCCTATAGGCTATGGCATCATGCAGCAGTCTGTACAATATCTAATAATATAGATAAAGTGAATTTTCTGCTAAAAGGGAGGGAGGGAGGGAGGGAGGGAGGGAGGGAGGAAGGAAGGAAGGAAGGAAGGAAGGAAGGAAGGAAGGAAGGAAGGAAGGAAGGAAGGAAGGAAGGAAGGAAGGAAGGAAGGAAGGAAGGAAGGAAGGAATTCAACCTGATCACTGTATCAGGTCATAGCAGAGTCAAAACTGAATAATCCTCTGATTCCAATAGTGCAGGAAAGAGAAAATGTTTTGCTTTATTTTTAATTTAATTTAACCTGATGGAATAACGTTTGTGTCAGAAACTCAAAGAAGGGGAGAAACTCTTTCAAAGAAGAAGAAAAAACACTTTGGAGAAATTTTCATGGATGAAGTAAGATACCACTAAGTGGTATCTGTGAATGCCCTGTCTTTCATTGCAACAATTCTCTTTCCAGCAGTCTGCAGTCTCCCCAGAATTCTGAGTTTCAGCTAAATCCCAAGGGAAGAATTTGCTTTTTCAGTAGCTGTGCTGCTGTAACTGCTAAGGAGAAGTCCTGCCTTTGAGAAGTTCTTCCAAATTGAGAAATTCACACATTTCTCTGCCTGCAAATTTGGTGGTGAATTTAGAAGGGTATTTTGGCTCAGCTCTCAGTCCAAAGGAAAGACAGCCCAGGTTGTAAAGGCTCTATTGTTTGTACACCCCAGGCTTATGGGGTAGATGGTAGATCAGGTGCCCAATGGAAGATAGGTCGTAGTGGGAACTACCAGGCGACCACCCTAAAGCAAGAGGTAGGGTCAGGGTTAACCATCTCATCTGGGACATGACGTTTAAGACTCCTTTCTTTTTCCCTACAGGCTCAGCCATCCACTACAGCAGGTTTTGGCAAAAAAAGAAGGCAAAGGAAAAGACATTTCTTTACAGTTCATCATTCGTAACTTCAGCATTGTAGGAAATTGCACTTAAAATGCTGTGGCAGAACAAACTAACTAAGCAAACAGATTTACTATGCCATTCATCCTACAGTAGACTTTCACAGTACATTTCCCTATTGCCGTTCATTAGTTCTAAATAAGCCCATAACTGGTTTATGCTCTCTATAAGTTATTTACAGTTCCTTTCTAGTATTTCTCTCTGGCGTGACCTCCCTCTCTCTTTGCATTTGAAATCTCTAGAAAAGTGTTTCCTTTTTCCTTCCCCTTTCTCTGTCTTTAATGGCAATCTCTATGCATTGCTGTTAGCCTTGTAAATGACATGGTTGATTTCTCTCTTTAGAGCTTCTTTATATACCAGCTTCATTTTTGCAACAAAAACGCTCATTGTGCGCAGTTGGGAATGAAGAAAGCCTCCCCTATATTGACTCCTAGAGCAGTACTCCACTGCCAATCAGCTTGATTTTAATTGTTTCTTTATCTATCTAACTTATTCTACTGCCAACTGCCAAGCTCTCTTGGCAGTTTATAGTAAAACCTTTGTTCACCAGCCCAGCTTCTTTCTCTTAGTAGAACTGATTGGAAGAAAAATGCTTCAATCAGTAGAATGCAAGCTGATAATGCCGGAGAGGTGGAAGGTTCAGATCATTTCCTTCTTATGAGGCTTTTGCTGTAGATATTCACAGCAGGTTTAAACATACTTCAGAATGGCCTTTTTGCTTGATGCACCTCCTTGCCAAGATTGAATCGACCCATGGGATAAGAATGTTCTGAGAAAACTTGCTGAGTGTCCCCGTTCCATGTGAGTTTGGGTGGGCATGAGCTAAATGATGGGTCTGTTTTTTTGCTGCCCCTGTACTTTAGAATACCCTGCCCCAGAGGTTCATGAAATCCCCTTCCTTTTGACATTTTGCAAGGCCATCAAAGCAACTTTTTCCCATCATGCATTTAACCATCATTCAATGTGTATGGTGGTCATCTTGGAAAGATTTAATTGTATGTTTTTTATTTTTGTTACTCTCTATTTCATTACTCGGTTGCACCCTCTCCAGAGTTTTACAAAAAGCTGTAAAAAAAAAATTAAACCAGCTTTTACTTAAGTTTGGATGACTTTAAAATAAGGGGCATATCTATCGAGGGCGATTAATCTTGAAAAATACAATGTTATTTCTCACTTGGCCCCAAATAAGAGTTGCAGGGCAGAGGCAATGGGAGGGGTGTACCTCCATCTCTTGTTTGTGAGCACTGAAAGACATCTGCTTGGACAATTTGAAAAATAAAAAGCTGGGCTATGATGGGCCTTGCCCTAGTCCAGTAGGGCAGTTCTTACAGTTATTATTTTAAAAAAAAAACAGACACACAGTGTCAGATAGGGCATGGCATAGAAGCTAATGGGTACTAAGGAAGGTATTTTGTGAATGATGGTGCCCATGGAGACCAGGTTGCCTACTACTGAATTGCACATTTCACACAATTTTAGCTGGTCACAAAGCAGACAATGTATCTGACTGCATCTGGTTATATAGGCAAGTTCTATATGAGATGGCAAATCTACAAGTGGACAATGCCATTTCAAACTGCAAGTGAGTGCTCACTTTGATGCTCCACCAAGCATAAATCCCTTCCAATTTTCTATCTGTAGAGTCATTTACTTCCTTATTTTTTTTATTTTTTATTTTTTTGCTCATTTCTTTTTTGTACAGAGAAACCTTCCATACCAGGACCCATACCATAGTCTGAACTGATGCAACCCCAAATGCTGTATTGCTATTTCAGTGAGAGTAACACTTAGAAATGGTTCTACCATTTGGCAGAAGGAGGTGGCTACCACAAGCAATTGATTTTGATTGTGATTGAAATAGTAGCATGCTTTTCATCACTTAATTGCTTACTGTAGCTCTTTCAACTGCTGAAAGATGGAAAACATATTGGTGGGATTTTCTTTGCTTCATGTACCAAAATAACTTGACCAGCCTTTATTTCTAATGGTAGAGCACTTAAGGGAGGAGGGCATTTGCTGCTGTGCCCCAGGTTGCTAAATATCCTGGGCTGCTGTAACATCAGTTTCCATTGCCCTATCAAATTTCCTCAACATATGCTATAGTGCGTGCTCAAATGGAGCATGCTTGCTTAGTGCTGCATAATGAAGCATAGCTTCCTATTTCTGCAGCTTTCATTGTTCTATTCAAAAGTTAGACACAATCAATCTAAATTTGGTAATAGAGGACCAGATTTTGTGCCATGTGTTATTAAGCACTCAAGGAAGTCTGAAATATGATGAAACAAATTGTAAAGTTTAAGGGATGTTTGCAGAGGCATGAAAGATCTGCATAGATGGCAAAACAGAAAAGAAAAGAAAAGAAAAGAAAAGAAAAAAGAAAAGAAAAGAAAAGAAAAGAAAAGAAAAGAAAAGAAAAGAAAAGAAAAGAAAAGAAAAGAAAAGAAAGAAAGAAAGAAAAGAAAAGAAAAGAAAGAAGGAAGGAAGGAAGGAAGGAAGGAAGGAAGGAAGGAAGGAAGGAAGGAAGGAAGGAAGGAAGTAAGAAAGAAAGAAAGAAAGAAAGAAAGAAAGAAAGAAAGAAAGAAAGAAAGAAAGAAAGAAAGAAAGAAAAAGAATTTAGTTTTTTTTTTTTTCAGGCGAGACCCATTTTCCTGTCCATTCCACTGTCAGAAAAAAAGTTATTGTCCAAAACAGCCTCAGGATTTAGATGATTTCATGCAAGTGATTATTTCACTAAAATTTAACTCACTCAAGGAACATTGAGAAAGGTTTTGATCTATTTCAAAACTATAGATGCAGCTGAGGTTGTGCCTGGTTGAATTATTATTTGATCTGCAACTTGAAATAGGTTTTCATGGAAGGGCTGATGGTTACATTCAAGGCTGGGTAATAAGCATTCTCTGCAGATCAAGCAAAACAAGTTCACTTTTGATTGGGTTCATATTACACACTCAGCCAAAATGTGGTTTGTTTTCTGGTCACTTAGTCTGAAAGGTGAGTCCAGCTGCTGTGGCTTCCTTACTATGTTTTAGGCTTTGGTGTGCTGTGTGAACCTTAGCTAGTCATGTTTTATTTAGTAAAGCAATTCATGTTATGAGAAGATAGCCTTTGTGCCAAGCAGAATCTGTTAAATCTGTTTCCCCAGCCTCACATTCCAAATACAGGAAGAAAGAAATTGATGGGTTGATCATCATCCAATAATATCACCTCATCAAAAATGTTGAGGCATTCTGATCCTCAAGAAATCACAACCCAACCTATCCTACCCAAAGCGTGTTGGAAAGCATGAGCATCAGAAAAGTTTACCCCATGGTTAAATGCAGAAGGGTGCAGAAAAAAGATATTTATGCACCATCTGAAAACTTCGTTGTTAAAGAAATGTGATCATGGTGCAAAAGAAAATAATGTATTGGCCTTGGTTGGGCCTACATTCCCCATACTTCATCTCATAGGATTGCTGTGAGGATAATTCTTTGTACATTATCCTGAATCCCTGGATACAATCTCTCAATGTAGGATCAAAATGTGATAAATAAAATAAATTAAATACTAGTTCCTGGAACATAATCCAAGTGGTATCACTGTGATCTATCTAGAATTATATCTCCATTCTATAGGCCACTAGAATGCTCTATATTAGAGCACTTTTAATTTAATTCTCATTCTCAGGAGAAAGTTATGTTATCAGCTCAGCTTTTCCTGCTATCCCATGTTTCATATTATTTTCTTCCTGTGAAAACAGCTTGTGGCCTTCCTTGACTCAAGTATAAACCCCTACATCAGAAATAAAGAAAAATAAAATAGGTTTTGTTTTGCAATCGTTCTCTGGGGACGAAATAACACAGCCTATCTACAATCTATAATTTTTAAGATGCTAGCTAGAAAAACTCTTTGTTCTTGTTCATTGTTGTTTAAAGTCATTCCCTGAAATATCTAAGTAGCATAGCAAAAAGTCTGATATATCAAAAACCACCTGCACAAGGAGCAACATTAACATATCCATATTGCCAGAAGGAAATTGCGGTTCAATTGAAGGACTAGCCAAGCCAGACTCTGCTGAGATTATCCAAGGTCAGCTAGATAATGCCACCTTCTAGGACATATTAACTTAGAGGTATTTTAAAGACCAGCCATCCAATGCCTTTTATACATTTTACTGATGGTCAGTGTTCCTTCAGTGTCCAGTTTGGTGCTGTAGATCAGGTTGCACCTGAGGCAGGTGACTCTGTCCAGTTTAGTTACATCTCTGCAGGAGTTTCTTCCAGTTTAACCAAAAGTACAACATTGTGGTGATGGAACACAGATACCTGGCCATTTCAGAAACAGCTGCCCAGGCTTTAGTGGTTTTAATTTTTTTAATGTTTGCTATTTTTTGTATGTTGCTGCTGTGAGTCACTCAGGATTATGTTGTATAAGCCAGCCAGCCATATAAATCAAATAAATAAATAAATAAATGCCAATTAAATCACTTTCATGCTGTATTACAATAGCAAGAGTGAAGTGCTGAAAAGAGTACAAAATTCTGGGCTGTGCCTGAAAGTACTGAAACATGGAGAAATGAAAATAAAGCAAATAAGCACCCAGAAAGGCATTCAAGTCCTTATAAGGGACTTTCAAGCTACAGCTCTCAATTTACTGTTATGAAAATCTTGTCCCAAGTTACTCTGAAAGAGTGCATTTTTATCAATGCTGCTCCACAGGTGCTGATGTGGAAGAACAAGCATTAATAGGCAAGCCGGTCTGAGTCAGTAGACCATGGGGATGGAGATGCTGCAGCAAGATAAGGCCCCATGTTCATATGCACATGCAAATAGCATTCTGGCATGGCTGGGGACCATTACACGGTATCAGCTGAGAAAAGCTGGCCCTCCCCACTCAATGCTGACTCTTCTTATTGTCAAAAACCTCTGGATGCGAGCCCAGTCAGCAGAGGATGGGTTATGGGACTAGGAGGAGCAAAGGTAGCATAGGTCCAACTTTTCCCAGCAATGCTTGGTTGATGGCATTATGCTGGAGCCTCATGGGAAAAGAATCCTGTATGATTTTTCAGGGATAAAAACAGGATGAAGATGAGCCAAAAGCTACACATAGCTCTTAAAATTTTCTTGTCATTCAGATATCTAGTATGAGAAGAAAGAGCTACATAGGATAAAGGAGCTTTGTTTCTCTGAACTAAGTAAAATTATAATTTCTTACAAGATCTGCAACAGGACTTACACCTGCCTTACCTGAGCTCACTGCAGGAAAAGGACAAAGCAGAATTTTACTGATTATTCTTTACCTGAATGGATAAAACTGCCACTTTTGCTTTCTTCCATATTTAATCTGGTATAATCTCAAATTCACTCAATCTGCTTCTGAATAAATCTGCTAATCTTTCCTAGGTTCTTATGAATGAAAAAAGGAAGCGAACAAAATGCTCACTAATCCTCACTTGTTTGTTTGCTTGTTTATAAAAAGCCAATATATGTGGCCTTTTTGTCCCCAAGGCAACTAATTAGATGTAGTATTTCTTCCTCACATGTTCATGCATCTGTTTCCTTAATGCAGAGGTATGAGTCATATTCAGTCTTGGGCAGTATGCCAAGGACTGCACTCAAAAGTGAGGTGTGGTCATGAAAAGTGGATGGAGCAGATAAAAACAGTGTTTTTTGAGTTAATAAATAACAGGCATTTTAAAATAGAAATCTTGCATTTGACAGTGGTTGCCCAGATGCTTCCAAGCAATCCTAAAACAAATTCCCCTCTCGCCCCCTATGGGTGGTATATGTCTTCCTCAATCTCGGGTCCTCTACCAGAGGCCTGGGAGTTTGAGGGTTCTGCGCAGTATCTTAGCTGTTCCTAGCACTGCACTCTTCTGGACAGAGAACTCTGATGTTGTTCCTGGGATCTGTTGGAGCCACTCTGCCAGCTGAGGAGTCACAACCTGAATGCTCCTACCACCACTGGGACCACTTTGGCCTTGACTTTCCACATCCTCTCTAGTTCCTCCTTCAGGCCCTGGTACTTCTCATACTCCTTCTTCCTAATGCTGTTATCACTTGGCACCACAACATCTATCACCACTACTGTCTTCTGGTCCTTGTCTACTACCATGATGTCTGGTTGACTGGCTAGTACCTGCCTGTCTGTCTGGATCTGGAAGTCCCACAGGATCTTAGTCGTTATTCTCCATGACCTTATATGGAATCTCCCATCTGGACTTGGGGGGGCTAGCCCATACACTGTTCAGATGTTCCTGTACACAATGCCAACTACTCAGTTGTGCCATTCAGTGTATGCTGTTCCTGCCTGCATCTTACACCCTGCCACTATGTGTTGGACTGTCTCTGAGGCCTCTTTGCACAATCTGCACCTTGGGTCCTGTCTAATGTGGTAGACCCCTGCTTCTATGGATCTGGTGTTTAGTGCCTGTTCTTGTGCTGCTATGATCAGTGCCTCAGTGCTGTCTTTTAGTCCAGCCCTTTCCAGGCACTGATAGGATTTCCCAATGTCAGCCACCTCAGCTATCTGTCAATGGTACATCCCATAGAGACTGAAGTTCCCAGCAGCACTAAGTAGGGGAATCCTACACAAGTCTGGTGATGAGATCAAGAATCTCAAGTAGCAATACCACTCGGCAGCAGTTGGGCAGTAGAGCAGCAGTACTCTTAGCTTTTCAACTGCACCTATCTTCAGTCACATTTAGTTACCTGTGGAGCAGAACCTGCTAATGTCTTTCACAAAATCATTGTGACTCTTCATCCCCCACTTGGAACTGTGACTGCTGAAATATCTGAAACTCAAGAAGACAAATTTCAGACAGACCACTCCCCCTTGTTCAATGAGGTCCCACTTACACATGGCCAATCTACTCACTCATCTTCCACCAAACTGTGGAGGAATAAGATCTTATTATGTATGGACCTGACATTTAGTAACAGCAGCCCAAAATCAAAGCTTCTAGCAGTCTGGCATCAGAAACATCAGGAACAGCTAGTGGGGGGGGGGGGACTGGAATCAAATTGCATATCCTCTTTCCCCTGTAAAGTCCAACACCTCCCATTATACCTCCCTCTGCCAGCCTCTGTGATGCTGTTACTCCAAGCCCTCCTGTCCCCCCATGGCTCCCTGTAGCATAAGTCTCCTGAGCAACTCTGAACTTCTCCAGACTATTCTCCCATATAGATGGTCTGGCTGTCAGACTCCACAGACCTCCCTGTCATGGACACTGCATTACTCCTTCCCATTGGACCCCAGCAGATTGAGAATGCCTCACCATAATCTCACTTCAGAGAGATTCACTTCATCACTCCCAGGCCACCACCAAGGGATCTCGCCCCAGTCCAAGAACTATTAGCAGGAGGGATTTGGAAAACCAGAGCACATCTCATTTTGTGGTCATTTTATTAAAATGGCACTCGACTCTCAGTTATGACAAAAGCAGCAGCAGCAGTTTTCCCAGTGGTGGCAGGAACAGCCCTACTTTCATTCCACCTTATCTCACTGCCTACCAGCTATCATGCATGCTGACTCTACTGCCCCTTCTCACCAGGCACCAAGAAGTTATATTTCAGCAGCTACTCACTGCCTCCAGCTCTGTCAGCAGTTGTGGAATTCTCTTCCTTCTTGAACATTCCTTCACAGATCTCTTTCCATACATTCTTATACCTTCTAATTTCTTCCTCCTTTACCACCTTTCTTCTTCCTCCACATCTCCTCCTTCTCCTGCTTTTTCTTCTCTCCTTCTCTTCTCCAAATTCTACCAGATTCTTTTGAACCTCCATACACTGTTTCCTTCCTAGTTCTCCTCTATTTTATTCCTCAAATATCACCACAGGCTCACCTTCTATTTTCCCTGTCTGCTGATATCAAGGAATGTGGTGTAGTTCCAGCTCTGCAGCTTAACACCCTTACAGTATCCGTCTGAATTCTCTCCTCTCTGTTACAATTTTGTGGGGAGAATTCTGTAGGCGTTCAGGTATTAATATGCTTTACTAAATACTGAGACAGGATTTTCATAGTGCTGTTATGATGGGATAAACAATATAGGAATTATTAGTCCTTTTTTCTTTAAAATTAAAGATTCTATCTGTATATAGTTTTCACTGTTTTACATTTTGGTTTCCAAACCTTTGTTGTTTTTTTAAAGAAATGTTTAACATTAAGGGTCCATTCAGCAGATGACAGCACCTAGCTGACTATCTGATTTAGAAAACTAAGCATGGTTAGTGCTAGTTAATTCTTGGATGGGAGAAAAGTTGGGAAAAACAACCACATCCATATTAAATCACAGATGAGAGAGCTGACCTGAAGTGTATTACTAAGACCTGGATGGATCCAGAAGAGGGAGTTCCCCTCTTGGAAATGTGCCCAGCTGGTTTTGGGTGCAGTATCAGCCGAGACTCCAGGGCAGGGGCAGGGGTGTAGTGATTATCACCTGGGAGTCTCTTATGGCTTTCAGGGGCACTGCTCCACAAGTTACTGGATGTGAGACCCTGTTCATTAAGTTAGACTCTAGGGATCAGTTGGGATTGTTGCTATTGTACCAGCCTTCCTGCTGTGTAGCAACCTCCCTGCCTGAACTCCTTAATCTGTGATTAAATCACAGATGAGGGAAGCTTTATTACAGATTGGCCTGGCATTTAGTACCAACAGTTGAAAGCCAGGGCCCTTGAAGGCCTGCTGACCAGGAACTGGGGTTGAGATCTGGGGGCTGGAACATGAAACTGGTACAAGGCACCAGGGCCTTGTTCCCTGAGAGGGCCCTGTGCCTTGTTGTAGTTGTGATTTCATAGGGCTCTTCAGCTTTTCAGAATCAAAAAGGCTTTAGAGTGTATGGGATAAGAAAGAAGCACTTTTTTGAACTTGCATCCAAAACACTGCACAATTTTTTTTTCCCCCAAAATGTCCTAAGTTGACACTAGGCCTAGGAAATTGTGGAGGACAAAAAATGGTGCCCTGGCGGCCAACCCATCTGTTGCTGGTGCTACCTACAATGATAATGAAAGAAAAACAACTTAAAGTAGAATTATGCCTAGTGATGTAGCTGAGAGTATAACTTAGGCTTCTAGGGAAGATGGAAGCACCTGGCCAGTGTTGTCCCTTTTCAAGACAGTGCAGGGCCTTCAGTATACCCAAACTACTCTCAGATAATTGTCCAAGGGGATGATGTTTGCTCTTCTAGGAATTATGTAATGTCTCAACTCCCATCAAGGCCATCAAGACTCCATTGCTTCTCTGGGCTTCAGGTTGTTTGATTCCACAAATAGCCAATAGTCATTGATTAAAAAAGAATGTACAAGTTTGCATCAGACACAAGAGGAGCACAGCTTACTAGCCTCTTCCTTCTCTTGACTTATTATTCAGCATTGCTTAATTTAGAACACAAATCAATATATGAATAAAGAGGCCTATAATTTTTTAATGTCATTTCTGCAATCACACTTAAGATTGATTCTACCTTGAACTCATTGTATTATTTCTAATGACAGAAAGCCCACACTCTACTTTATCAACTGAAGTCTGTCTCAGGGAACTTTCTAATTAGTGCTACTAATCACTTATTCCTTCTCTGGGAGAACGATGCATTATTAGACTGACTGGTGAAATACGTTGAACAACATATACATCTTGTTAAAATGACACTTAGGAGATACCATCCTTCACATCCATCAGAGACAATCTATCAAATGGAAATATTGCTTTAAATACTGCTTGCACAGTTAGCTTCATTTTAGCATCTTCCCCCTGGTCCCTGCTAGCTTCTGCATCTCCAAGCTTATGATTTTGGAGAGATGCCAAGACTCTTAGATCACCTAGCAATTAACGTAACTATACTTGGATAACTAGAAGTTAGGGAGGCAGCAGAAAGTATCTACTGAGTGGAGGCAACTGATGAAATTAGCTTCGGGAAATCTATTTTGTAATAAAACTGTTCATAAAAGGGAAATGTCATTTAAAGGCGCAATTTCCATGGAGAATAACTTTTTATATCTTTGTGCTTCTTTAAAACAAAGGAGCTTTGCTTTTAATATGCCTTTTATTTTAAATAGGTTTACCGAAGCTTGGAATTGTCAAAGACCCCAGGGAAACTTGTTATCTTGGTCTTGCAATTCTTTGTCAATGGATTTTTATCCCCTGCTCTACTTCTACATAATCTTGCAGCCATTTCTTTTCATGTGAAAAAATGTATCAAATTAACACCTGTAATTAATGGTAGGAACAAGAGGAATTAACTTGTTTTCTCCTTTTAAAAAATCCAGTGTAAAGAAAGTTGGAAAACATGGATTGGCCTGAGTAAAAGTAAGGACTGGTTGTAGTTTTCAAATGTGCAACTGTAGGATAAGCCAACTTAAAAAAACAACAACAACCATGTGCATTTAACAATAGAGGAATCTGCAGACAATAGCAGGTAATGATGGATACACGGGGTCCCCAGTTTAAAAACGAGTTCTGTTCCCAAGGTCTGTCCTTATGTCGAATTTGTATGTAAGCCAGAACAGTATTATTGTATAATACTGAATAAGTAGTATTGTATAATTAACTCGAACCATTGTGCATTTAATTTGGATTTTGCTACAATAGGCTCCGTTCTTAACTATGGGTCGTCTGTGACCCAGGTGTTCTTAACCCGGGGACTATCTGTATCTCAAAAGCAGCATGAACATTTTCTTGGGAAAACTCCAATAGTTGTCAACACATAAATCTGATTGTCACCACTTTATGTTCACAATTTTAAGAAACAAAAATAACTGATTTTGAACTATCTTGGAAATTATAAACATAGATATGAATGAGTGGATCATAGCATTTCCTAAATCATCATACTGATTTAGGGAAAAGAAAAAAATGTGGTATTCCTCAAAATCTTTCTTAGACAGACAGAAATCTTTCATTATTTCTGAAGACAATGACTGCCAATGGCTAGTTGCTGTTATGGCTCTCTAGAAACTTGTGTCATGAATATGGGAAAAGTTGCCTGTCCCCTTTATCTTCTACGGTAGCCTTATTAATTCTTGTTCTTAAAAGGCTGGAAATAGGGATGGGTCATATTTAGGTACAACTGGATAGGTAACAGAAATGGAAACCAAGAAATCACAATAACCAATACCAGTTTATAAAATCCACAAACCCTTCATTCACATTAAAATTATGTGATATGGTTAAAATGTCTATAATATTAATCAGAAAATGCCTATCTACAGGCACCTCCCCCCCTCCATGCACACAATGCATTGTATGCAAAACAAGGAATTTCAACAAAAATAACTAACATAAACACAATTAGAAGCTCTGAAAACACAATCTGCTAAATTGCAATTTTACAATTGCAATTTTTGTAAAGGTGATATAGCAAATACAATTGCCTGATCTTCTTCAGTTAATGGGTTGAAGAATTTGGGAAGCCATTTCCACTCAAGTTGCAAACTGGAAGCAGGACAGGGAGCTGGTTCATGTTCTTTAGGAACTGGGAGCATGCTCAGAACATACTTCTGAAGGAAATAATGAGAGGCAGTGATGTCATAAATCCCTTCCTGTCATTAGCTATTTTCTGTCCTCAGTTCACCATGATCAAAACTTCTTCCCATGACTAGCAAAGTCTGTTGTCTTATCACTAAGAACATCAGTGCTATCTCCAGTTTTTCATGTCAGATATTGTTGTCTTTGATGATGGCTAGAAATGAGGAGAGAAAGACACTTAACTGAGGCTGCAGCACTGATGATTAAAAATAAAAAAGCTTAATGGAGGAGGAGATCACATAATTTAGAAGAAAGTTGTCTAAGATATGATTCTAAAGACAAAAGCATCCAACAATGGCATGTACAGGAGAAGGAAAGGAGGGAGGACAAGAAGAAGTGATGGAACATTTGTTAGCTTCACAATTGGAATTATATTGTTAGCAATATAAAATCTGGCCAGTTCAGTAATGCCATTGCTATCTTATAAGAGTACTGCTTCTATCTTAACCTAGAAGTGACACCAACTATGTGGTAAATATGTCTATTTTTCCTTGTGGAAATATAGGAGAGAGAGATTAGAGCCTGGTCCATGTCATTATTTATTGTGTCAATCTGGTGCAATTCAATATAGTGGGTTAATTTCCTTTCTCTTCCTTTTTAAAGAAATAATCTATCAGCCCAGTTGTAACGACCCTGTCTTTTTAATGGAAGCACACGAGGCAATGGCATTGAAATTGGATCGGTCCAAATGGAATCATTATTGTGCGTCCATTGAGAACATAAATGGCTCTATCAATCGAAGAGTATAAGACAGTGCCCAAGGTGTTTGCAGGAGACTTTGAAGTACATCTAAAGGAACCTGAGCCTTTGTGCATCTTGGAATGGTGACAGTGTGAATTAAAAAGGCACACTTCAAAAATCTCCCAGAGACCCATTATCTGCAGATTGAATCCACAATGGACTTCTTTGGCACCATGACTGTCCATCATGTCAATATGCATTTAGTGAATCAGCAGCACAATAGATCATCGGGGTTTTCACCCATCAGTAAGAGAGCTTTTCCTTCATAGACCTTCATGCACCCAAGGTTTCTTACAGCCATTTTTTAAAAAGCAATCCTGTGGATTTTGTTTTATTTTCTCTTTAGAAAAGTTGGCAAGGATAAAGAGAATAACTACAGCGAGAAAGAACCCCAGTGGATGTGAATTTTGTGTTTGCAATGTCACACTGTGTTGAATTATGGTTTTAAAGCTGGAGCTGTCACTTGCCATTCTTGTGCAAGTGTTGATGTTTACACAAATCACCCTCACCCTCCCTTTTTTTTTTTTTTTGACCTGGCATTCTGAGCATTGCTAGTCATCTGGGTTTAGCCACTCTTAATTTCCCCTTCATGGATCACTGCCTTGTCGTGGCGAAGGGGCTTGCATAACTCAGTGAAGCCATGAGCTATACCGTGCAGGGCCACCCAAGACGGACAGGTCATGACAGAGAGTTCTGACAAAATGTGGTCCACTGGAGAAGGAAATGGCAACCCACTCCAGTATCCTTGCCAAGAAAACCCATGGACAATGTTAAAAGGCTAAAAGATATGATGCCAGAAGATGAGCCCCTCAGGTCGGAAGGTGTCCAATATGCTACTGGGGAAGAGCGGAGGGCATTTCCAAGTAGCTCCAGAAAGAGTGAAGCGGCTGGGCCAAAGCCGAAAGGACATTCAGCTGTGGATGTATTTGGAAGCGAAAAGAAGGTCCGATGCTGTAAAGAACAATATTGTATAGGTACCTGGAATGTAAGATCTATGAACCAAGGCAAGCTGGATGTGGTCAAACATGAGATGACAAGATTGAACGTCGACATCTTGGGAATCAGCGAACTGAAATGGACGGGAATGGGTGAATTTAATTCGGGTGACCATTATATCTACTACTGTGGGCAAGAAACCCTTAGAAGAAATGGAGTTGCACTCATAGTGAATAAGAGAGTGGGAAAGGCAGTAATGGGGTACAACCTCAAAAACGACAGAATGATCTCAGTGCGTATCCAAGGCAAACCATTCAATATCACAGTCATCCAAGTCTATGCCCCAACCACTGATGCTGAAGAAGCTGAAGTTGACCGCTTCTATGAAGACCTACAACACCTTCTAGAACTAGCACCAAAAAGATGTCCTTTTCATCATAGGGGATTGGAATGCTAAAGTAGGAAGTCAAGGAGTAATCGGAATAACAGGCAAATTTGGCCTTGGAGTACAAAATGAAGCAGGGCAAAGGCTAATAGAGTTCTGTCAAGAGAACAAGCTAGTCATAGCAAACACTCTTTTCCAACAACACAAGAGACGACTCTACACATGGACATCACCAGATGGTCAATACCGAAACCAGATTGATTATATACTTTGCAGCCAAAGATGGAGAAGCTCTATACAGACAGCAAAAACAAGACCAGGAGCTGACTGTGGCTCAGATCATGAGCTTCTTACTGCAAAATTTAGGCTTAAATTGAAGAATGTAGGGAAAACCACTAGACCACTCAGGTATGACTTAGATCATATTCCTTGTGAGTACACAGTGAAGGTGATGAATAGATTTAGAGGATTAGATTTGGTAGACAGAGTGCCTGAAGAACTATGGACGGAGGTCCATAACATTGTACAGGAGGCAGCAACTAAAACCATCCCAAAGAAAAAGAAATGCAAGAAAGCAAAATGGCTGTCTGATGAGGCTTTACAAATAGCTGTGGAAAGAAGGAATGCGAAAAGCAAGGGTGAAAGGGAAAGATATAAGCAACTGAATGCAGATTTCCAGAGAATAGCCAGGAGAGATAAGAAGGCCTTCTTAAATGAACAATGCAAAGAAATTGAGGAAAACAATAGAATGGGGAAAACTAGAGATCTCTTCAAGAAAATTGGAGATATGAAAGGAACGTTTAGTGCAAAGATGGGCATGATAAAGGACAAAAAAGGCAGGGACCTAACAGAAGCAGAAGAGATTAAGAAGAGGTGGCAAGAATACACAGAAGAACTATACAAGAAAGATCTTAATGTCCCTGATGTCCACGCTGGTGTGATCACTGACCTTGAGCCAGACATCCTAGAGAGTGAAGTCAAGTGGGCCTTAGGAAGCATTGCTAACAACAAAGCTAGTGGAGATGACAGGATTCCAGCTGAGTTATTTAAAATACTAAAAGATGATGGTGTTAAAGTGCTGCACTCAATATGCCAGCAAGTTTGGAAAACGCAACAGTGGCCACGGGATTGGAAAAGGTCAGTTTACGTTCCAATTCCAAAGAAGGGCAACGCCAAAGAATGCTCAAACTATCGCACAATTGCACTCATTTCACATGCTAGCAAGGTTATGCTCAAAATCCTACAAGCTAGGCTTCAGCAATATATGAACCGAGAACTACCGGATGTACAAGCTGGGTTTCGAAGAGGCAGAGGAACTAGAGATCAAATCGCCAACATTCGCTGGATCATGGAGAAAGCACGAGAGTTCCAGAAAAATATCTACTTCTGCTTCATTGACTATGCAAAAGCCTTTGATTGTGTGGATCACAACAAACTGTGGCAAATTCTTAAAGAGATGGGAATACCAGACCACCTTACCTGTCTCCTGAGAAATCTGTATGCGGGCCAAGAAGCAACAGTTAGAACCGGTCATGGAACAACCGATTGGTTCAAAATAGGGAAAGGTGTACGACAAGGCTGTATACTGTCACCCTGCTTATTTAACCTATATGCAGAGTACATCATGAGAAATGCCAGGCTGGAAGAATCACAAGCCGGAATTAAGATTGCAGGGAGAATCATCAACAACCTCAGATATGCGGACGATACCACCCTAATGGCAGAAAGTGAAGAAGAACTAAAGAGCCTCTTGATGAGGGTGAAAGAGGAGAGTGCAAAAGCTGGCTTGAAACTCAACATTAAAAAAACTAAGATCATGGCATCTGGACCCATCAATTCCTGGCAAATAGAAGGGGTAGAAATGGAAGCAGTAACAGACTTCATTTATTTGGGCTCCAAGATCACCGCAGACGGAGACTGCAGCCATGAAATTAAAAGACGCTTGCTCCTTGGGAGGAAAGCTATGGCAAGCCTAGATAGCATATTAAAAAGCAGAGACGTCACCTTGCCGACAAAGATCCGCATAGTCAAAGCTATGGTTTTTCCAGTAGTAATGTATGGCTGTGAGAGCTGGACCATAAAAAAGGCCGAGCGCCGAAGAATTGATGCCTTTGAACTGTGGTGCTGGAGAAGACTCTTAAGAGTTCCCTGGACTGCTAGGAGGTCAAACCAGTCAATCTTAAAGGAAATCAACCCTGATTGCTCATTGGAAGGATCGATAATGAAGCTCAAGCTCAGATATTTTGGCCACCTAATGCGAAGAGAGATCTCTTTGGAGAAGACCCTGATGCTGGGAAAGATTGAAGGCAAAAGGAGAAGAGGACGGCAGAGGATGAGATGGTTAGATAGCATCACTGAAGCAATGAGCATGAAACTGAGCAAACTCAGGGAGGCAGTGAAGGACAGGAAGGCCTGGCGCAATATGGTTCATGGGGTCACGAAGAGTCGGACACGACTTAACGACTAAACAACAACAACTCTTAATTTTCCATAAGAATCTCAATCTGTCATCATTCAGGGACCCTGATACTGTGGGAAATGCAAAAGGTAGCTGAACCTCATCCTTTCAATGTTATTAAATTTTGTCAGCAAAACTATGTGTGCCATTACCACTCACCAACATGTAAGGATGTTTCTACCCAAGAATCCCTCAAATCTGGAATCTCTCTTCCATATGCTAAGTACTGAGATTTTTATACTCCATTTTTTTGTGCCAAGACACACCAAAGGGACTTATAAAAACTCAACAAATTAAAAAGAGGTTTAAAAACAAGGTAGCAGTAAAACAATCAAATACAACAGCAGAGGTCTACATTATAATCAATCAGTCAAACATATAACATGATTGAGGAAATTGGAAATAATGGTTTTAGCTTATGGATGAAAATAAAATAAGACAGGAAAAGAAGACACATCACTTGGGAAAGTCTTCCAAAATTGGCAGTATCATGGGAAAAAAACCCTGAGGTAGCTGAGTTTTTATGATGCTTTCAGCAGTGAGATAACCCATATTGTGTCTGTGTGTACTGGGCCTGTGCAAATCATTTGACCAGGTATTTTCTTTACCAGCTTTTCCAGTATAACTGCCTTCTAGACATGTCCAGATCAAAGCAGCTCTGACAAGCCTTCAAGATGTTGCAGCTGTTTGGTGACCCTCAGATCAGACCTGGTGGGATGCTCTGGAAGCACCTTGTCAGATGAGTTTCACAGGCTTCGTATGTTTCCCCAGAGAAGAGCATTCAAAGAAGATCTGACCTGCTAGGCAGGTTTACGTGAGAGGACACTTCTCTTTCAGGGTTTAGAAGCATCAGGGTAAAAAAGCTCTCTTCCTTCCCTTTTATGCCTGATTAATAAGTAGTTATAAGTAGATGTACACCTTACAGGGGACAGCTTTCTGATAGATAGTATCCCAGGTTTGAAAGGCTATTTGGGCTTTTACAAAAAGGACTTGTAAGAGGGAGGAGGAACAATTTTTAAATTGCCCATAATTCCTCAGCATTGACCATCATATATACGGTTACCATCTCTTCCCTCGTGGAGAGAGATGCTATGTTTCTGTTTTAATTATGGAAGTTCGTTCCTAAATAAGCATATATTTCAAGGGCAGGCAACTTTTTCTTAAGTGATACACTGGGACTTTCCTTCAATAAGCAGATGGGGCCAGGACAAGACTTGAATTTTATTTCCTTTATATTAACAAAAGTGGCATTACTTAGTTCTAGTGAATATGGTTAATATAGTATTTAATATTTTCCCTCTTCTGCTATATTAGAAATTCAGTTTGCAGACAACTTTTTAGCTTTTGGAAGTCTGCATGCAATGCTGGACCTTCAGGCTGTGAAGCTCTAAATTACCTTAGGCCATGTCAATGAAAATTTGTGTCATCCCTTTATTCATTCATTCATTGAGGACAATGCACAATGAACTTTTTGATAATGTGTCACATGAATGGCAACTGGAGAAAGAATAAATCTAACACTCAGAATCTTTTGTTTTGTTACTTTCGATTTGGGTCCCAAGCAGAGTGAATGTAATATAGTTCTTCAAATTTTGTTCTTCTATACAATTATGTACCAGGCACAGAAGTACAAGTTGTGCTTATGTATTTTGCTTTTAGGCACTCCTTCTCCATAATGTCCAATCTCGTATCTTCCCATTTAGCCAAACAAAGTAGGAAATGAATGGCACTTCATACACTACTGTAAATATCAGTGATCAAAAAGAATACAATCATCCAAGCCAAAGCATCTTGTTATGTGGGTATCTTGTCAGTCTCTATTATGAACATCAATGGTAATGAGCTTATTCTAAAACTGACATCTTGAGAGCCTGTATAATTCCACTTTATACAGCAAGGCTAGGAAAAAAGAAAGTATTGTGGAAAGCAGCCATAAAATGAGATTTTTCATTATTTTCCCCCATATGTGCAGTGAACAGAGCACTTGGAGAAAAAGTTTGATATAAATCCAGTGTTGTCTTTTACATTGATTGATTGAGTTTGTATCTGCTGCAAATAGACTCTCAGTGGTTCACAACAATAGGAATAGCATAAACAATAATTAAAACATCCACAGGAAGTAAATTAAAATTAAATCATAAAACAGTTTCAGAACAAAATATTGCATGATATACCACAATAATAGTAACCCCAAAAACAGATGGCATCAATTTACTCTCCATCATTCCTCTGAAATAATTCTATTTTGGAAGCTTGATTTCTAAAGGGTATAACAACAGAAATGCAGCACCTATAACCTCAGCTCTCCTCACCTCACAAAAATGGGGACTAACAACAGCTTTTTCTGGGATGAATAAATCAGATTGTTGACGGAGATTGGAGTAGAAAAAACTACTTCACTGCAAAGTAATTACAGCTTTATAAATCAAAAACAGCACTTTAAATTGCATCCAGAAGCCAAAAGGGGTCTAGTGCAGAACCCAAATTATGTAATATGCTTATTGTACCACATACTGACCTATAACTGGACAGATGCATTCTGGACCAACTGTAGCTTTCAAGTGGTTTTCAAAGTCAGCCTTCTGTAGCACACATTACAGTAGTCTAAGCAAGAGGGGAGTATGAATCATATCTTCCCACTCAGGTAGGGCCACAATTGGCATTCCAGCCAAATCTGGGCAAAGCTATCTCTGGTCACAGCCTCCACCTGACCACCTGCAAGTCCAGGGGATGTTCCACCTTGTTGAGAGCTATCAGAAACCACCATCTCAATATTCTTCCCTAGAAATAGAAAGTTAGAGACAGGCAATAGTTGTCAAGTACAGGTGGATCCATGGAGAATCTGTAAAGGAGGGAGTACACCACAACCCCTTTCAAGTTTGCCAGAACCTCCTTTTCCCAAGTATCAACTCACCTTCCCGCATTCCCACACAAGGGCCAGAAAGGGTGTGGATCTAGTTTACATGTGTCCAGGGACAAACTAGATGGCATCCTTTCCATTTCATTTGAATCCATAAATCCAAAGGAGACCCAGTTAACACGGCAAGATATTGCCCCAGTCACCATGTTGGACTCTACCCACAGAGAGTTAATACCCACAAAGAGTTAAGTTGATGGATATAAGTTACTTTATCTGCAAAGTGCTCTGCAAATCAGGCACAGCATGCATCAACTTCTTGTCCCCTCCCAAACAGAGAATTGGCAACCCTAAACAAAGCCTCTGACAGACAGTCTGAAAGCAGGAATGCTGCACCTCCCTTATCACTTTGATTTAAGCCCTAACATGGGCTTGTACCCAAGCTAGGTCACAATCACTTAATTTTCCTCTAGCAGGAAGACCTAGAACAGTGCTTTCTCAATGCTTATCTCCTGAAGTCCCTCCTTTACTTGAGATTCATAGATGACATTTTCATCATCTGGACCCATGGAAATAAATTTCTGATTAAATTCCATAGACTTCAACAACTTCCATATCACCATCCACCCCAGTCTTGACCTGTCTAGAGAACTAGTTCTCTTCCTTGATTCACAGTACACAATGGACACATAAATACCACATTCTACACTATAAATATCACATAAATACCTACAAATCACCATGCATACCTACATGCTTCCACCTTCCACCCAGAACAACCCCCCAAATCTATCATCTATAGCTAGGATATATACTACAACCACCTTTGTTCCAGCTCACTTGACAAAGATGCTCAACTGATGGAATTAAACCAGGTATTCAGGAGAGTGAACTACCCACCAACAGGATCAATAGATAAATGAATACTGTCAGCTCAGTTCCCAAGGAGGACTTACTGAAAAATAGACCACAAAAGCAGAATAACAGAACACTGCTGATTGCCACCTATATCTCACACTTCAACCACTCAAACACATCATTAATAACCTACAGCCCATACTGGACAAAGACACTGCACGTTTTTGGGCACTGGAGGCAGACTCATACTTATATACAGACAACCACCCAACTTGAAGCAGATTGTCACAAGCAACAAAAAACAACAGGACAATGATGCAAACATGGCAACCAGACCTTGTAACAAATCCATGTTTGCCATGTCCCCACATCTGTACCAACAACACTATCACAGGGCCCAACAAGTTCACACACAAGATCAGAGGCACCTTCACATGCTTTTCTCTAATGTGATATATGCCATTATTTACCAGCAATGCCTCTTTAAATTCTATATAGAACAAACTTTTGCAAAAGAATTCATGGACATAAGTCTGGCATCAGGATCAAAATAAGGACAAAGTAGCAGTTTCCCAGGACATTCTATAGCAGATCTCAAAAGGACCATTTTGGAAAAAAATTAGACTTTAACAGCATGACTGAGCAAAAGATTGCTGAACCTAAATACATCAAAAGGTTTCAGGCACTCTCAGAAGGTCTCAACAAACCCAGTGGATTTTTAACATAATACAATTGTTCATTGATAAGGTGCTTGTATTCTGTCTCACATGTAACCTGCATTTGTATAACCCTGTCTTCCCCCCTCCCTTTGCCTCATCTCAGTTGAAAGCCTATACCACTTTAGCCATTCTGTGCATCTGATGAAGTGAGCTGCTGTTCATGAAAGTTTGTGCCTTCTAATAAAATTTGTTAGTTGGAAAAGGTGGTATCGGACTTCTCCTGATTTGGCTACTACTAGACTAACACACTCTCCTCCTATAATGATTGAATGTAAGATATACTTAAAGATCAATGACACCTGCCCCCCAAGATTGCTGATGGACCCAAAACCCAGGAGGACAGATCCCTACCCCCATCCAACCTGGTCTCAGTAAAATACACCAAATTTGCCTGGTCATTCACAACCAGATTGTGGATGAATGAGGTCTTATTGCAAATGGATCTACAGTCTACAGCCTTAGAGCAGCAGTTTAAGGCCAAGATCATTGTCAATCTGACTACTGGGACCCAGTTACAATGCAACCAAGGGAAATTGACAGTCTGGTATCAATTTGGAATGGAAATTGATACCAGATTGTCAATTTCCCTTCTCCTGCAATGACAGACTCAGTGATTCCCATCATTTATGTCTCAACCTGCCACAACTAGGATACATCTGCCCAGCCCTCCAGCAGTCCAAGATCCCCAATACATCAATACTCATTCCGATCCCCACCATCTCACAATCAATAGCCCCCCTTGGAGCAACTGTGATATTAAAAACATTAAAAAATCCAGTCCATTTCTCATTGCCATTGGTCAAAAGGATATGAAAGCTGCATAGACATTAAAATGCCCATCCCTCCAAGTGTTCTCCTTCCAGCATGCCATCCTAGTCCCACCTTGCATGGCTGCTTTGATAGTCATGATTGTAATTCAGCCAAACAGCAAACTTCAGCCATTGCTCACACTACCCTATCTTGTTGAACAGAAAAGTAATTCTCTCTTCCATGGAGTCAACTAAAATGAGCTGCAAAACTTTCTAGAGAATGGGATATTTACACACCCCATTTGTGAGTTTTGCTGCTAATGTAACAGGGTATGTATGTGAGGGGGGGATCCACAGCATTACCTTAAGATAATGAAATATGTATCATGATGTCACAGTGCAAGCTCTGCCCGTTATGTAACTTGCGTGCCAAAATGCTATGTATTTATGTAAATACATAAATATATGTAAATACAAAAGTGCAGCATTTGCATCAAAACACTGTAGCCCCTCCCCTCTCATGGACACTCACATATATACATAGTTACAAATACTAATCCACGTTGTTTATGTTATATAATTAAGTTATAAACATTTAATTTATTTGACAATAGAAAAACGGAATTTAAGCATAGAAATTACATGCAGTCTAGGTTTCTAATAGTCCTTTGGATGGGATTCTTACCATCCATTTTTGTTGTCCTCCTGAACATTTCTTACCCAATGGAATATCATTCAAAAAAAACATTAGCGTCTAGAAAAAGCAATTACTTTCCAGGACAAAATTAATGTAGGCAATTGATATATGTCATGTCATTTCACTTTTAAAAAATCTGATGAATTTCTTCAGTATCCTCACTTTTATCAAGATAACCTTGATAATCAAGAGATGATCCAAGATGGCTACCAGGAGCGAATGCTAGGCAAGAGATATGGTCACTGGCTCTTACCTGAGCACCCTGGAGGGTTTTCTCTTCTTCTCCCCCCCTCAGCCAGACTGTGAATTCTGGGGGTGCCCCAATCCGGTGTGCGAGAGAGCTCCGGAAGGCTAGTGGAGGCTGGAGAGGCCGGGCAGAGCTCCACGATTGCAGCAGATGGCCTGGACAGCCTGGAGAATGCCCAGGGAGAGAGCTGGATTGTGGCACCCTGGGAACCAGCTGAGTTGACACTTGGGTGACCGGGACAGCGGCGATGTCATGAATGGCCCGAATGGCCTGAAAATCGGCTGGCAACGCCCAGAGACTGAGATTGACAGCCCAGAGACCGAGGGTGATGGCCCAAAGGGGGATCTGTACCCAATGATGGCAGCAATGGCCTGGATGGTCTGAGAGGCCTGGATGGCCACCAGATTGGTGAGTGGGCAGTGGCAGAGCAGCTGAGCAGCCTGAGGAAGTGGCCAGAGGGGCCAAGCAGCCAGAGAAGCAGCCTGGGTGGTGTTGGTGGCTGGAATAACCCAGGTGACTGCTAGGACAGCAAGTGGGCCCCAACTTAACTGCAGAGCTGGAATTCAAGCAGCAGGCCCAGAAGGGACTTAGGTGATGGTGGCCACAGCAGCCCGGGCAACGTCCCAAATTATGAACAGCCTGGTCAGTGACCGAGTGGCAGCTGGAATAGCAGCCCGAGGGATTGAAGTTGAGGGGGGTCGAATTGGTCCCTCCTACTTGTTCAGAGAAGTCAGCGGGGTGTTGGGGTCCCTCCAGTATAAGTGGGTTGGGTGCCCCTCTCCCTAGTGTGAGAGACAGGGAGGGGGAGCCAAGGGTGGATGTGTGAAGTGTGTTGTGAGTGTGATAGTGATACTCTCTTCCCCCAAGTAAGAGTCGGGATGGAAGTACCAGGTGCCCCCAGCCAACTAGTGAGAGAGGTGGGCAAGGGGGTACAGGGGATGAGTGGGTGATGGTTAGGGTTACAGTGGTGCTGAGAGCAGGAGCTGAAGTGCTATGGAGGCTGCCATCACCCCTCAACTGACTGGGTGTGTCTGATGGTGCTTGACTGGATGAAGGGACCTCTAACCAGGGAAACTGGAGGGCTGGGATTGTGGGGGAATGGAAGCTCTGGGGAGGTCAGGGCAGATTACACTATTCAGGTTGTGATGGGGAGAGGGTGTTATGACGGGAGTCAGAGGGTGGGCCACTCTCAGGGAAGACACTCCTGGTGTTTAGTACCAGTACCTGAGTACCAGAACTCAGACCCATGCCCTGGACAGCAGACCTGTGGAGACCCTGGCTTTCAGCTGCTGCTTCTTAACACCAGGTGAGTCAACAACAAGGCCCCCCTTATATGTGAGTTGATCACTCAGGAGCAGGCTGACCTGGTGTGTATCACCGAGACCTGGCTGTGCCCTGAAGGGGGGGTGCCCCTTTCGAAAATGTGCCCAGCCAGGTTTATGGTTTGGCACCAGCTGAGACCCCAGGGTAGGGGAGGAGGGGTAGCAGTTGTCATCAGAGAATCTCTGTTGGCCTTCAGGGGCACTGCTTCACAAGTGGCCAGTTGTGAGACCCTGTCTCTGAAGTCGGGTTCCTGAGCACAGTTCAGATTGTTGTTACTGTACCAGCCTCTCTGTTGTATAGAAACTTCCCTGCCTGAGCTGCTGGAGGTTGTCGCAGGGCTGGCAGTGAAGTTTCCCAGACTGAGGGTCCTGGGGGCCTTTAATCTCCCATCTCTGGGGCGTGCCTCAGAGGCAGCTCAGGAGTTCATGGCTACCATGGTAGCCATGGGCCTGTCCCAGATTATCCATGACTCAACTCGGGACAGTGGTCTCACACTGGACTTGGTTTTCTTGTCAGAGCAGTGGCAATGTGATCTGAAGGAGGAATTACATTTGTCCCCCTTGTCATGGTCAGATTATGTCCTGGTGGCCTTGAGATTCTCCTATGCTAACCCCCCTCTGCAGGGAGGCAGGACCCATTCAATCAGTCTGCCCCCGCTGACTGATGGACCCAATTGGGTTCCAAAAGGAGCTGGGGGTTATACCCGAGAGTCTGCTGCATGGTCCAGCAGAGGTCTTGGCCACTACCTGGAAGAGGAAAGCTGCCAAGGCCTTGGACAAGATCATGCCCATGTGACCTCTCTTGACCCATTGAACCCAACACTCCCTGTGGTTTATGGAGGAGTTCAGGGTTTTGAAAAGGGTTAAAAGACTTCTAGAGCACCACTGGAGGAAAACAAGGTCCGAACCTGACTGAACACAAGCTAGAGCCACTATTAAGGCCTACTTAGTGTCAGTAAGAGTGGCAAAACAACATTTCTCTACTCTTACTGCATCCACAGAATGCTGCCCAGTGGCCCTGTTTAAGATCACCCAATCCCTTTTGGGAAAGGTGGGCCCAGTAGCTCATTTACAGGGCCACACAGAGGAGTTTTCTAAGCATCTGAAGGATAAAATCGCTTGGATCCAGTTCCAGTTGGATGCCAAGCATGAGGCATGGCCTATAGAGATGCCCAGGGTACGTTCTTACCCTGTTATCTGGGAACAGTTTGATCCTGTTGAACTCGAGGAAGTGGACACAGTCCTCTGGACAGTCAATGCCACTACCTGTCAATTAGTTCCATATCCCTCCTGGCTAATCAAAGCTTCCCAGGAGGTGACATGTGGATGGGTCCAGGCAATGGTGAATTCATTCTTGAGGGAGGGGGGCCTTTAAAGAGGTGCTGGCGCACCCCCCCCCACCAAGAAGCCATCACTGGATCCCACCATACTGGACAATTTTCATCCAGTCTCCCACCTCCCCTTTTTAGGCATGGTGGTTGAGAAGGTGGTGACATTGCAGCTCCTGAGGATCCTGGAGGAAACGGATTATTTGGACCCTTTTCAGTTGGGTTTCAGGCCTGGACACGGGAGGGAAATGGCATTGGTCGCACTCATGGATGATCTCTGGTGGGAGGTGGATGGGGGTAGTGCATCCATCCTTGCTCTTCTTGACCTCTCAGTGGCTTTCAATACCATCGACCATGGTATCCTTTTGGGTCGACTTGGGGAATTGGGAGTGGGTGGCACACTTTTGTGCTGGCTCTCTTCCTTCCTCCAAGTTTGATCCAAATTGGTGTTGATTGGGGGTGAGAGGTCTAGCTCACAGCCCCTCCTTTGTGTACTCTTTCCGCTCCTTTTTAACTTCTACATGAAACCACTGGGTGAGATCATCCGCCACCATGAGATGAGGTATCATCAATATGCAGATGATATCCAGTTATACATCTCCATCCTGGGTGAGGTGAGTGATGCCATGACCTCGCAGTGCCTGGAGGCCGTGGGGGTCTGGATGGAATGCAACAAGCTTTAGCTGAACCCTGGTAAGACAGAGTGGCTATGGATTGGAGGCCCCTCTGTATCCAAGGATTTACCATCTTTGGTGTTGGACAGGGTTGCACTGCCCCGGACAGACCTGGTGCATAATCTGGGGGTCCTCCTGGACTCATGACTCCTGCTCAAGGAGCAGGTGGCAGTCGTGGCCAGGAGGGCCTTTGCCCACTTCTGTGTGGTATACCAATTACGCCCTTTCCTGGATCAGGAGGCTCTCTGGTCAGTCACTCACGCCCTGGTCATCTCTCGGCTAGACTATTGCAATGTGTTCTACATTGGGCTACCTTTGAAGAGTATCCAGAAGCTACAGCTGGTTCAAAATGCGGCCATGTGGACAATTTTGAGTGCCCCAAGAATGGCGCATATAACACCTTTACTGCCCAAGCTCCACTGGGTCCCAGTCTGCTTCTGGGTCCAATTCAAAGTGCTGGTTATCATCTTTAAAGCCCTACATGGCATGAGTCCAGGTTACCCGAGGGACTGTCTCACCCCCATCACATCAACCTGTCCCACCCGGTCAGGCAGAGAGGGCATGTGGCAGGTCCTGTCAGCAAGAGACTGTCAGCTAGTGGGGCCAAGGAGGAGACCCTTCTCTGTCATTGCCCCCACCCATTGGAACATTCTCCCCCCAGAGGTGCAGCAGGCCCCTGCCCTTCTGGAAAGGATTAAAGACCTGGCTCTGCCAGCTTGCATGGGGTGATAACAATCTTACCCAATCCTGGGAGTGGCTAGGACCTTGATGACACTCCCTGAGTGACTGCCAATTATTCTTGGATCTATTTATTTTCTATTTATTAATAGTAGATTGTAATTTTGTAATTTTAATTGGTTTTAACTGTTTTGTAAACCACCCAGAGTGGTTCAAAGAGATGGGCAGTGACAAATTTGACATATAAATAAATAAAATAAAATAAAATAAAATAAAATAAAATAAAATAAAATAAACCTCAGTTCATGGGTCTCAGATAGCCACCCTCAGTTCAGAACAGCCATGGCCTGTGTGATTTATTTATTTATTTATTTATTTATTTATTTATTTTAAGGCGTGGCTGGGTGACTTTTTGCCAGTCACTCTCAGCCCAACCCACCTCACAATGTTGTTGTTGTGAGGTAAATAGGCGGCAGGAGAATTAGGTATGTTTGCCACCTTGGGTTATATACGGTATTAAAAAGGTGGGATAAAATTATTATTATTTTGTAATACATTTTAGCTATCCTCTTTTTTTCTAAGCTTTTTCTGAACTATAGCAGGATTTCAGCATTCACTTGGAAATTTTTTGGTAAAATGGACTTGCCAAAAGTTCCCATCCATGAATAGGATGGAGAATTGCAGATATAGTTGGGAACCACAAGACTATTTCATGAAATACCCCACCCCTTCACCATCCATCATTAATAGGTCATTTTCATGCAAACCTAGTGCTTTATTCCTTAAAAATTAAATTAAATTCACTGGTATAAATAAACCTCAGCCAGTTGTTGGAATATTTCACCTCTTGCCCCTGAGAGTATTTGATGAAAATATATTTCATCATCCACAAATTGTCTGGAGAATTTGGGGAGACCAGTTTCCTCAAACGTACATACCACCTGTTATATTACTTTGCCTGCATTATGAGCCAGAATTGCAGACAGTATAAGTTCACTATTAAAAACACACATATTAATCTACACGTATCACGCACACACATGCACACACTTACACATAACATTTCCCTTTCTAGAGATGTGTGCTTAGAGTTAGTCTAAACTATTTTATCTATTCCCATTTTGTTTGTTACACTTCGATTTTGAATCTTCGAAAGACACTTCTTACACTAATCTGATTCACCTAAAACAGATGCAGAGCTGGGGGGAGGCAATGCTTGGCCTTGAGTGGGATGCCAGTAGCCACCTTGCAAAAAACAGGCTAGGACCAATCAAAAGAGTAGTCAGGACCATGACTAAAACTGAATGTGATTTCATGTGTCTTTCAATGTCAGTTAATGAATTAAAAAGTTAATAAAAATACTCTCCAGGTTTCTAATCATATTCCCCTATAGTCACCATAAAATCATAGTTCAAAGGAAACTTTATGGAGGGACTGTATACTCCTAACATCAAATGTGATATGAATTTAGATCGAAAATATCATTTTTATGACTTGTCAATCACAGGCACCCCTTTTTCTCTGGTACCTCATCAGTATGTTTCTTGTAACAATTCTTCTTTAAAATTGCTCTGCCCATAATCAGACAACTGCCTCACCTCATCATCATCTCCATAATGTCAAAATATTAATCAGTAAGCCATACCCCTCACTTCAATATGTTCTGCTTCAGGAGTAATCCAACAAGAGACTTTTCAACCACACTGTAATTTACGAGCCAGCTGGATTGCAATATATTTTTAATAAAAAATTAGGTACAAGCAGATACAGAGGATTAATAGTTGTATTATAATTTTATAGTTTTCAATATATGCCACCATAGAGAAGACAATTAAATATGGGTACCATCTCAAGGATATAAAATAGGATATTTATTTTTAATGGAAAGAGAATTTCAGGAATTATTGAGGCATGAAGAGTTGATGAATCCAATCACTGAGCAAAATAAAGTCCTACCTATAAGGCTGCATAAGACAAACAAAGGAATTGCAACTGTTTATTTGGGATAGAGGTGCCTCAACAGCATTACTTATCATTTCTGTAACTTTTATTAATGTAGAAGCTGTTCTACACAACGTGCTGTATAGCTTTTAGATTACTGGCAAAGTGCTGGTCGTTATGACTGGAGATGTCTAAGGAGGCTGGATCGGGAAATGTAAAACATCTTGGAATAGATGCACTACACATCTTTATAAAATCCTTTTAGCAAATTCTTGCCCACCAATGGCAAGATTAATACACGCTTCATATTTTTCCATTATCCCTGCCAAAGGAGAGGCTCCAGTATATCTGCTGTCCCACAATGTAACTGACCTTCTCAGTAGACCCCACAGTTATCTGGTTATGAAAAGAACTGCAATGTAAGATTTGGTGCCATCTGAGCCTGCTTTTTTCCTCCTCCTCTCCAACCTTCTTTCCTTGCTTACTAGGTCTTTTAGAGACCAAAAAGCAAAACTGCTTTAGAGAAATAAGGGACTATTTTTATGTAGTTATTGAATCAATGTGCCACATATGAATATTGGAAATAGAAGATGGCAACATCTGTCACCCCTCTATGTTTGTTCGTTCCAATAGCTCTCAAGGGCAAGTTCTGATTTCCTGTAGATGAAATTGGGGTGTTTTACAGTTGTTCAGATGAATTTTGTTCCCCATCTTTACCCCATAGACTGGCTTGAATCAATGACTACAGCTGGGAATCACTGGAACCTGAGGAGACATCTAGCAAAGCTAGAGTAGATCTGTCAGAATACTGCATTGTTTATTAGCAACTTATGTGGCTGCCTAACTTACCAAGATAATCCTAGGTGGCTCGCAATAATACTAAATAAAAACAGAATAAATAAAACAAACGAACCCCATGACAACACCACATATCCCAAGCACAGCATTGCAACATCACTTAGATTCCCCATGCATTTGTTGGGCTCACTTCTATCCTAGCCAAAAGCCTGGATGAAGAGCTAGGTCTATAGCCCTCCAAAAGCATAATAGGATAGGAGCCCTTCAAATCTCAGGAGGAGACTGTTCCAAAGGATTGGGGCAGCCACAGAGAAGGCACATCTCAAGATCCTACTAGATGACAACATTTAAGAGAAGGTCCTGGAGCATGCTCACCCTATCTGACCTGGTGGGCAGGCAGATATCCTCAAGGAAAGGTGGTCCCACAAATAACCTGGCCCCACTCCAGTTTCGGCTTTAAAGGTGATAAAAAGCACCTTGAATTGCACCCAGAAAGCTACTGGAAGCCAGTACAGCTCACACAGCACCAGCTGAACATGGGCAAAGCATAAAGCACCCAGAACTGCATGTACCGGTGCATGCTGGAACAGTTGTAACTCTCCAAGGACAGCCTCATATCGAGTGGATTGCAGTAATACAATGGACTGTGGTCCAAGCTGAACCTCTGCAAAGATCCCCTGATCACAGCTGCAACCTCAAGCAGGAGTTGTGAGTCCAGGAGTTGTGACTCCAGGAGGACCCCAAACTGTTCACCAACTCTATCAGGGGGAATGCTACCCCATCAACAGTCAAGGATGACAAGTCACTGGATCCTGAGGGACCAAAACCCCAGATCGACTCCGTCTTGCCAGGGTTGAGTCTAAGCCAGTTCCTTCTCATCCAGGCACTCACAGCCTGCAGGCACTGGGTGAACACAATATCACCTACCCAGCCCAGGATAGAGATGTATAACTGGGTACCATCTGCTTACTGATGATACTGCACCTCGTGCCATCAAATGCCCTCACCCAGCAGCCTCATGTAGATGTTAAATAGGAGAGGGGAGAAACCAGAACCCTGAGTCATTCCACATAAGAGAGGCCAAGGGGTGGACCTCTCCCCTCCTACCAACACCATCTGGAAGCAGCCACAGAGGAAGGAGGAGAACCATTGTAAAACAGTGGCCCCTACTCCTAACCCACAAAGCCAATCCAGAAGGATATCATGGTTGATGGTATCAAAAGCTGCCAAGAGATCTAGGAGGGCCAGGATGGATATGCTACCCTCATCCTGAATCCTCCAAAGGTCATCCATAAGTGCAACCAGTGATGTCTCAGTACAATAACCCAGCCTGAACCCAAATGAAAAGGGTCCAGATAATCTGCTTCATCCAGGGCCCTCGGAAGTTGAGAGCCCACCACCTCTCTCCAAGAGGTTGGAGTCTGGATGAAAGTTGTCTAACACGGTTGGACCCATGAATATTATCTTTTCAGAGTACATACATTTTAATCCCCCACATATAGAAAATAGTTCATTAGGAAAATGATTAGATTACATCCCATTTCCCTAATACTTTAGCTTTCTAAAGGCAGGATTTTTTTATATTGCATTGTAGTATACTTGTACCCATCCAGCAAGGCTTCTGTTTCACAGATTTAGCATGCACATAATAAAAAGCCAAGGTGATAGCATCAGATTACCTTATCTGAATGATATTTAGAATAGATAGTCTCAAAAGTATTTCAAGCCAAAGATGTTAAGAGCCTTAGAGTCATGGTACACATTTAAACTTGCTTAACAATTGATGACTAGTTGAATAGTTTTTAAACATAGGCCTTGATCTCTCCCCCATGAAGTGTATAATTTTATACAGGAAAATGACTCTATTACCAACAGAGAATTTTGTACCTAATCCATCGGCAGCAGCATCCTTAGTTTTGTTTCTTAATCATGTTAAAATGTGACAGATGAGGCATTTGAACAGCTAATTTATATACAAAATGACTATCATAGGTTTGGAGGTGAATATGTGTAGCTCAGGGTTGAACTGTGGAGTCCTTGGGGTTCTCTGAGCTTGGTTCTTTTCTTGAAAACGTTTCATTACCCTGCTAGGTAACATCTTCAGTGCTAGAATGGGATGGGGTTTGCTCTCTATTTATCTGCTGTGGCCTGCTTTGCCAGTGCTGGTGAGGGTGGGGGTTCTGTTTTGCTCTTCTGGTAGTTCATTGATTAGCGTATGTTGACTGCTTGATTGTGTGCCTGGTGGTGACCTTTGCTTATCTGGGTGATGATTGCTGGAGATGATTGCTGGTGATTGAATGCTGGTGAGGCGATCTTCTGGTCTTTTGTCTCTTTTGAATAGTATGTAGATGCTGTTTATCTCTATGTGTCGGTTAATTGCTGCCTTGTCTGAATACCAGGCTTCCAAGAATTCTCTTGCACATTTGGATTTGGCTTGGTCTAAAATGCTGACAGTTTCCCAGTTAAAACTGTGGTTGAGTCTGTCCATGTGTTGTGCAATAAAGGAATTTTCATAGGATTCCATTGAATAAGGCAGATAGGCAGTATGGTGCTTGTGAACATCAGTGTGCTCTCAGATACCTCCTTGCCCAACAGTCTCCCTGCCCTGCCCAGTTATTTATATGTAAAACAAAGACAAAATACCACCAGTCTCTAGCGTTGTCCAGCAGTGCCTGTAGACTCTACCCAGATTCCACAAAATACATCCCATGTTCTAAATGTTCACACTAGCTCAGAAAGGTCAACCCTTGAGTAATGGAACATCCCACCCCTCAAACGTTTTTCCATTATAGTTCTAGGAAGCTTTTTTATTTTTATGGTTTAGCAAGTGAGAAAGAGAGAGAAGGTACTGCTTTGAAATTTCCAGTTCCCCAATTGCCTAAACTGCATAAGGATTTTTATAGCATAGTATAATAGTATAATATTCCATGCAGACAGCTGAGACACAACAGATCAAGACAGTGCTAGTAATACAAAGGTCTTCCAAACCTTTGTGACCATTGAATCATACTAATAATTATCCCTAAAGGACAGTTTCTCATTGATTCCTTTCACAATGAGATTGTACATGAAGGAAGGAAGGTTTATCCACTTCTTTGTCCAGACTTATGCAGATTTCAGACGGAATCAGCCTCAAACATTCTGGAGGAAAACATGTCATAGTAATATTACTCCCTGCCCCCACATTTCTCTCTATTTCTTCCTGAAAACGAACCTGGCAGTAAGTTGGAAAGCATAAACTGAGAAACTCAGCAATTGTAATTTTTGAAAAAGAAGCATGACAAACTGTGTGGCAAGTCTCCCTCTGTGAAGATTCTGTGAAGATGAAGGGGAATTAGCATAAGCAATGAAAATTTTTGCAGACGCCTCCTCCCTTTCTGGAAGATATGGCATTTTTGGAGTTACTAAGCATCAATAGGTACATTTTAGAAGAGAGGTGGAAGATATGGCCAGGCCTGTGGGATGATCCTTCAATATTTTATCAACAAATAAGATATAGAGTCAGTATTATCATGTATAGGCTGGTGGGAGGAGGAGGAGGAGGAGGAGGAGGAGGAGGAGGAGGAGGAGGAGGAGGAGGAAGAGGAAGAGGAAGAGGAAGAGGAAGAGGAAGAGGAAGAGGAAGAAGAAGAAGAAGAAGAAGAAGAAGAAGAAGAAGAAGAAGAAGAAGAAGAAGAAGAAGAAGAAGAAGAAGAAGAAGAAGAAGAAGAAGAAAGATATGAACAGAGGGGAATTAAGCTGGCTACTTATTCCTGACCAGAAAACAAGAAATGTTCCCTCCTCCCCAAAAAAGAAGACAAAATTAGAACACAGATCTACAGAAAACTATTCATTCATATGTGAATTTAAAAGTAATTGTTTTGGTAAATGCAAGGCATCCAACAAATTCGATAAAGAATCATCCTCCCACATGAAGTAACTGCAGACATTTTCATTATCTATATCTGTAGCCTACAGATGCAACATTTATTAAATCAAATCTCAAAACAATTCAAACTTAACTATGTGTCAAGCCCCATGCAGCTGGGCAAGATCAAGGAAGCAAGAAATACAAAGATTTTAGTAAAGTATCCTTAATGCTAGTTGGGGTAAATATAGAATCTTGAAAATTTATTTATAGTGAATTAATTAAGTGGAGTGTCTTTGAATTATCTGAAATGCTTCACCTCAGGTTTCTTTCTGCTTATAAACTGTCAAGTGATTTGCCCACTGTTTTCTAATTATTTAGGTCTACTCTCTTTTCCTTCCATTCCTTTCCTAGCCTCCTCACAACCTCTCACAACTTGCTGACTTTAGATTTTGAATTCAAATCAGATCTTATCTGATTCTCAGATCCTTTGTATCAAATTACAGGAATTATTACATCTTCACAGAAGGAGACTGTATTTTTTTCAGGATTTGCACCTATCTATAGGATCAATTAATGTGACCATGTTTAGTCTAATCATTCAGTTTTATCCAAGAGTTCCTCTTCATTCTCTAAAGAACTGGCCTCACCCTTCACTTGTGGTGAGATCAGCAACTGGAGTACTTGCAACTACAACTTTGTTTCTGGGACCCCATATCAGTATCCACCAGAAATGCTTTTGCTTGGACCAGTGAAAGTTTGGCAAAGTGTAATATCCCTATGTTTCAGGCTCCATTGAGTATCTTTCTCTGTGTATGAGGAGGCATAGAAAAATTTCTCTTCACCTCCCTCTGCATGGAGAAAGCAAATAATGTTGGAAGGTATTAAGGATATTAGGCTTCTCCTGCTAAATGCCACATACCTCATCATCACCCAGGCCACAGGCATGACTCACCTTCCCACCTCTTTCCTAGGGACGTATCTGGAGAATCCCTTCCAGCTTTTAACCTGACCCCTGTCTATAGCTACAGGGCATTGTTCTGTTGCCCACTCAAACACACAAAGATTAAAAATGCTCATCTTGAAAATGCTTGCCATGAAAGTGCAGACTTTTAAGTTCCATATCAATTAGCCTGTGCAAGAAATTCTCCAGCAATTTTTTTCTATCACTTCTTATTCAATTTAATGAAAGCAAGTTTGCTTTAGAAATTATTTCAGAGGAAAATGGAAATTCTCATTCTTGCACTTAATAACAAGGTGGTCAAGAGAGGTCTGGAAATGACCTGTCTTTCATTCTACAATCATGTCCCCAGCAGTCTGCAGTCTCCTTGACTGAGACTGTTTCAATCAAATCCCAAAGGAAGACATCATAATGGATCTTACAGAGCTTGTTCCGTAGCATTGGTGCTGGAGGGTTTCTTCTTTCCTAGGAAAAATTCAGAGAAATCATTCTCCAAGGTCTATGCCCACAAATTTGATAGAGAATACTGGAAGATTATTTATGCTCAGCTAAAAAATAGATAACAGATTTGCTCACAAAGTTGAAGAACTGGGGAAAATGTATGGGAAGCTTTTATATTAGAAAAATGCAGCCCAGATCTAAATACCTGTATCTACTGTATGTACAGCAATTTTTTATCAACTGCTTTGGTAACAAATGCATTAATAGCCAAGTCAGGTCTCCTGGATTTTTGCCTCATCAGATGGGATCAGTTTTTCTACACAGCAGAGGCTTATAAATGAATTAATCCAATCAGCACAAATACTCCTGCTGTTTGGTTGTAGATTTCAAAACAGTTTAACAAGTTACAAAATCCCTATTAAGAAGACAAATTATTCTGAGTGATCAGCACTGATGCACTGTTTAATTATGCAAACATCAGTGCTGAGCATATTTAAATATTAACCAGATTTTTTTTAGCTAGTGATGACCCAAAGCAACTTGTGTATTTAATAATTACTCTACTCACAGTGATAGGGTCCCACAAACCACATCCTTGCAATTTAGGTTAAACAGAAATGTATTTTAAGATGATTACTTATTTCTTCCATGTTATCTCACCTTATCTTTGTGGCATCCTATAATTATTTATTTATGTATTTACATATTCACAAAAGTTATAGACCTCTCCAATCATACTCTGGATACAGTAGTACACAACAAGGGAGAAACATTATTCACACAAACCCATATTAAAAGCATAACACTAATAGCAGAATCAGATGGTTGCCCCCAATCACACTATAAGCTAAAAACTTATTGGCAAAAAAATAGTTCCAGGATGTAAAAAGAGTTGGAGCCAAACATATTTCTAAGGGCAACGTGTTCCATAGTGTACATCAGTATTTCTCAACCTTGGCAAGTTTAAGATGTGTGGACTTCAACTTCCAGAATTCCCCAGCCAGCATGCTGGCTGGAGAATTCTGGGAGTCCAAGTCCGCACATCTTAAATTTGCCAAGGGTGAGAAACACTGGGGTAGAGGCTACTTCAAAAAAGCGCTGTCTTCTAGCCCTCACCACTCTGACCTCACATGGGAATGGGATTCTTAGAGCGCATCCTTATTTGACTTTCAGACCAGGGAGGCAGAATCATGCTGAGCAAAGCAGTCTCTGATATATCTGGCAACTCTTCAAGACAGACCAGGTTATAAAACAGACATTGCAAGAATTACAGGAATCCTACATTATTGCTGTAAAGTACAGTTACAGAATCATGAAAGCCTGCCAGAATTTCTCTTGACTCCTACTTGTACCAAACATAATCAAGGCAGAGTTATTTTGAGTCTTTTTCTCACATACCCTTCTTTCCCAGGATTGAGTCCCCATTTATTTTCTCTTAACAATTCTCTTAAGGACTCTTGCATTTTTTGTGAAGGCTCTTTCTGCACTCCTCTACAATATCCCAGGGCCATGCCAAATAGGGCTTTATAGTTAAAAGGCAGCACTTTCAATTGGGCCCAGAAGCTATTGCAACAACCTCAAATGGGTGTGATTCTTCTACAACAGGTTGCCACGCTATCAGCCTGGATGCTGCATTCCTCATCAACTGCAGCTTCTGAATCTTCTTCAAAGAGAAGACATATTGCAGAGTCTAATGGTGATGTGATCAGTGCATGAGTCACTGTCACCAAGGCATGATGCTACTTTTGTCATTTTGATGAAAGCAGCAAGTTCCTGTGGTTGCCCATGTGTCAGACTATTCCACTGAGTCAGGACTACAACCAAGAAGCCTTTGTCTCAAGATTCCTCCCACCCCACTTTCAAAACTTTCCCTATTGGGTTGAATGCCATGTAGGCAGATTCATACTGAGATGATTCCAAAGATAACAAGGAGCCAGGCTATGAGGGGTTTCATAGGTCAAACCAGCACTTTGACCTGTACTCAAAAACAGCTCTACACCCATGGCCAGTCATTGGTGAAGATGGTGTGCTGAGCTATCCGCCCTTCCCCTGCCCAGGCTTTTCTTTACTTTAACCAGTTCAATTTACTAAATACTTGATTAGATATTCATTAATCAAGATGTCTAGAAAGGAGACTTGGTGCAAAGGAAAGGGGATTAAAGCCTATTTGGAAGAACCAAGGTTGGATGAAAAGGCACCCCTCCTCAGTAACGAAGAAAATGTCATGAAGGAAGAAAGTACTTCCTCCAAGAGCTGACAGATGCCTGATATGGACTTAATTGGTCATTTGACTTGGCAAATATATAATACATCTTATTCTCATCTATCAGTCCATCTATTTTGGCTTATTCTATTTTTTTTTTTTTTTTTTGAAACACGTTGTGGCAGCAATGACTGCTTCTTTCTCAAGGCAAATTGCAATTTTAGAAAACAAGGACCATTTTCACTAACTTCACAGCCTGTGGAAAGGCTCAATCCCTCATCTGCAACTTAGCTTAAAAGTAAACAGAAATTTTAAAATGCCAGAGTATATAATTGATGTAGTTTAGGGTGGCCTTAAGTCAAATTAAAATGATCACAAAGTCAGGAACTAAAACACAAAATAAGGACTTCACACTGATGCAATGCTGATGCAGTGTAGATAAAACAAGTTACTAGTATTTCAAATACTTCCACAACTTATGTGTAAAGCCAAGGCTATTTAAAATGTTCATACCAACAGGATATTAATTTGGGTGCCTAAGAAAAACATCAAAGGTACCTACATTATTTCACCTGAGAAGAGAATTCTAGGGATATTACTACATAAGGTTTCTCTGATGGCTACAACATTTTCTTTAGGCATTGAGAATGGTGGGGAACTACTTTTTTTCAGTTCTTTTTCTGCTCTATTGTTATTATACTTTTAATCTGCCCAGTAAACAAATCAGAAGCCAACGTTCAAATTCATGATGCTTTCACAATATGTTTTTGAACGTGATAAAATTGGATCAGAATATTAGGGAAGTACTAAGATGGTGGGGAAATACATTCAATCTACCTCATAGTATAGAAAGGGAAGATCAGAATGAGATTGTGCTGAACTTCAGAAAACCAGAATGCGCCTCCCACAACAATTGCTGGTGAATCTTGGCTGCTGGGCAGATAGAGACAGGAGCAGGTGGCCCTTCGGCTAACTCTGTTCCCAGCCCATGACAGCAGCTTGCACTTGGCAGGTGTTCGGATGAATAAATAATAAAATGCCAGGCCTTTTAATGTTCTGCTGTTTTAATGTTGCAAGTTTATTGTTTTAGATTTTAATGTTTTATAGTTCTTGTTTTTAATGAGGATTTTATTATTATTTTTCTTGTATTTTGGTAAAGTACCCAGAGCCATGAAGGGTATTTGGTGGCATATAAAGGACCTCAATAAATAAATAAATAACCTGAAGGATCCCACCAGAAGATTGGTTCAGTTCCTAATAGAGAGGCAAATCCACTTCATTTATTCACTTATGATGCTCTGGAAGAAAAGCTGGGTATCAACAATCAGAGCTAAGTAATTAGCTGACTCTTTGGCTGTGGGTATATTGCATTAATTAGTACAATAACACTTTAGGGAAGAATACTGCCAATGAGTTGATCTTTGCAACTGTTGAGCTCAGGGACCAATTTGTACAAAATGTTAATCTCCTGAAAAACAAAGTTTTCTTGCTGGGACAGAAATTCCAGCTGCAAAACAGCTTTGCAGAGTCCATGAATCTCAATTCAGGCAACTTGCTTTACTAAATCCAAAACTGTTTACAGTGATTACATTCACTTTGTTGCAGTGTTAAACTCAAATAGGCTAGGAGGAGCTTTTCATTGGCTGACAGGATATTTTCCGCTAGGATCTGGGAATGAGATTGTCTTTATATTGCAAAGCTTTGTGGAAGAATATAGGGTTATCAGACCCATCCCATTTTTGAGGCAACCCTGCTATCTTATATTGTATTGCAAAATGAGAGCATTCTTTTCGTAAGAAACAGAGCAAGGTGGAAGGAATGAAGCTCTTGGGCTAGGAGATTTTCAAGCTGCAGTCTCCAAATATAACAGGGCTACCCATTTTTGAAGTAAGTAAAGCTGAACATTTAGCCCAGATCTAAACTGTCTGTCCCAGAGCACATCCACAATATATTCCTTTCAAAAGCTCAAGCACTTCTCTGAAACATTGGAAACCTTTAAACAGAACGTTCAAAGACTCCATTTTTGGAGCAAGTCTGATGCCCTATGAACAGCTATTTAAGCTGCAGCAGTGCTTTTCACCCTTTGGAAATAAAAATGAGCGTGTGCACCTGAAATCAAGAATCGCCTTGTGTGAGATGGGCGGCTATATAAATATGATAAATCAAATAAATAAATAAATAAATAAATAAAATCAAGAGTTGTTATGGTGCAAATACAAAGACTGATTCAAACCTTCCTCTCCCCCAACTGATATCTCTGCACCAGAATAAATTCAGTTCAAAGGGTCTCTTAGAAAAATTGGTCCTGAAATCAAGTAGCAGACAGAGGGAAGGACATCAACATTCCAAAAAGGTTTAAGTGTAATCATGAGTTTATCCTACTCACCTGTGTTCCCAGGTTTTAATTTTCCAAAAAGCACAACATTTATAGCTACTGCCCTTCTTCAGAATAGTTTTATTTGCACTCACGGATGTCATTACACAAAGAGTTTTGATGGGCTGTGTGGGGCAGTCTCGTTGTTTCCTATGGGAAGAAATGTCACTGGAACCTCAGCTGAAATGTCACTGAAACAAAAGCAGATCCATCTGGCCAGTTGAATATATTGTTTGGAAACTTTCTACCCATCCTTAATCTACCACTTTGGGAGCAAAACGTGAACTCTGAGGAAAGGATGCAGCAGAAATAAACAGCAGAGCCTGCACTAGCTACTTTAAGGAAAAACTAGAGATGGTTGTAACTATCCCATCCAAGCAAACAACAATATGACAATGAACAAAATATGTGACTCCACAGCCACTCCTCCTTCTTTCTTGTAACACTGAATAATGAAGATCTATGCCATCATATCATTCTATTAGACAATCTGTATCATTGGTTATCATACCAAGGGAAGGGGCAGATGTGGTGACACATCAAAGAAAATTTGGAGAGGCAACTATGTTCTCATGCCCACCTGGTGGCAGGAAACAAAATGTTCATGAAGTACCTCTACTACTCCTCTGCCTGCTTTCACTGCTGTAGCACTGCTAGTCTGCAAGACAGAGTATAAAAATCCCAGGTTTTCTCTTTAGCAATGAATTCTCTCTCAAAGCTAATTCAGGAGAAATTCCACTGATATGAATGATGGAGAGAGAGACTCTTTGGTAATTATTCAGATGAAGGACTAGATATATAACTGAGTTCTGCTGATAATCCATTGGCAAGAACTACAGAAGAAAGGAAGCCTCCTCAGAACATGGATGCGTTTATTCTGGGACCAATTAAGAAGGAAAGCAGAAGAGCAGAAAATCAAATGCAGTAATTAAACTAGCCAGAAGGGAAGTTTTGCCCAGCCCTGAATGTCCTGAAATTGTTGTACTACAATTTCCCTCATTCTCATTCATGGTACTCTATAAACAAATGTGATAAGTGCTTCCTGGAGATCTAAGGTTGGGAAATGGTCAAGTGGAGAAAACAGCATAAGGGAGAGTGTTTTGGAGATATCTCTGCAAAGACGGACTATGCTCAGACAGATATACAATGCAGACAATTAATTGCAGCAATTCTTATGGAATCAGTAAATTCCATAAACTATTGTGGACAGGTCCTCCTTCATCTTTTCTCTGAATGGGGATAATAGTTATGGAAATTATATAGCACATCACTCCATGCAAAGGGAAAACATCATAAGGATATCCCTGATATCAGACTTTTTGAGATTGTGTATGGGCAGCCCAGGAGGCTTCACGATGATGGAAAGAGATGGTACAGAAAGCAGAAGCAAGATACCCTTCACCTTCTACTTACACTGTATGTTCAAAAACAGCCAAGTGAATGAATTTTTCAAATATCCTGAGAATAAGGTAGAAAAACAAAATATACTTTGCAGGGGAAGACACCTTCTAAAAATCACGAGGCTGCTTTTGGCACATTATTAATTTTTAACAAAAATTGTGTAATAGGAAGTTGCATGGGTTCAAAACTAAGCAAAGCACTTGGATGGGAGACTACCAGAGAAACCCAGGACTGTAAGCTAAACTGAAAAGTTGAACCCCCCCCCCCGAAAAATATCCTGACAATCCATTTCTGTCAGTGCTGCCAAGAAGCAATATGGACATGTCTATGTAGTCAACCAAGAGTTAAACTCAAGAGTTAACTCAAGTGTGCCTTTATCTCTCTTTCTTTTATTCAAAACTTGAAATGAAAATCCATCTTCATCACTCTCTCCTCCCCCCATCACCCCCACCCCAAGCTTTACATTATTAGCATTGAAGGATAATATTTGCTGGTCTGAGGCTATAGCCTTTTGAATATAGATATCAAACCATTGTTGAGCTGGATCAATGATTCGTTTATGAAAACATTTTTGCATTCCTCAAAAATTATCACCCCTGTTTTAACTATCCAACCTCCCAGTGGACATTCAGAAGTTATAAAACAGTTCATTGACCAGTGATGCATGTTTCAGGAATTTGTTTATAACATCCTAGGCATCGTTGTGCATCAGCACACAACGATGGACTTTAAATGCACATCAGTGCACAGTAATGAGCTTTAAAAAGAGTCTTTTAATGAGCATTAGTGTACAGCAACAGCCTAAAAAATGAGTCTTTTAATTCTGCATTTGTTTTAAAAGGCAAGCATTTATACACATCAGCACACAGTGAAGTGGGTTTAAAAAAAGTCTTTTAACATGTATTTGCATATGCATCAGCTCACAGCAGTAAAGCTGAGAAGAAGCAAATATATATGTACAGCTGAAAGGTAGGAGTTTTCTTATGCTGACCTTTCCATACACTTCACAGCAACAGATTCTGCCTAGAAAATCAAACACCATGAAAATTCAGCACAAAACTACTACAGATTTTAGGTTCATCTCTATATCCACTCCCCAATATTTATCACTAGTATTCTTCTATGGGCCCAGACACAAAAATATACTTTTTAAGTAGGAAAACCAGTAACTACAGTGGGTAATACACATAAGACACCTACAATTATTTATTATTAAGGCAGTTATTCATTATTATTATTATTATTATTATTATTATTAATTATTCACACACCGAGCACTCATACATTCCAAGATGCTATTCCATATGGGAATTAAACAAAATTTACTACCTTGAAACAAAGTTGCAAAATGAGGGTATGATCCCACTAGGAAGAATCACTTTGAGACTTCCATTGATTTAAGTGAAGGAATTAATATCTTTGTTCAACTTTTGCTGGAACTTTCATATCCTGTATACCTATAGATGTGTATAAGCAGAGGCTAGACAACCATCTGTTTGGGATGCTTTAATTCATATTCCTGCTCTAAGCAGGATGAATTAACTGCCCCCTTTCAACTCTGTGACTATAAGATTCTTATGTCTGAGCTCCTATTTTTCATGGTATATGAGATCCAGCTGTCATCTTTCTTCTAGCATAAGCCTCTCTATGAAGTCAGAGAGTTTACTTAAGTTGCAGGGTGGTAGAATCCCTGACTCTTGAGATTCTGGAATTGCTATAGGTTGTAGTGTCTGCATCTTCACAACATGAATCCACTGATTATCAGGTTGGAAATAGATAGACTGAGGCCAGCCCAACTAAGGTCAGCACCATATAACTCTGTTGCCCAAGGCAAGACAACTAATCCATTTCAAATATGGCGCCAAAATGAGCATTAGCTTTTGGACAAAGTCTTTTACTGAAACTGAGGACAACTGGTCATCTTAGATGCAGGAAGCCTATAACACACACACACTTCTCCTTCAGCTCTGCCCCATCACTCCCTCTGCTGTTTACAGCAGCTGCATCACTCTGTCTAATAGTAGGATTGGGATGAATGGGACCAGCTGCCTCATCCAAGCAATGCTTGGAAATACAAGTTGTGTCAGCTTTTCATCCAAAACTCCGACTATTATGGACTGAGACCTCTCAAAACACTCACCTCATGAGGTTTGCAGTATTCTTTTGTGATATTTGGGCTGATTTCCAATGTGTGTCTTCCACAGGTGCTATGGGAGTCTCTTGTTTTCCACCACTGGAATCTGCCTCAGGATTTCTGTGATTGTTTGGAATGCTGGCCAATTTATACTATAAAGTAAAATGGGGGCAGGGGGATTCTCTTCATTGTATTGTTTCTTACTTTTAAAATGGAAGCCACCCAGAGTTGTCTGGGAGTTGGGTGGCCTCTAAATCCAAATAAACAAACAACAGCTTTGGCTTGGAAAAAAATTGTTGGCAAGCCAAATAAATTCTTCCTGAGCTGAATCCAGTTGCAATTTTGTGGAGACAATCTAGCCTTCTTTTTTTTTTTCTACATAGTTGCCTCCCCTTTTTGTCCTGGTGGGCACATTTGGAATTTTGAGAACGTGTTGCAGGTGGTCTCCTAAAATGGCAGAAGTGAGAAGCTTTCCCATTTGCAAAATGACAGCCAGGTGCTCATTTGTGCTAATCCAATATATAGTGCAAAATTACATGAAGGGAGGCAGTCATCAGAGATGTGTTTGGGATGAGGAGGGTTTGGGGTTTTTTAATTGTAATATACTTACTTGGGGCTTCCATTACAGTTTCTAGCTATTTCCCATCTCAAAATGGCAGGAAACTGTGCCTTTACTTTTCAGCAACCAGTGGGCTTTCCAGGGCCATTAAAAGGGAATTAAAAGGTCACATAACTCTGGGACTAAGTTGCCAGTCCCAGTTTAAGGGCAAACACTGGGGAACAGAAAGCATGCATTCCATTTCACTACAAAGGGGGGAAAGAAAAGAACCACCAAAACTATCCAATCAACATTCTGTTATTAGACAAAGCAAAATGCTTCACAAGACTGCAGTCACTTCTCATCCCAGCACCTAACAATATGGTAAGCAGCACAACATTACAGCGTCTTGACTACTGTAATGCACTGTACATGGGGCTGACCTTGAAAAGTATCCAGAAGCTTCAGTTGGCTCAAAATGCAGCAGCCTGCATAGTTTTGTGCAAGTCTAGATTTGCCCATGTGTCACCTCTCTTGAGGGAGCTGCATTGGCTGCCGATTTGCTTCCGGCAAATTCAAGATGCTGGTTATCACCTTTAAAGCCCTATATAGCTTGGGGCCAGGTTATTTGAAGGACCTCCTTTTCTCAGTTTCATCTGCTCAACCCACCAGATCAGGGAGGCAGAGTATGTTACAAGTCCCCCCTATTAAGGAGGTCCATCTAGTGGGATCAAGAAGAAAAGCCTTCTTCATGGTGGCTCCCTTCCTGTGGAACATCATCCCCTCAGAGATAAGACTGGCCCCCAGCTTGATGCTCTTCCGCAAGGCCCTGAAGACATGGTTTTGCCAGTGGACCTGGGGATCCCAGGTTGATCCAGAGCCCATCAAACGCCTAGTGTAAATGGGTTGTTGTCACCAGGAAGGTGAGGGGGTGTAGTGGGTTTTGTATCTGGGATTTTTATTCCTGTAAGCTACCCGGAGTCACCATGAGTGAGTTGTGGCCAGATAAATTGCTTAAATCAATCAATCAATCAATCAATCAGTCAGTCAATCAATCCTGGCCTGATTTGGCATTCAATGTCCCCAGCAATAAGAATAAGACACCAATATGAGATCTGAAGTTCCTGTGGCAGAAAGAAGGTTTGTGAAGGAACTGTTAGTAGCATTTCTTAGCCCCTTTGCCATCTTGGGCCTATCATATCTTTCACACAGGTAGCCATGTTCAACCAATCATGGCATAACAGGATTGGCATATCTAAGGAAAAAGGAGGGTGAAGGAAAAGAGGGTGAATGTAAAAGAAAGGTGTGAATATTTTCCAAAAAGTGTTGAAAAACACATTTTCAAAGAAAGGCACTTTCTAAGGCTGCTGCAAATAATGGTTCAAAAAAATCAGCGAGTAATTTCAGCTCAGCTCAAATTCAAAGGATTTCCATGAACAATTCTATGAGGTTCCATTTCCATTCATTTCCATTTGATTTAGAATACATATTTTTATTTGATATCGTAGTTACAATGGATATGGTTGAGAATTCTTAAGTTATTAGAAGTTATATTCAGTTAGATTTCTGGGTTTGCCACCTGATATCATGTTACCATATTACCATTGCTTGCATTTTATATTGGAGAGGTTTAAAAACTAAGGCAGACAATTACGTTGACTAAAATATTTTACTAGTTAACAGTCCATGGCTGGATTGCACGTCTCACTTTTTCACTGCTCGCCTATACCGTTGACGTCTGAATAAAATAAACATAAAATAATCATTGTTATTTTGTCTGACAGTTTCATGAAATGGCCACAGAAGCCTCAGTGTGAAAAAGAAAAGAAAAAAAAGGTAATTCCTTCAGAGTTTGATTACCCATCACCTATTAACCTGACATCCAGCGTTTGGGCTTAAAATCTCTAAATTACAGAGCAATCTAGGCTCTTCCATTGATCCATAAAAGCAGGCACTTAGCAAAATCTAAAGACAGGTAGAAGCTGCTCAGAGCACATGATGGGTTGCCTTTTCAAGATCTCCACTGAGGCATGCAAAAATCAACATATGCTGGGGGAGCCGCACTGGGTACTATTTGTACAAAGTAACACAGCAGTGACCTGAAGCAATAAAAATATCTTTAGATTTAAACTCCAAGGACCCTCTGCTGCATATCAATAGCAATGAGAACAGCAAAAATAGACATGTATTATTTATAGGCCTATTTATAAAAAACTAAAATACCTGGCTGCAGAACTATTTTCTCTGAACTGAATTGCTTTTTATTCGAGCACATTGTGCAGTTTTATGTGGTACGAAGGAATGTCCATTAAGGAAAGGAGTTGCAGGCAAGTGCTAGATCTGCATCCCCAGAAGCGCTTTCTCAGAAATGAATCTGATGTGCTCTAAAGCTCTAATTCCTAGTGCTAAACAATCTGTATGTGAAATTAAGAACAAGGAGAGCCAGTTTGGTGTCATGGTTAAAACACCAGGCTAGAAACCGGGGAAACTGTGAGTTCTAGTCCTGCCTTAGGCATGAAGCCAGCTGGCTGACCTTGGGCCAGTCTCTCTCTCTCAGCCTTAGGAAAGAGCCCATGGCAAATCTCTTCTGAAATCTTGCCAAGAAAACTGCAGGGACTTGTCCAGGCAGTTGCCGAGAGTTGAGAGAGAGAGAGAGAGAGAGAGAGAGAGAGAGAGAGAGAGAGAGAGAGAGATAGATAGATAGATAGATAGATAGATAGATAGATAGATAGATAGATAGATAGATAGATAGATAGATAGATAGGAGAGAGAGAGATGATAGACAGATGATAAATAGGCTTAAAATTGCACTAAAACTATGGGCGCGCACACACACACACTTCTGTATGGATACACATACACATAACTGCACACTATTTTCACCTATATGCATGTTCTGTACATTCTTTCTCTATGTGTGTGTATGTGGGTGTGGGTGTGTTTGTATGAACCACACATTTATTACTTATATTAATGTCTTTCTTTTGCTTGGAGAACATCATTGCAATTTTTTTTAAAATGTAACTTTTAAAGTATAATTATATTTTGGTTCAGGTAATATTTATGATTTGTGAATGAGGTTAGTTCCCATTACAATATGAACCCCAAACAAAGTTTTCCCTCATCCCTATCCCTGTGTTAATTCAGCAAAATATGAAACACATTTCTGATCCATATGTTTCTAAAATGTATGGAAGTTAATTTCTACATGTCTGGACTTTATGCACTGAGGCAACATCTGTTAGGAGGAACCAGATGTGTTTCCTTAAGAAAATCTGCTCACAGACTTCCAGTAAAGTAAATAAATTTTACTCTGCTATTCTGTATACTGTGCTTTTTAAAGTTTATCTTCTTTTGTGCAGCAAAAAGAGTATGCTTACTCCTAGAGATTATCTATAACTTCCTCATCCTTTACATCAATTTCAGTAATTTTATTCAACCATTTTGTTGTTGTTTTGCTATTTTTTTAGATTAAGTAACTTGCAAGTGTAACTTTGTTTCATTTAATCTTTAAACCAGAAACAAGTAAGATGATTGATGTACCTTCTTGATTATTTGATTTGAAGTCCAAACAGATGTTGGTAACATAATAGGTTTATTTAGCAAGCTTCCACGAAGGGCTCCTAACAGTAGGCCAGCAGTAAAATTTCATCTAATTCAAATTCAAGGGAATGAGGGAGGGAAAAATATGGAGGCTGGCTTGACTTAATATATCACAATTCAATGCTGGTGTGCAACTTGGGGATCCTTCTGGCCTCACAGCTACTGCTCAAAGAGCAGGTGGTAGCTGTGTCCAGGAGGCCCTTTGCACAGGTTCATCTCATGTGCCATTTGTACTCTTCCCTCAACTGGGAGGCCCTTCAGACAGTCACTTATGCCCTGGTCACCTCACATTTGGATTATTGCAATGTGCTCTACAAGGGGCTCCCCTTGAAGACCACCCAGAAGCTGGTTCAAAATACAGCAGCGTGAGCAGTAACAGGCACCTCTCAGGGTGCCCATATGTCACCACTGCTATGCAAGATACATTGGCTTCCAAGTGAAATTGAAAGTGCTGGTTATTACCTATAAAATCCTGTATGGCATAGAACCTGGATATCTGAGAGACCACTTATCTCCAACTGTTTCTGCCTGTCCAATACTTTCCAGCAGAGTCGATGTTCTCCAGATCCTCTCCATTAAACATTGCCATCTTGTTGGACCTAGGAAGCATGCCTTCTCTGTTGCGGTCCCCACCTTCTGGAATGGCATCCCCCCAGAGATAAGGACGGTGCCCCCTCTCCTGGGGTTCCGGAAAGTTTTGAAAACCTGGCTTTGGTGCCAGGCCTGGGGTTGATGTTTATTATTTTTTCAATGGTCCCTGTTTTATTTTGTTGTTTTTGCTGTCCATTAGATTATTTTAATCCGGGTTGTCTGTGTGATACAATCTTTTTAGCTGTTTTTATATTTTCCTTAGTTTTGTACACTGCCCAGAGTCCACTGGAGTTGGGCAGCCAATAAATTAAATTAAAAAATAAATAAAACAAATAGAGAATCTAGCAGTGCCAAAATTCATCACTGTGTTTTCCAAGGTGTCATAATAATCAAACAGGTAAGGAATTTTATTTAACCTTCATCCTAGTTCAGTGTTTCTCAACCTCAGCAACTTTAAGATGTGTGGACTTCAACTCCCAGAATTCTGGCTGGGGAGTTCTGGGAGTTGAAGTCCACATATCTTATAGTCACCAAGTTTGAGAAACACTACCCTAGATAGCTAAATCTACTCATAAAATTGCATAGGCCTAAGCACTGTAATACCACCTAATCCATATTCTCAAACACTGTTGTGGTTTAATTTTGAAGTTCCATATACCCAACAGGTCAAATCAGAAGTCTGGGTTTGGGGGCTGCTTGGTGAAGATGAGTGGGAGCAAACAGTTGATTAGGATAGGGATGGGGTTGTATGGAAAGGTGAGTTTCAGGATCTCATGTTCCCAAATAACATAAATACAGCCTTAGTAATGTTAATGTCAATTAGCCTTAAAAACCATTTAAGCTGCATTAAATCTGTAACAGTCAAATGTAATTGCACTGCTATAATGTTTTATTTTATACACCTTCTCAAGAAACAAAGCAGACTCTTACCATTTGTAAAAGCTGTAGCTACTGAACTATCTTTCTGAGTCCCATACTCGGCTAGGAGACAGATGACTCTGTAGCATTTATCCTCAAATCCCCAAACCCTTTTGCATATACTTTTCTGTACTTACAAAGGATCTTTCCTACCAGTCAGAAACTGATGAGATGGGGAGGATTTTCTGATGATTCAACTAGCTGACAACAGTGCCATCTTGTGTTATACTTTGCCAGCCAGTATATATTTTATACATGTCTCTGTGTATGTGTATACACACACAGACACACACACAAATTTAATGTAAAAGCACATTAAGGAGACCATTTGATACATGTCAGTGATACAAAATACTTTATTTATAGCACAATAATTAATAACTGCTCTTTATTGTTAGTTATTTTCCTTCTGTTGGATTTGTGTTTACTGGTGACATGTGAGCAATTCAAAGATAGCAACAGGGAACTTCTCAGAAAGCTTATGTGGATATACTTTGATGGAGCTGCAAATCAATATTACTTTCTAAATTTTTAATGTTTGCTCTGTGCATAATGCTGCAAATAAAATAAGCTCATCTGGAAAGACTATTCTTCATTGTTGTGTGCATGTCATTTCAACAAAATTGCTAACTACCGACTATAGATATGGCCTTAAAAATGTCTAGACTAATAAATCAAGACCAGAATTTGAATAACCTCTAGTGGCAGGTAATTTTTCAGAACTTCCAAACTCTTACTGTAGTTCTAACAATGACTAAATTGGTGAAAGTGGGAGGAAAGGTGGGAGGAGAAGAGTCACAACAGTGAATTACAGATGGAAAAAGAAAATCAGAGATGGAGTTGCATCAGAGTATCTCTGTCTTCAGTGAAGTAAAATGCAAAATGGTGGGATTTATTAGAGGTGGATACAATTTGCACAGCACATGCCAGAACTGAAAACCGTTTTGAAATCTTTACAGTGTAATCCAGTGACAGATTTTCAAGATGCTTTGAAGGTAAAATTGCTTCATGCCAATTTGAATACTTCTGTTGATGTGGAAAAAATGTTTGTGGCTGTCCCGTCTTCCTCATACTGTTTTAATCTTTGCCCATTTAAACTAGCCAAAGAGGGCTTGACTGAGTGGATCCATGATGGGATAGTACCATAAATCTTAAGGGGAATGCCTATCCCCCATCATTTCTACCCATTCCATAACAGTGGGCGTGATTCATAACCCATCCATTAAGCAATGTTATTTGACAGGACTTAGGAAGTGCCCTTTCTCCATTTGTGACACCAGCCCATGGAAGTTCAGAATGCCAGAACCCTGCAAGCCTTTAAATGATATTTGAAAGCCATTTTTTCCCCCTTAATCTCTGGGATAGGTTGGAGTGTGTCCATCTGGTATGCAGTGTCTGTTTTGGTTGGGGTATATGTTTGTTCCACACAGTTATGTTCACTCTTTTTTGTTTGCTTTTAGTTACTGTATCCAGAGTCAGTGCTGAGTAGGACAACCAGAGAAATCTAAATTATGATGGAATGAATGAATGGTAAAGGAAGTGGTCGTTTGCTGAAGAACCCTTTCTGGATTCAGAGTATTTCATGAACCAATCACAAATACCCATTTTCTGGGCAAGTTCCTTGAGAAGGTAGGGCTTGCAGGTAGCTGCATATGTTCTTGGGAGAACTTGATCATCTCACCCCCTTTCAATCTGAATTCAGGCCTGGTTGAGATAGCATCCACCATAGTTGCCCTGAAGGCTGCCTCCTGGGGAGAGAGACAGAGGAAATATCACTGTATTGATTCTGCTCATTCTCTCAGCAACTGTTAATATCATTGGCACTGGTGTACTTTCTTGAGATAGGGGTTGGAGGCTGTATTCTATGGTGTTTCCACTCCTACGTGCAGATACAATTTCAGAGACTAATATTGGATGACTATAGTTCTACACTTGACAGTCACTGGACATCTATAAGAACCTCTTGGAAGAAGTAATGAAGAACTTGTGGGGTAGATGTCACCAATATGTTAATGGCACTCAGCTGCACTTTTCTATAACACCAGAATCAAAAGAGATTGCACATGTTCTGAACCATTGCTGAATACAGTGATGAGGTAGATGAAAACTAATATACTAAAACTGAATCCTGATAAAATGGAGACTTTGTGGGTAAGTGGTATCAGATCTCAGGAACTGGCTAGTTTGCTATCTGAATGGAGTTATGCTCCCTAAGAAAAAGTAGATGCATCGTTTGCAAGTGTCCCTAGAATATGACTGTCATTGAAGGCCTAACTGAGCTTTGCATGTAGCAATGCCTTTTACCAGTTTGTGTTTGGGTTAGTATACTAACTACTCCCTTTTGTGGATAGGCACAAAAGGCTAGGTACAGTGGCTAATCCAGTGGTTACTGTAATATGTTTTTTGTGAGTCTCCCCTTGAGCTTGATTGGGAAGCTACAGAATGTGGCCACCAAGTTGCAGAATGGGACATCTAGCTATACACGTTAGACTAATTCTAAGCAATTGCATCAGTGCCAATTAGGTAATCAAGCCAAACTCCAAGTTTTGCTTTTTATTTAACCAATGTGGAATCTGAGAAGTAGCCTGCACTGCTACAGACTGGAACAATGCACACCTTGAAAATAATTCAGAAAGGTTGAATATGGTACAGTATATTTAGACCGTTTAAACTGTTTTAATCTATTTTTGTATTTAATCATTGTTCACAGACTGCTTCAGGATTTGTAATAATGGAAAACCATATACAACTTTCATAAGGCATAGATCGCTTACACAATACAACAGTTTTCACTCCCCCAGCCCTCAGAAGCAGTTTCACCACAATCCTTGGATTACTGACCCTACGTTTCTAAAGAGAGACTGTCTTCAGAATGGATCTGCTTCTGCTGCAGTTGAGTAGAGGTACATCAGGTCATCTGCCTCGTAGAGACAATGGTGGGAGATTACGAGAAGGGAGAGACAATTTGGCAGTGGCACAAATGCTACATGTGGAAGATTGATTAGATTGCAGATCTCCTTTTAAAAAGGAGGAGACAGGAAAATATGCTCCCAGCTATGGCTCTTTACCTATTATATCCAGGGACAGTGTCACAGCTAAATGCCCCCCCAGGTCCCTACCTAGTCAGAGATGAGCAGGGGCATCCACAGGGGCATCAAAACGTCAAGGTGGTGGCCACAACCCTCTGATCAAAGCCCTGCCCTTATACTCCCAAGCTCTTCCTAGTTGGGGAGCTGTCTCCAAGAAGGTCTGCTTCCTGGCATCCCTTTTCCTGACTTTTTCCCGAAAGAGGGATCCTCAGGCTGCCTTCTTGGCCTGCCTAGAGAGGGCATGCAACTTCAACCTGTGTCAGAGCACCTCAGAAGTAAATCTATGATAAGAAAAATTGGTTGGACAGTTTCTCTGAACTTTTCCCAGGATAGAACAAATTCTCCACTAGTTGCTCAAGTGCAGCACTCTCCCTTCGCAATGAAAATACCCACACAGCTGAAAAATGTACTGGGAGGAATTCCTCAGGAAGTTTTCAGTTGTTATTTAATTCAATAACAAGAAGCCAGGTGTAGTGTACTGGGTTATTATTATTAGTCGTATGTGTGATCTCGTATTGTTACCTGATTATCCTAGCTCGCCTGCATAAGTTTTAATTCTTGCAGAGTCACTGAAATTTGTTCTTCTGGAGGTGTCAGAAAAGCAAGCAGCAGGAAAACATGATTTTGACTCAAGTGTCTTTTATCTGATTGGTTGAAAAGACACACCAGGAAGGCTGCAATCTGCTAGAAAAAGTACTGAACAATAAAGAAAACACAGCTGCACACATGGTTTGGGCATCTTGAAGTGAAATCAGAGCAGAAACACCATGTTCCACTGGCAACCATTTCTCCAAAAACTTTCTCCTTTCTGAACAAATTGTACAAGCAAATCCATAAGACTGAATGGGTGTATGGTGATAATTAATTCTAGGCATTAGATTCAGGATCTCCTAATTCCCGATCTTCTGCACTCTTTAGATATACACATTTCTGTAGGATTATAGGTATTACTTCCTAGAAGTAGATGAGAATTTCATTCACTAATATTTGCATGTTTCTTTATAAATGATATGGAAAAACCTTGAAATTTTAAAAATTCTAAATGTGAACAAACTGGTGTGATGAAAACTGGTAGGAAAAAATACACAACCATTTCTCTGCTAGCTCTAGTCCCATTGGTCACAATTCCCCTGGCCATTGGCTTATCAGGCACCAGTAGCAGCAGACAATCGCAGGCTTCTTAGATTGCCCAGAAATATTTCTCATGGGATGGTGAGAAAAAAAAACTGCCCATTACCTGCTGGAAAGATTCCCATTATCTAGTGCTAGTGGGTCTTTCAAGTACCTAGTCCAAGTTTCCAAATGCTGATGGCTGGCCTAGATGTTGCCCAACCATACAGCTATTGTATATTTGATGGAATACCCTATAATAAGGATGGAGGAATCTGTCAATATTGCTTTTGTTCACATTTAGAATTTTTAAAATTTCAAGGTTTTTCCATATCATTTATAAAGAAACATGCAAATATTAGTGAATGAAATTCTCATCTACTTCTTCTAGGAAGTAATACCTATAATCCTACAGAAATGTGTATATCTAAAGAGTGCAGAAGATCTGGAATTAGGAGATCCTGAATCTAATGCCTAGAATTAATCATCACCATACACCCAACAAAGTTCTCTAGGCAGATTAAAATGTAAAGTTTCCATCAATGAAACTTGACTCCTTTATAGATAGATTGATTAATTGACTGATTGATTATGTGCCATCAAGTCATTTTCACCTCCTAGCGACCACATAGATAGATTTTCCCCACGAGACTTTATAGATATATACGTTTAATTTAATTTATTTAAGCAAATAAATATGTTAGAGGTTGTAGCATATTGGCTTCCTATTATTTTTCTGCAAGAATTGCTTTGATACTTTTGGAACTTTTAATGTTTTAAAATGTGATCTGCCAGGAAGTTCTTCTTCATTCCTTGTCGATCATACAGTCTTGTCTGGTTTCAGCTTATTCCAGCTCATTTGCTCCTGTGTATGTATATCATTTTCTCTGGGTTTTTCTTGATTACTGTCACTTCTGCTTCTCTCAACTTGGTGTCACTTATGACACACATTTTCACTTCCTGACCCCCTTCACAGTGTCTTTATATGGGTAAGTTTTCCTGGTCTTTGCCAAGAAAAAATGAGATGAAGAATAAAATAAATGAATAAAAATGCATCAGAATTCTAAAATGTATAATGTTTGATTGCATATTTCTGAACCATACTTCCTCCTGTTCCATCAGTGTGGTTTTCTAAAATTAGCTAAGCTGTTTTCTCTTTTCTCTTATCTGAGCTTAACTCTTAAACATGCTATTGTGTTTTGCTGTATACATTTTTGTTGACTACCTTGAACACACCAGTGGGATGGCAAGATATGCCCTTGTTGTCCAGTTTCTCAGTAATACAGGTCATGTCACTGATGACAGACACATATGAATCTACCTTGATAGGCATCTATAGCCACTCCTGGAATTTCTGGAGAGATCTTGTGGATTCTTACTGTATGTTCTTCTTGTAACAATTGCATATTCCGAATGCATAGATAAATCTTACTAATGAATCTCTACTGCACACAAAGAAGGACTGAACATTGTTTTTGGAATAGCCTATCCAGCTATTTGTAAATTCAGTCTCTTCTAAAAAATGCACACAGGGTCTAATGGTTTGGGGAAGCCTATATTTTATGGCAAATAAAGGTACATTTAGATTAAACCATAGTCTTTTTGCTTGAAGGAGAAAATTGCTATGTACAAACTCTGACTTTTGAAATAAACTCTCAGTGGGAAGAAAGAATCACTGATGAGCAGAGGAAGATGATAAAAAAAATTGACATGCTAAAAATGAAACATGTAAACTGAAACCAAGCAAATGGCTACAAGAACCAGCAGTCCCTAAAACATTGGGGACTAATTTCTAACAAACCATTAGCAGTGTGGGGAATTGTCAAACATTATTAAACGTAATTTGCCACATCTGTTTTATTAGGGAATTCATTTGGCACATACGTTATTGTCATTATACAGTATTGGGGATTTTTGCTAGAGTTGCTGTTATCATTTTGTAAAGCTGATGTACATACACACAGTCTTGTCTCACAGATCTCTGCATTCATTCTTACTAGTGTCATGCAAAAAAATGCTTTTCTTTAACCAGGTCTAATTTTATTTGATGAAGAAAAAATTTGTTTAAACCATTTTCAAACAAAAAGAGGATGATGTAAATGTCTCATGGGTGGAGTGTGATTTTTAAAACATTTATGTAGTCTCCTTGAGTGCCTGCCAGGAGGAACTTCTTTTGTGAGGCTTTTTCAAGCTGGAAAGTCTAGGCAGCCAGGGAGGTTTTAGAAGGATGGAAAAATATGGAGTAGAGAGCATAACAATTCCGGCAGCTGTGATAAGAATGAAGTATAAAAACCAATGTCTTTTTCACAAGAGAACAAAAGTTTGAGAATTTGCAAGATTTAATTCAAAAAAATAAATCACATAGTTAGCCCCATTTCCAAATATCCCTGACAAAATTCCATTCCCCTATAAAATTCTAATTGAAGAAAACTCTGGAAAATACTGTGGACAGCCAAGAAAACAAACAAATGGATCATCAAATAAATCAACCCAGAGTTCTTACCTGAGGCACAAGTAACCAGGTTCAACTTTGGATACAATATGCGAATACCTAGCTCTCTGGAGAAGGCTGTAATACAAGGCAAGGTGGAAGAAAAAAGAAGAAGAGCACGAGCAGCAGCAAGCTGGATGGACTCAGTTACAGTGGCGATTAGTGCACCATTGGGAGACTTGAAAGAACAGGTTAGGGACAGATTGCCTTGGAGAAAATCTATTTATGTGGTCACTAGGAGTCAAAAACTACTTGATGGCATATAATCAATCAATCCATCCATAAAATCCTAAACACAATCCCATCTCCCCCTCCTTACCTCCCAATGTACTTGGTGGCAAATGAAAGGCAGTAGTAGTAACACTATAATCTTTACTTTCCCCTTCACCCATCCCTCTTGCCCTTTGTCAGGATATCTAAAAGGAAATTTCAACAGCAACCTCCAAAGGTCTTTGAATTCTGGAGCCTTCTAAAACTACATTCACTTAGTTTAGTTTCCTGGTCTCCAGTATCCACTGACAACCAATAGAAGGAATTAAGCATGGTGATGCTGTTGATACTGACCTGCCGCGGGCAGGCGGGCAGGCAGGAAACAAAAAGTAATTAAATACACACACATACACACATGCGCGCGCACACACACACAGACAAACACATACACCCAAAAGACCAGGCTCAAATCTCAGAATATGTGAACTAATCTCATACTGGGGTGGTGTTTTTCTAATTGATTAATCTTTTTCTGCTGTTAATTTGGGACAATTTATGTATGCATATATGCATTGTGTTTTATGTGCTTCCATGTGCAAGTGCATCTTATGTATGCTAGTTATGGCAAAATTATCATGTATCAGTACACTACATGTATTTTCTTGTTGTTGGGATGCAGGAAACTTTATATTAGTTCACAAGGTAATTTCTACCTTAGAGATTATAGCTTGCATAGAACAGCATTAGCATGTTTGGCTTAAACTAGACCTTGGTTGCACTTTGTGGTACACTGGCCAAAATGTGCTGAACTTTCTGTTCTCAAGTGGTGCTGCATGTGGCACAGTGATGACTAAGGCTGTCAACCTGTTCTAAATCTTCTCTGTCTTACTAAAAAACATTGTATAAAAGTTTTGATTGACTAAAGCCATGATGAGCATCAGAGGACAAAATCTATGAACCCATCTGATGAAGTCCATGGAATGGGAACAATTGTTTGCTGGAACATAAGAAGAGTAAATGATAAAGAGCAGAAATTAACAAATAAAATGAAAGGGGAAAAATATACCTTGTGGGTCTGTAAAACAAAGGAAAAGGGGAAAGATATAACAAATCTGAATAAAGGTGGTCTGATCTTATAAACTGGAGCTCCTTGAACACATGCAGGGAAGTAAAGGCATAAGATTAATTATGAATAGACAGACTAAAATATATATCAGAAAGTATGAATGGTGTCATCTAGCTTGTTCTGGGTGCATATGAATATAGGAATCCTTAAGTTGGGGATAGTTATATGTTACACCAAAGTGATTTGTGATAATAGCAGAACCAAGGATGAGTTTTGAGGTAAATTGTTCTACATGAATGCAATTTAAGGAGTAAAATTATTCTATTAGGTGATGTGAATGGATGGGTAAAACAAGATGAGAAAATGCAGGAAAAGTGATTGGCCATTCAGAGATCCAAGAATGAATGAGAATGCCTGTTTGGTGAGTATCTGATTAGGAAGGTCTGTTCCAAATATGTGGCTGAATCATGTCTTTTCATGAGTACACATGGAAAAAGAATTAATGCAGATCTAAAAGAATGATTGATATTATTTTTTATAAAAGTTCAGAGAATTGGTGAAGGATGCAAGGATGATGAGAGGTTCAGAATGTGGGAGGGATAGACAATTATTTGGTAGCATCAAGAGTGGATGTAGCGGAATGGACATGGAAACAAAGGAAAGAAGGAAAAGAAACTAGAGTAAAAAATTTAAAAATTGCATAAAGAATTCAAAGATTTTCCCACAAAATGAATGAAATCTGGATGCAAGGAAAGAGGATGTGGAAGTTGCTTGAACAAAGTGAAAAGAATTATGTTATCAAGTGTCATTAAAGTGAACGGAGCTATTGCATTGGGAAGTATGAAAAAGGATACTTGGTGGAATGATGAAGTGAAAGAGGCTGTGGATGAGAAAAAATGCATATAAGAGAATGTTATCACTGCAAAAATGAAAATGAGGAAAAGGTTGTGGAATCTATACATAGAAGAAAAAAAGTTGCAAAGAATGTAGTCAAACAGAGCAAGGAAAAAATAAAAAAGGTAGTGAAAATGGAAAAGGATTTTGGGGAGCAGTTTCCTCATAACAATGCTAATTTTAAAAATATTTTAGAATCAGGTGAAGAGGGCTAAATAAGGAGGCTCCAGCAAAGTGCACAGAATTACAAATAGAAATAATGAAATTATTTGGGACAAAACCAAAATGAGGGAATCTTGGAACTAATATTTCGGAGATTTGTATAGAATCGATAGTGCTATATCAAAGAATGAAACTGCAACAAATGCTATAAATGTTAATGTTCAGTTAATTAAAAGTTATAAATAATGTAAGAATATTCAAAAATTGTAAGATTGGAGTTATAGATGGTGTTATTGGAGAAATGTTAAAATATGCAAAGGAAGCAGCCATAAATGGAAGGCTTAGCAAATGGTTCAACACTGAGCAGGGAGTAGGGACTAAGACAAAAAAAGTCCCACTGGTTGTTTAGTGTATTTATGAATAAATGTGATATGTTAGCGTTAGCTCCTGAAGAGTGCCTGGACAAGTCCCGGCAGTTCTCTTGGCAAGATTTCAGAAGTGATTGCCTCCTTCCCAGGGCTGAGAGAGAGTGACTGGCCCAAATCACCCAGCTAGTTTTGTGACTGAGGCAGGAGTAGAACTCTCAGTCTCCTGCTGTCTAGCCTGGTGCCTTACCCACTACACCAAACTGGCTCATCATAGCAGTGGCCTGAAGTATTTTAACTATCAGCCTCTTTAGAAGCTCCCCCTGGCAAGTGGCATGTGGATGAAATGAACTGACAGATAAATAGCTGGCTCTCTTAAAGGACTTTTTAGAAGAGATTAGACTAATCCTTTCCAAAGTTTTGATATCTAGGCCATGGGGTTAGTTTGATTGTCTGGATTTGGTTGATCTGCTCTTTGAACAACAGGAGCACTTGCAAAATAGCTGACTTTGGTCTTCCTTGGTTGGCACCTCCAGCAAGGCAAGGATAAAGAAGAGGATTAATGTTGTGAGGAAGTATCAAGAGGTTTTTAAATTCTTTCCTCCTACAAGGGTACTTCGGGGGCATGGAAAAGAATTACACTAATAATGACACCCAAGATACCTACTCATTTAAAGTAATAAAGTGTTCTGTTCCAGGATCAAAGCAGAGGTGCACAACCTTGTATAGCCTGAGCTATTCCATGATCAAATTTTGGCATGAAGAATATCTCTAAACACATTAGGAATTTCTTGTACATTATTAAAGTAATTTAAATGCATTTAAATTCAGTTCAGACTTATTTTGTCTTGGCTGCAGCATCATTTTGGGCTATGGTGAATGCTGATCTTAGGGTGGGAATAAAATTCACCTATAAATGCTTGACAAAGTTGTGCAGGAATGGTGCTGTTCTGAATTGTTGGCACCTCTTTATTTCAGCCCATGTGGATGAAAGGGCAAGTGGTTGCTAGTGTTTCCTGGAACTGTCAGGGTGGGAATAGGGATAAGGACTGAGCAATATTGTGTGGCAAATGATTGCTTGTAATAACCTGGAGGAAGAAAAACCTCCATGACACTCTGACAGAACAAGATCTTTTTTTCTTCTTTCTTTCGGAGATTTAGAAAAGCTGTTCCCCACTGTCTACACTCAGTGTATTGTGATAGATCATCTTTCTCCTCTTTTTCCTTGCAAAGGATTATCAACAGACCACACAATGATCAGGTGTTCATGCATGTAATGTTGCATGATCAAGTAAGCATCCTTTCAAAGATATTACAGGAGGAAGGAGAGGCCCCAGATAACTGTAAAAAAGCAGGAGTAAACTAGGGCATTGTAAAAGAAAAAGAACCACAGGAAGAGAAGAACTCTGGCTGACTCTTCCAAACGAAAAGGAAATTTTCCCTTTTACCCCTTTCCCCTGTTTTTTTGCGGGGAGCAGGAATAAGGAGGAAGCAAGATTCTTTTACTCTATTATGAGCAAGACAAAAAGAACATGCTTTTTGCCAAAAAAAGAATATCACTTTTGCAAAAATAAAAATCACCTGGGTGGGTGTGGAGATTCAGACTGCCTTTAGACAGGAGGTCCAGCTTATGAGTCTCTATACCAGTGTTCCTCAACCTTGGCAACTTTAAGATGTGTGGACTTCAACTCCCAGAATTCCCTAGCATGGCTGGCTGGGGAATTCTGGGAGATGAAATCCACACATCTTAAAGTCACTAAGATTAAGAAACACTGCTTTATAGGCTATACAAAGTAGAATACTACCTCAGGTATGCCAACAGCACAGAGCTTTGAATCAGTGCCTCAGACCCCATTCAGTAGTTTGAGGGAGATATTTCCACACTAGGAGCAGCCCAAATAATTTTGGAGTCAGAAGTAAAGGGAAAAAACCTCAGGTCCTCATACAAAGTGGATTAAGTGATAGCTGCATCTTAAACACTGGTGATGGGAACACCATCTTTCCTTACAGATGGAGGGACCAGGATAGCCAGAGACATCCAGACCTCTTTTCTTCAATCCCTCATCTTCCAGATTTGGTGACTATAGTGGATACATCACTTTGAATCAGACAAAGGGCCAACATGCCTGCAAACACAGGAGACCTGGCTTGTCATGTTTCTGAACTCAGAGAAATAAAAATACACCTCACTATCTAGAAATAGAAGGCTATAATGCCATTAAGCTCAGAACGTAAAATTATCCAGTTTCATCACCGGGTAGATTAAACAGACCTTGATTAAACCCAGCAAGGAAATATTGGTATCATAGTATGATCACACACTAAACAAACATATAGTGGCTATGCACAAAGACTTCTGTGTGAAAGTTAGTAGTAGCAGTTCCTTTTTTTAATGTTTTTCTTCTGTGTAATGCCTTGCATTTGTGCCATTGAAGGAATGCAGGAATAGCTTTCCCTTTTCTCATTGAGCTATTAAATATTTAAATAGAAGTATACTCTGAATTGCATTCGTTTTCTTCTTTTTAAAGAAAGGTCTAATATGTGAACTGATAGCCCATAAGCATCAGCCACATCATCCAGCTTCAACTCTAATCTTGATCAAAACTAATAACACCATCCATAATGCTGCAAAGATTTATTAGTTCTGACAGATCTATACATTAAACAAATCACATTGCAGCCCTGAATGCTAAGTCAATGGAGCTGTGCCTTGAAAGGGAGGTTCTCTGTGTGTGTGATTTACAGTTGTCTGAAAACTCGATTCCAAAGCAACAAGGGCAAAGGAGTTCTGCTGTGAAAACAGTCATGGAGTTGAAGGATACTGAGAGTCCCCAGGGACAAGTAATAAGGCTGTCAGCTCCACAGATCATGGAGGGCAAAAGCAGGGGGGGGGGGGCTTCCTCAGGTGTGATTCCTTTGGTCTTAGTTGCAATCTCACCCAAAAAGTAGCACCAGTACAAACTGTCCTTTCATAAGAATGGAAGGGACCTTGAGAGTCATCTCATGTAACCTCCTGTTCATGACATTTCTCTTGATGCAGGGGGCACCAGTGGCCTTTCAACTCCCAGCAGTCTCAGCCAGCATACTGAGAGATGCTAGCAGCCACAATTCAGAAAGCCCTGGAGGATCAGAAACTCCATATTCCTGTCCTAATAAAGGTCACATCTACACAGCTGCTTTGCTCATGTGTAATCAAGATTAGATTGTTTTGATCAAGATTAGAGTTGAAGCTGGATGATGTGGCTGATGCTTATGGGCTATCAGTTCACATATGGGAATGACCTTGGGAGACAGGGTGAAGAGACACAGCCAAGGGAACAGTCAGATAAAAGGCAACTTAGCCTGCAGCAGGAATGTGGGTGGGGCAAGAGCTCAGAAGGGACCCTCCCTAGTTTCTTGGGCTGTAAAGGAGACAGGGGGAAAGAAGTATTTTCAGACTTGCAAGATTCTGTTAATGTAGCTTTACAATAAAGTAGAACTAGCTCATCTGGTCATGTTTCCTGACTGGTCTAACTCATAAGGCTGACATCATGTCCGAGAGACAGCAGAAAATGATGGTCCCCTGAATCCTGCTGCCTCCCAAGCACACATTTACCATGTGCTCAAAACCTTTTGGCCACTAGGTAGAGTTAAAATGTTGTGTCTCTTGGCTGCCATGTGGTGATCATCCAGATTTGTGCAGCTGCTGGATAAGTGCTGCAGAAGAGTTAAAATTTGAAAAAAAGGAGTTAATGTGAGAGCTGTAAACTAACCAAAGGCCATTGCATGAGGAGAGAAAACAAGAAGCCAGGGCTCCTGAGAGCAGGGGCATGCTGACACGTCCTCTGGAAACAGTGGGTGCCCTCACACAAAGGCAAGGAGGCTATGTGGATTTACCAAAATATATTCACTTTTTATTTCCACATGATGATTCCAGTTCTGCCTTCTGTGTAACAGCAGATAACAATTTTGCTCCAGCATCACCACAATAGCCATTCTGATATACAAAGAACCATATTTAGATTCCTCTTTGTTTCTCTCCAATATGTAAATATCTGGATCATTCTAAATATAGGTTATAATAAATGAAATCATGGTTATATAAGGTGTTAGAGCTGGAGAATTGAAATGAGAATCTGGGGTAGCCAGTCTTCATTATTTGAAATGTATCGTGCTACTAATAAGCAGTAGCTTGTGGTCAATGTTATTTTGGCTAAGAAGTTAAACAAAGTTAGACTTGAATGGAGATCATCTGGGAAGTCCAGGTCTGGAGGCTAGACTGGGAAGTCAAAACAAAAAACAAAAAAAACTCAAAATGCAGTGGCATGTCACTGTTGCCAAGAATATTATCAATCAATTTATATGAATATGTCCATCAGTCTTCCAAGAGTCAAGCTCAACTTGATCAAGACTTTATCTTTAGTCCAGTCCTCTCCTAAAGGAAGATCGAGCTTTATGGTTTAAGAATGCTCTTTATATTGCAGATTTTCATTGACTTCCACTGTATCAGTGCCCAGTTCCATCCTTGGTCAGAATAAACATACAGCCCTGAAGATGGAGATCCACTGCTCCTTGCAGAAAAGTATAGCAAGGACCATGCTCACCAAGGTTCTTTACCTTCTCAATATTGGTTTCCTGCCCAAAAATAACATGGTGAGATCAGCATGTTTAATTAATAGAAAGGTCCTTTCTTTCACAAAATCAGCTCTCTTCTGCTCAGTTGGAAGATGTACCTGCTGGTGAAAATCTGTTTATTGAGTCCATTATTGATGACGTATCAAATAAAAATTATAAACTGACCTAGCCACACAATTGCACCAGTAGTAGGAAAACTGCCAATCTAGAAGTGGATGCTAGTGTTGTATGAGCTTTTATATTTATCACAGATTGTCGCAGAAAGGGATGTAAAGAGGGTTATTTTAACAATTTGATTGCTAGTTGTTTTTTATTCAAAGAAAAGGAAACACAAAAACAAAATGCATATTTACAACATTCTGAACTGAAAGCTCCATTCATTTTCATGCATAAATGCATCCCCACTCACCTTAAAATCTACCTAGGTAGACCAGGTTTGAGTTCCAGAAGAACTGAAATGGGACACCCATTTGCACAGTATCTCATTCTATATTATACCTCTAAAGTGCTACAGTTTCCATGCACTTTTATAACTCCAACAAGCCTTGGCCCGTCCTAGTCTGATACCCTTATCATGCTTTCTGGTACTTTTCTACTTGAGTGCTTATATGCCATCCAGTTCATACGGGAATTATCTCTTTTTGAGTTACATCTCATGTGTCTTAAAATTCTTCACTCTGGGAGTTTTCCTCAGGTTTCATAAGCTGAAATCTTCCAGAATAAATCCGTCTGCCTTTATAGTGTTTGTGTGGTCTCATTTTCTCCATCTTCCATAGATGTTCATTCATTCCTTCAGCAAACATATGGCACTGTGAGCATGCATGTACATATGGTGACAAGGTGTGCTGTCTACATTGTTTTTGATCTATTCAGGCCTTCTCTTACAGAACTATCCATAGTCCAAGAGTTCAGTCCAAGACTGAAGATGCCCTCAGATACACCCTTTATGCCAGGGGTCGGGAACCTTGGCTTGCGAGCCAGATGTGGCTCTTTTGATGGCCGCATCTGGCTCGCTGCCAAATCTTTAATAAAAAAAATAATGGGGTAAGGCTTAGAACACGTCTTCTACCCGCTGAGCGCAGGCCACGCCCTCCTCCACATCGCATCCGCATCCGGCATCCTTGGGACTCACCCTACCTTGCCCCACAGCATCTGCGGCCGAATGTGCCTGGAGCCGCATCGTCCTCCACAGGCAGCCGCAAATCGAGGCCCCGGCTTCGGCCTAGCTCCCGTCGGCGGCCCACGCGAATGCGATCCGGGTGCACCGCTTTGCATCCTGCTTCTGCTGCCCCTGCTCTGTTGGGTGAGTCCTCATCTTGGGCTGGCCCCCTGTTTGTGGCCCCAACGAGGTATGAGACATATTTCAGGCATGGTGCCACTTTCCACCAGTGGCTGAAAATCAAGCCCCCGGCTTGGGCCTAACCTCCTTGACGGCCTGTAAGGGTCCATCCCACCAGCTACACCCGCAATTGGCTACCCTGCCCTCATTACCTCTGCCCTGCCCCACGGAGCACTACCTGGGGTGGTATCCTCCTCACCTCAGTCAGCTAGCTAATTGCAGAAACCCTTTTATTGAAGAAGATACCTAAAAGAAAAAAAGATGAGGAGTATCCTACTTTTCAGCAGGAATGGACAGAGGAATTCGCCTTTGTGGAGAGAGCAGGTTCTGCAGTGTGTCTAATATGCAATGATAAAATTGCATCGATGAAACGGTCAAATATAAAGCGGCACTTCAACACACGCCATACTACATTTGCATCGAAATATCCTGCGGGGGACAGCAGGAAGAAAGCATGTCAAGAGCTACTGTGCAGAGTGCAAGCTAGTCAGCAGCAACTCTGTGTTTGGACCCAACAAGGTGACTGGAATTCAGCTAGCTTTGCTGGTGCTTTAGCAATTGTGAGAAATGGAAAGCCATTCACAGATGGGGAGTATGCCAAAACATTCATGCTTGATGTTGCCAATGAACTTTTTGACGACTTTTCGGATAAAGACAAGATAATCAAACGAATAAAAGACATGCCTCTGTCGGCAAGAACTGTTCATGATCGTACCATCATGATGGCAAATCAAATTGAGGCAACACAAGTGAAGGACATAAATGCAGCACCATTCTTTTCTCTCGCTTTGGATGAGTCAACAGACGTAAGCCATTTATCCCAGTTCAGCGTGATTGCAAGGTATGCTGTCAGTGACACACTACGTGAGGAAAGTCTTGCTGTTTTCCCTATGAAAGGGACAACAAGAGGGGAGGATTTATTCAAGTCTTTCACTGAGTTCGCTAAAGAACAAAATCTACCGATGGATAAACTTATTTCAGTGTGTACTGATGGTGCTCCGTGCATGGTGGGGAAAAACAGAGGATTCGTAGCGCTTCTTCGTGAACATGAAAAGAGACCCATCCTAAGTTTTCACTGCATCCTACATCAGGAGGCGCTTTGTGCTCAGATGTGTGGCGAGCAGCTTGGTGAGGTGATGTTGCTGGACATTCAGGTGGTCAACTTTATTGTTGCCCGAGCTTTAAATGATCGCCAATTTAAAACACTGCTGGATGAAGTTGGGAATAATTATCCTGGTCTGCTTCTGCACAGCAATGTGCGTTGGTTGTCAAGAGGGAAGGTGCTCAGCCGTTTCGCGGCTTGTCTGAGCGAAATCCGGACTTTTCTTGAAATGAAAAACGTCGAGCATCCTGAGTTAGCTAACACTGAGTGGCTCCTGAAGTTCTACTATCTCGTGGACATGACTGAACATCTGAACCAGCTCAATGTGAAAATGCAAGGCGTTTTATCCCTTCAACAAGCAGTGTTTGCATTTGAAAACAAGCTAGAAGTCTTCATCACCGACATTGAAACAGGTTGTTTACTACACCTTGAAAAACTGGGAGAGTTTAAAGATGCATGCACAGCAAGTGACCCTGCTCAATATCTTGATCTTCAGCAGCTAGCGGGCTTCACATCTAATCTCCTGCAGTCATTCAAAGCGCACTTTGGAGAATTTCGTGAGTGCACTCATCTTTTTAAGTTCATCACCCATCCACACAAGTGTGCAGTGGACAGCGCCGACCTGAGTTACATCCCCGGTGTCTCCGTCAGAGATTTTGAGCTACAAGCTGCTGACCTGAAGGCCTCAGACATGTGGGTGAATAAGTTCAAGTCACTGAGTGAAGATTTGGAAAGACTTGCATGACAGCAAGCAGAGTTGGCGAGCAAACACAAGTGGGGAGAAATGAAAAATCTTCAACCCACGGACCAGCTGATTGTCAAAACTTGGAACGTGCTTCCCGTCACATACCACACACTGCATCGTGTGAGTATTGCTGTACTGGCAAAGTTTGGCTCTATGTATGCATGTGAGCAGTCTTTCTCACATCTAAAGAACATTAAGACCAACCTACGATCACGTTTAACGGATGGAAGTCTCAACACCTGCATGCAGCTTAACCTCACCATGTATCAACCAGACTACAAAGCCATCAGCAAAACCATGCAGCACTAGAAGTCGCATTAATGGTAAGAATTACCATTAAGAATAAACCAAGATTTATTCATCATTGGTTAGCAACAGCATAACAACTTTATTAAAAAGAATTCAGAGACTTATTGTACTTTAAAAGTGTTGGTCTTACATAAAATGCACACATTTACTTGTATTTAGTTTTAAACATATTGTATGGCTCTCATGGAATTACATTTTAAAATAAGTGGCGTTCATGGCTCTCTCAGACAAAAAGGTTCCCGACCCCTGCTCTATGCACTGGAACTGATCATTGTCAAGGCAACGCAAAGCCTAATAACTGAGACTCATGTATATGAAGAAATTTGCCAACCTATCAGCTGTACCCAAATTCCACAAAAATATGTATCAGGGATCAGATTTTTGAGCAATTAGAGACCTCAAATTCTCTCTCTCCAGGGGAAGCAATCTCTCATGCTTTTTCCCACATTTGAAAGGTTGGTGTTGTCTCTTATTAAGAGAAAGAGAGAAGGAGACAGTTTGATTGAGCCCAAGTTTTTAATTTAATTTCAGTGATTGCTGCTACTTCTGCTGCTTTAGGCTTTCTCATCCTGAAATATTGCCTTCACCAAAATGTTTAACTTAATCACAATTAACATTTGTTCGAGGTGCCTTGAAAGGCATCTGCTAATAAGATAAACTAACAAGCTTATCTAAAATAATTCAATGCCTTTGTTTAGCATCTAAATAAGACTCATTTAGTAGATATGGTGGCCCAGGAGGAAGGAAACAGTCTTCCAGAGATGCACCAAGGCAAATAAAATAAATGTGTCATCCAGCTAAGAAGCAGATTGCTCACAGAGGCTGTTGAAAGTATGTAACAATAGGAAAGTATTAGGTTCATATCAAACACAATTTTATTGGCCTTCAGGATGCCTCCAAATATCCACTCCATAAATGTCCTGGTTCTGAAGAATTCTAAGCAATACAATTGTGTGTGTATGCACAGACATACTGCATTCACCTGTGCTTGCACTCACCTGACTTACAATGATGGGCACTATGACTGTAGTTGCATCCACAATCATACATCAAAAATTATGCATTCCAGAAGAATTTTGGCCTTATCAAGAGAATATTTCTGAGTACAACCCTTCCTTACCCCACCCCCACCCTCAGAGAACCTGTTCCATTAATGGAAGAGATGCTACAGCTTATTTCCCCAACCTGGACCATTCTCAGCAATAGCCATCTGGACAACTACACTATACCCATACCTGAAGAGTCTCAAATCTTTGAGACAGGTAGTACGGAGTACATCATCTTTGTTGAACCTTATTTTTATCAGAATTCAGAATGCTTCTCCATGATCCCATTCTTAAGAAAAAATTTTTTTAAAAGGGGGCGGGGTTAGGGAGGAACTGCAGCTTAGAAGCACAACCTGTGTTTTCAATGCAGAAGGGCCCAGATTCAATCCCTGCCAACTGCATAGAAGAGAAACTCTGGCCTGAAACTCTGGAGAATTGCTGCCAGTCAGTGTTAAATATATCTGGGCGAAATTGACTCAGAAGCCAAACCAGACACAATATTTGCCATATGGTTTATTCTTGAGGGGTTGGTTAATGGAGTGATTGATTTGTTTCTTAAGTAAATGCTGTGGTGGAAGTAGGGATTGTGAGCCATGGCATGATGGAAGAGAAGGAATATTTTTAACTTAATTTTTTTTTAAATATGGATGCCCTTTTGTGATTGGCTACCTAGCAGATAAGGTGTCTCAGAGTTAACTTAGCATCTCTGCAGAACTTTGAGAGTTAAATATCTCTGCTTCACCTAAGGAAGATTAATTCATCACCATGGCCAGAGTTTTCATCATGCTTCTTCCCCAGCCTAATAAATCTCTCTCAGCCCTTTTAGTTCCAGCAATTTGTCCAGAAACAACTCGGCCTTAGCCCTTCTCAGTTTTCAGCACTAATAAGTTCTTCTTGCAGCTTTCTTTTTTTCCTGACCCCAACCCAAATCTTTCTCTTCTCCATTGTTTAGATGGCCCTCTCATTCCCATGCTGGTGTTGTTTCTGATATTCCTGACTTCCAATTCTTTCTCTGGTCTCTGAAGATACTTGCAAGAATCAAAGGTTTTTGTTCAATTGACAAGATAAGGTCAAAAAGCCCACCCAAGGCTTCATACTTGGAATGGCTGATTTTACCTACCATTCTGGGCTGAATGCACAAAGCAGGTAGCCAAGTATCAGTTATTAGAACTTGCAAATCCCAGTTCAAAAAGGCCATGTTCTGGGCACAACAGGACACACGTGGCCTTTTGAAATGTTCCATCTAATTTGTGGATAGACAAATTGGCTGGATGATTTCTCTAAATATCTCTAGGGGAAGGATGAATTGTCCATCAATTTCTCAAGGGCAGGACACCCTTTTAGCAGTGACAAGAGAATCACTCCTTTAAAAAAAAGACAATGAGAGGAATTCACTCAGGAGGACTTACCCTGGGTTTTAACTGTATTATGAGAGGCTAGGAAGATTACAGACCATTGGAGGGAGATCAGTAAAAGACCAGTCATTTCTAGACATCCCATGCCTACTTTCTTCCTAAATAAATGAAAAAAAGGAAATGAAATCACGCCCTATGCTTGACAGTTTTTCAAAAATCCTCTTCTCCTTTCAAAGAATCTTCAGTGTAAATTCTCAGAAGAAGGTGAGTGACAATTTTATTCTGATCCCAAGTCCATAGTCTAATCCAGGGAAAGGAAAGCCAGTTCCCTCCAGAAATTTTGGAGTACTGCTCCTATTAAATCAATCTCAAATCACCAAGATCTAGAGATCGTGGGAGGTCTATTGCAAACTATCTGGAGGGCAGAAGGTTGCCTATTCCAACCCCTGGTTTAAACAGAGATGATAAATTCCAAAATTATAGCTCAAATCCCTCTTTGCCACCAATTTGAAAAGCTTTTTATTACTATATTATCCCACTCACATCCTTAAATGCAGACTTTTAAAACAGTACTGAACCATATTATTCTCCTTCTCAAAAGAGTCCTAACAGCAAATCGAGAGAAGAGGTGGAAAAGGCTTCATCAACTTTGTTTTCAACTCCATTTTTCCATTAAGAGCCTCCATCCTCCATGTTTCATTGTTTCGGATGAAGAGAGTTTATGAGGGATTGAGTATTTAATTGGCTGCCCTTGTGTTTTAATTTCCTATGCCGTGTATTCAAGGATAAAATATAAGGAGAAGGATTTCCAGTAAACAGTATGTCAGATAATGCTTCCCCTTTGTTTGTTTTTGTTATTATTTTTAAAAGACATACATAAAAGTCTTCCAAAAATCCAAGGACAGTAATGGAAATCTGTCTTCAACATTACAAAGCAAAGTGAAAAGAGCACCTTCCATGTGAAAACAACAAAGATTCTCTTCTCCATCATTATTTTTCCAGCTCACCTACCTAACCTGAAAATCACAGACTGAACCATGGAGAGGAAAGACAGCTACAAAATGCCATTAACATTGACACAATGTGTTCTGCTTCTGCCCCAGTGCTCCCTACAAAAGACAAAGAGCACCATCATGTAAAGTTTTTTTTAATGTTTTTCACATGCTAAAACTAGAATTATAAAGCAAGAGCAATGCTGTCTTAAGAAATGCTGCCCTCAAAAAACAACAAAGGTGAGCAACCTTTTCAGCATGAGGTTCAGCTTATGGGTCAAAGTTTTCTTTCTCTCTCTCTCTCTCTCTCTCACACACACACACACACACACACACATACAGACACACACATATTAATTTAGGCACAATGCACTCATGCAAAGCATCCCTCCATTGTCACCACCAAAAGTAGAGGACCCAGCCATCTAGGTCGAGTCAAAATTGTTGGAGAGGGGAACTTAAAGTCTGAACCTCCCATCTCTGGTAGTCTTAACTGCTTTGACTTCACTGGGGAGAGGGCTGTAGTTACAGCTTCTCTTTTATGCAGTCCCAGTGGAGCCAAAATAGTTGCTTCTTTGCTGCTCTTAGCAGTGGGGAAACAGTCATCTCAAGCAATGTCAGTGAAACAGGAAGGCTTTAATCTCCACTCCCAAGGAATCTCAGCAGCATCAAGATCCCTTGGAAGGGAAAATTAGAGTGGGCTTTCCCCACTCTAGACCTTAGCTTCACTGGGATCACTGGTAGCAGAGGATGAGAAAAGTTAAATGGAGTACAGAAGTTCTAGGAATATATGGCACATTGAAGAAAAGGATTTCAGAAAGCTGGATGCAGTCCATATGTGTTGCCTATATTTGCACTAAAACTACTATGGAACAAGCCCCTCTTTCTCATTATTTTGATAAAGTTTTCTGTCTCTCTTTTATCCTCTCAAGAATCCTGCTGGTTGATCACACTAAAAGATAGCGTCTGATACAAGATCATCTGTCATCAATAGAGAGACTCAGTGGACTTGGGTCTCCATATTTCTAAGTCAAAAGTCAAGCACTACACACATTGACCTTTACTGTGTTGTCTTTTGCATCCAGTTCTGGATTTTAATTTTACTGGAGTTTATTCTGAGGAGAATAATCATGGTGAATAATCTGAAAAAAAGATGTGGGGAGAAGGGGCACTGTTGTAGTGTTTAAATATCTGCTATTGGATCGGGCATGAAAACTGCAGAGAAACAAATTTCATTAAAGTTTAAGTCAGAATTCTTAACAATGAGAACTTTTTAAGAGTAAAACCAGCTATTTGAGGAAAGAGCATTCTCTTCTTTGCTGAAGAAAACTTAAGCAAAGGCTGGGTCGCCTTCTCTCTGCACTCTCTATGCAACTCCACCCTGAACAGCAGGACTCAGTTCAAGGTCCTTTCCAGATTACATTTCAGGGAATTCTGAGATACTCTGGAAACTGATGGGCAGCTCCTAAATGAAAAGACTGGTGATGATGGACAAGTTCATTGGAAAATGCCTTGTTGCTTATCCCTTCTGAACTCCTTGCAATGTGCAATTATAGGAAGTCACTGTGCTTGGTGACATGTTCAGCAGACATGGGGGAACCAGAGGCTTGAGCAATGCAGGTTTGTAAAAACTATGTTAGTTCTAGAATATGCCTCTTGAATTCTTTGCAATATGCTGAGCTGCTGGGTCTCCCAGTATAAACAACTCCCCTCAATCCCATATTGATTCATTTCCAAGTTATTTATTGATAACTTATTTGCTTTGGTGAACCCAGAATGACAGCAAAAGTCTCCATAGGAAAGGGTTGCTTAGTAGATGTGAAAAATTATAGGGAGGCTGAGAAAGGAATGGAAAAGGTAATAGTTGACAGCTAATCCCATAAATGGCAACTCCTCCCAGATGGGGAGAAATCTGGGAAAAAGCATCTCAACATATTCAAAAGAACTCTGCTTTTATTAACTCACTCTAAATGAGGCTTGGAAATTCATTTTATAGCTTCCAAGATGCTGTACTTATCCCAGATGAACCCTAAAAATGCCTCTCTGAAATCTGCATAGTTCTTGCTTCCTTGGTCTTACCCAGATCCATGGGGTTTGACAGTGGATTGAAGTCAGCTTGGTGGTCATAAAATGACTTAAAGTGGGGAATTAGGAAGGTTCAGATTCTGATCCCCACCTAGTCACAAAGCTCACAGGCTATGTGTGTCTATGTATGTCCATTTGTGTCCATGTCTGAATAATGTGTGTATCTATGTGTTTCAGTATGTACATAAAATTTGTATAAATCTGTTTCAACTTTTTATGACATTTATATTTTCCTAAGGACAAATACATTCTGTTCTATTACCCCTTTCCTGACTCAGGCATGACAACCTGAACAATTAGTGATCTACAGAAGTTGAACGCAGCTCACCAAATGCAAACTGTGACTTGGAAGAATGTAAGAATCCCCTTAAGTTTCAGTCTTAGAAAAATACCGAATCTAAATATTTATAGCAGGTATTTCAGAAGGAAAGAAGGGTTGATTATTTTGCAGCTCTCCCTCTGGAACCAATCAGAGGAGGATCCTGATGAATTTACACACAACCAGACAAATGCACACAACATGGAGAAAGAATATGGATGTCTGTGCAAGCAATTTTTTTTTCTCTCTCTTCCCGGGAATAGGAGCAAAGGGATTTTTATTACTGTTAGACTTGCAGCAGCTCAGAATAAATCAATGATTGTTTACTTCTTGTTCTCAGAACTGCAAGATTGGTGAAAGAGAAGATTATCGTGAATAATTTTCAAATAGCATTTTCAATAGAAATGATGGCAGTATGGAATCACCCCTAACACGATTACTCCCCATGTATTTAATAATTGATCCTTTTATGCTATTAAAAATTGCAAACTGATGGCAACTTTTGAAAGGCCTAAAGCTTTCAAGAATCAGTGTAGTCCTGGGACTTCAGGTTTTGCATCTCTGCTCTTTATTATTGCAGTGAAATGAAATTATTTCAAGATAGTGAGGAGGGAGGCAAAAGAGAGAGGCTGGTAATGTTTCTTCAGTCTCCTGGAGCCTGAAATGTTTGATTCAAGAAATATCCAATGTAAAACCAATTGAGTTTATTTCATATGGAATCTAGCATGGACTCCCCAAAAGAACATTTCATGAAAGCAATGCTGTGTATAATGATGTCTTTTACAAGTCTACACTTGATGCATCATTACCATGACTTTGTGCAAGGAAAAAAGAAAGAAGAAAGGAAAGACCACCACCCTCTCCACTCTTTTTTAAGCTGCAGAAAAAGAGAGAGAGTGCTTTTCTGCTCTGTTACATCCTGTAATTCAGTGCAAGCCTGACTGCTGAGCAGACCAAATAATACCAAAACACCTCACTAAGTACCCAGGCACAGCTTCAAATTACAAAGCTGTGACACTCTTCAATAACCTTCTTTTTAAAAAAATAAATAAAATTGAAGTGAGCATATGGAATTCAAAAGAAAAGAAAAAAAAGAGAAGAGAAGAGAAGAGAAGAGAAGAGAAGAGAAGAGAAGAGAGAAGAGAAGAGAAGAGAAGAGAAGAGAAGAGAAGAGAAGAGAAGAGATGGGATGGGATGGGATGGGATGGGATGGGATGGGATGGGATGGGATGGGATGGGATGGGATGGGATGGGATGGGATGGGATGGGATGGGATGGGATGGGAGAAACCCAAAAGGCATCATAAATGCCCTGGAATGTCTTACAGAGAGATTATTTAATGCCAGGTGAGATGCTGAAAACTTGCTGGGTTTTCTTTGCTTTTAAAAAATACCTGATTCCTTTAGGTTCAGTAAATCTCCAGTAAGATAATTCATACACTCTGTGCTGCGCATTGCCTGCCAACAAAGAGATGAAGCCTGGATTATCTGTAGATGCTGAAACAAGACACTTTTTATCGACCCCAGGCATCACTAGAAAGTCCGTCAGCTCCTGGATATGACTTCACGTATCTTTTCCATTCAAAGGGATTGCTTAGAATAGATGATCCGTCCTGAAAATTAGCATATGCATTCACTTAAAATATTTCTTCTAATTTTTCTAGAAAAAGATACCCAAGGGTCTAATCAAAATAGTTAAAAATAAAATAAATAAAATTTTAAAACATCCTTCTAGAAAGTTGAAGCCATCAGAATTGTATTATATCAAAACCTCAAAAGCCAGAGAAAAATGTCAGGTTTTCATCCCATGCTTAAATATTACATGTCTGGGGAAGAAAAAATAGATAAGCATCCTACATGCAAAGGAGAAAAAAAAAAAAGAGTTTTCTGCTTTTCCCAGACACTGATTCCTGATCCCCACTTCCAATCCAGCAGGCCAGCTCCTGGGTCCAGGTGGCTGGGCTACTGATGGTGAATTCCAAGTCCATCTGTAACAAGACCATATTCATCCAAGTTTTAATTGTGGATGAGCAAACCGACCTATCATTCATTAGCAAAACCTGGTTGGACAAGGGAAGTGATATGGCCCTTTTTCAAATGCCCTTCTGGGTTTGGGGTTCTTCAGCAGCTCCAACTCCAGGGATGGGAGTGAAGCAGCAATGGTCTTAAGGGAAACCTTGCCTTGACCAATTGGACAATTGGGACAAGCTGAGAGTCTTGCTTGTATACCGGTCTCTCTGCTGCCTAGCTGAGTCCTTGAGCTCCTGGATCTTGTCACCACGCTGGTAGTGGAGTTGGCTTCTGGTGCTGAGAGACTTCAATGTTCATGCCCTGACAACAGATTACAAAAAAACCTCAGAGGTTCACAGGCTTATCCTAAGTAATATCTGGACTAATTCACTTAGGCAGACCTACATTAGCCCGAGCTGCTGCTCTGAAATGAATGATGTGTGATCTGGATAACTTTTGTCATGAACAGATTAATTCCTGGTGAAGATGAAGCTTGCCACCTGGGATGTCTGCAAGATGGCTGGTCCTATTGATATGGCCTGTTTAATGGATCCAAATGGATTCCAAAAATGTACATCAGGAATTTTCCAGCCATCTGGCAGGCAGTTCTATTGAGCATCTGTTTGCTCCATGACAAAGGGAGGCGTCTAGAGCCTTCAATGTGACTATTCCCAAACAGCTTTTCACTGTTGGCCAATCCCAGGGAATTCCTTGGTCTACTGAGGACTTCCAGGAAATAAAGTGGCAGAAGAGACAACTGGATTGCCAGTGGAGGAAGACAAAAAATGAATCTGCATTGAGTACAGGTATGAGTATCTGAGCCTACACCAAGGCACTAACAATGGTAAAACATTTTAGTTTCTCTGCTGATGGTATCCGTGGTTTGCCATCCAGCAGCCTTGTTTAAGATGGGGACCAATGAGCAGAAAGATGTGCTGCCTGGTCAGTGACTTGTTACTACAACATTTTGCTGATGAAGTCACCGGAGAGGGAAGCAGAGATAATGAAGGGATGCAAAAGCTATGAATGGATAAAAGAGACCATAAACTAAATCTCAGCCTTGGAAAAGAAGCACAAGAAAGGGAGTTAAAATAACATGCCATGATTCTCCTTGGTGTAAGAGAGGACAGAGGAAAACTTGGGTAGGCTTTTAAGATTCTGCTAATATGCCCAATAACAATAAAGTTCCAATAATCCTTGTGGTGCCTGATTCCTGACCTGGTCTACCCTGAAGGGCTGACAGTCATTCATATTCATCATAATCTTGACTCTTTGTGAGCAGATTCTAATATGGGGCTTGAAGAAATGTATTGTAAAGTTATCTGGGATTCATTTCAGCCTATGAGCTCTGGTGAAGTAGAGATGATGCTCTATAGTATGACCTGTGCCACCTGTGGCCTTGATCCCTGCCCCTAGCCCCTTTGTATTGCTGGGTATAAGAGCCATGTGACAAATTGGGTTCTGGAAATAGTCTATGCTTGACTGGAAAAGTTGGGGGGAGGGGGTTCTGCCAGCAATTTTAGTAAACTATTGTCCAATCTCCTTAAGGAAAGTGGTGACGCTTTACTGCTAAGCACCCTTAAAGAAAGAGGATTATCTAGACCCTCTTTCAAGTTTGGATTCAGACTGAATCATGGAGTGGAAATGGCATTGCTCATGATGGTCAGGATGAAATGAATGTGCTCCCTCTGGTCTTTCTGGAGTTTTCAGTGGTGTTTTATACCATCAACCATGGTATACTCCTGGACTGCTTGCAAGAGCTGAGAATTGTGGAGGCACTATGCTTCAGTAATTCCATTCCTTCCTGAATGGGCAACAGCAGTCACTGATGGTAGAGGAGGAGAGATTGGCTCACAGGGATCTCACTTGTGGGGTCCTGCAGCTTTCAATCTGTTCCCCCACCCACCCCAGCTGTTTAACATTAATATAAGACCACTGGGAGAGGTCATGGTGAGATACCCTCAGAATGCTGATAATACCAGCTAGACACCTCCACCTAAGCTAATCATGCCATAGAAGTCTTGAACTGATATTAAGGTTTGGCTGGAGTGAAGTAGTTGAAACTGAACCCCAACAAGATTGAGTTACCATTTGTGCAGAAAGAATCTCTGTTTCCTCCAGTGGTAACTCTGGATGGGTTGTCACTCACCCGAAAGGGCAGGTCCCTTCTGGGTTAAGGGCAGCTCCTTCTGGGTCCATGGCTACTGTTAAATAGGCAGTGGAAGCCACAGCCAGGGGACCCTTTCCCCAGCTTTGGCTGGTTTTCAAGTTGCAGCCCTACCTGCAGTGGGACCTCCTGGCAATGGTGATCAGTGCAATGTGTTCTATTCAGGGCTGCTTTTCAAGAGCCTTTGGAAACCTCCATTTGTCCAAAATGCAGCAGCCTATATATTAGCAACCTAAAGAATGAATATGCAAAACATAGCCCAGGCCAGAAAAAGAAGTGAACAGATCAACCCCCCCCCCCAAAAAAATAGAAACATGACAAAAAAATGAATGTTGATTCAAGTGACAATTAATGTCCCATTCCATGTATCAATAGAGGCGAATATGTGTAGCTCATGGTTGAACTGCAGAGTCCTTGGGGTTCTCTGAGCTTGGTTCTTTTCTTACACACGTTTCATTACCCTGCTAGGTAACATCTTCAGTGCTAGAATGGGATGGGGTTTGCTCTCAGTTTGTATACTGTGGCATGTTCTGCCAGTGTTGGTGGGGGTGGGGATTTTGTTTTGTTCCTCTGGTAGTTCCTTGATTAGGGTATTGTTCCCTGCTTGATTGTGTGCCTGGTGGTAACCTCTGCTTATCTGGGTTACTATGATTGCTGTTGAGGAGATGTTCTGGTCTTTTGTTTTCTTTTCTATTGTCTCTTTTGAATAGTGTGTACATAGATGCTGTTTATCTCTATGTGTCTGTTGATTGCTGCCTTGTCTGAATACCAAGCTTCTAAGAATTCCCTTGCATTTTTGGATTTTGCTTGGTCTAAAATGCTGACAGTTTCCCAGTTAAAACTATGGTTAAGTCTGTCCATGTGTTGTGAGATTAAGGAGTTTTCATCATGTCTTCTGATTGCTAGCTGGTATTCGTGGATGCGCTCTGCCAGCCGTCCGCCTGTCTGTCCTACATAGTATTTGTAGGCTGCTGCATTTTGGACAAATGGAGGTTTCCAAAGGCTCTTGAAAAGCAGCCCTGAATAGAACACATTGCACTGATCACCATTGCCAGGAGGTCCCATTGCCGTTTTCAAGAGATTCAAACTCATCTCATATGGGTATGCAACTGTTTTGGAATATAGCAGGGATTGCTGCATCTAAAAATGAGAATAAAATGCTGAGCAAAAAACGAAGTAGTTGTAGTGAGTGTAAACAATGGACATGATCAAAGCCTCTTTGGAACTCATAAATACTAGCATTTAAACATTATCTTGCATTTATCCATTGCTTCTTTGTCCAACTTCTCCCATCTTCTCCAAGAGATGCATTTGGCATACTTTCTCTAATTTCTCCTCTCAATAAGCCACACGCCTCTTTTTTATTTCCTCACCTCACCCACTTTCTGCTAACACATCTAACAAAAGATACACTTTTCACATTGTCTTGACTTCATTTTTCTCCCAACCAACTACCTTCTCCATTTCTTTCCATAATAGAAGCATTTTACATATTTCTCTTAACTTTGGTTTCCACCCTGCTTACACCATCTCCAACAAAAGATCCATTTTGCATTCTTTCCCAGCCCTTGGTTTTGATTTCCATTCCTATCCAACTTCTCTAATAATAAAAGAAGCATACTATCTTTTTCTTTGATGTCTTTGATTCTACTTTGCAGCTCCCCTCCTGTGGGAGCAGCTATTGTTCTGGGTAAGTGTAGAAGTCATTTTCAGGGCACAGAAGTAAGGCCTGGCTGCTCTCCCTTCCCCCACCTCTCTCAATTGCAACTTGAGAAAGAAAGCATCTTTGATGGCACTGGGAGGGCAGCATCAGTTGCAGGCAGCAGTAACTACAGTACCATTGGCAAAGGAGCCAGCAAGGAAAGGAAAGAGCAATTCAGAAGAGATCCATGGAGAATGCAAGCACATGGAGGTCAAGCTATAGGATGGGACAGGCAACCTTTTTGTGTCTAAAATATTTAAGTTTTAATTTGTTTGGCTTCCAAGGAATGCAGGGAGTATAACATTGAGAACTGATGGCAACAGAAGAGGTGGATCTGAACTCTTAGATTTTGTTTTCATTTTTGAAGTAACTTAGTGGAATCCATTAAAAAAAAGTAGTACTTATTTTCAAGTAGCAAAGAAAGAAAAAAAATCACACCACCCATTCACCAGTTTGCCACCAAATTTTCACACTGCAAACTTAAGCCTGTCTTGAAACCCAGCAAAGGTTGGGATCTGTGTGTAGGCTGCAAGTCTTGGGTTGCCTATCCTTGCAATGGGGAGTAGATGGCAGTGGGAAAGGAAGATTGGCTGACAGCGGGTAAGGGTGGCCCTGGCTGTAGAGAAATGGGTTCTCAACATTCAGTTGCAGCCATCATAAGCAGAAGTTAAATAGGGTGTGTTTAAAATCTTGGAGGGGTACAAGCAGAGTATGGGCCATAAATTTCCTGCCAATGTTCTGCAGTGACTGCCAGCAGTTCTTCAGAGTGCAGACAAGACTCTTTCCCAGCCTCATCTAGGAAAACCAGGGACAAGACCTGATGCAAAGCATGTGCTCTATCCATGAGCTATAGTGCTTTGCTTCAGTAACAAAACAGAGCATAGTATTTTTGCTTTGCTCAGTTACTCACTTCGCACTCTCTAGAGATTATCTGATTGCAATGGACACAGGTGAGCTGTGTTTTGTTTTAGCAGGACATTTACAGTATTGAGAAAGTTCCTTTAGGGATGATGAGTTACCCATAATTTGTTGTCTGACCTTTTCTTTGCTGTTAATGGCACTATCCATGCAGTAGTATATCATCATCATCTTCCTCACTCACATGATGCATTTCACTAATAGATCACTAGGAAGGAAGCTCCATCTGAAGATATATTAGTGCAATACATCATTGTGGGAACAGACGTGCTCCCCATGGCAGAAGAAAGCAGTAACCAGGAAGAGGCAACACCAAGAGCCAATCAGTTTAATTATGCAATGATTAATAGTCCCCAGTTGCTGTTCATTATTACTAACAACATTTTAGATTATTAAACATTGGCATTCCTTGCTGTTCTACATTATCCTTTCCCATATAGAAGCAAATGGTTTGTCAATTTCACACTCATTTCTAGTTAGTTTCATTTTCTGGGTCTCTTGGAAATTAGCACAATGCTTACTGTTCAGATTGCCAATTATCCAGAAGAATATTTCACCATTTTAAAACAGCACAAAAAGCTTTCTGCAATTAACATACTGGGTAACAGTTCCTATTAAGCTTGCTATATTGGCCATTGGAACAATATCATTTCCATTCTGGAAGTCAGAGGAGGAAAACTTTCTCATTAAGTAATCAGATATTAATAACCTGATAGTGCCATCTTACAGGACCTCTGTGGTAATCACCACTATTACCTGAAGAAAGGAAAACAATACCAAAATAAATGTATTCCCTCTCCATATTATAGCATGTACTTAATTCCCAAGACTCTCTTAGTCTTGCATTCAGGAAGTAGAACGCTCCTAATGCATGAAACAGAATATATAACCACTTCTATTATATTTTAATACATTTTTAGATTGCTTTAACAATAATAAAAAGCTTACTTTTTATTAAAGTATCCCTTTAATATACAGTCCCTTAATATAATAATGATTAGAGCTAAAGAAGAAGAAAGGCTCAGGAGTTGAATGGAAGGCAAATCAAGAAAGCAGGAAACAGTCTCAGTGGTTCAATCTTCCTGGGTTGAGGCAGGGAATCTTTCGATATCCAGATGTTGCTGCAGAGCATCTGCACCCAACATGGCTGTGGCAAAGGACATTTAAAAATGTAATTCAGCAGCATCTGGGGGCCATATGTCCCATATCCAATCTATACTTTCAGATTTTCAAGTAGCACTTAGCTGATCATGGCTGATTCCAAAAAAGCTAAGTAGGGTTTGATCCGGCAATTATTTAGATAGGCAACTGCCAGCAAATCCCAATGCTGTAGGCTAGACTGGGAAATTAAAAAAAAAAATCCTAGAAGAAAGCAGTAGCAAATCACTTACTCCATTCACACATGCACGTTCTCAGCCCATCATAAATTTCATTCCTGCACCCAGCACTGCATTTAGGTTTTAAAATAGCCTTCATGAACCTCCATTATGACAATTTTAAACCCAGGTCAAAGCAGAGGATGATTTCTTCAGCGGGATTCACTATGGGTACCAGTTAGTCTTTCTCCCTTTCCCCCAGAAGCCTCTCTTCTGCAAGGCAATTAAGACTTAAACAGCTTTTATCTATATCAACAGGTTATTTTAAAGTTTTCAGAAAGGCTTCTTTTTAATTCATACTGTTTGGAATTAGAGATTTATCCTAGCCTGGCTACAAGGACAAAGTTTGGGGAAAGGAGACTTAGAGAAAGCCTGAAAAAGGGCAGATCTTGGAAAATCTCACTTCCTGCTTTGGGATAGTGGCTTGGTAATTCCGCCTGCTATCTCCTATCTTCCAAGTGCATCTCACTCCTGGAAGATAAGATCCTTCCTCTAACCCTAATGGGTGAGAGAGATAGGCACTGTCTTTCTGATGATTAAAAGGGATGAAAGCAAAAAGCAAAATATTCTCAATGGTGAGAATAGCATAAGCATAGAGATGTGCTCTCTGGCAGATTCAACCCTACATTTCCCCCTTACAAAATAAACCAATCTCAGAGGAGATAAACAAAATCCATCTTGATTTAAAAGAAAAAAAGAAAAGAGAGAATGTAACCCCCTTTTTAAACTTTAAACATTCAAGTTCAAGTGCTGAAGGATATATATTTATAGCCTCTCACAAATCGATTGGTAAGAGTGAGCAAACAGGTGTTTGGCAAGGGAGCTGGAAGAGGCAGAAGAGAAGAAAGGAAGAGCTGAGGAGAGACTGCTGACTTTCCTGTTCATGCTGCTGATAATCTCTTAAGTGCTACTGGTTCACTGCAGAGAGTTTCCTGAGTTTTTGATTGGACCGGTGGTCTTGCTGACCTAGATGAGGTAGCTCAAGGTGGCATATAATGAACCCAGTTTCCAACAGTGAGTTCATTGAGCTGAACTGTCAGCATGTCTATGATGGGCAGATTGTTAGACAGCATATTTGTAAACACTTAGATATGCATGTAAGGGGAAACTAGATCCAGCTTGGGCTGGTTGCAAACAAATCATACAACACTAAACTCATCTTCTTCTTTGATAGGATTACTAACTTAGCAGTTCAGAGGAATGCTGTGTACCTAGTGGACCTGGGCAATAGACTTCAACAGAGTGCCTCATGATGTTCTCCTTAACTGCACCATTACAGCAACACTCTACTGAGTGTACTGTACAAGTCTTCATCTGAGATGCTTATTTCACAATCATCCTGATCAATCTCACCATATTTGATCCAAACACATTTTTATCAGTCCCTGTGAGGTACACATGTCAGCAATCCATCATTCAGGGCATTCAGAACATTCAGAGCATTGTCCCCAACATTTCCAATCTACAGTTGCATAGGCAATTCCTTTCTGGTCCTTTCCATGGAGTGGATCAACAGATGCAAATATGCAGGATTTTGAGTTTCACCACTTTGTCACAATGGAGGAAGCAGAACATCACCTCAATACTAAGAGATTTAAAAGCATGAGGCAGCTAGTCTGCTTGGAGATCTTTCACTTCTACTCTCTTTTCCTCCATTGCTTTCCATTTAAAGCCACGATAATGATGTGGGAGGCAGCAAGAAGGACCCACACCCATCTCTGCCTGAAAGAGTAGAACACTGATGCTCTCAGGGCCTCTACAGGCACATTTGCTTATATCTGTGCATTGTGAATATGCCATAAATGCAATACAAAACAAACCAATTTTCCACAAAAGTGCAAGGAGGGTAGCATATTTTGGCAAATGAAACCTTTTTATTTTACAGAAAGGTACAAGCATAGATGAATCTGTATTTTTAAAGATTTAAAGCATAAATCCATAACAAGGAAAAAAAAGATCAGAAGACTGTCCTAATTTGTTCTTCCATCAGCACAGACTCCATCCTAAAGCTCTCTGTAAGTTACTGTATGACGAGGGGTGGGGGGAAATCAGTGGGACTGTTATGAAAGAAAATGCGTTATTTAGCATAAGCAAAATGGATGGATCAGGCCCAATGGGTCAAGCATATTTATCTTTAATGTCCAGCTTCTTGTCAAATGATTTACTGCCTCGTTCTATGGGATATGAAACAATTATTCTACTTGTGGCGCTTAGACAAATGGTGCTTCCAAACTGACAAGATTCGTCTGTGGGCACTTATAAATCTAAGACTGCAGCTGTTGGACTTGATCTAGCTGTCTCTTGTGGACATGGGGTCTATGAAGGAAATACCAGGGAATCTCCCTTACAAGAGCATCTCTCTTCCTTGAGAGGCAGCTTCTCATATGTAAAGGAATACGTACCAAAGACCTCTTCTGAAGAGTACAGTAAGTATTGAGTAAAGGGCCACTGCCTATCAAACCAGATCATATTAGGTTATATCAGTGGTTGGCAACCTCTGGCACTAGGGCTGAGGTGAGCTACCCATAGTTTATGCCATATTTTTTCCACTTTATTTTAAACCCAAGCAGCAAAATATAAGCCTTCAGCCTCTGTTAGGCTAAACATACCTAATTTACTTACTCCTTTCCTTTCCTGTCCAAACAAAAAACAACCTTGCAAAAAAGGAAACCATAATTCCAGCAGAAGAGGCATGCTGTGGGTCCCATCTGTTAGAGAATTACACTTGATGGGCCCAAGGAGGCGAACCTTCTCTGCCGTGGCACCCACCTTATGGAACATTCTCCCTCCTCCGCCAAAGTGAGGTCATCACCATCCCTACTTATTTGCCAGAAGTCCCTCAAGACCTGGCTATGTCATCAAGCCTGAGGGTCCCAGGGAAGAGGTCAGATCTTGAGGTAGCTCCTTTCTAATCTAATCCCTTGTGTGTCTTATGCTTTTTTAACTTTTTAATAATGACTGTTATTTATGTGTTCATTGTTTTATATCTTTGTTGTACACCTCCCAGAGTCATCTCTGGTGAGATGGGCAGCCATATAAATTTGATAGATAGATAGATAGATAGATAGATAGATAGATAGATAGATAGATAGATAGATAGATAGATAGATAGATAGATAGATAGATAGATAGATAGGAAATCTTCAGGGACGTCATTGCATCTCTGTTACATCCACTGGGCCTGCAGAGGCTGAATTCAAAAGAAGAAAAGTGCAGTATTTGTTTGAAACAAAGATTGTCTATCCCTCTTCTAGGGCAAACAGGGCCTTCATTCTAACTTCTGAGAAAGCAGGAGAACAGGGAGAAAGAAGAAGATAGAAGAGAGAGAGAGAGAGAAAGTGGAATAAAGAAATATCTACTTCAGATCCAGAAATGGAAACTAAGCACTATATGCTGGCTTGTAAGAGAGTCCCTAATCTAGAGATCCTAGTTTCAATAGAATAGCATAAGCATGCTTGGGGTAAAACTGAGTTTGGTGGTACTTGTGAAATACATGTGAAAATATACCCAAACTGAAGGCTGATCTGCATTTCCTGCTTCCCTCAGCACAAGATCAGGCCATCTACTATTCTAGGAGGGCACGACTGGATGATGTTATCATCATTCCCCCCACCCCACCCCAGGCTGCTGGGAAGTAAGCTCCAGCCACATTTTCTTGCTTTGCACCAAAATGTTTTTCCCCTCCATTGACACAGGCAGGGTAGTTCTGTCTGCCTGCTGTGCTTCATTCCATCTTACATCACCTTCATTCCAATTGGCTGGTGTGTGCTCTGACAGGCATGCCCACCTCCACCCCCCAGTACCACTCTCCGTCCTCAGTGGCCATTGTGTGCTGGGCTACCTGCCCTGAAAGGCTGGAGTTGTTGTTTTTTTCTTTCAGTTCAGCAGTGGAAGCACAAAGCATATGCCCACCAGAGGGAAAGCAGTTGGTTTTCATTTTGTTTGCGTGAGTGGGAGGGAAAAAGAAGCAAGGTGATCCACCAATATTTCTTTATTCCACCACACAGATTGTGTGAACCACAATCTGGACAGAATACCAGACTATCACTTTATCCAAAGCAGAAGAAGGGGCTAAAATCCAGAGAGGAATTTCTTAAACTGGCTTCATTTCTAGCCAGGTTACGCATGAGAGTCAAGCCGTTGAAGCAGCAGTATGGAAAAGCCCTAAATCTGATACAGATTTCTTGTCAAACAATAAGGTGTGATCTGCTGAAGTCGAATCTAATGTGGCAAGAAGAGCACTTAATTTACTGACTTTGTTAGCATCTATCTTGAAAGAACATCCTGGCTCAGAAGTTGCATATAAAACTAGATATGAAGGAATACTGGGTACATTATATAATACGTACTATATGTTAGAGAAGGATGTTAGCACACTGTGATGTTAGAGAAAGTTATGCATAATTGCAGATTTACTTGCATCTTTTAAAATATTATTTACTGAAAATTGTCAAAACTTACTAAAGGTTTGAAAACATCAAGTGCTTCAAGGCTGACAAAGAAAACAAAAACCACTTGGATTTTGGCAAGAGCTTCATTGCTAAAGAGGTAATTTAACAGAATCTTGACAGCCTGCTGAAGCCATTCTCCAGGTCAACTTAAACCCAATGTAACTAAGAATTACTTCCTTCTCCATGTTCCCAGTATTTGTTACAGGTCCCATCATAGGAAGCAGGTTTCCCTCTGGTGGGCATATGTTTTGTGCTTCCACTAACCCAAATTTAGACTGATGCATTTTAAGCCTACGCATGGCAACTTAGATTTGAAGGATAAGATGCTTTTCATTAGAGCAGCCACAATGGCTGGACAATGTTCTGCACAACTGTCAGTGCGGAAGGAACAGTCAGTTCAGGCAAGGCAAGGCAAAGCAAAGCAACACAGGCACTTTGCTTCAGTATTAGAAGTGAAGGATCCATGTTACTTCACAAAGCAGCTTCATGGAGGAGCTTTATTTAACCCTTCCTCAAAAATCTATACCAGTGTTTCTCAATCTCAGTGCCTTTAACATGCTGGCTGGGGAATTCTGGGAATTGAAGTCCACACATCTTAAAGGCACTGAGATTGAGAAACACTGGTATATACAGTCCTGATTTACATATTTTAGCTCCACCCACTTTGAACAGTAGCTGTGCCCACTGCTGGCATGTTGCCTCTAACGGATTACCTTGAAGGAATAGTCCTCAGCAAAAAGTTTCCTTAGTCCCAGGGGCACTTGGGGGGTCAAAAAAGTCAGGATGGCAGCTACGATCACACAGTTGAAGCCACAGCCTTTTTATTTCCACCATATGTTAAAGGGGGTAGGTCTTCAATCACATAGTCTTGGCCACCATCTTCACTTTTTTTCCCACTCCAAGGACACTCCTGCTAAGTCCTTAAGTAGCTGGATCTTGTCCTAACTCCACACAAAGCTGCATCACCAAGTGAGACCATTTCCACATTTTTTTTCCTATGATTATATTAGGAATTATAAACTTACAGAAAATTATTTTAAACTCTTACATTCTGTCTTATTCTAATGGTCCCTTTCCTATTTCTCTCTGATGAAATAATATAAAAAATATATAGCAGAGCAATCACAGTCATTTCCAATGGATTTTTTTTATTAAACTTCCATAAAAATTCAATTAAAAAGCAATGAGCTCCAAGAGTCTTCTTTCAAATATTCAGTAAACAAAATTATTCTATTTTTTTATTTTTCTTTCTTTTTTCTTTTCTTACAAAGAATACTTCAGCATGAAAGTAGTGTTGCTAATCTCGGGGGAGCAGTGTGTAATATCTGCCAAAAGCGATTTTCTGACTATTTGTAAAACTTGCATATCTTTTTATTGTTATACTGCCTTGAGCAATTTACTGTTTTCTGAGATGTTTCAAACTCTAGAAAGATCCCAAAGATCATGCACTGAGACCCCTGAAGCAAGATGTCATCCATCCCTGAAGTGTAACTTTCCTTATGAATAATTCCTTTATACTACATAAAACCTGAGTTATAAATTCACCATGGATGCCAGCAAGAAAAGCAGAGCCTATACAGTCCTTGTCTACTGAATATACATAAGGCTCAAGATAGGCAAATTCTGCAGTCCTTGGCATTTTTCATGAGTTCCCTCATAAATCCATTTTGCCCCATTTCCACATAAAATGTGTTTTATCTAATTGTGTGTCTCTCCATTGATGGAGAATTGCATGCCTGGGATGGAAAGGGACTTAGAATGGAGGAGTTGGCAATATATTCAGAATCCAACACAAGGATGTATTGGGGAATCTTTCTCTCTCTCTCTCTCTTTTTTTTCCCCACAGCCCCTGGTCAGATGTGGTCCATTTTCAAACTCAGTCTATCTTTTGCCAGTTTCTCCCTGCACACCTAATTTGGTCCAGTTCTGTTTAGTTATGGGCAAATTATTCTGCTGACAGCTGGAGTCTCAAGCCCCTTTACTTAACTTCTTTCCAATGTTCTACTGAGTTGGAAAGAATAAATCCCTTGGAAGAATTACAAGTTTTAAAAGCATATCTGCTTTTAAACATCCATCTCATTCTAAAGAAAATCTCAGAAAATCAGCTACTATTAAGTCTGCTTCTGTTTTTTAAAAAATAAATCCTTGCCATCCAATAATTTCCTTGCACAGATAATTTTGCATTTTTGTCATATGTTTTGACATTATGCATTATTGTTTCCTATAAAAGGCAACTTTCTTCTACTCTGATCTTGAAAAACTGTTATGAAGTCCTTGAAACAGCTTTAAGGTTTATTCTTAGCAAGGAAGTATTGCTCTTAGGACCTTATCTCTTAAAAAAATCTGAAGCTGAAGAAGGAATTTGTCCATTACAAGGAATGAATTATAAAGCAGCCATGCTTTATAAAATGGGGGTGGGAATAAGGGGGTCTTCATGAAATTCAGAAACCCCATTTCCTGATTCCTTCCCATTGTTAGCCAAATTACATTCCCTTCACAGCCTTGTAAAAAGAGCAGCTAAAGCGGACATTACAAAACATAGAGCATGGAGCCTTGAAAGTGTAGAAAGAGTAGGATATGCATGTCGCTCCTCCCATGACTCTCCTCAACTTCCACAGATTCACAAGAAGATCTAAGAGGAGTTGCCCTCCTGTTCTTTCTGCAATATGGAATCTTAATAAAGCAGATTTTCTGAGGTTGATGAGAGTCCTCTTCGTCCTGAAGGAGCTCAAAGTGGGGTAGAAAAACAGTAAAAACAAAACTCTTAAAACCCTCCTCAATAAAAGCTATTCACAACCAAATAAAGTTCCATAAACTATCAATTAAACAATGAGTGTGCAGTAATGAAAATATTAAAAAATGTAAAATTGTATATGGGCACGAGGAATGGTTGACAGAATCAGAATCACAGTATCATATAACACTGGAAAGAGAATCTACACCCAATTTTCAACTACGGATTATTGATATGTGTTGTTGTCAACATTTGAGTTTGTTTGTTTGTTTGACAAAAGGGCAAGGAAAAAGACTTTCACGTCATATGGTCAACATTTATGGAGTTATTCTAAAATAATTTTCTAGGTTCCCCTTTTTCTTTTCTCCCACTTTTTATTATTATTAGGCTTATTAATTTTGAAGCTATATTATTCCATTAATATTCTTGTGTACATTTATGTTTTTTGTTAATTAGTTTACTATATTAGTTTAATATAATAAAATATATAAATGCAATATAATCCAATTAAAAAAGGCAGAAACCTCTGTTTTTGTGCTCCATAAGCTGTGTTCACATTCAAAAACAAATACATATATTTGCGTCCCTGGTTGAATAGGTGGAAGATGGAGAGCATAGGGGTTAGGTTCACCACTTGTATCACACCTTCATCCATTTTCAGGCTCTCAGAAATTCTGGTGGAGACTTGAGATGAGGTCATTTATGGTGTGCCCATCCTATTTTCTCCACTCTGCCATAGCATCAAGCAAAACATGGGTTATTTCAGTAGTTTCTCTGGAACCCTCTGCTGCCTTCCCTGACTTTTCACCGCTTTCCCTGTTCTCGAAGATAGAATACAACTAGTTCCCACCCTGTAACCCAGAAAATATCTGGCCTAACAAAATGTACTCTCTTCTCCTCTGGCCTCATCCCCATCTTAATTACCACAGACCAAGTAGGAAGACAGAAGAAAAATGCCTCAAGCCAGCTGCACAAATGTGGGCACTCTTTTGGCCTTGTGCAGCAGCAATTCTAAAGATTTTTCTTGAATTAGTAGATAGATATGGCCCAGTATACTAATGCATTTTCCCATCTTCTTTTGTCATCTCTTTGTTTCTCCAGCTTCTGCCTCCGGAAATTACTATTGCTCCTCCATCCCCTGTTTTGTAGTGATTACAAGTTAAAGCTTTATTAATATGAATGGAAGGCTTGCCAGAAACATTATACTTGAATTTAACCACCGTGCAACTGACGTCCATATGTATTTCCTTTTATGTGACCTTGATAGATGTGGCTGCCTTAATAAGGCTAAGATGAATGAACCAATCATTTTAGACAAGACGGCCGACATGCAGGGCTCTTTGATTTACAGTGCTGTGGTAATAAATACCAATGGCATGTTTAGTTCTTTAAATTCCTAGATGGGTCCCAAGCTATTGTCTTGCTCAGGTTCCTGGCTCATATTACGTCTACCAGAGTGTCAGCCATTCATTTTAAAATGTGCAAGTATTGCACAACCAGAAGGTAACTCCATAAAAAAAAATAATTTAGTTTTTCTGTAACTTCCTGTTGATGTGCAAATCATAATGCATCAAATATCAGGATAGGTGATTAGAATTGCCAAGTGTCAGAAAAACAAACCAACAAATAAAAATGGCCCAGGCAGGGTGTTTGATATCTGATCCAGTTGCCAAATATTTTTCCCTTATTTTTTTTATCGCAAATATATTTAACATGCACTAAGTTGCATAACCATTGGCCCAATGAAACCTTACAAATGTACATACCAGTTACTCATTTCATAGTAATGCACCCAACCTCAATCTGTTTCCTTAAAGTCCATTTTAATTTGAATAGGGAAAAATGACTAAATATAAGCAGAATGGCTCCTTCAATACCAACTGCCTCCAGCAAGTCAGGGAAGCTGATTGATAATAGAGCAATAAACCATAAATGCCTAACGTGGAATGGGGAGAGAATGTAACTTCCAGATAGAAGTTTATATCAACTTATAGGAGGGCAGCACATTTTATTTATTTTGGTTTTCTGCTTCCAAGTATCACAAGGGGAATATCCAGGGGTGCTACAGTGATGTTTGATATACCTATTTTATACCCTTAGGAATTGCAAGGCTCTTGTTCACCATCAAGTCTGCCTATCTAACCAGGGCAGCCCTAAGTAATGCCAGGTATTCAGTTCCACCACCTTCTTTTTGTCTCTTCAACCAGATTATAGCAGCTAGGTCCAAAGAAGAAAAATGCCTTAAGGGCACTTTAAACCAACATCCTGTGGCCAATCTGAAAAGACCTAGGCCTTCTGGGGCACGTTACCAGATTATACCACTCCCTCAGGCCCAAACTGGCATCAATAATGTCTGTTTAAAATAGTGTTCCTAATTTATTAGGAATAGACAAGAGCAGAGAAACCATAATGGTTAGGGGTGTTAGGCTTAGAGAAAAGGACCATGTTTCAAGAGTGGACACAGCCACAATGAGCAGGGCCATTCAAGATGAAGATTAAGCCTCAGGAAAAAGGTGACTTTGAAAGAAATCAGGCAAGACATAAGCACGCACGAAGTATATTGTGCTTTATCTGGTTACTCACTACATCTAGCAGTCTCAGGGTATTGGATTCCTTCCTGAATTCTGAAACATTTCATCCCCTTAATATGGGCAGGAGAGCCTGATTTCCCCACAGCCAACTGCTGCTCTCCAGGGAAAATTCTGAAGAACAAAAGCAAATTCCTGCCTCACTATTTAACCTCACAAAGAGGGAATCTGGGTTTGCTCAGGGATTCAGCCAACTGGCCTTCATAGACTACCTTTCTAGAAGTAAAATAGATCCCTTTACAAGCCAATCCTGATCTAAGAGGGAATTCTAGAAACTTGCGTTCCTAAAGAACTGGTAAAGGGGTCAAAAATGGAGGAAAATTGTGCTGTCAGAAACTGGCAATTTTGCCTTCAGCTATCAGCTATATAATCTGATTATGTTCTGAGGACCAAAATGGGATAGGAAGTTTTGAATGTGGGCCACATGTTGTCTAACCCTGACTAACAGTATCTCCGGCAGAATGGATAGAATCCCTGTTTTTCCTACCTCCATTTCCTTCCCCTCTGTTGTTTTCCTTATATCTAATTTTAGACTGTATATTTCTCAAGGCAGGAACCTCTGTGGTTGCCCTCCATAAAGCATCAGACATATGAATGGTATTATATAAATAATTCTAAAAAACCCTTGTCTGGTGTTCATCATGTTCAAGGTTACAGTCACCATCATACTTATTGGCAGTAAAAGTACTTCCACGGCAGAATTTTACACAATTTTAGGATCAGCTCTGGACCTGATTGATCTCATAACATTGTCTGTTTCAGAATGCTGAATCTATCTCTGATTCTGTTTTAGTTTATTGGAAATTGTAGTATAACTAGTATTTTTCCCTTCCAATAAATCACTGTGGTTCAGCATTCCTTGTGTGTGTAAAAATTACCTCATAACCCCTGCCAATTCCTGGGCTCAAGCCAGCCATGACAGTCTGTCTCCTACCCATCCCTCCCCCAAATAAAGTTCATCATCCAGTCCATGGAATTAGTCCCTTTCTCTACACACCATTCAGAATTGATCTTCCTTCTGCTTCAGTCAAGACACCACCACAGCATATAATCATGGTCAGAGCTATATTTACAGGTTGATGTCATTACACTTATTCAACTCAAAAGGGCTTTTATATTTATTGGAGAAATGGCCGTAGGGTGGTAGAGGATTTCTATGCTTTTGTCTACATTTTTACTACTGTTATTCCTATTACAGAACTGCTCAGTTTTGTTTTGTTTTTTTACACAACTTTAGACAAATGTATGAAAATATGTGTACCAAACAAATGTGGAGGTTAGGTGGTAGAAAAAAAATATATATATTTTTGTTTCTTTTTGCTTTGGAGTGAAAGTGAGAAGATTTTCATTACTTCATGGGTGAGGGGTAGGATAGGGATTGGACTGGATGGCATTGCCCTGTTGATCAGCGGGGGTGGGGAGGGTGCGAGCATTGATTTGCTCATAGCATTCTCTGAATTTCAAAGCTGGCAGAAGTGAAAATGATCATGGGACAGTTTCATACAGCTTTGGGGAAAGCTAGGAATAGAAATACTGTTGGCCTGGAATGTCTGAGGTTCCAGGAGAATCAGTAAAACAAAACATACTGCTAAATAAGAAATGCTTTAAGACTGGATATAGACTATATTTTTTCCCCCAGTCTGAGGGCCATACTTCACTTTTGAGTGGTCTGCTGGAGGATTAACTCCAAATGTAGTCAAAACCAGGACAAAGAAAGGGTGGGGAGGTAACTTATAGATGTGTTGTAATATTAAGGGAATCTATTTACAACCCATTTAATGTTATTTAATAAAAGCTAACTCAGTTCATTGTTTAAATATTAACTGTGCTGTTTGATATCTTCTTCATGTTCCAGTTAATTATGTTGCCTCATATATGTAAGAAAAAATAGAGGAAAACAAAAACAAAAGAAATTTCCAAATCAGGAAAAGATTTTGGGGTAGCAACAAAACCAATAGATCCTTTAGAAATATCACTGTGTTAATGAGATTATGCTTTAATTTGGAAGGAAGGAAATGACACTGAGAACAGAAGAGCACACAATAAATAGCAAGAAAAAGAAGTGGGTAAGAGAAAGAACAATTACATTGGAATTAATGCAATTTAAATATAATTAAAAGTACCCTTGGTAATTGTGCAGCTTAGAAATGTAATACTTGTAAATGGTGTTTAATTATGAAATATAGTTCGCATAATATAAGGCCATGGCTACATAAAGGCCATGACTAAAGAGATCTCAGCCTTTGGATAGTCCCAGTCAGACAGAATTGACTTTACCGGGTTAGATAGATTAGCACTCTTGCTCAGCAATCCCATTAAGTCAGTGAGGCTTATTTTTGTGTAAAGGAATTTAGAACTGACCTGGGGGAAGGTATGAAAGAACTGCTAAGGGGGGAAAAAAGGAACAAGCCATAATGGAAGAACTTGGTCAAGAGATGTCATAGTCTGCAGATTGAAGGAAGCATGAAAAATATAGTCAAAATAACCCCAGTTTGATTTTGTTTAGCATAAGATGGGACAGGTTTTCAAGATTCTGTTATTATACCCTACATAATAATGAAGCATTCTTGGAATCCATACAGTGTCTGTTTCTTGACCTGACCTACATACCTCAAAGGGCTGACAACCTGAAAGGATGTAACACAAAAGAAGATCAAGACCTGCTTTTGATGTAGGATGTAGAATATTGGATTTAGATTGCAGGAAGGTAGATTCTGATTGAATGTTATAAGAAAATGCACAGTGGTAAGAATCATTTGATAGAGGAACCAATTACCCCAAAGTTTATGGTCTCCTGTTCTCTGGATATGTTCAGGTGGAAGCTAGATACTCAGATGTTGAGGATGCTTTAATTGGTTTCCTGCACAGGGGAGAGGGGCGCTTCCAACTCTATGATTCTACTGCACACAATTCTATTGTGAACTGTATGATACTTCTATTTTAAAAAATCAAATATCTAAATTCTTTTTGCTAGACAACATGCAGTTCTTAAGGATGCATATTTGCCAGGTTTGCATTCTTAGTTTATTCCAGATGCAAATGAGTTCATAGATAGAGGTGATTATTCCCTACTAGTACAGCATGCTTTTCTTCCCAAACCCCCCTCCCCCACCATTTCAGATAACTCATTGGGCAAAACTATAAAGTTGGGACTATTTTTTAAATTTTTACTTTGAGAAGAAGTAGGCAACATTTTATGGATGGACAGACACATTTAATGTCTTTTGGGGATGCATACAGGGATTGCAATGATGTTCCCAAGGGAACAGGTTTTCTCATACAGAGGAATGGGGGCTAGTAGATAGATAGATAGATAGATAGATAGATAGATAGATAGATAGATAGATAGATAGATAGATAGATCGTTCATTCATTCATTCATTCTGAATTTGGTGGGGGATTGGAATTTTTCCTTTCTTACAGATCATTCTCAGTAAAGTGCATTAAGGATTCATACTACTGGTCTTCTATGTTTCCGTCTCTAATTGGCAAAAAAGCATTGGTGCTAACAATTCGTGTTAACAATGCTATATCAGAGCAATGGCATGATTCAGTATAAAATATCTCCTTATGTTCTCTGGATTCATATGCTACTTTTTGTACAAAAGGAAGAGGAATGTTCTATTCTCTCTCCCATTTCCTCCTTTGGGGATATGTTTAATTGGGGTAAGCTCAATTATTTGATTGAGTTCATTTCCACCCTAGTGACATTGAGCATGTTCTAAAATCACCAGCCATCACTGAGGTGATACAAAGTCTGTCTGCATCAGTGCTATATCAGCAGGATGATTGGATGACTCTAGAAGACTCTAGAACAACGTGTCTCAGCTTTGGCAACTTTAAGACATGTGGACTTCAACTCCTAGAATTCCCCAGAATCCCACACTGGCTGGGGAATTCTGGGAGTTAAAGTCCACATGTCTTAAAGTTGCCAAGGTTGAGAAACACTGCTCTAGTTAAGTATCCTGTTTATGATTTGGTAAGTTCACTCCTGGTTGCTACAGGCCCTTATGGCTGAATTGAGGTCTATGTCTTCAGGCAAATGACTGAAAGTTTCCTGAAGCTGTAACTCTTTTCTTCCTTTTAATTAGATCAAACATTGCCATTTTAGACTCTACAGTCTGCAGCACTCCTAGGCTTATGGTTGATACTTGTTGCCTAGAAGTGCTGTTTCAGCCATTCTCCATAATCATCATCACTGTGAAATAGCAACCTCCATAAGAATTTCATGCAAGTATATTAGACTTATTATAACAGTCATCCTATTTTAATAGCAATTAACTCATAATGGGAGAGGATATTAAATTTGAAGCAGCAAGGCTATAAACCCTGATGCATAATAGAAATCACATCATTTTAAGTGATGCTTGAATTTGAATTTCCCACATTTGTAAACAGAATGAACAAGCTTTTGTTGGCTAAAATAGCCATTCATTTCTAAAAGAGCACTTCTGCTTCCATGCTATTTTCTTTTTCTTTTTCATAAAAGCACTGAATATGCCTTTATATGCCACTTTAATGTCTCCAAGTATTTCAGTCATCTTTTCAACAAACAAGATAGATCAGTGTTATTATCTCCACCCTGCAGATGGCGGAGACCTCTATCCTCTAATGAATGTATACAGGGATGAGTTGTGAACAAAGAACTTCACTGCTCACAGCTCAGTCCCTTAGTGTAAGGCAACAAGGAGAATCTTACACCAGAGTCTCCAGTAGCCAATTCCAAGGTCTCTTGTGCTACCAGCAGTTTGATTCCATCAAAGATTAGGCAGACTTGGCAATGGGGCAGGGGTGGAAAACTAGCAACCTTTCCCAGCTTTTATTGGATATCATTCTTTGCCATTGGCCATGCTAGCTAAGGTTCATGCAAATGATCCTATGAACTGGGATAGCCTGTCCTCATCTGAGCTGATACCAATTCCTGGCTTGTCTTTGACATCTATTACTTCTGGCTCTTCTCATCTTTGTCCATATGCACTTCTTTGGTGTTCAGTTGCAGCCTGCCTGGGGCCTATGCCAAAGCCTGGCACATAGCCATTAACATATTTATAAGTGATCCCAACTGAAATTGCATCCCGGAGTAACATTTATGTTTCTCTAAAATAGGGATGAGCAGTCCATAAATCACGTGCTTTAAGCAGCCCAGTTTCATTTTTCTTGCCCCCAGAGCTCCAGTGATGTCACTGCTGATAGTCAGTGGCAAACTGCCAATTTTTAGAAGCTGGATCATCATCTCCTCCTCCTCCTCCTCCTCCTCCTCCTGGCAAAAAATAAACCCTAAAATAGATGCTTTATGCCATGGGTAAGCCTAACACACCAATGTTGCTTAGCTCCTCAATAACCGTCCACCAATTCTCCATATCCTTCAATACCTTCGAAGACTATTTTTGAAAAAGTACAGGTCCTGACTGCAAAAAAATTGCCCATCTTACTGTAAATCAGGATTGGAAAGATTCAGAATGAGGATTTTTGTTGCATGCATCCTCTAAATCTCTATTCTTTCCTTCCTGGCTCACTTACCTGGCTTTATTCATACTTTCCAATTTCTTGATACTGTTATTTGCTGTTATATCTATATAAGCACACCACAGTGTAAGCAGTCTTTCCAAACCAATATTACAAAGTATAATTTTATTGTGGTTTATTCTCTTGGAATGGAGAACATATTCAATCCATATTTTAGTCACTTTGCTATGACAAATATGGGTTGAGGTTACTTGCAAGTCATTCTTAAGTCAGGCATGGAATGACAGGAGATAAAGCACAGGAATCATTTTCATTCTGGTTGCACCAAGAAACATCCTAAAGGATCATTTAGTGCAAATGTGGAAATATCTCAAGACTGGATAATGTTTTTTTAAGAAAAGAGAAAAGCATAAAACATACCCACACAAAGGAAAGCTGAGTATAGCAAAGAGGAAACACTAAGAAATATTTATTGCCACAATGGTGTAATATTTTCATATGAATCAAATTAATATTTCCTTTTAATAGCATGATTATTTAATCATAAACACAGATTGTACAATGGCACTCTTTGTAATTAATTTAATATCCTTTATGGCTTTAGTAAAGACTAGATCAATACTGACCAACCAAACACAGGCAGATCTAAAGAATTTGTAGAGATAGTTTAAAAATTATTTCTAAACCATCTTTCTTGAAAACCATAATAACAAAACACCTTCAGGCTTTGGACAGGCATTTAGACTTCATATATGATGATGCTGATAACACTATGGTGATTTGCTAGTTTTAAAGAGTGCAGGTGTCTTTCTTCTAAATAATGCTGTCTTTATTTGCTGGCTTACTGTATTTATCTGATTCCTTTTCAAGGCAACTTGGAAAATTCATAGTTTAAATTCATAGTTTATTCTCTAATGAGGAAGAAACATGCCCTTTACACAATGAAAATCTATAAAATCAAATACTAATTGTGTGTGTGTGTATCTGTGGAGAGAGAGAGACAGAGAGAGACAGAGAGAGCCTTTGCGCAAATCTATATCATGAACCAGTGGTGCCTATTCCTGGATTAGAAGATCCTACTCATAGTCACTCATGCACTAGTCACCTCCCAGTTGGAATAACGCAATGCACTCTATATGGGCCTGCCTTTGAAGACCGTCCAGAAGCTACAACTGTCCCAATCCAATCTAATCCTTCTCCCACTTGAAGAACCACCTATCTCCAACTGAATCCACCTATTCTAGAAGATCCAACAGTGTGGGTATGCTCTAGGTCCCCTTCATAAAGCAGTATAATCTGACAGGATCCAGAAGTGTGCCTTCTCTGTTGCAATGCTTGCCCAATGGAACTGTTTACCTTTGAAATTAGGATGTCCCCAATCCTGCTGGCTTTCTGAAAGGTCATGAAGATCTGGCATTTCCTGCAGGCATTGGGCCAGGGTAGTGAATGACCACATCTGCAATTATTTAATATGTGGACTAGCCTTAATTGTGTCATGTTTTTATTATGTATATTGTTTTCATACCAGTTTGAATCCTATGTTAGCTGCCCAAAGTCACAGTTTGCAACTTGGACAACCATATAAGCTGATTAAATTAACACGAATGTTTAAAAGATTTATTAGTATTATTTAATACATTTAATTATTATTTAATACGTATACATTTAAAAGTATATGGTATGAAAAAGATGGTTCTCAAATAGTGGAAAATTATTTAAAGGCTGGTGTAAATTTCCACCTGGCTTAGGAGCATAGTCCAGGAGCAGGATAAATTTTGATTCATTAGATTTACAGCACTTTCTGAAATGTCCCCATGCCCAATAATTGTCACATAAACATTTGTTCTTTCTAGTATCATAAAGACCTAAATTCTCTTCAAACTCATAAGGTGAGATCCAACCAATACTATGTCCTCACAAGAACCATGGCATTATTCCACCCTAAATAATGAACAAATGCTTTTGTTAGATTTCATTAAATTTCAGTACACAATAAAGTTCTATGACCTCTAGAACTCCCTACCACAATATATTATGATAACCTCAAACTTAAATTGCTTTAAAGGGAAATGTCTTCTTTAGAAAACCACCAGCTCTTCTAACATGCCTCCAGATCAGATGGCAGCCTATACTCCCAGTGAAGGAAGGGGGCATGCCCCCACCAACTGGACTACAAGATTCTCAGAAGCAACCAACTGCTGTCTTTAGCTTTTCAAACAGTTTTATGAGAAGATCACATCAATGGCTGTTCTTTCAAAATAAACCTCTTCAGGAATTAAGCACTGTTGGATACACAAAGACATTTTCCCCATGCCATCAATCAAGCAGCATCTCTCGGTCCAAGAGATGATGAGATGAAGCGAGAGGAAATTTTTGCCTGGGTGATCATTAGGTCCAGCTTCTCTGTTTTGAAGAAGAATAAATGAGGTATGTTTTGAAGTCAGGAGGTTCCTTGCCCTTTTCCACCTGAATGACATATCCTAACAGACAAGTTGATCTAATGGACAACTTAGCTTCTGTTCATAGTCACCAACCTCTGCCCTCCCATTAGTATTGGGTGTCAGGAGCAGAAATTACCTAGATGTGGGAAATGATAAAAGGAGGAAGTAAAGGATGGACTCTTTTATTCCATCAGGGTAACCACTAGCAGGATACAGTGATCTCAAGCTCAAAATCTCAGCTAAGATGATTCTTAAACTCCCACTCCTTGACAGAAATAGATGGCAAAACCTTTAGAGAGGGGAGCAATTGCTGTTAAAGAAAATTAACTATTTTCTTGCAGTTTTTCTTTTCCCATAAAGGCCACCAAATACTTTTCCCCAATCTGGTGCCCTCGAAATATGTAGGACTTCAACATCCACAAATCCAAGCATCTTGGCTGGGAGATGGGGGGTGAAGTCCAACAAAGGCAGAGAGTATCAGGTTGGGAAAGGCTGCTGAGGGGTTACTGTTTGGGGAGACCTTTGATCTGCCATCAGTGGCAGGAAGTATGAGGACACCTAAACATACATTGCATGGTGGGGGTTCAGATGTTGGGATGAAAGGACTTTGTTATAAGGAGCTTGGAATGAAATGGGAACTCAACTTTGGTTCATGAGTAGATTTACTTTTCTTTGAGTCCAGACAAGATTTTCTGTCCCCTCTCTCTCCCACCCCTTGGTGTCTGAGATGCAGGAAATTATGCTTAGAGACAGAAGAGTATTGCAATATTAGCTCTTTGCCTGTCCAGATGTCTGGAGTGAAGTTTACACATATGGACTTTCCCCGCTGAATTGTAATGCTATTGTCCACCCATTCTTGAATTGGCAGACAACTGTATGAAATTGGCTCTCCCCATTGCAAAGCCTTATCCTGCCTCTATTGCCTTTGTTCCCAATCAGTGCCCTTTGATACCACAAATCATGGTATCCTTCTGGGCCAGCTTAACTCAATTATGAGTTCCAGTGGTTTTCCTCCTTCCTGTGCAGCTGGTTCCAATTAATATTGGTAGGAGGAGAGGTCTAGCCCTAGAGCACCACACTGGAAGGTTCTTCAGGGCTCTACACTCTCTCCACTCCTATTTAATATCTACATGAAATCACTGGGTGAGATCATTCATCAGCATAGGGTTAAGTATCATCAGCATGCTGATGATATTCAGCTATACATCTCTACCCCAGGCTGACCAAATAATACCATCAAGATTCTTTTTTCCAGTGCTTGGAGGCTGTAAGTATCTGGATGAGGAAGAACAAACTTTGGCTTAAGCCTAGCTAGACCAAGTGGCTGTGGATTTTAGGACCTCCTGGATCTGGGTAGGTTCTGCCTTTAGTTCTGGATGGGATATCCTGCCTTAGACAGAACTGATGTGCAATCTGGGGTCCTCTTGGACTCTCAGCTCCTGCTTGAAGAGCAGGTAGCAGCCATGGCCAGATGGGACTTTGTTCAAATCCTTCTTGTACACCAGTTGTGCCCATTCCTGGATTGGGAGACCTTGTTCATTGTCACTCATGCCTTGGTCACATCCCTCAAGATTTGGATGGCCCTTGACCCTGTTTGTCTTCTATAAGGCTCTGAAAACCTGGCTCTTCCTTCAGGTATTTGGCTAGGGTGTTAGATGAGCCTGTTCTTTAATTTTTGGGAATAGAATTGTGATTGGCCTCAGATATACTATTTCTTCTGTTGTTTTTATTTTTTGTTTTTTTGTTGTTCTTTTTGTTTTGTTTCTGTTTTAAACCTATGTTATCTACCCAGAATTGCAATCTGAGTTGCATGGCCAGATAAATAAATGTGATTTCGTTCCAAGACAACAAAGCCTAACAGACCATATTCCCCCTACTGTTCTCCTTGAATGGTGGTAGAATAAGTGAGGAATGACTAATTTAACACTTGTACAGCTTGTTATCTCAGTCATTGTCAGGCCTAGCCCAAGGAACTCCAAGAGACAATGCCAATTCAGCCCAGCTATGTTTATTAGCTACAACCTCTAGCAAGAATCTTCCCAGACTAAAACCCCAGTTCCCAAAGTCCTCCAGCCACAACAGTGTGAATTCCTCAGGGAGGTGCCAGTCTCATCCTCTTGTTCCTCCCACGTGGTTCTGGCGAGCTAAGAAAATGTTTATCTCCCTGAGCTCGGCCTTCATAATTCCATTCCATCACAGTCATGGACTGAGTATGAGATGATAGTGAAAAAGGTGGTTGACAAGTCATGTTTGTGCCAGGGTTTAGGCAAGGGGGAAAGGGCCCATAGACCTGGAAATATATCAAGTCCTACAAATAGAAAGTGATTCTTGAATATTTTTATCTCCCCACCATCACCACCATGTAAGTCACCAATCCAGAACCAAATTTTAAATCAGTCCCAGTAGAAAGAAATGGAAAAAAAAAAAAGAAGAACAATTAGAAGGGTGTCAGGAGATGGAAAAGCGATTGGAAATCACAACAGGGAGTTCTTTTTTGCCCCTTTGTCATTTAATTTATCTTTTGTCTTTTTGGAGGGGGACAATTTTGACTTATGCTTTCTGGAATGCAGCTTGTTGTTGTCTTTCTAAAGAAAGACTTCCTTGCGTATTTTTGACATCCACCTTTGATTTTTGGGACAATCTTGGCTTTTTCTCTTTTAGTCTTTGGGACTGGAATGGATTCCAGTAGGCTTGTTTTCCTGGTTTCCTAAGTTTTCTCCTCTCTTCATTTTTATTTTAAGGCATTTTTGTTATACTTATGTCCCTTAGCACCACTAAGTTCTATTTTTGCACTTTGTTTTTTGCATTCCATCATGAATTATTTTCTCTGTCAGGACCTTTCTGGAGACCTTTGGATTCATCCCAATTTTCATCTGTAACCACAGGATCCCACAGTCCGCTACTGTGGATTAGGTAAACATAATCTTTGCTTTCCTTTGTTTAATATCTGATATAGTTTAGTTAGGAAAGTTATAAAGAGTTACTTTTACAGAGCTGGACTGCAGGAAGTCTAGGTGAAGCTGAAATCAAATTATAATTTTAAATGCATAGGTATTTGAACTGATTGAATATTATATTAATGGATATCCTCTAGCCAAATTGATTGTTTTATTTATGTATTTCTTTTGGAGTGATTTAGGAATCTCATTTTCAAAGGTAAACAAAGGGAAGGAAAGACCACAGACCCCTTGGTGGTGCTAGATTGGCAAGGTAGCCACTGAGTTGCCAGCTGAGAAACAGGAAAGTTGCAGACCAACCTGGGACTGCTGAGATCTGAGAGTGATTCAGTGGAATCCAAGGATAAACTAAGAAAATTCCATGCTGGAATTGGGAAAGAAAGCAAACTGGCATACAGTAGAGTGGATAGGGAGACTAGGGCTGTGGTGGGAGGCAACTGAAGAGATTAGGAATATCAGTGGGAAGACCTTATGGTCTGGGATAGAGAAAAGAGAAAGTGATGATAGGGCTGAGGGTGTCTGGAGGTAGTAGACGGAAACTTGGGCTGTTCTTAAAAGAAAAAAAATGTGGATTCAAAGGAACTAGTTTGTGTGTTAGGACCCACTATTGCTTTGTATTCTGGTTCTTGTACAAATTATTTATCCTTTAGCTTATTGATTTGCTGGTCTGAGGAATGGGCATTGAATAAGTGACTCCATCCACTACAGCAGCTATTCTGTGCATGGGTCTCCCATCCCTATGACATCTATGTTCTGATGGTTCTCATGACATTTTCTCCAAGTGCTTAATGTACCCACTGGCTCTGAAAGTCTGGCTCTTCCCATTAACAACTGCTACCCAAACAAATTCCAAACTGTTCATTATAGACTCCGTGCCAAGAAACAGTAAGGTAGGACTCTTTAGGGAGATACCTCAATTTTCTGAAAGGTTTTGTTATTTAGTGGTTTCTACTTGGGATGTTTACAGAATGTGAACATCAAACCTATCTGAGAAACATGTTATTTGTGCCCATGTTACAGGTGAACTAACTCTACTCACAGGCTGCCTGGCATCTTCTGTTTATTTGTTGCAAAAAATGTGGGCAAATGGCCACAAGGTTTCTGACAAAATCAGCAGTTGCAACTGTCACAAGAACATGGAAAAGAAGCTGGAGTGAGATAGGCGGCAACTAAATTTGAGGTAGGTAGGTAGGTAGGTAGGTAGGTAGGTAGGTAGATAGATAGATAGATAGATAGATAGATAGATAGATAGATAGATAGATAGATAGATAGATAGATAGATAGATAGATAGATAGATAGATTACCTGCCAAGACTAGCTTAGACTGTCAAAGACTGATGGGTATATTCTAAATGAAATCTAATTATTTATTTACAGAGTGCACTTCCAGTTACAGATCACAATGTCCAAATGTTTGCTAGGCTTTTTTTTAACTGTCATCTCTCTTGTTTATCAGTCATTATTAAAAGAAAGAGAAATGAGAAAAAGCAAGTTATGCATTCTGTTCTGGGGTCCAACCTGTATTCTGATTGTTCCCATTACCCAATGACGGGCCAGCTTTAAAATCATCCACTACGGAAAATTTGGTTCAAAAGGTTGAGTAGGTTCATTTCAGTAAATAGAATATTTTATCATGTATCTACTGAAGCTCATATTTTGGACTGGCCCACAACCTTTTACAATGATGCCCCTTATCCCAAATCAAGTTATACACAATCTAAAACCAGCCAAGTTATTTTGTTACTTAGTTTTTTAAAAATCCCAACACTGTTCTTTCTAAGAATAAAAATACAAAAAAGGGCATTAACACATCACCACTTGCTGTGCTTAATGACAGACTCAGATGCCTCTGGCCACCCTGTCATATTGCCTAATGGGAGGGGCAGCTCTGGAAAAGCTCCAGGGTCAATCCTGCATTGCTGCTTCTCCAGCTTGCTCTTGCCGCTGGTTTGCAAAGAAGTGTAAGAAGGAACAGCTGACATAAAGCATGTGTTGGGCCCCCCAAAAGAGGCAAATGAAAGTGAGAAGCAGTAGCAATAATGAGAAGGAAGAAATAAAAGGGCAGCAGGGAGTCTGAGAATCTCCTAAGGGCATCTCCTATCCTAATCTACTTGGGAAATCCCTACCATTCTGCATTCTTATTTTTTTCCCTGGTTTACATTTTCTAAATAATAATGCAGCTGGGTCGTTTTCAGTCTTGACCTTAATGTTCTTATAGTGGTTGAGGTTTGTGATCCTTTGAGAGCTCAGATATTATATGACAATAAACACCATTATAGATTTATAAAGAAAATAATGACAAGTTGAGTATTTGTGACTGAATACATGATTAATACCTGGATACCTCTGATTCTAAACGTTTGGGAGGTAAGAAGTCTGGAGAAAGAGTTGCAGCTTCATTGGATCTATTTCAAGAATAGCAAAAGAAAGGAGAGAGGTAATTCAGAGAGATTTTGCTCAGCCATTTTGGACTTATATAAATGAAAGCTCTCGTAGGTCAAAAGAAGCCAGTATTTATAGCACAAGCTGTAATGCTTTCTTTTATTTTTCTTGGCACTGGCGTTTTTCTCACTTGATCTTCAGATAAATGACAGGAGCATTAAACATCCTACCCCAGTATAAACACATGGGAACACTCTGTATTTAGCTCATTCCCAGATGGGGTCTTTGGCAAGCTGTAACATGGATGGAGGTTCAGGCAAGTAAATGACTTGATAGTTGCATAGGCAACTACTTTTATCCGGCTGTAAATTCTTATTGTATGCTTTGCTATGCAATTTTAAAAAAAAAAAGAGTACAGGCTAGAGATATATATTAGAAGCAGGAGGCTCCTTTCAAGGTGATGTTGTCTGGAATTCTCCATCCAAAGCTAATGTTCTAGTTCCTAAAATTAAAAGTGTATTGATAGTGGTTTTCTTTTTTTTCAGTGTAAAAGTTATCTTAAGGACCGAGATGTGAGACTTCAAGTGCATTTCCCAAACTCCAAATAGCAGGTTTAAACCTGTCTGGTACAGTGAGTTAGTGAGCAGGACTACCAGATCTGGGCTACAAAAATCCAAACATGCACTAGATGACATCAAGGAGAGCTGATCATCTGGATTTTTGCAGCCCTGATCTGGTGGCCCTAGAAGTGGGTCATGTGGGTGCCATACAGAAGATGGAGCAATATTGTTTTCCCATCATTTCTTCTCCTGCTTTCCAAACATAAAGACAACCAACTGCTTCTTCTGAATTGCACTGCTCTGGCTATGTATATTTCTAGGTTCAGATAACTGTGGTACAGAGAGTTTTCCTGGATCTCTTCTTTTTCTCATTTCTGCCTGCCTCGCCTGCTCTCAGTCTACCAGCACTCCAATGATTTGCTTGGCATTCCATTTTCTTCTGCTTTTCACTTTCATTTCAACCCCACTACAATCCTTTGGATTGTTTTTCAAATACTACATTAACCCAGGATTGACCCTGAATCTAATGTTACCCTCCTATAAATCTTTTCCACTGGTTTTGGATGTGACTAGGACCCACAGATTAACTTTCTGTATACAGTCATCTCTCACCAGTCCCACCAAACTACAATGTTTTTATCAGAAAAAGGCATTCTGCATATGCTCAAAGTTGCTTTCCTTTTCACCTTTAATGTCTTCTTTCATGGACTGTAAAGGACAGGCTGATCAGAGAAGCAACGTGCATGCAGCAGTGAGCCGGTTCATAAGACAGTGACCATCCTCCAAATCAACACCTCTTTCTCTGCCTAAACACAGATGCTCTGTCTTTCTCAACAAACTTAAACAGAACACAGATCTCAGCCTTCACTTTCCTGACAGATGCATCTTGCATTTCTGCCTCAGTCTCAGTGCACATTAACCAATGGCTATTGTTAGTGGCAAGCTGCAAAGCAGGAGATCGTATTGTTGGCAGGAGCCATTACTATCAAGACAAATTCTGCCATTTGAGAGCCCTTTAGATGAGGTATCTTAAACCATCCTCTTCTGCCACTTTCTCTGCAGACATCAAACAAACTACAATGGGTTTTTTTCTTTTCCAAATCTATTTTTAGGGCTTTCACATTTACAGACTTGATCAAATAAAAACGTTGGCTTACGCATCTTTTTCGGTTTCTGCTGATTCTCCAGTAATAAAACTACTCAGATCTAGGGAGGGGGTGGGATTTGCCAGGAAAACCACCCAGCTAAACATTCATTCTTTGCAGAATTTGCTCCCATCAATAAACGTTTTAACTGCTTTCCGATTCCATTACGGGGCCACTCAGAACTTTATCTCACATCAGTTAAAGAAGCAGCCCAAAACATTAGTCCTGCTTAGACCTGTTGGAGCTTTGCTTTTCACTCCTGAAGGAATTCAAGTCCCCTCGTTTAATTTCAATGGAAACGTAAGTGTTCCAGCCTTAGTCCTACTGCAGCTGAACTGCTCTTCTCTGGATCTTATTTCCAGGTCTCAGGAGGATTGGGTTTGATCACCTCATCTGATTACAACATCTTTGACAGCTTTAAAGGAATTTGCAGACCGAGAAGGACAACAGCTGCTACTTTTTTGAAGGATTTGCTAACCATGCCCCCCAACTTAGATGCACAGGCTTGAGACTTCAGAGTATGCTTTTTAACACATCATGGAACAGGTATGTGACTGATCCAATGTTGAGTCCTGGTCTGAAACAGTGTTTTTCCTTGCAAATTTGTCTTTCTGACCTGTTAAAATATCTATAAAATATACTTGGATTTTTAAGAGTGGGGAGAGAAGCAGATATGGATGGATGGAGAGAGAGAGAGAGAGGGAGAGATCAATTGCATTATAACTGAAAAGATGGACAGAATAATCAGTAAAAAAAACACATAATAAAACAAAATATAAAAAACAGAATCCAAAGGAGCAACACAGAATGCTGGGGCGGGGGGGGGGGAACCATCCAGTAGGTCATACCATTCTCATATCAGTGCCTGGGGAATGTTATGGATCTTCCTTCAATAAAGACGAGGCATATTCCCAATTATTTAAAACCTGATAGCTCCTTAGCAGTATAGGCCAAAGCCAATGCACATTAATGGTTGTACTGTATATTCAATGGATACTGTAATATTTAAGAGAACTGAAATATTTACAAATTGTACTGGGAGGGGAGCAGCAGTTAAGATCAATGAACACACCAGAACCCTAAGGGTAAGACCAGTTAGAGGGACTTAGTTTTCAGTAAACATTAAAGGCTTAGGCCATGTAATGCTAATTGCTAATTGACCCAATGCATCAAGTATTTTCTAATATTGAAGATCTGTCATATAGAAGAGGGTAAAAATCTCTTCTCTACTGAATCTAAATGATATGATATAGGCAAGAAGGTTGTGCTGAACTTTTTAGAGATCACAATAGAAGTAATAGGCTAAAAGTCTGCTGGCCTTCCTCATGCTGGAGATCACAAGCATATTTTGGTGATGCTCTAGCAAGCAGGGGATTGGTCTACAGGACTTACCAGAGCTCCTTCAGTACTCTTCTTCTAAGAATATTTTGGTTGCTGTTCTGGTGCCTCAGAGGCTGAGCATCATTTGTGATTGTTTTGAGAATGCCATTGAATCGAGGTTCTCATAAGGAGCCATTTCTTATTTCAGTTGTAGATCCTGGGAGTGTTTCCTACATAATGTCACAATTTTCCAGGCTGCTGAGATTAGGAGTCCTGAAGCTGTCTTTGTGGTGGGGTTGAATGATATGCCAGGAGTTGCATTTCAAAAATCAATGGGGCTAGAACAAACACTATGTTTGTTTGCATTTACAATTAAGTGATACTAAGAATAATTAATGTGATTACTCTTTGCCATGTATTTAATATCTTTCTCCTTCTGCCATGTGAAAAATTACAATTTGGTAATAATACTTAGAGATTGTTTTTGGCTACACTTAAGACCTTTCAGGTGGCCCTGGACCTTAGACTGGGCATCTCTGTGACAGATAGATCAGATAATTTAACATAAGACCAAGTCTGTGTATATTGAGTCTTATCACATTTCTTTAATAATAGGACATGTTTTATGATAAGCTGGTGAGTAGGGGGAATGTCCATGCAGTATCTATAGATGTTCACCTAATTGTGAATCCATCAGCATGGAGCTGTTTCTTCCTGGCCAAAGCATATCCTACAAAGTGTATTGCTATGGGACGTAGTGATTGTTCTACACAGCTATGGATAGTTGCACCTAGCAAAAGGGAGTTCCATTCCATCTTTATGCTGTAACAGGTAGTTCCGAGGCAGCACCTTATTATTTACTTAATGGAACATTATAGCTGGAATGTTGAACAGGGGATCAGTTAGCACCTAAGAAGCCAAAGGAACTCTGGAAGCATCCTTCCTTATTTATTCATTATTTGTTTCCTCTGTGAGCCTTGATATGCAAGCTTCCAGTTACATCGGCACACTTTGCTGCCTGCTCTTACATGGTTTTGTTTTCAGATTGTACAAGATAAGGTTACTTCATTATTAATATATGCATAACTGCATGAAGATATACATATGTATGTTTGCATTCATATGTGTGTTTGCACCTACACATACATAAATGTTGTATCAGTGCAGGCACGCACAGCCCCTGGAAGTGCTAATAGTTAAGATAAACTAAGTCCATTATCCCTGGGAACAACTATTTCAATGACCCTATTTGCAATAAAACCAGATTCAATGATATGAGAAAATTGCTAGGTTTTGGACTAATTGAACCACGCTGTATGAACCTGTACAAAGACATCATTTACAAAGTACTTTGCTTGTCTCAAGTATTTATTCCTGCGGAAGGAAATGGGGGAACAAAGAGTTCATATTATTTCTGCTGCTCTCCTGTGTGCATAAAAATGGGTTGGGAGGGTATCACAAAAGGTTTATTGCTAGACTTTTTTACCACTGGGAAGTATAAGAGGGGAATGGTACTCTCCTGCGTCTCAACCTTCCTTTTTGCAGAGTTATAGTGCTGGTGGTGTGTTCTAATACCTCTACTCCATTCCTACACTGCGAATGGTTTCCATAATTTTTTGTGAGAGGAGGGTGTCTGGGTTATTACTTTTAACAGCTGTTGCGTACACTTCATTGCAGAGAAATCTTTCTGTTATAAGGTGAAGTGAGTTGGCTGCCTCAGGCAGTGGATTTTCCTTTTTTCACACCACACATTATTAACTGTGCAATTCCATACAGAATGGGGTGATGGCCCTCAACTCTGATGACTTGGAAAGGGGATGAGACCAATTAAAAGAGGATAAAGCTACTGATGGCTGTTAGTCATGTGGCTATATGTTACCTCAAATAGGACTGGCAATGTGTCACTCTGTTGGTTGCTGTGGAACCCAGGGAGGAGGATATTATTACCCATGTCCTGCTTATAGGATCCCCATAGTGGGTTAGGTTTTAGAGTGAATTAGGAATAGCTTGCAAATTAAATTAGTTGTGATGCAACTCAGTATTAAGGCTGTGCAGTGCTTCAGATTCAGAGAGGAAAATGCATGCAAATATGAAGGTTGCAACTGATGGCAATTCCTTAATCCAAAGGCATCTTTTCCCAAGATTGTGCTAGAGCTCTGGAGGCCAGCTATGCAATCCTAGGAAAAGAAGTTGCTTTAAAAAATTGCCGACAGGTGTCAACAGCCCTGCATGGACTCCAATGCAGCTTTTCCTTCAAATCTGAAATTCTACATAGCCCTTCTCAATATTTGTCTTGGGGAAATGAGATTAGGGGATTTGATGCATGCACCCAGAACAAGCCATTAATTTATGCTCTATGATAATAAGAGAGAATGCTGTTTAAAATCTGCCCCCTGACTAGTGGAATATATTGGGCTTGCCTTATATAACTGTTTGTATCAGCAGTCTTGATTATATATTTTCATCAAAGAAGAGATGATTTTGCACAACTTCCTTCAGTTCACTTTATAGCTGAGGCTTACTCAGGAGTTTCAATAATGAGTTAGGGCACAAAATGTGTCAGGGAATAGGGTGGTACAGATTAGCACATATTGTCACTACATGCACCAGAGTTGCTCAATTGAAATAAAGTGGGATTGCAACAGGATGGGCTGGAGTGTGGGAAGAAGCAATGGTAGAAGAACGTGTATCTAGCTATTTATTCGTTCACACACTCAGAGCTGTTTTCTACTGACTGCATGAATAAGATTTTGGGTTGATGTAAAATGAAGAGTTAACAGCAGCAAAAGCACTAACTCTTCTTCAACGTTTTTTCTGATGGGAAGATAAAAGGGTCCACCTGTTCTAAATGAGGGTGATGCTAAACACTGTTTCATATACCCACTGTCCTGGGAAACTGCATCACTGGCCACTAATAAAGAGTACTGTTGATCAATTTGCATTTCTGGATTTTATTTCTCTCTGTCATTCTGTAACTGCAGTATCCATTCTTCGCAGAAGTAATGAAGGAGCTTGTTTGCCAAGGCTTTCAGAAGTTCTGCAAATGTCATTTTTTTGCAGCATGAATTTATTCCTTCGGTTTCTCCAATGCACAAGAAGGAAAAGGTAAGATGGAATTCTGGAATGCTTCTGGCAGATGTTAAGCAGATGGTAACTGAACCCGGAGGGTCTGTAACGATGCCCAATGATCCTGAGTAGGTATTGGCTATGATATCACAAAAATGGAAAGCCACCTGGGCTGAAAAGATTAGGGACCAGAGGAATGTGTACTTTGCATTCTCAGGGTCCATAAATTTGTCTGGTTTTACTGGACTGTTTACGTGTAAGCCTTACAAGCTAATCACTTTCAGATGACTCCCTCAGTGTATGCTTTGAGCCTTTATCTCTGGATGCACAACTAAATATGGCAACATTCTCGACTTCTCATAAGAAAAGAAGGCTTAGATCTTTAAACCTGATTGGGACTAGTATATTAAAGTAGCTAACACAATCTGCACTACAAAATGCGACCATTGTAAATTTGATTCAGAAAATGGAACAAGCCTCTGGATACATGTGTTTCTCCTTCTAACTCCCACACAGGCACACATGCGCACACACACTGTATTGACAGTGTTATCAGCCCAATATCATTAATTTTATTATTTGTTGGATTTCTCCCCCGCCCATCTCCCCCACAACTGGGGACTCTGGGCAAGTCCCCCTAATAATGTATCTGCAGTCTTTTCCTTCCTCTGTCTTGCACCATAAACAATGGCAATATTATCATTAGGAATGTAGAACTGAGAGTAAACTGCAGCATAATGTTACAGCGTAGATGCTCTCAGGATCTTTCTAAGACCCTTAGGCTAACCCCTACACAATGTTTTGCAGCAGTTCAGAAACAGCCCCAGAGCTGTCCAATTTCACAAGGTCAGTGGTTTGGGGAACTAAATTGTCTTATGCTGGGGTTTGTATTACTTTACTTGAAAGTGAAGCAAAGATTTTTACTCCTTTGCTAAATGCAGTTCTCCATTTATTTATTTTTTTGCTTTAATATACATTTTCACACATTTTATCCTATATGTGGATTTTAATGTACAGTACATGCATTCTAGTATTTTTAAGCCAGAAACTTTATAATAAAATTAGGAAAAAAGGAAAAACTTTAGAATTCCTGTGTATTTTTCCAGGAGATGCAAATCAAGTTAATTTGCTTTAAAACATGAATCAAATGGACTCTCAAAATCCTTAAGTAGTTCCTTAGAAATGTGACAGTTGTGAGCCATGAACATTAGAAGAGAAGTCTAGGATTACAAACACTTTTAAACAGTTTTTTTTTTAAACTTGGTGGTGCATAGTCCCTATGGATTCCCTCACAGTTCTGTCCATGTTGTGATTTTTAAAATGTAGGTTTTATATTAATAAAGACATTTTTCCCCTTCTCATATGGCAATACAGGTAGTCCTCACTTATCAACAGCAATTGGGACTGGCAACTCTGTTGCTAAGTGGTGCGGTCATAAAGTGAAACATCACACAACCACACCCAGTTTACGTCAGTTCATTGGCTCTGGCTGCAGTTGTTAAGTGAATCACCATGAGTCATTAAGTGCGACATCATGTGACTGCAACTTCTGACTTCCTGCCAGCTTCCCCATTGACTTTGTTTGTCGAAAGCTGGCTGTGAATGCCACAAATGGCAATCACGAGACTGTAAGACACTGCAACTACCACAACTTCAAGGGCTGGACATAAGTCTCCTTTTTCAGCACCATCATAACTTTGAACAATCGCTAAACAAGTGGTTGGTAAGTGAGGACTACCTGTAAAGAGGCCTTATCTCTGGAAGGCACTTACAGTGCTCAGGTTTCTTCCACATCTGAAGAAGAGTCCAAAAGCAATGTATCCTACAAATAACTCTAGTAAAGAAACTCTTCCATGTGCTGTTGACACAGCAGGAACAAATTTAAAAAACATATTTCAACAATCAGTGCTGAGCCATCTTAATTCAAGGTATATATTTAATGATGGCAGGACTACAGAGTATTAAAACCCTAGATTACAGTAAATCACATTGCCTCCCAACTAAAATTATTGAAATAATTGTATTGTAATATCAGTAGGAAATTCTAATGTTCCAATCCCACTTCACTGCTATAATAATAGATCCAATTTGTAGCATATATATAATATAACCGTACTATATTAGCATGGGAAAGATATATGAGCTGTCCACAACTAGGATGATTTCTGAGGACTTTAATCCATGTACAAAAATAAGCTACAGGAAAAGTTTGAGAACATTGGCATTAGATCCAAATTCAAAGAACACAGTGTGATTCAGAGCACATGTGAGCATATTGAAGCAGATGACTTGCATGGCTTGCTCACTGAAGCTGGTACATAATCCCAGGAAAAGATGTACTTGATTTAAGGTGTTACCAGTACTTACTGTGTGGAGATCCACATTTTGCCCTTTGAATCCAGATCTCTGCATCGCCCAAATTAATACTAAATACATATGTGGTGCAGCAGGTAATATGTTGCACTTGGGTCCAGATAACTAAGGTCATTTCTGCGCCAGCAATTTATACATCACCCACCCATTGTTAAAGAGATAGAAAGCCTGTCTGCATTACTGTTATTCTGGCGGAGCAATGATTGGATGACTTTTAAAGACCTTAAAATCACTAGTGAGGAGGGAACTGGTAGATGTCAAGGAAGGATCTGTGGGCTTCCTTGTGCCCATGGATGTCCCACTGGGGGCAAAAATATCAAAGTGGTTTGTCATTGCCTTCTTCCAAAATGTTTCTTTTTTAACTTCCCAATCTAGCCTATAGTCTTGGGATTTCTGGTAGTCTCCCATTAAACACTAGTGAGGTTCAATCCTGTTTAGCTGTTTCAAAAACAGCCAAGGTCAGCTAGGTAGTGCCACCTACTACAGGCTTCATATTAACCAACATATGTTGCATAATTTCAACTGAGATAATACAGTGAATGCATCTGGACATTTTGACAGTTGGACATGGTATTAAAGGCCAAAGACTTAGTACAACCCTAGTCATACTAATCATTTGTAATGTTTCATGGATCAAATTTCCCTCTTCCATTTCTTCTGGAAATTGATTACTTCTCAAAGCTGACTCCCACCTGTGGCCCCCACTAAACACATCTTTATTCTCATCTAAGCCTGTTTGGATACTGCTTTCTCCTTTAATAGGATTTATTTCCTTTTCTGGTAATGGGATAGTGAGATGTGGACTTGTTACCCAGTTTTCCAGTATGTTATTTTCATCAACTAAAGCCTATATGGAGGATTCAGAGGTAATAATTATCTGGAATGATGGTAATTTATCCTACTCAAAATTATGTACTTGCACATATAATTACTGTAGACTTCTCATTATGCCAAGGCTTTAAGTACTTAATATTGTTGCTTCCTCCTAATTTGCTTTTTTTAACAGAATGGTTAAATATTCTCTTCTTCTAGTTATCCCAGGTTTCTCTCCTTTTCTTTCCTTCCAATACTAGCCAAGCCATTTCTCAACTAACCTCCATGTTTTTCTTTCTTTATCCATCCGTAGTTGCTTCAGCGGCTTGGCAATCAACCCTTTCTTGCTTACAGCGCTACAAAACATACAACCATCAAAGAATTTATAGCCAAACTACATATAACCAATCCTCACACCATAAACTGACTGGATGTTTATCTTATGCTCAACTGTTTTCTTTTTTTCTTCAGCCACGTTTTACCCAATGTCCTCCGTCCATACTAAGGAAAAGATCTTCCATGAGCCAAGCATTCAGAGAAAAGCAAAAAGTAGAAAGAAGAGTTCGATTCCAGGAACCAGGAGAAATTATTACAAATGGTATGTTTCAGCCTTTCTCAGCTATGATCTCTATCATACTCAATCCTTCTGAGGTGTTCTTAAGTAGCTTTGAGTTATTTTTAAGATCTCTTTGTTGAATTGTAGCTGTATCTCTACACAACACTTTTTTAAATTATCGATCAGCCCAATGGCACACTGGTTTTCTGTATCAGTCCAATAGCACAAATGACGAACACAGAAGCTCAAAGATAATAAGAAGCTAACAGCTGGAGGGGGAAAAAACCCCCAAGTTTACAGTGAAAAAAGATAATGTTCTAGTACGTCAGATCTATATTGAAGATGTTGAGTGACCTCTGAAGGGGAATATGAGACTCCCTTTTCAGAGATCAAGAGAAGAAAATCTTCTCTGTTTGGGGATGCTCTCTGGTGTATAAGACTTATGCTTTAGACTTGCACTGCAAGCAGAGCCAGTGAATAACCGGAGATCTCATTCACACACACTGCAGGGGAGTTGTTTTGTTTAAATATGTGCCTAACACTTTCTTACATGCAAATGCTGCCAGAGAACTGGCATAAATAATCAAAAGGGAAAGGGCTTAGTGGCTGAGTACATCGTTTGCATGTAGAAAGACCCAGTTCAAATCCTTTGTACCTTCAGAATTTTTTGAGGGATCAGATTCCAAATATGAGAGGATTCCAAAAGCGCTCTTGAGAACCTAAAGAGTTGCCACCACTCAAAAGAGATAATGCAGATTTATAAGAGTAAGTGATCTGAGGAGGTATCAGGAAGTTTCCATTACAGCTTCACATGAACATTGATTGATTTATGTTTGAATTATATCTCACCTTACCTCTGTGAGATCAAGGTGGCATATATATATGGATATATATATTCATCCTCCAATTTTTCCCAGAACAAAATGCAGTGGTATAGATTGGGTTAAAAGAACGTCAGTGAGCTATGACTGAGACTGGACTTGAAGCTAAATTTCCTTAGGCATAACTCCACACATTAAACATGATACCACTCTCCTAAGAAAAATAAGTAAGAGCAGGTAAATTTTCCCTAGCACACTGAAATTACAAACAAATGAGTTTCCAGAAACTCCTCTGTGATTATCTCAGGATTTAACCAGGTTTTTACCCACCCACCCAGCCCCACAAAAAGATTGAAAAAACTCAGTTTCTGTTCTACTTTATGTTTTACTAATACAAAGGCTTATTTCAGAAATACACTTTGCTTCCAAAGAAATGAATAGAAATATTTGTTCCTTTGGGGATGAACGAGGAATATCAGGATAAAAATTGAGGGAGGAAGCTAAAATCAAATATGCAAAGGCTGTCTTTCATTCCCCACATGGGTTTTGCCCTACAAGTATCACTTTCCCATGCACTAATAGTGCTAGTGGGGCTCAAACAAGTTTCATAGGTGTGTAAAGGATGCAGGGATGTTCCTTTAGCTTTGATTTAAAAAACTGCTTTTCCTACTACCATAGTGAAATAATAAGTAATACAATGTTTTGGAAATTTCCATATAAATGGTTACTGTCACCTATTAAGTTAAATGGAATGTAGATCTTCTAAGCAAGGTTAGGATGACAGTTACTCAAACAATGCCTTCTATCTAGGAAGTGCAACTTACCTTTCATTATTTCTTAAGCAGACCTGTGCTATTAGCAGTTTGAGAACAATACCAAAAGTGTGAGGGCCGTGATCCAGTTTGAGAAGAGGGGAGATTTGAGGTTTTATAGAATGATATGGGGTCCTGAAGCCCTAAAATCTCCCAACTTCTCCCAGAAATACAAAAAAACCAACTTCTTTGGACAAATGCCCTCTGGGGAATTCTGGGAGCTGTAGAAAGGGTGCTGAAAGACCATAGCCCCAAACCTACTTTTTGCCTCCCCCCCCCATCTTAGAGTATTGTTGAATAGCAACATGATAAACTTAAATGTTAATTGTTCTGTCTTTGTTCACAATTCAGCAACACATAATAAAAATGTAGCTACTACAGTATTATGTATAATATGTACTAGCTTAACATGTTCATAAAACTGCCTTATATTAGAGAGAAGTGCTTGTGGGAAAATGTACAAATTTTAAAAATGTGTACAAAATTGCACACATTTAGAAAAATGTTCACAAATGCAGAGATTTTCTAAAAGAATAATATTACAAAATAAAGTGAAAACATATCAAACCAAATTCAAGGTTGTTAACATGAAAAATTGAGTGAAAACAAAATAGATGGATTGTTCATCCCTACTTCTATTTAAAACACTTATTATAAAGTTACATGAGCTATTATGAAGTTGCCTCAATGACAAAGCTCACAATGAAAAATCATGTTTGGAGTGGTGGTAAGAAATCCTCATTTTCTACTGCCAACTCATCCATTTATATCCTTTAGTGCAAATGGTCTCTGATAAATTTTATGTTGCCAAATGACAACACAAACCATCATTGTGGCTCAGCTATAGATTGAAAAATGAAAGCATTTTGGCACAACAGACATTTTTCCATTTGCAGTAGATTTCTCCCTAAATCAAGATTTGAATGGCTCTTATCAACAAATACCATTCCAAGATACAATCAGATGATTTATCCCTTGGTGGCTCTAAAAAAAAGCAGAATTTTTTATTCTGTCATGTTTTCTTTAGGAAATAAAGTAGGAAGCATGGTTACAAAATCCGTGTTTCCTCACAACAGGCTATATTTCTGCAACAAGCACAGTCATATCATTCTTCTTACAACTGAAATGGATTTATAAAAAATATTTCTACTCAAAACATTCTATAAAACAGATTTGCCTAACCTGATATCCTTGACCTGGGCTAGACTACAATTCCCAGAATTCTCAGCCAACATGGATTGAGGATTCCTAACCCACTCATTCCCCACCTCCAAGAATCACCTCCCCTAAGGTTTTTTTCAGTGTTCCAAATGACCTAGCTAAACCACAGAGCCAACAGTTGCATTGGGAAAATAATACTTGGATGAGCATCCTGGCATGTATAATGTGTGCATGTGTGTATATGTGTGTTTGGTGTGTGTAATGGAAAGTAGTGAGATCCCACTAGGATCCTGTCCCCATCCCGTGAGTCACCTTCCACGTATAGAAAACAATAGAACCTTGTCTATACAAGAGAGCCCTATCTTAATGTAAGTGAAGACCCTGAGAAATTAGGATCCTAAGTCATGTGGCAACTGTTCCACTGATAAAGGAAAGTGTCTACTATAGACATTTGTCTTAGAAGACATACCTAGCTGCTTGATAATACATCCCTTGAAGATGAGTAGAATCTCATTTTCCAGAATATCCAAAGAGGGATCCATAGTTACTTTTAGAACTTCTTGCAAAAGGAGTATTATGATTACAAAAAAGGCTCTTTGTAGGATAACACATCTGGCTCACCTGGCCAATTTACAGTATCTGAATAGATAACAAACCAAAGTTGAACTTGTTTGTGTGGGGCCTTCTGTCATTTAAAACTGGACATAAGGGGAACATTCACTTTGTAACAAAAAATGAACCAAATGCAGCCCATTTAATTCCATTTTAACTTATTTCAGAATGAAGTCATACAGCAACCTCTTGCCTAGATATTTGTTAAAAATTTCATGCATTTAATAATTGCCTTGAGCTAATCATTGTTTTACAATTTCTCATTTGTTTTCATTATTCCACAACTGTTCAACTATTCCTTTTGCTTCAATAGATGAGAGTAGTGGAGCTAATTTCTGTGGTGGTTCCTGATGGCCACCATTTTGATTTACTGAGAATACTGCAGATATTTCGTCACCTTGGGGCATCCTGTGAAAAATAATCACACACATCAAGGGGAATTCAGCATTGCATATAGTCATGTATGTAGTGGCTAACATTGTTCCTCAAATGCCCCCCGTGGTGCAATATCTGACACATTTTGAAGAAGTAAAAACACATCTGCAGAGATGAGCTTTGCTATTACCATCTGTATTTACAAAATAGTTAAACAAAGGGGAACAATGAACATAAAAAGGAAATAATACAGCAAATAACGGATTAGTGACAAAACCAATATCAAAGAAAGACTGAAATAGTAAAGTCAACAAAGGAAATTATTGCATACTGAAAGGTGGAGGGGGTCAAAAATTCAAGATGGCAGTCACAACCACCACTTGAAGTCCCACCTATTTTTATGTGCCTTAAGCAACATGCTTAGAAAGTGCTTCAAATGTATGGTTGTACCTGTCATCTTGATTTTTTTGATGCCCCTTAGGACAGGCCTCCTGCATATATCACTGTCCACATGGGAACATAATCATTATTTAGTGGAAAAGGCAACATTTGGGTTTTGGTCTCAGGCACCATCACGTTTAGCTTGGGCTGCTGATGTGTGGCTAGGCAAAGACCATGTTTTATACCTGATGCCTTCCCAATGCATTAGACACCCAGCCAAAAATCCTAGCACACCTTGAAAACAAGTCTGAGAAGGCATGTTTCTTTATAGAAAAAAACTAGAATCAGCTAAATTAATTCAAATGACTTTCTCAATAAAAATCTAGCTCACTATGTTTGTAGCTTTGTAAATCTGTTCATTATGTTTGTGACTGGGTAAATCAGCATTTGCTTCTTAACTGGACAATTTCCAACCTAATTTAATTTACCTATTTGTATTAATCCCCAAAGATTTTCTTTGCAATATTGTTCAAGTTTGCATTCTATTTTCTAGACATTTCCTACTGTGACTACATAGTTGGTAAGTTGAAACCTTTTACTCACTGACTTTGAGGCATATATTGTTTGCTGCAATAATTATTAATAATGCCTAATACACATCTGCTATAAAAATACAAATCAGTTGGAATGGTCCCAAAGCATTATAGTTCTTCCCTGGCTCAAATATCACTCTGCCAGGAATTCATCTTGGGCAAGGCACTACATCTTAGCTTTGGCCTCTCTTTGCCTTTGAAATATAGTGTTATGTAATAACAATGGCCTGTCTTGTAGAGCTGTTGAAAATACATATATAAATACATACATGGAAAGTGGAACGTCAAGGCCAAAGTGGTCCCAGTGGTGGTAGGAGCACTCGGGGCTGTGACTCCTAAGCTGAGAGAGTAGCCCCAACAGATCCTAGGAACAACATCAGAACAGCTAAGATACTGCAGAGAACCCTCAAACTCCCAGGCCTCTGGTAGAGGACCCAAGATTGAGGAAGACACATACCACTCATAGGGGTGAGAGGGGACTTTATAAATAAATAAATAAATAAATAAATAAATAAATAAAAAAAATGTATATGGTATGCATCAATGATGAGCCCAGGTGTACCAGTTTGCTTGCAGGCAGTGCAGTGTAAGACAAAGTTACCAATGGCAGACTTCATTTTACATTTATTCCCCAACACAAACACAAACAGACATACACAACTCCTCAGCAAAACTCCAGAGTGAGAGCAAGCAACCTTATGGATTAAAAGAAAACTGTAACTACCAGTAAACTGAAGTATGACTGCTAGTGACAGAAGCATAAAACAGGAGAGGAAGCAAGGTCATAAATCAGCCTTCCCAGCCTGGGTGGACCTTCAGAAATATGAAATTGCTGAGAATTCCGTTACCAGCATGGCTGTTCCTGAGAATTCTCAGTGCTGAGGTCTACTCATTTAAAGGATGCCAAGGTTGGATAAAGCTGAGATAAATTCTTACCCATTCCTCCTTCTGGTTTTGAACCAGGACTTTTAGAGAAATCCTGAGCTCCTTCATGCACTGAATCTGGTCACTTGCAAGAATGTTATAAAGATTTTCAGCTGTACATACTAGCAATGTACTTAACACTTGACATAGGAGGCTCTGAAGAGCTTTGAGATTTGTGGAGACTATGGAGGTAAGGTTTGCAGGCCTGCCCTCTGTTTTTGCCTGGCACGTGTCAGCTGAAAGCCTGGTCTAAATGGCTAATTTCTCAAAAGCAAAAACAGCCTACTTTAAAGGGTTGCCCTCTAGACGGATTGAGAGTACAGGTTCAATAGCTAGGAATTGGGGAATTCTAGTCACAATGAGTCTAGAGCATGAGGCTGGTGAAAATTAGGCTGCTATATTCCTGAGTCCACTGTTTGAAGATGTCTGGAAGCAGAGCAGCTTTTTCTTGCCTGTTAAGGAAAAAAGCAATTTCAGACCATTTATTTTAGATATTAGAAGCCATAGTATAATACTAATAACAACAACAGCTGGAATAGTGGACTGGACCCAAGCTGAGCTAGAAGCCCTGGATAGGAAGACCAGAAAAATAATGACAATGAATCATGCCCTTTATCCACACAGCCATGTTGACAGACTATTTACCAAGGAACATAGATGGGTGTGGGATTTTGCAAGTATACCAGAGAGTTGAAGAAGAAAAAAGGGGATTAGAAGGACAGTGAAGAAGATGCACTGAAGCTAGTATACTGTGAAGGTTCACAGAATACTGAAGAGACCAAACTGGCCTATAAGAAAGACCAAATGAAGAATAGAAAAGAACCATGGCAGGGCAAAGTATCACATGGCCAATACACAAAAAAGCTAGCAGGCAAAGCAGATAACAACAGGACAATGGCTAAGAGCAGGAAAGTTGAAGAAAGAGACAGAAGGGCTAATTCTGGCTGCACAAGACCAAGCCTTAAGAACAAATGCATACAAAGCCAGAATTGAGAAGACAGCAACAGACAGCAAATGCTGCCTCTGAAAAGAAGCTGAAGAAACAGCTAGGTAGCTGCTGCAAGAAGATCGCACAGACTGACTACAAACAACAGCATGACAAAGTAGCAACAGAGGTGGATTGAAAGATCCGCAAGAAATACCACTTGCGTTTAAGTAAGAACTGGTGGGACCACAAAACAGACCAAGTAATAGAAAATGAAGAAGCTAAAGTGCTCTGGGACTTTAGAATTCAAACAGATAAGCACCTGCTACACAACACCCCAGACTTAACAATTGTTGATCAGAAAGATAAAAAGGTCTGGATAGTGGACATTGCAATACCTGGAGACAGCAGAATAGAAGAGAAGGAACTGGACAAAATTACAAAATACAAAGACCTGCAAATAGGAATAGAATGACTGTGGCAAAAGAAAGCAAAGATAGTACCAATAGTAATAGGCGCCTTGGGTGCAATCCCAAAACATCTGGAGTACCATTTGAACACCATTGGCATTGACAAAATCACCATCAGTCAATTGCAAAAGGCAGCTTTACTTGGAACAGCTTACACCCTGTGATGATAACACCATCCATTAACAACATCTGCCTATCCCAGGACCTTGGGGAAGACTCGATAAAAATGCCAAATCCAGTCTAAACATCTGGCTGACTGTGCGACCAACAATAATAAATGAGACTGAAGCAAAATAACTTTTGAATCAGCACATGCATGGAGGAGTAAGCAAACAAGCCACTGGCTGGCATCTATTCACAGAAGGTACAAAAGAGAGTAATTTTAAATAGCAATCGATTTAACAAAGAAAATGGAAGGCTGTTCAGAGATAATTTGCAAGTGGAAGAAGGGCTTCATGAAAGATGAATAAATCATTTGCTGCAAGTAGTTCCCCCCGACTCTATTAGAGAACATTGATTCAGTTTCTTGGGTGTTTTAAAATGATTTGCTCTTAGCATTCTGCCTTCCCCCTCACACATTTTGATACATTATTATGGGCTGGGTTGCCTGACTTTATGACTTCTGCTTTCCGTCGTGTGCCTTGGCCTGACAGCTTAAGTGTGTTTACCATGAATTCTGGAGCGGGTAATAGCAGGTAATTTAAATAGGCCAGAGTGAATGGTGGCCCTTTACCCATAATGATACAGCAATGGAAGAGTTTTTTCAAAAGAAAAAAGATGATTCCGCTTATTAGCTACAATATATGCATATAACAGGCCAATGGCGGTACTCCATTCATTTTTTTAAAATAATTATCTGAGGCATAGATTTTCCATGCATGAATAGCTTTATAAAAGAATACCATTATTACAAAATAATAGCAAAGCACCTTAAATAAAAATTGCCATGTTAGGTGAGACAGATGTTTTATCTGGCTCTGCAACCCGTCAGCATGTCCTGGCTTGACACAGGCTCTTACGTTAGTTCCAAAACAGAGCAGGAGAGACAGAGAGGAAGCAGCCTGATATACAAAGGGTTCACTGGGTTTTCCAGGTTATTGTTGTCAACATGATTTGTGCAGATTGGTCTAAATCCAGTCCTTGTCAGGGTAGTATCTGCTCAACTATTATTCTGTCCCATCAAACATTGGGTAGATTAATTTTTTAAAATGCGTGCACCAACTTACCACTATTCTCACACATAACTGTCCCTAAAATGCCAGTTGTAAACATCCATCTTTAACATGGGCAGTTCATGGGCAATTTTCCCTGACACATCTCAGAGAAATATATATTAAATACCAGTTTCCCAAAAATATATATTTCCCTGATAAATCTCAGGGAAATATACATTAAATACCAGTTTCCCAAAAAGAGGGAGGGTGGTTGCATGCAACTTCCTTAATGAAATACATTTAATTTGGGGTAGAGAAATATTTTGAGACAGTCACTAGCAGGTTTTGGGGATGGCATACCCATTGGTGCTGTGACAGCGCCATTTTTAGGGTGCTATTTCACTAAAAAGAAGTCTGTGGATATCTGTTTGGAAAGAATGTTTTCCCATCCTTTATCTGAAAGACATAGCATTGTGTATTTCTTGTGCAGAGCATGAACTGACTCAGCTTTTCTCCAATAATTAACTCCATCTCCTAGGATTAATCAATGGTAGTTGATAAAGGAGTATCACTAGGGGAGGGGAGGGTTCTCCCCATTGTGGTAATTCAGATCTCACATGATTAAGTGTAAGACCCCCCCCCCCCATTCTTCTTTCTCATATGGGATACAAAATCAGGAGGAGTTTGATAGCACCTTTTCAGACTACGTAACACTTTTTATTGAAAGGCATAAGCTCTTGTGAGCTTATTATGCCTTTTAACAACAAACACACTGGAGATTTAGCACACTGCAGTTGTTAATTGATAAAGTGCTTGTGATCTGCCTCACATGGAACCTATATCTGCATAACCAACCTGTCTTGCCTTCCCTTCCCTTGTCCCTGCCTCACCCCAGTTTAAATCCTACATCAGTCTAGACCGGTGTTTCTCAACCTCAGCAACCTTGCTGGTGGGGAAATTCTGGGAGTTGAAGTCCACGCATCTTAAAGTTGCCGAGGTTGAGAAACCCTGGTCTAGACACTCTATGCATCTGATGAAGACAGCTGTGGTTCAGAAGAGCTTACGTCTTTAGATTAGATTTGTTGGTCTGAAAAGGTGCTATTAGACTCCTGATTTTGGGGTACCATAGACTAACACAGCTTTCCTCCTAAATGTAGGATACAAAGTAACCATAAGAGATTCTCTTAAAATGGCCAATACGTTGTACTGTTTGGGTTTGACGGTGGGAAGGGAACATTGTAACGTCCATTTGAATGCATTCAGCTGGAGAGGCTTACCCTGAATGTCTCTCCCCACCTTAAAATGTATTTGTCCCTTCTTATTAAAACCTGAAATCACAGTCTGGAATAAATGTTGCTACTTTTGCTATTGTGGAAAACAACCCCCTCCCCACCCAAAATAAAAGCTGTTAATTTTATAAGGACAGGAAATATTTTTAACAGAAGGGTTGTATTTCTCCTTCAGTCTCAAGAGACAGAACCCACGAATTGTTATACCCCATCACAAATGTCAAGATGGCCTACCTGGAGTGATCCTAGTGTGGTGAAGTGATCCAGGTGCTGAACTGGATTAGAGACATATCTGGGATTTTTTTTTTTTTCAACTTTCCAATCTAGCCAATACCTCTGAGATTTCGCAGTGTTGTCCCATCTGGGTTCTCACCAGGTCCCATCCTGATTAACTTTTCTTAAACTCATCCAAGGTGTTAGGGGCTGCTATGTGCTTTGCTGGGATGTGAAAGATCTACGTGCAAATCCTCATACCTTTGTGGAGTTCGCTACATTTCTATCTTTCCACTTCACCTCACAAAGATTTGATAACGCCACAAACTGGGGAAGGGGGTGTTCTGTAAGCTATTCTGAGCTCCCTGGAGAAAGGACTGCATAAAAATGATAATAAAAACAATTCTAGAAAAGGATTGCCTACATTATCTAACTGGGAATGTAGCAATAAAGATTTTAGCCCTGCTCTTAAAGCCTAGGCCTTTTTATAAAATACAGGTTTATGTGCTACAGCTAAAATGAGAGTCCTCAATTGTGGCTTCAAAGCTCCATGTTTCCCTCACCAACATCTTAAGTCTGCCTCCAGAGAGCTGCCCAGGTTTCTTCAGATTTTTCAGTGTTCAAAGATGGATTATTGAATGGAAAGTAATTGTATCAATTGTACTAATTTAACAAAACTAAAATTCAAAGCACATTAAAACAAATATATCTTTGTCCTGATGCCACGATTAAGGCCTAAAATGGAGCTCCCTTATAACCACACACCCAAAACTAGGAAATGTATAAATGTGAAAAATATTTATCAGGTACTTTACAAAGAACAAATAGGCAGAGCATTGTTCTGGGAAATGTACCATGTACAAGTCAATCAGTGTGAGACAACAGAGGAAACAGCAGAAAACGAAGGCAAAGGCAACAGGTGAACCATATGCACATTTATTTCTGTTTATTGATTTATTCAATAGACATATAGCTCCCTTTCTGACATGTATCAAGAATGAGCAGTTATTTGGCAGTGGGGTTCCTTAAACAGGAGTCAGGACCAAATAGGTAATCAAAATGAATGGTGAGAATAGGGGTCATAAAATCCAAATGCCAGTTCCACAGATTATTTGCTTTGGTTCCAGACTGTCATAAGAGCAGCCCCAGTCTGCAATGCATTGCTGTTGTGGCAAGGTTACAGGCTATGAGGCTGAATTACAGTAAGACGCAGGTCTCAGGGTGCTCTTGGAGCCAATACAGATTGTTGAACAGGGATTTAAAAGAAGCCAGAAACACACAGGAGCAGGAGATGGTGATCATTCTTGAATAGGAGGAACGATAGACACAGGTTCCTCTTCTCAAACACCCAAAGAAACCCTCCCTCCTTCACAAATTCTTTTAGACTAAGTTATGGCATTATCACGGAGTGGAAAAAGGTTCTAATATGATTGGGATTTCAATATATACAGGAGAAAGCTAATCCATTTCTCTGTCTGTTTTGTGCAACACCCCAGTTCACAAGCAGCCGGTCAGGATCTTGCCTTTGTTCCTGGGCCTTTCCTTTTGTGCCGTGATGCTGTTAGCTGCAAGCCTACACTACAGCAGCGGGAAACGAGATTTCAAAGTCCTGGAAGAATTTCACTCCCATCTTGTTACAATCTTTCTTCTGATCAAACGTATTGCTTTGAAATTTTGGACTTGGTTTTTGAGGCAATAGGCACGATGCATGCAGAACCACATAGAGCTAGAAGTAACAGCTGGCTTATTTTAGATTAACATCTGAATGAACTCTGGAGTGAGGGGAAAATATTTTTTTAGAAAGCTAAACAGGACAAAACATTGTCATATGGTAGAACAACAGAATTATCCATGAGACACATTTCTTTTTCTTCTGTCCTTTGGGCTCTATATTTATTCTCAAACTGCAATTATCATTGATTAGCTATCTTAGTAGCAATTAGAACCCACTGTTTTAAGGTAATTAACATACTGAGAATATTGTTGGTGATGTGTGGGCATTGCAAACAAGATAGCAAAGTATTGCCAATTAATTTCTTAAAAAATAAGAATTCTTGAACCAGACAACATACAAAAAACTGTTCTTTGGGACTGTTAATGTGGAAACAAATGTTGGACATTATTTACAGAATGATGCATGGACACAAACATGGAAAAGTGAATATAATAAACACTGGATTTTGGGTTTGTTTGGTTTTTTTCCCCTGAGAATTATCAACTTTTCTTCAGACCTCAAATCTCTAAAAACAGGGCAAATGTTTGTGTTTCTTGACAACCAGATGCTGTATATTAGATGTTGTATAACTGAACTGGGAATTGCCTCTTCTTATTCAGATTATATTTGTGACCAGAGGTAGGCAAGATGGTTTCTATCTGTAACACATTTTATCTACTTTGTTGTTTGTAATTGTCTAGTCTATCATCAACTATGGGTAGTGATCCCCAGTTTCAGAAGTCAGAACATGAAGAATCTAGGTCAACATTTACATTGATAGAAATGCTGCATTTCCACTATGGCTTAATGGTATATCTACAAACACTCTGACTTTATAAAATAATTATTGAAAAATAGGTTTTTCCAAGATTGGTATACCATGTATATCTTACTATGAGCACACCATGTCTGTAAAACTGAACACAGTGTAAAATACCTTTTGTTTTACAAGATTATAATAAAAATATGATCACAGTTGAAAGATTAAATCTTATATACACTGTTCTGACTATTCATATTGTCTGAAATCTGTGGATTCCAATGTTTCACCATATAAAAAAGAAAGTCTGTATATTTTTATGAGACATAACTCAAATGACATGTTTATTTTTTATTTATTTATATTTACTGCATGTGTTAATGGCGCCAATTGTGTGATTCTGTATGCAAAGTGATAATAAAACAAAAATAGCATAACAAAACACTACTACATTAAATAAATTATACAGTCCAGATGAGTGCCCAGAGTCAATAATCAAGTGGAGCTGAATGCCTCACGAAATAGGGAAGTTTAACAGTCTTCTAGAATATAAAAAGTCAGTGCCCTTCAGGTCTTCAGGGGTGCATGTTCCACACTACAGGGGTCACCATTGAGAAAACCTGCCATGTTCTCCAAGACCATGAACCTCACAAAGAAATGGGACTCTCAGAAGCTCTTTATTAATAAAATGTTCCGTAAGGTGATGTGCAGCCTTTGGAATTTAATTAAAAATGCAGACAAGTTAAGGAAGTACTACCATGCAGCCTGCTACTATGAAGTATGAACCTGTTGAAGTATCCAGACGCAGTTTGATTATAGTAAATCATAAAGGCCTTAATATCAACTTTGTCCATGCTAAAGCAATGGAGATCCATCCAACCAGATGGCACAATGACCACATTCTGAGGAAAGTACCAGAGCTGCATTCCTGTTTCTCCCCTAGGATAACAGAAGGCAAATACTAGGAAAATGGCTTGATGCAAAACTATAGTCCCCAGATGTTATTTTAGTGCTGCCTTCTTCAACTCGATATCATACAAAGGTAAGCAAATATGGAAGCTCCAACAATTGCCTTTACAACATGTCTCTATATTCTGTCTTCCACTATCATTTGGAATGATGTCATCTAACTCTCTTTTATTGATTAAACTACAGTATGTCATTTCTGTGATCTGTGAGTCAGTGCTGAAAGACAGAAGTGTACTTTCTTTCTATCAAGAATTTGTTATATCATTCACCTTATTTTACATGAGATTTCCAGTTAGAAGGGTCCACATTACCTCCTATAGCTTTATTATTATTGTTTTTGCTCACACAGTCATGATGATGATGTAATCTACAATTAGATACACAGTCTAAGACTGGTGGAAACTTACTAATTCAAGTCCCAACCAAGGACTTCAGAATTATTAAGGTAGCGTCTGAGAATATAGGCAGTTCCAAGCAGGATATTTTTTTTTTGTAAAATTAGGGTGTTCGGGTCCAATAAATTGAAAATTTCCAAATATCGAGGGAGTTCTTAGGTATTGCTCCAAAGGCCTCAGTCACAATTGGTATAACAGATTTCTTTTTCCATAAACATTCAAATTGGATCTGCAAGTCCCAGTATTTTGTAATTTTTTCCACTTGCTTTTCCTCAACCTAGCATCATCCAGTATAGCAATGAGCCAGACTTTCTTCTTTTCAATAACTGTTATATCAGGTATGTTATGAACAAGATGCCTGTCTCTTTGGATCTTAAAGTCCCCTAAGATTTTAACTTGCTCATTTTCCAAAACCGTCTCAACTTGATGGTCCCAGTAGTTCTTGCTACATTCAAATCCAAACTTCTGGCAAAGTTTCCAATGAATAATTCTGGCAACTCGGTAAGGACGCTGCTTGTAGTCAGTTTGTGAAATTTTGCTGCAGTCACTGATCAAATGGTCAACTGTTTCATCCTTTTCATTACAAAGGCAACATTTACTGTGGTTTGTTACATGATGAATTTTCGCTTTCATGCAATTAGTTGGCAAAGCTTATTCTTGAGCTGCTAAAAGAAAGCCTTCTGTTTCTTTTTAACATTCCTGATCTTAACTGGCTCCATGTGGGGTTTTTATCAACTTTTCCTTCTATATCCTTCAAGTATTGACCATGCATTGGCTTGTTCTTCCAATTAACAAATCGGTTTTCAATTGTTTCTTTTCTATACTCAGCCTTCACCTTTATTGCTTTCAAAAGCTTTCCTTGATTGACTTCCTTCAATAATGTTCTTCACTTTTCGTGATATAGTCATTCAAGCCATGCTTTTCTTCCTCCACAGTTTGTTTCACCTGTAAGAGTCCTCTGCCCCTTTCAGCTCTTGGTAAATACAGCCAATTAATATTGCTTTTTGGGTGTAGAGCATGGTACATTGTCATTTCTTTTCTTGTTTTCCAATCCAAGTTATCAGGTTCCATCTGGGTCCAGTCAACTATTCCTGCTGTATATTGTATAACAGGGACTGCCCAGGTATTGATTGCTTTGATGATGTTTCCACCATTTAGCTTTGATTTTGAAATTTTCCAAACTCATTTAATATATTTGGTAGAAGTACTTTTTTTATTTGGTTCTGTAATAAATTGGAAGCTTCCAAAATTCCCCAATATTTGTAGCCTTCTTCCGGTGCTACTGCCTTTATCAAATCTTCATTGTCAAGCCATGTTCCATCATCTTCAACAATGTTCCCTGCCTTTATAGCTATAGTTGCACACTTGTTGATGCCAAATTGCATTCCAATCTTTGCTGAATACTTTTGTGCTTTTTAGCAAGGAATCCAATTCAGCTTTCATTTTTCCAAATAGTTTTATGTATTTAATAGATTTTCATCCAGAAAGAGTAAATGTGAATTTTTTACTCCTTTTTTAGCCAATTCATATCCACAGTTTGTCTTATTCAAAATTGTTGTCAGTGGCACTATTGATAGTATAAAAAGTAAAGATGATAATGAGTCACCTTGGAAAATTCCACATTTAATTTCCTATTATTATATTATTATTATTATTATTATTACTACTACTACTACTACTACTACTACTATTCTATGAGGATAGTAAAAAGCTCCTAAAAACTCTGAAAATAGTTCTCGAATGGCTGTTTGCCACTTCTTTCTGAACAAATGAAATTGGAAGAGTTTGAAGCCAGAGAGATTTCAACGGGCAGAATTCACCATCTGGGTGTCCGTCTCTGCCGCAACGCTGTCCCCACTCCTTCAGGGATGTCTAGTTCACCATGAATCCTCACTGGAAAAAGAAGAGATTGTGAGACCCACATGTACTCCAGACAGCTGCTTCTTGTGAGTAGACTTCAGGAACTGACATTTTTGGGTTGACTTGTGAGTTGAGCGGCTGGGAGTCGAGGGATCTCAATCATGCTCACAGCCATAATGTAACCTATATGGACAAAAGATTCACCCGGCCTCATTTCTTAACCACTTTCAGAAATTGCCTCTTAACTGATTTTTAGCTATCAGGAACCTTTGCAACAGGAAGTTGTAAAGCACTGGCTGAGTCTCCTTCAATCCTTTGCAAAATAAGTTTTAAATAAAGACTTAAGGATTTTAAAAAAACATTTTCTTTTGGAATAAACAGCAAAAGTGTGATTAGAATGTTGATTTTGGAAAGTTACAAATGGACTAAGGGTTCAGATGGATTTGAAATAAGATTCTGAAATTAATTATAATAATCTTTCCCATGGGGAAATACTTTTTGAATTTTTTTTAAAAAAAGCATGATAGGATGGGACTTTGAAGGTTGGACACTAGAGGGAACTAGAAGGAATTAAAGATCACTATTAAAGGAGAAGAACACTTACATTTGACTTACTAACACAGAATGGAGCAAAATGCTTTAACATTGGATGTATTGAAGGATATTTGTGAACAATGGACCCAGAAGCTAATTTTAAAAATGTCTGCCATTATAGATAGACTATGTTTAAAATATGTTATGGAAGAGGAACAAGTTTTACCAGACAAGACTGAGACTGATTTGAAAGTGGATTTAAAAATGACAGACTACAAGAATGATATGGAAAAATGTGCTACACTGGATATACAAATGAAACCGGTTGATGTCTTAATAATTAAAAGGGATCTGCAAATAACAAACCAAAAGAGTGATCTGGATAACTTTCCTAGATTGGATTTACAAAAGAGTCTTGTTAAAGCTTTGAAGGATTTTGTGAAAAGGAACAAAGAAAAAATGAAATTAAATCAAGCTCTAGGATAGTATTTGAAGGGATTAAAGATCAAGACTGCTAAAAGTAAAAGGAATATAAAGTTGGTTTATTTGATCATGGTTAAAATAGATATGTTATCTCTGATAACCAGGACTGAAATGAGTTTTTAAGGATTTGTTTACAGATAAGAGATGGGATATGGGACGAAGAGAGAGATCATTTGTTGTACTTTAAGAAAAGGTGATATGTTACTAAAACTGTTTATACTTGTTATTATGAAGGGGGAAGTCATTTCTTTATATATTTCTTCTTTTTCTTTACTACATTCTTATTTTTCCTTTCTTTTCTATTTCTATTTTTTCCTTCTTTTTTGCATTTTCTATTTTTTCTATCTTTTATTTTTTAATTTGTATTAGTTCTTATTTTTTATTGTAATGTTTAATAAAACTACTATCAAAAAGAAAAAGGAAGAATTTGAAGCCAGTAAAAAGGAAAGGGGACCCACTGGCTAGACTATCTGATATCATCTCTAGTTGTTTTTCTCTTGGCTAATGTCCATTCTGATACTTGTTAAAAAACAGGGTGAAGTGAAAATAATTTTCCAGAAAAAGTATTGCTTCTAAGACGCTTTCTGTATTTGTATGTATATGCAGACATGTGCCTGCATGTGTAAAAAAAACTGTTTGCTGTCAGCAACATAATAATTAAAATCTAATTTGTTATAGAGGCTAATGGCATTATTATTTTTAACTGATGATCCTTGATTACATTTAAGGAATTAATCCAGCAGTGTTTTCATTTCAACTGATTCCATTTGTCACCCAGCCAAGCTGGACAGTTATCAGGTTGACTCTGATCATGGATTGTCCCCATTTTCACTAAAAGATCTCGGATGAGCACCATGATACTACTCCAAAATAAAAGAACATGGAGGCAGCTCAGCATCAAACATGATTTAAAATGTGGAGTTCACTCCTCCCCCTCCCTCCCCATTTTTTGGTGATCTAGAAATCAAAGTAGGGATGGGGAAATGTTCAAGAAAGTATTTTGATGCCAAAGTAGATAACTAGAAATGTAACACAACAGCCAGCTAGGTGAGTTGGATGTTGCTGTTGCTGTTGCTGTTGCTGTTGCTTTGCACCACAGTTTGGAAAAGAAATATACTTAAAGAATGATAGAAACCAGATTCAGCAGCACCATCTATAACTGCAATCTATCCCCAAAGATGAGAAGAAATATCTTTAGACAAAGATATTTTTTTGCTTTAAAAATGTGATTATTCAATTCTTCGGAAATGGAACACCAAAATGCATTAAATTTTAGGACCGTTTATTTATACATGGCACTGTATTAGAAGCTCAATGTGCTCTCCAAAGGGAGGCAAAAGCATTTGATATAAAACACATTCATTAAACAATAACAAGAAGAGTATACAACTGTACTGTACAATGCTGTTTAGGCCGCCTGAATCCCCCCAAAGCTGACAGGAACAAAGTCAGTGATTCAAATGAGGAAAGTAATGGAGCTTTGAATTTCAGCTTTGCTTGATATACATGAAGCATTACAACATAAAATTCTCTGCATGTAAAAAAAATGACTCCCTGCTCAGTTCTGTAAGAAACAAACACTGTTAGTATTTTTAAATTTTCAAATTATTCTAATACTTGCATGCTATTCATACCTGAACAAACAGCAATACAGACTTCAAAGCACAATGGAAACATCAGTCAGAAGTAAATGCACTTTCATAAAGTGTAAAACAAATGCAAAATGTATCTTTTCCATTTCAAATTCTTTTCTTTTGAATTTGACCTGTTGACCTGGTTCATGTTATATACATTTAGAAGCTTAGAATTCAAATTTGAGGACCCAAGTAGATCAGATGGCGAGTTACAGTTATGCAGTCTGTGATTGTATTTTTTTTTCTGTCCTGACCTTATACCTAGATGGACCTTCAATTTAGAATAATGTCGAATTCTGACAAAGCAGTAAAATACTAGATCAGTCTGCCAATCAGTGATCAGTGATTGGTGCTCAGATCTCATTTTTCTGTTTCAATAAGGGATGTAGTTTTTCAAAAATCCATCCTTAGTTTAATCAAGACATTTATAGGATGGCAGTGAAGATGTAGCTGACCAAATGCATTGTTTCATTACAATTTACTGTACTGTTTCATATGGACATCACTGACACCATTGTCATAAATCCTCAAATTAAATAATAAAAGATTATTCACAATATACATCTCAGAAAATGCATTCAGGGATTGCAGCATCCAACATAATTTTTCAAAAGACATTTGGAAAAGAGCCATACAATAAGACAAGAGTCCAAACTTCTACTGATATAATAGTCCCAATTCAACACATATAAAATATTTACACAAATTTGGAGCCACTCACAGAATTCTCTGGCCAGTGACAATTGCTGAACATTCTGTAAGATATAATCTGCATCTCTAGAGGATAACCACATTAGGGAAGGCTGTTCTATCTGCATAATAGTATCAGGGAACAAGTTGATAGAGAATACTTTTTACATGCAGAAAAGCCAACATTTAATTTCCAGCACAAGTTTCCCATTCCTCGTGCCCTTCCTCAGAAATATGAAAACTGCAACTCTCAGAATTGGCATTATTAGAGTTGTACTCCCAGCTTTGGGTTAAGGAAGACTGCTGTAGAATCTGCAGCTCATATGGTTCTTAAGTAGCAGAGTTGAGCTAAGGAAAAATTCTGTCCAAAATCTTTTAAAAATGTTATGATTATACCCCAAAAAACATTTTTTTTGTACTGTTTACAGCCAAGACCAAAATTGAAGCACCACCAACAACTGTTTAACTTCTTCTGTCAAATCCTTCAACTGTGGCAAAAATATTACATGGGTGCATAGGCCTCCAAATGTTGATGAACTAAATTTCCCAGTTTCCCCAAGTTATGCTGGCTGGAGCTGCTGGGAATTATACTTCAGCAACATCTAAAGGGCTATCCAATAGGCAGTCTTAAGATGGATGGGTGCATGATCCTGTCTTTCCCCAATCTGGCATCCCAGTTACAATTCCCATGTATTAGAAGAGCGCCAGGTTGAGGAAATTTGCTGACCTAGGTTGGTAAGCTATTTAGAATAATGAATATGTGATATTCTGGGAATCTGATAATGTTCTTCTTCCTCTGTCATGGCCTGAGACAATTCTGCTGGATGAGAAATATAATCCCAAATCTAGTTCCACAAGGAAAGACAGATGCCAAAACTACTTCTTGAGAGACATTTTGGGGTTTTGTACGGACACTATCTTGATCATGCTTTATCTGCAAAGATTTGGAACTTGGCAAAGTGATGCAAATTCAGAGACTTTTTTTTTTCCCAGTGGCAAGACTTTTCACAGAAGGTTCTTCAGTTTGGAATGCAAGGTGGGCACTAGTGTGAAGGCTTACAAGAAAAATATAATCCAGCAGTTTGCACGCTTTGAACAAAAAATGGGGATCAGAAATAAATGAAGGACAGCAGCAATACATTCTATACCTATGAAGGCTTTCTGTTTGCCCCAGGGCTTTTGGAAATGTAAGGTGTTCTCTGGAATAGTATCCCCCCAGAGATTCAGTTGGCCCCAATCCTCTTGAGGTTTAGAAAGTGATAACAAATTAATTATTTCATCAGGCCTTTGTGATGGAGACAAATTGATTTAGATACCTCCTATGGTTGGAGAGTTGATAATGTTGTTGGCAGACTTCCTCTGTTTTGATAAAGTTATGTATTATTATTTGTTAACAATTTATGATTTTGGGTTGTTATTTCTATTGTTTTAATTCTGTTTATGTGTGGTAGGATTGTAAGCCCCCAGAGTCAAAATGGAACTGGAATGGCACCTAAGTCTAGTAAAACAAAATAAATAATAAGCATATACCATAAAACAGTGCTTTAGGTTTGGAACTCTGTAAGAAATACAGCTCCCTTCCCTAGAAATTTTTTTTAAAAAATCATTTGGACTTTACAACCCTAGATTACCAGGCTTGTAAACATAATATTCAGAAGGCAAAGGAAGAATGAGTAAAATCAAAGCATTTAATACATACATTATATGTGATTAACATCAATGACTGATTCAGAAAATGATTTCATTTTTAAGAAATGTCACTTCTACAACATTACAAAAATGGAAGCATCTCAATCCCATATATCTGCAATGGTGTACAAATAGATACATGTAAAAATGACCAAGAACAAGTTGTTCCAGACACAGATGTCCATTCTCATGCAGATCTAAACAAATTGCCCAATCACTCAAGTCTGTATTGTGCTTCAATTTCTCTTGGCATTCACTTCTATTAAGAAGACTGATAAGGTAAGGTGTGTCTTCCCCAACCAGCTGCCCTCTAGATGCAATGGGTCTACAATTGCCAACCACTACTATCTCTACCTCCGTGAAATGAACCTATATTACACAAAAGCAATAAATATACAAATTCATCAGTACATGTCTTTAGTTTGTTGGGGCAAAATCTAAGGCCGTAACAAGCCAAGAACAAGAAATAGAGACTCCTGCATTAAGAGAGGGTTTTGACTGCTTCCATTTTATCTTGAAATAAACAATAAAAGCATCACTGCATAAGACTTGCCATTTATTACACGTGTAGAAAAAAGCAGGTTAACTGTTTTTTTACTCTCCTTAAAGCTTTGGAACTGAGTATTTAAACATCCTAAATATACTTCCTTGGAAGAGAGCCCCATTGAAAACAATGTTTTGTTTTTTAAATAAATATCTTTGGGACTGACATTCAGGTTATCAAATAAATAACTTCAGAGATACCAGAATAACCTGAGATGTTAAAGATGAATTACTCCACAAATTGATTCTTATTTGTAAACAATAGCTGTAACTGTCTATCAGTAATGCAGACTAAATGATTTTGCCTCTGGGAACACGGTTAAGAATTATATCTGAACTTTTATATTCAGTTATAATTCACTTCAAGCTATATTATAGCCATTTTCTTGCCTCCCTGCTTTTAAATTACAGGTAAACTTTGCTTGCATAGATACTTCCCAAGGGCACAACTTACTTCCCAAATTATATTAGAAAGAGGTCTTAGTCAGGGTTTAAACTGCAAAATGTAGGGTTAATCATGGAAGAGTATTATGTCTGTACAAACACTGTTAAATATATATATTAGTTCCACCAATCTCTGGAATGCAAATTCCCTGGTCTGCAATAACAGCAGTTTGATTAAAAGAAACACAGTCTTCTAATTCAACCAGGAAGCAACTTCCCAACTATTTTGATCCCTATTTTATAGATTTGGGTAGTTGCACTCAATACTGTATATTACACTCACAGACTTAAGATAGTAACATCAAAAATGAACATTAGTACAGTGGAATATATAATTAATATTTTATAGTACAAATTCTAGTTGCATATATGAAGAAGCAAGCATGATATATTAATTGCTTACAAGGGAAGTTGTCAACCATTATCACTATATATATTGTCACTATATTTTACTAAGCAATAATAATATATTTCACATGCCAACTTCAAGTTGAAGCTAAGCAAAAGTGCAGTCTGTAATCCAATAGAAGCGAATATGTGTAGCTCAGGGTTGAACTGTGGAGTCCTTGGGGTTCTCTGAGCTTGGTTGTTTTCTTGCAAACATTTTGTTACCTGGCTAGGTAACATCTGCAGTGCTAGAATGGGATGGGGTTTGCTCTCTGTTTGTATACTGTGGCATGCCCTGCCAGTGTTGGTGGGGATGTGGGTTTTGTTTTGTTTTATTTCCCCCCGCCCCCAGTAGTTCCTTGATTAGGTTATTATTTACTGCTTGATTGTATGTCTGGTGGTAATCTTGGTGTTAATCTCTGCTTATCTGGGTGATGACTGCTGGCGAGATGTTCTGGTCTTTTGCTTTCCTTTTTATTGTCTCTTTTGAATAGTGTGTTGTTTATGTGCCTGTTGATGGCTGCCTTGTCTGAATACCAAGCTTCCAAGAATTCCCTTGCATTTTTGGATTTAGCTTGGTCTAAGATGCTGACCGCTTCCCAGTGGAAACTATGGTTAAGTCTGTCCATGTGTTGTGAGATTAAGGAGCTTTCATCATGTCTTCTGACTGCTAGTTGGTGTTCATGGATGCGCTCTGCCATCTACACACTATTCAAAAGAGACAACAGAAAGGAAGACAAAAAACCAGAACATCTCCTCACCAGCAATCATCACCCAGATAAGCAGAGATTAACACCAAGATTACCACCAGACATACAATCAAGCAGTAAACAATACCCTAATCAAGGAACTACCAGAGGAAAAAGCAAAACAAAACCCCCACCCCTGCCCCACTGGCAGGGCAGGCCACAGTATATAAACAGAGAGCAAACCCCACTCCATTCTAGCACTGAAGATGTTACCTAGCCGGGTAACAAAACAACCAAGCTCAGAGAACCCCAAGGACTCCACAGTCTGCAATCCCTTGAGGAGATCTGAAGAGTATACTAGGGTTATTCCTCACAGCAAGCCACCTACCTCATTATGATAATATAAGAACATGTACCAGAAGGAGATGGTTTGTTAGGAAAAGAAAAACTTTCCAAAATGAAAGCTGAAACTAAAAAAGCAAAATCCAAATTTGAAAATTTCACACTGGCAATTGTTGCTGCAAATCCATTTGAAGCATAGAATAAAAAATTTATATTAAATAATGTATAAATGCAATAAATTAACTTTGGCAAAATGAAACCTCAGATTTTTAGATGCTGATTCTGGAATGTTTTCAGCATAACCCTAAATAACCAAGATAATATTGTTACCTGTAGAAGACTAGAACTGCTGACTTACAAGATTAAGCAGCTAATGGTATGCTTGAATAGCTTCAGTGTTCAGTACCAACACGCAATTGGTATCTTATATGCTAATATCACTACGTACCACACTTTCAATTCTGGACCACAATTGCTATTGTTTACATAATTGTGGCATCAACTGATGAAAGCTGAATCATGTAGATGGTGGTTGATGTACTACACCAGCTGACTGGGATGTGGAATACTTCAGCAGACCCTTCCCCCCACTCCCTGCTCCATATGCGGTTTGGCACATAGCTGTGTTAAAAAAATAAGGTTTCATTTTTCTTGTTCTACTTAAAGATTTTCTCACAGAAGCCAAGAGACAACACCTAAGGCTTATTCATTGAAATCACAGAGAAAGAGAGCACCAGTGGCCACAGATAATAATTTTGTCCAAGCCGTATGGCCAACTCCTATTGAGGTATATATTTAACATGAGCTTGCAAGTTTCCATGGATTTACGTATTCCATGGAGACATCAAATCCCTCCCTTCACCATTATATATAATGGATACCCAATAATTGACTTCCACTCCTCCCCTACTTTGAGAGGAAAAGTCACATCATTTGGATAAATACATGATTAGATATCAATGTAAATTGCTCACATCATGCAGGACATCATTTCTGAGAGGAAGCAGAGGTCAGCTAAGCAGATGGATCAAAATCATGTCTTGAAACATCTAGAAAAAAAGCCGCAGGCAATGGCAACTTTAGGCAAGAAAACAAATCCACAATAATGGCAGTCCAAGAATTAGTTCAAGCATATATGCCAAATACATGTTCAACTGCAGCATCATATCATGATTTGCACATATGAATTGGTTCTCCTAAATTAATCCCCAGAAATTAATTTGATATCACTTACTGTTAATGGTTATCACAGGTTATTCAATTGAAAGAATTTGCACACATGGCTGAGAGTTACTAAAAGCAATTAAAGAAATCATAAATTGTGATCTACATAACTACGTGAATCATAGTTATATGAACAGGGATATTCTATAGACAATATCTGTTCAACAGAATGCTAAATTCCAGATTCTGTTTTCTTCCTTACAAGTTTTCTAGGCATGCCAATTCAATTTCTATCTTTACCTCCAGCTAAGGCCCATAATATACAACCTAGGCAGTGTGGCTTATAAAATATTAGATTATGCCACTTTTTTCTTCCTGAAAAGAAGTTCGTGATGAAGATCGTCCCAACAAAAGTTCCTTCTCATGAATCAGGCTATCCAAGAGGTCCTCCTGCCGGTAGTTATGATAAACCTTCAAAAAGGCCAAAATAGTAATTCCTAGCCATGTCAGCCAGGCAGCCCAGAGGCCAAACTAGAGAAAGAAAGAGAAAGAATGAGGGTACATTAAAAATATAATATGGCCTTTCCCAAAATCATACCCTTCAAATCTGTTAATCCCCAAAATTATTGGAATTGCAGTCCCAAAAATCCTGGAGACCACCTTACTGGGGAAGGTCAATCTAATACAATGTGTAAATCAGTGTATTATCCCTTTGACTGAATAATGGTTAATGTTGAAGATTTGCTTGGTTCACAGAAGACAGTAATCTACAGCCTAGGGTTTACAAAAACTAATGGCTAAGTTGACACAATATGTTAAGCTTAAATGAAACAAACAACACTAGTGTGACATTTGACTCTAGACTTTTTAAAAAAATTTTGTCTGTAACATCTTAAGAAGCCCACTACAGAAAGTGGATTTTCTTAACCCCAAAGTTCTCAGAAGTATGAGAATGAATTTTTCAGCACATGAAAGTAAAGCTTTTGAGGTATCCAAACAATACCCAATCCATGCCTTTTTTTATCCTGCTTGCAGTCCAATTGGGACTATGGAAAATTATTATCTACATTCTAAATCATACAGTCAACTGATGCAGAGAAATGCTGAGGCCCAAGTGGTATAGCCATTGTTTTATATTCACTATTACCAGGATATGCCTCTAGAATTCTCTATACCAGCATTTCTCAACCTTGGCAACTTTCGGAGGTGTGGATTTCAACTCCCAGAATTCCCCAGCCAGCAAGGCTGGCTGGGGAATTCTAGGAGTTGAAGTCCACACCTCTGAAAGCTGCCAAGGTTGAGAAACATTGCTCTATGCTATGCTGGAATACAGTTGATGAAACTTCTGAAAATTACTGTATGTAGATATTGAGTTCCACCCCAACTTTTGGAAGCATTCACTTTTTATAACATATCAGAGAGCAGTAGCATATATTTTATGTTACTAAAAGGAATCCAGTCCATGTTGGCCTCAGTATTTATATTTTTTTAGTCTAGTCCTTCTTTGTGCTATATCACAATCTTGCCTTTCCTAGAAATTTCACAATGTCACCTAAGAGCCAGCACACATATTCCTTGTAAGTGACAAGGAGATGCAAATAAATAGAAACTCATCTTCACTTTTCTTGAAGATATATTCTTGCCATACTTATATTGCTGGGTGTGAAGTTTCCAAATTAAAAAAAAACTATGCTGTTATCTTAGAGTAAGTTCAAATGTGCATTTCCATAATTTCATGACTGTAGCATTACTGTAGAATCCCAGAGTTGGAAAACATTAGAGATATTATCAATTCCAATTCTCTGTTTAACATAGGGCCTGCAATACAGAATGCAGCTGCAGCATTCTGATATTAGATATCTACCCGGCTTCTTCTTCAATACATGTAATGAAATAGAGACCATCACCTTCTAAGTTTCACTGATGTAATTGCTCATCACTAGGATGTTTCTCTCAGTATTTAGCCAAAACTGGCTTCCTTACAATTTCTATTCACTGGTTCTAGCTATCTTCTCCAAAGTAACAAAGATCTAATGTGTTCCATCTTCCAAAGTTGACAGATGGTATTACATATGCCCCTTTCTGTTCTGCATAATGTCCAACCATCTCTTCTAGAACTTGGTTTCTACCTTTTTTCCACCTTAATCCATCTCTGGGTATGCTCCAGCTTGACTAGCATATGTGAATGAACCACTTCAGATCTGTTATTACAGACAAAAATGTTGCTTCAGCTAAAATGCAGTGCTAATCATCAAGCACAAAGTGAAAAACAATGCTGAGTTCACATATGTGAACTTATTCTAAATAGCATTAAGTAAGGAAGATGCTACTTCAGTATGAGGAAGTCATTTAATGACATTTGAAGCTTCTCCAAAGTTATGTGTCAATTCTATGAACAAAGTGGCTTGACTTACCTGTGTGATAGCAAACTGGTCATAGAATGCTGAGTTTTCTAAATTCAGCTCAAGATCTATATCTTGTAATTCTTCACAACTAAAGAGAGAAGACATTTTGGATGAAAGGAAAGGAAAGGAAAAGCATTTCAGTAGTTCTAAACTATCTTTCACAAAATCAGTCCTCTATACCACTACCTCACTCAGTTGCTCTTTCTTTCTCTCATACACACATAGATACTCACTACATACATCACAACTGATGATATGCCTTATTAGCAAACAATTCTGTGGCTATCTTTGAAACACAGATAAACTTTTGTATTACAGCCTCTCTCAAGTGTGTGAATGAGCCAGTCACAACTCACTGCAGTTTTATCTCAGACAAGAAATAATAGAGCAAAGGGTCAACATGTCAATGTCCTCTCCAACATTTTGTCAACTATTCCCATTCTGGCCAATTTCCTGCAGATTACACAATGAGAGAAGCTCTGATGAAGGTTTCACCTGAATTGGCATCATCTCAAACTCAAACTGCATTCTTACTTTGCCAGAACCTCTTTGAATGACCTTTAAAAAAGAATCACACAACCAGTTTAGCCATTGCATAAGATTCATGTTATGGGATTTTTTAAAGACTCAGTAGCACAGCAGCCTGTCACCACATATAAGCCATGGAAGAAGAACCTTGTTGAGGAGAACAGCAAAACTGTTGTATAATTATAATAAATAAACTGAATAAATAAGTTCAAATAAAAGTGTACAGAATCATGTCAGGAAGAGGCAGGACTAACAAGATCACCAAATCAATGGGTGAATTGGTAATCTACCTAACAATAATTAATTTCAAAAACAATAAATGTCTACCTGGAAAAAAAAAAGAATCAGATATTTCCAGAAATCTTATATTGCATTTTCAGTGCTCAGGATCTATTATGACCATGCAATTGAAGCATTTACTTGAGGGATGATGTACAAAGTGTATAATGAGAGGCCAAGCCTCAGTGGCAGAGTAACTGATTTGCACAGAAAAATCTCAGGTTCAGTCCCTAACGTCTCTGTGTAGGGCTGAAAAACACTCCTAATGTGGGACTCTGGAAACTGCTTCTAGTCAGTGAGCCAAATGGTCTGATGCCATATCAGAAATAACTTTCAATATTCCTATTGGCTGCAGCTACTAGTGTTCTCTCTACTACCTTGGCAATGCGAGGATATTGGTACATGATAGTCCATCAACTACATTACAGCCCAATGTAGGAGATTATATCATTGGTCTGTACATGAGCATCTATTGGGGGGTGTCAAATTGTGCAAAAGGGTAGGATTGGTGTCATGATCCATCTTGCGGATTTTGACCCTCCCAACCCAATACTGATCATTGTGTGCTAATTCACTGGCCATATACTATACAACATAGAAGCTTTACTCCACCATCCAGTACTCTCTACCCTAAAAAAATGGAACTTAGCTGGCTTTTGTAAGTGCCCTAGGATTCCTAAGTACAGTGGTACCTCGGGATACGAACTTAACCCGTTCCGTGACTCTGGGCGTATCCCGAGTTGGTCATAACCCGAAGGAAATTTCCCCATAGGGTTCAATGTAAATCCAGTTAATCCGTTCTGCCCTCCGCCCGAATTTGGTCGCAACCCGAGGCAAATTTCCCCATAGGGTTCAATGTAAATCCGGTTAATCCGTTCCGCCCTCCACCCGAATTTGGTCGCAACCCGAGGCAATTTCCCATAAGGTTCAATGTAATTACCGTTAATCCGTTCTGGCATCCACGGACCACGCGTCGGGCGGGAAAGCGGCCGGGCGCGGCGTGGTGCGGCGCGAAAACAGCCCTGCGCGGCGCAAAAACGGCCCGGTGCGAAAACGGCCTGGCGCGGCGCGGTGCGAAAATGGCCCAGCGCGGTGCGGTGCGGCGCAAAAACAGCCCGGCGCAGCACAAAAACGGCCGCGGACCACGCGGCAGGGCCGGAAAAACAGCCGCGGACCACGTGGCACGGGAGGAAAAATGGCTGCGGACCACGTGGCACAGGCAGAAAATGGCCGCGGACCACGTGTCACAGTGGAAAATGGCTGCCGATCCGGTTCGTACCCCGAGGCGGAGTTCGCAAACCGAGGTAAATTTTTGGGGCCGGAGCTGGTCGTAACCCAAAAAATTCACGAGCAGAGGCGTTCGTATCCCGAGGTACCACTGTACTGTACAGTTTAAAACATACACAAGCCTTGTTCCAAGAATATAAATTTATCATGTCTATATGTACTGCATAAACCAAAAAAGGTCTGCAAATTCTAAGCTTAAAATGCTTACACAAACTCTTTGTATCATATCTCTCCAATTAACCCACCTATATGAAAATGCCCACTTTGGCATCATGCCAGCATCTTTCACCCACAATGAAAAGAATCTAATGATCTTCCATTATTGCTTAGCACCACAAAGACTTCAGAAGAAGACAATATAGGCATGTTTTTGTGTCCAATGTTCCAGGCAAAAAGTCAGTCAAGAATAAAGTCTGCCTATAGATTTTTTTTTCATTTTCATTTTTAATAAGTATCTTGGACTTTTACTTGTAAATCCCAGGGTTTGCTATTTCTGAAGACATCTTCTCTCTTTTTCTTGCCTTTTCAGTATTGTCAGTTACCTTGTAGCCTTATCCAAATATTTGATTAGCCAGTGCGGGGGTTTTTTCAAAAAAACCAAGAAAATATTTAGCCAAATATTCAAATAATCATTGCAGTCCTAAATAAAATATTCACCGATGGCATACGCAATATGTGTCAAGGCAAAAGGTAAAATCAGTGGTTTAATCATGAAGGTAGTTGATTATAAGACATAAGAATTCACTGTCTTAATACTATACATACTTATTAGATTTATATTAAAACACACACAGTCATGTAATCACTCTGTACATTTTTTCCAGATTAATCCCAGAGAGATTGACTACATTTACTTAATATGAATATATTTAATGTGCAGCATGGAATTTTATTAGATGCACACATCTGATCGCAGTAGAAATTCCCTGAGGCCAATTCAGTTATGCAAAGAACTGAATACATTCAGCTCAACTCAGTGTAGTCCCAATGAATATTTTTGTTCACCATCTTGTATTGTAAAGCCGTGTTCATCTCCTAAATTCTTATATTCATTCTGAGATTTCAGAAGAAACCAGGGGATCTCAATTACATATAATATGCAGTGTTTTAAATAGGGTGAGAATACATAACCACTCTGGAATACACTTATTTCACATCCAACATCTTCCAGAAAGGTATACAAATGTCTCTTTAATTATACACAGTTATCAAAATCTCTTATGCTTATTAGCCTTGTGCCAGGCAACCATGTTTGCTTCAGTGAAGTACTTCAATGTAGTTTAGTGTTTCTCAACCTTGGCAGCTTGAAGATGCGTGGACTTCAACTCCCAGAATTCCCCAGCCAGCCATGCTGGCTGGGGAATTCTGGGAGTTGAAGTCCACGCATCTTCAAGCTGCCAAGGTTGAGAAACACTGATGTAGATGGTGCTATTCACATGATGTGGCGCAAACATGATATGCCTCACATATCAAAGCACTCTCTTGCTTCAGGGACTTAAGTAGCACACCGGAAGTGACTTCTGGGAACACATAGGACATGGGTATCCTCCTTCAGCTGTTGGGTGGGCTGCAAGAGACCCCAGAAGCAAGGCAAAGCAGCTGATTTGCGTTTAGAAGCAGGGAGCCATGTTGCTTGGCAAAGCAGTTCAAACAATGCTGCGCCCAAAGTATCATAAAAGCCAAGCCCCCCTTCAACCTTTTGCAGAGCCCTAACGCATCTCCAAATTTTTATACGGAATTTGTCCATACTGGGGTGCATACTGAACTCTATGCTTTGCTAATTATTTTTAATTCACATTTCAATTACTTATTTCTATACTATTAACATTTTATACCATTCTTTTTTTTTTCCTTAAAAGCTAAACAATGGCACACAGTAATAAAATACACGTAGTAAATTCCACATTTTAGCTTAGTATAAGTACTCTACTCTCTTAGCTACATGCAGGAGCTCCTCAGTTTTGATTCCACCACTCTCTACAAATCATAGAAGACAAATAATTTATTTTTAAGTATAGCCATCAGCTGCAAAAGAAATTGTCCACCCTTTTTCTATGTAATAAAGACACCGGACCTTAGAAACCTGATGATGATAGAGGAGAAACCTCTTGTGTTATCAGTCTTGCTTTAAGAGGTCTCCAAATTATAATGTTGCTTACTTGTTTTCCTTGCTTTGTTATCTGCATGTTATGTGTTATTACCCATTTCTCCACACCTATGTATAATCTTCAATACCTACCTGTTTGGCATGCTTCCTTTTTCAGTAATAGCATCACACCACATGTTAAACCCAACCGTCACAATCGTGCTGGCGATAAAGATGACAAAAACCACAAAGGCGCTGATCAGAAGATTCAGGAAAGCATAAAAGAAAGAGCTGTAATGAAAATTGGAGATTGGGGAGAAGAGAAAGAAAAACGTATCTCATAAGTAACACAAGCAATCCCTCTGAACCACAGGCAATGCAGGAATCAGATCAAAGGAAAGGGTTCTAGTCCACATCTAGCTCCACATTTCCCTACAGGTCCACTTCCTTCTGATTCGCCAACCCTTCTCTGGTTTGGGGTATTTTTCTAACTTGGCAATAGCCGGAGTAATTCGAGATACCTCTCCTCTCAGGATGAAATACAACAGACAAAAGCCAAATGCATTTTTTCCCATCCTCTTTTGAAGGCCCACCTGAGAAATATTTTTCCTGCCTCTGATCACTTCTTCAGACTTCAATTTCCCCAGATTCTTATGGTCTTCGCCCACTATCTAGACTGACAGGGCAGAGTCAAGTTTTCCCTTCAGTCTTTCCTGTCTGAACCTTTTGGGACGGGATTTCTTCCCTTTCTCTACCATAACGAAGATACAGTGGTACCTCGGGATACGAACTTAATCCGTTCCGTGACTCTGGACGTATCCCGAGTTGGTCGCAACCCGAGGTAAATTTTTCCTGCCGAAGCTGGTCGTAACCCGAAATGTTCATTAGTAGAGGCGTTCGTATCCCGAGGTACCACTGTAATCTACTTAAGCTTGGTCTACATAACCAGCAGCATGCCTTGACTCTAGAGCCTCACATGATAAGGAAGACTTCCTATTTCTGGATGCAGCAGGTAGAAGATGACATTTCTAATTGTTCTCTCATGGAGAAGGATCAACAAACACACATGCATAAATGAAAGATTCTAGCCAGATAGTTCCATGCAATGCAGTTTCTGTATATACACTGAGCATTCTTTGGCAACCTACAGCTCTACCAGTCCGAAGTGGTATTCAACGTTCTAGGTCATTCTACTTCATGCATAGTTCAGGTCTTAGATGTTATAAGAAGGAAGTAAATTCCCCCCACAGCAAAAGCCAAATCCACTTAACATGGCTTAGAAAATGGTCACAGATTCAATCTCCTTTAGACAATCAAAATATAAAGCCAGTTTCAAAAACAGCAAAATCCAGATGGAGTCCTCTTTGCTTTTTTTATTGTTACAGACAGTCCTGCATTTGAAAAGCACTTTCTATCTCTTGTCTTCTGTAATTTCGGTGGCTGACTGCAAGACCTTTCATAAAGTCCAGCTTCCAACCTCTTGTCTTTCCAGGTATGCTGGTTGGCCTGCAATTCCCGTAATTCCGTGAAACACAATCATTTGGAAATCCATAAAGAACAATTTAAAAGTCCAGCAGAAAGCAAGAAAAACTAAAGAAGCCTGATCAAATAGAAAAGGGTTTAGTACTCAAAAGGAACTATAAATATTATCTTGCAAACATTTCTGTCTGAGTGCAATAGCCAAAAACATATTGTTTCTGATCACTCCCTGCATTACTATGAATAATCAGCAGAGTCAGAACAGGACTTCTGTAACTGATTTAAAAACCTGAACATGTTGACATGATGACCACTGGCTTTTTAATATATCTTGATGCCAAGCTGTTTAAATGAAATGCCATTCATAGTGCCCTGAATATAATATGGAGCTCATAGTATACTAGACATGTCTGTCCCGAAAACCCTTCTTCAGAGGATATGGAGCGCTCTGAAAAATAATTTTCCCATGAAAATGTTGGAGAGGGGAATCCCAAATCCTTGAGGGAAACTTCTTTGGACTTATAACTCCTCCTTGGGATGTGGAGAGTCACCCTCTGATTCTAAAAAGAAAAGTGAGCCTTTTTAACCTTCTGTTGATAGAACTAAAAAGCAGAACTTCTCATGAGTAGAAACACTGCATGGACATTTCTGATTGGCTGCAGCTGAGCTCAAATGGCATTCTGATGCTAAGCCTCAGAGATTTGGGAAATGCTGGTATAATGTATGTTTATCCATCCTGGTTTTTTTTGGGGGGGGGGGGCTGGATATTGTTTCTAGGACTGTGCAATGCTTCAGATTTGATTTGAGAGTGGTGTTTTGAATTCTATAGGAGCGCAAACTCACACAAAATATGCAGCACAGGGATACATGGAAAAATGCAAGTGCTTTAAAGAGTTGCAGACGTTTTGGAACTGAATATGAATCATTGCGCTGTCCTAAATGTTTCTGGTACTCAGCTGCAGTAGCATTCCAGGATAATTATTTAGATATCCTAACTTTTATGTTTATGAAAGTCTTCCTCTCAGCAAGTACTACAGAAATACATCCCCATAGAGATCAAAAAGTATTTGTTACAAAAATGTGGCTTGGGTTGCTTACCTGAATTTGTCTGTTTAGCACACACTAGAATAGTACATATAGTCCGTTTTAGGTTCTGCTTATCGTTCTGCTTTGGGTTAATCTGGGCGCTAATTTTAAGAAAATGAAACTATCCCCAAGTCATATCTCCTATTTAAAAACATTCGTTTCTTTCTTATTTTCCCCAAGATTTGGGAAATCCCATAGTGCAACTTAACACAATTTTTATATCTGATGAAGTCCCGCTTACATGCCTGAGACTTGAGCATTTCTTCTATTTTCTATAGCTTGATATTGCATTTTAGGACATACATAGAAAAATATGCTTTCTACTTGGAATGAAAAAGATATGTTAAGACAAGGCACACAGGTGATTTCAAAACTGTGCAGTAATATTCTGAAATTCTGGTAGAAAGGAACAAGGATATGAAACATATATACACATCCTCAGAGCTAGAATATTCAGGAGAGTAAAGACCCACACCATTATGGAACATTCACATCTTTAGAGATTTGAGCTTAAACAGCTCATTGATGGTAGGAGGAAAAATAGACAAAATAGAGGAAAAACTTTGGGCTGAAGTAGGTCTTCAGTGGCTGTCATATGAAATTACTGTAATGAACTATGCACAAAGCACATTGAAGAATCTACTTGGAAGCACGCCTAATTTTCCAAAAGAATGGAATAGACAATGCCAACATAAATTTTCTAAATGGTCTGACTTTTATAGCAATAGGGTGTCAAAGGATATGATGGGATTAATACAGTACAAAGGGAACATTTAGGGAAATTTGGCATGAATTAACCACAATCTTGTACCTCCAGATGTGTTGCATTACAATTTCCATCATCCTCATTCATCCAATACATCTGTAAGGCACCAGACTGGGGAATGAGAGGTCCAACTAGAATTAATCACTTATGAGTCATGTGAATGTTTTTAATTTGTTCAGCTTCTTGTCATGTATGTATTCTATTATTGGTTTTACAGGCAGTCTTTGTTGAACGACCACTCATTCAGCAACCATTAGAAGTTAGGGTGACACTGAATGAGGCAAATATATTATCCTTCCTTGTAGTTGCGGCTGTCGCAGCATCCTCACAGTCACATGATTGCAATTTGGGCACTTGGCAACCAGCTTGCAATTACAACGGTAGCAGTGTTCCATGGTAATTGGGACTGGCAACTCTGTCGCTAAGTGACACTGTCGTAAAGCATGATATCACATGACCATGATGATTTACAATGACAGTTCCGGCAGTCCCAGCATCTCCACAGTCATGTGATTGCGATTCAGGCACTTGGCAACCAGCTCGCAATTACAACAGTCACAGTGTCCCATGGTCACGTGATTGCCATTTGCGAACTTCACTGCCAGCTTTTCACAAGCAAAGTCAATGGGGAAACCAGCAGGACGTCACAAATGGCAATCACATGACCTTGGGATGCTGTAACCGCATGAGATTCACCTAACAATGGCAACTGGGACTGCTGCAACTGCTGTTGAAAGTCAGCACGGTCATGTGATATCGTGCTTTATAACAGCATTGCTTAGCGACAAAGTTGCCAGTCCCAATTACCATCATTAAGTGAGGACTACCTGTATTTATACATTGCTTTGAACACTTATTTATATATATATTTAAATAGCTTGTATGTTTTATCTGTCTGTTTGGATGTCTTTACATGCTATATTAGGTCATCACTTTGTACAGCCATACTTGAAAGTAAATCCCATTGACCAAAGAACAACTTGGTCAAGTTGTACAATTGTACAGTTGTATAAGAATTAGGCAATGAGTACAGGCTGCCCTTTCCATCAGGGTACCCTCCAGATTCGATTTACCATAACTGGCTGCAAAAATCTGGAGGGCCAGTAGATGACAGCAGAGACATACAGAAAAGTCTTTATTGCTGCCATCAAGTAGTTGGCTGGGATTATGAAGTCCCAAAATGGCATGCCTACCCAAGATTATTCTGGATTACAACTCCCATAGACAGTACTCCCAAAGACACGGTTACTGAAAATTATGGAAGGTACCGTCCACTGCGGCTAGAGAGCTCCAGATTAAAAAATGTTCCCATCACAGATTTACCTTGGCTTACTTAACCATAGTTTATTTGATTACCCCAACTGAGTTAACACAACACTGAGAACTATAAACAAGCTACTAAGGATGGGTAACACAGGGCTGGCTAGTTTCTGGGTCAGTATGTTAGGAACCAAGCTGGAGAACAAGAGAAATCCCGCTCCCCGGAGAAACCAGCTTTTGAAAACCCCCATTAGGTCCCCTGGAGCCCCTTCTCCTTCAGCCCCTTCTCGCCTCCCCCGCCCCCTGAACAAGCAGCATCCCCTTCGCTTCGGTTCCCGGTCCAGGTGGAGGCCAGACCAGCACTTACTCCTCGTGGCCTTTGCAGAGGAAAAAGAGGGTCCTCCAGGCCTGCACTGCGGCGAGAAGAAGAGAGAGGAGGCCGGCGAAGAGGCTGAAGCGGCAGGCGGACTCGGGCCCCCACTCCTGCACGGTGAAGCGCTGCCGCTCGGCCGTCAGGTTGGCGTTCAGCCACATGCCCTCCGTGAAGAGCAGGCAGCGGCCGTGAAAGTCGTTGCTGTTCTCCGATAGCGGCACCACCACGATGAAGCTGAAAAGGAAGGCGAGGAAGTAGCAGATGCACTGCGCGAAGAGGAAATTGCTCAGCGCCATGATCGCCCGCCTGCCGCAGACCGAGCCGCTGGCAGCCAAGAATCAAGGAGCGAGCCCGAGGATGCGCAATGGGAAGCGCGCCTACGCCTTTTCCCGCAACTGCCCTCCCAGCCCCCGCGCCTCCGAGGGGAGGGGAGGGGAGGGGAGGAGGACAGCGGGACCTGCCAAATCTCGTTATGGCAACTTTTCTCCCGGGTGTCGTTCTCACTGACAGACGTCTTAACTCTTGCCTAAATAGGACTGGGGACTGACCTTGGGGCCTTCAAGATGAGTCGTCTGGCCTTGGGGCCAAAGTTAAAAAAAAAACAAAAAACGGGTTTTGGCTGTGCAATACTATTTCACAGTGCAGTTTCAAAAATAATCAATCCTCTGAGCAGGCAAAGACTACCCTCTTCCCAAGTCATACAACCTCCTCCCCAATAGTTTGTAAGAATCAAGGTACTGAGATCTAAGTGGTACAAATCAATTAATATATATGTAAGCCCAACTGAATTCCATGATTCTTATACTTAATACAGAGATTCATTCATTTTTGCACATATTTTTTTCATGGGTCATTACATACACAAGTTAGCTCTGATAAATGATATGCTACAGTATGCATAAACTGGACTGTGATCCGTGAAACCAGCACCTAGCTAATATTGGCTGATCTAGAAAACTAAGCAGGGTCAGCACTGTTCAGTGTTGGATGGAAACCATCTTGGCAGGCATGGTCTGTAGAGTAGACTAGGAAAATAATAATAAAAAGCAGCCTCCCAGAAGACAGCCATAGCAAACAATTTCTGTATGATGCCAAGAAAACTGTGTGAATGTGTCCCTGTAAGTTACCAGGAGCCAAGCTCAACTTCAGGGGGACTTTTCCTTAAAGCGCCACAAATTTCTTTATTTTGCTGCAAGAGATGTATACAGCTACTGTCTAGCAACTCCTAAGTAGCTGTGCTTAGAGTTGAAGCATTAATAATTGGGTGGGGAACCATCAACTATATAGAAATAAGTGGGACACTACAACATCTTACTAGATTTTTCTGTAGTAGTGCTTTTCTCAGGTCATTTATTTGCTCACACAAGAGGATAACAATTTATGACACCTGCACTTTCAGATTTTAAAGTGATTTCTCCAATTTCAAGTCACATTCCAGACTCCTACTTGATATAAAAGTATAGAGGAACCCTCAGTTCTCATACTGGCAGTGTATTAGGATATATGTAATTATATTGTATTGTATTATAAGCCATCATTGGTCCAACTCAGAGTGTTGTCTGTAACTGATCAGCAATCAGATGCTCTTGTGGAATGCATTGATTTCCCCTTGAGGGACCATCTCTCCCCAGTTGTTTCCACCCATCCAATCTGGTCTGGCAGGATGGGTATTCTCCAGATCCCATTGGTTAAGGAATGCTGGTTGGCAGGGCCCAGGAGACATGTCTCTTATGCCACAGAATTATGGACATTTCTCCCTCCAGAGATCAGAGATGGCCCCAACCCTGCTGTCCTTTCATAAGGCACTAAAGACCTGCTTCTGTGCTTGGACCTGGGGCCCCAACCACATGAAGGACCCCATCTCCTGGCTGTGTTAGCATATGTTGATTTGATACCTTCCTCAGCTGCTATATATTTTAATTTTTGTACTGTTGGTTGTAATTGTTTTTAATTTTATTTTAATTTTGTTTGCCACCCAGTCACTTGTTGAGATGGGCAGCTCTACAAATTAATTAAATAAATAGATTTCCCTCCTACACAAATAGTTGTAGGCAAACATATCAGAATTCTGAATGAACATATAATATGTGCATTGTATGAACAATGCATATAAGCTTTGACAGAAATGTATATAAGTGGAAATATATCCATGTATGTGCATACATACACACACACTTTATCCTTGGTGCACAAAACAATTTATTTCATTCAAGATTCAGCATGTTGTATTTTGTGTTTATTCCAGCAAGGAAAGGAAGGAAACCTTGCCTCATTTGTTGTTGTTTAGTCGTTAAGTCGTGTCCGACTCTTCGTGACCCCATGAACCATATTGCGCCAGGCCTTCCTGTCCTTCACTGCCTCCCTGAGTTTGCTCAGTTTCATGCTCAAACCTTGCCTCATGCCAGGACCTAATGGTTCCAGTGCTTTTTAAAAGTTTTGGCAAGTTTTATCATAACAATCACGGCCATACGTCTCTATTTTATACATCATCAGAAATGTAACAGTGAATAACATTAATCAGCACCAAGAAGAGCTCTCGCCCTTCTGATTGCAACCGCTGTACTGATTGCATGTGTGTTACTGTCCATGGTCCTGAGCTTCACACTATGCTACTGTTGAAATTAAAACAGTAATTCTGGCCGTGTGTACTTACAGTCTAAGCAAGGACAATGAAGTAGGGGGACTTACTTCAAGTAAAACTTCGTAATCTGAACTGGAAAAAATTGGTTGATATTAATTACCATGAATTTAAAATTATATAGATTTATTCTTAGGACGTAAGCATTTCTAGACATTTTTATCAATGTATTTTAGGGCTATGCAGCTTAAAGCAAATATATTTTTTTCCCGGGATCAAGGAGCAGTACTCCATGGCTGCTGTATGATCTTATGCAAAGATCTGTTTGATCCCAAGATATGCTATGTTCATGCTCAGGCACACTCCACATCACCTTTGAAGCTGGATCTCTTCACAGTCCTATTGTATATAATAAGAACAAACTCTTATTTGAATATTGATTCTGATGTACCCAGGACAGCATTGCCCAAGCCAAAGAAGGAATGAGCAAATAACATTTTAATTATTTTTCATTGATTTAATCTAATTTTATTAAAACAAGTTTAGTATTTCACCTGGCCCCACCCTCTTTTCAGAGTGCAGTCCCCAGTATGCCTTTTAAAGTCAAGTTCATAGTCTGAAAAGGTTAAGCACCTTTTAAGAAAGATGCCCTAAGAAGGGAAATGACTAAATATGTCCACTGAGAACTGAGTTCAATGGGTAAGTATTGCTCAGTGACTATTGGAGAAAAAACAGAAAAATGATAAAGGTGAAATATAGTTTCCTGAAAATGGCTGTCTAGAAGCCTGTGTTGGTTTGCACAACTGCAAGTGGCTATTCTCCAGATCATATATAAAATGTGATAGACTATGCACTTTCATATTTGCCTGTATTACTTTTCTGTATCAGTCCCATTCCAATCAAACTAATGAAAATAATTGCCAATTCCCCACCATTACCAATAGAGCAGTCCTCCCCACACCCCAAACCCTTACATTTTTCTCATCTTAGGCTGCCACAAAAAAATATGGTTGATCAACCACATGTTTTTGGTATATGTTTATTACCACCTACTGGTCATACAGTTTTTTGCAGTTCTGAACTTATAGCAGTACACTGCACTTCAGTGATAGGTGATATTTCCAACACTGAAGCAAAGAATATATTGTGGGCTTAGATAATCTATCCAGGTTGTGCTTATAATGAGAATGGTGTACAGTGTGTGTTTGCATGCTGATGATCCCTCCACATGTACCATTTGGAAACAGATATAGTCTAAAGTTGCATCTAGGTTGGACAGAAAAAGCAGGTATCTTTAGCACAGTTAGCTTGTGCTAACTTTATTCAGAGGGGATAAATGTAGCAACCATTTGCTACCTGGTAACCAGCATACTGGTAATCTCCCATAGGTGTAGCCAGTACACATTATAGAAAGAATATCATTAGAGCAGCTATAGAAGAAACATCTTTAGAGTAATTGCACATTCGATTTTGTAACAGACAGTGGTTTGTCCACAGCTTTCTGCTGTTTCCTTCCAAATGACTCCGCTGCGGTTTGCATCTTTCTTGCAAGGACGGATACAGTACCTATGAGTGGATACAGCTAATTTTTTTTCCTCTGGAAGGGAAGAGTGCCTTACAGAGCTAACAGACAGAATAAGTCCTTCTGAAAGATAAATAATTATTTTGCAGTTTCAAATCTTGCATTATTTAGAACAAAAACTCATCTCCTGAATCATGATTTCATTGTAAGTATAAACTATTCTCCTGCAGGTTGTGCAAGATTCTATTTCCACTGCTGAGAAATTGATTAAATTCCAGTAGAGCCCTAGACCATTTTTCAAAGAATGGAACAAATTACAAATGATGATGCCCTGGGGCAAAGTGATTTTGCTGATAATTCAAGGTCCTAAGTGTGAGGATGACAGTGGATAGAAGTAGCCTTTTCACTAGATTCCCAGATATTTCATTTTACTTATGTTTGGAAGATTGGGAGAGAGAAAAATCCAAAACTGCTGAATGCTATTCTCAAATTCTCTTCTTTGAAATGTAAACTTTTATGACTCCTGGGTATTTTCTAAAATTAAGATGGGAATCAGTGAAGATGTGAAGCTCAGTTTGTTCCTTACTGGAAGGGAAGTTGGATAGAGAGAGAAAAACTTGGTTCAGTTTGCATCTGTGAGATTTTTTCTATTGTGAAGTGCTGAGAATGAAAATTTTAGTCACAGACTGTAACCCTAAATTCTTTTAAGACTACTCCATGTTCTCTTTAGAAACCAAATTCCACACCATCTACTTCTTGGAGTGGATGTGTTTATTCATTTTTGAGACCAAACTCAAACCGAAGATTGAAAGTAGAAACTTCAGGATTGACTGCAATGGTGTCCCCACATTATCATCACCTTAGTTCCTAGGCTAATGCTTTTTTTTTTTTTTAAGTGCCTATTTAAGTCTCCATAAGAAAATCTAATTATGTAAGCATAAAAATTAAACTTACGAAACTAGGAGGGAATGATAGACCGTCCATATGAATCATGTGAGGGGGAGAAACAATCAGCAACTGATTCTCAAAGCAAAAGGTAAGAAAGAATTTTAGAAACAGCATTATGCAATCCTACACAGCCAACTCAATCAGCAGCAAAGACATCAACATAAAGTGGAAGCTGGGGTAAAGATGTCCATAAGAAGTTGGCGAAACTGAACTATTGAAGATAGCTAGAAAAGTTCTATAATAAGGGAATCACAACCAAGAAGGATCTCACTTGGGTAACCACTTGTAGGATGCTGCTCAACAGCACCACCATAAAAAGTTGTCTCAGAAACCAAGCTGCTATATTTTATTTATTTATTTATTTATTGGATTTCTCCCCCGCCCATCTCCCCCACAATAGGGGACTCTGGGCAGCCGGGAGAAGGCTGCATTTAGGATCTTATAAGTCAGAATGCTTATATTGCTAACAATACTTTAAGGAAACCATTAATTGTTTAATGACAGCAGTAGTCCTCTTCCAGAAACTGTCTCTAAATGTGGAGACTGCAAATAGTCATTGCAGCCAAGAGCTGTATCTAAGCAGACTCATCCCTTCAAATTAGACTAATTCCAATTTAAAACCATCTCAAGGACAAGCCATCATCCTTGTTTTGGCAATTAGGAACCTAGGAGTCTCCAGATCATGCTGAACTACAACTTCCAGTAAGTTCAGTCAACATGGCCCATATTGAGAGACAGTGGGAATTGTATTTCAGCCACATCTGCAGATTCCTCAACCCCACTATATTTTAGATTGTGAGATAGTGCCTGGTCCAAAGCTCCAACGCTGATAGGGAACTAAATCCAAGTCTCTCTAGTCTTAATCCAACACTTTAATCATTATATCTAAGAGCCGCAATTCAGTAATTCAGTATTTTATAGTAATCTGTTAAGAGTACTTTGCTGTACAGTATTCAAAAGTAATTTTCTTGAATTAACTATTTGTTCCTCTTCTTCTTTCTAGTCTCAGAGTATGGTTTTCATTAAACCTGATAAAATGCTGGGGAAGGGTGAACAACAGCCACTGAGCACCCTCGCAAAGAGAAGCTTGTGTCTGCACGTGTGCAGAATATACAGTACTATCTCAGAGACAGAATTGGCTGAGCTGAAATGAAATCAAAGCAAAACCTCTCTGTTGCAATTGCCAGAGTATGGGCAATCTTATTTAGCTTAGTAGTGTGGCAGGAAAGGTCAGCCTGCCCAGAACAGAAAAACAGCCTCCTGTGATAGCCAGAAATATTCTTTTGCATGTTTTCTTTTGACCCTTTGCCTTTATCAAACAAAAGGGTGAAATTCTCTTAAGTACTTAAAAATAGCATTGTACTTAAAGGCACCAGTCTGAAAAGGTAGCCAAATACACAGAGATACAGAGGACTTTGGCTGGGCTTCTGCAAGATAGAGAGAGAATCTGCAGCTGCTGAAAAATCCTCTTCACATTAAAGGTGCATGAGAAAGCTATTCATGAATAATCACACTAAGGTTTGCATCCCCAGCAAATGCCCATCTGCCCTGGCTAAGCTGCATTTAAGCATAATGGGGTACAGGCTTTCCCACACTTGTATTCCTCAGAAATATTATCAAAATGGTTAAATGTTTCTTACCATGAGCCTCACTCCATACTTCAATACTTTTCAAGGGTTAAAAAACCAATATTCCATACTGGAACATCTTCTCTGTCTTTCAGGGATTGTATTAGGCAAAGGCATAAGAACTTTTCACTAAACTATGGAACTCACAGGTGTAATGATTTGAATGCCGGATTAAGTCCAGGAAGGCTTGGAGTCAAATCCTCCCTCAGTCTGAAGCCTTGATCCACCCCTTGTAACAAGGGTGTAACTCTCCAGTATCCCTTACCATTGACCACACTGACTGAGCTGGCTGGGAGTTTTAGATCAGCAACTTCTGAAGGGAAACCATTCCATAACTCTGCCTAAAAGGGTTGTTCTGAGGATAAATCGGGAAGTGGGATAAACCACATTGCCAACTTGAGAGCATCCGGAATGAAGAATGAGTCTTTAAAAAATGTGAATCACAGCAGCAGCAAGAGATGTCACTAACTTCATTATGTAGTTCAGCCCCTCACAACGGCTTTGATTTATATTAAAAGTGATACCTTCATTCCCTGGATCTCTGTCAGAAATATGGAGTGACCCCAGAGTATAACCTGTCCCCAGTTTCTGGCTTGTAAGATACCTAGCCAGCATTACAGATAAATCATGATGGTCTTCAGTATGATTCCTCTTTCCCTCATAGCTCCATCTAACCAGTGATCCTACATCCCATGCAAGGTAAACCAAACTGTGTGCTGGGAGGATTTTTTTCCCACAGAATGACTGATGGGGGAGTACATTTTTATCTATTGCTTTCTGATCCCTCTCAGGCCATTAATTATTCTGCCTGACATAAGTAAGGCTCTCAAGTCAATTGCTGTACAATAAATGATAGATTTCTTTGCCTCCAAAGAGCTCATTAAGACATGTTTTATTAGGAGGGAATTTGCTGATTAATCAACCATTCATTTCTTTCAAGAGCATCTTTTCCCCAGGATGGGCTGTACTACTGATTTGTCCCCTGATCAGGCCCAGCTTCCACAAAATATTACTCTTTATTCCAAACATATAGGGTTGCCTTGATGTCAAAGATGATTCTCTACTTTATTAAAAAGATGCAGAGCACTGGGATTCTAATTAATTACAGGCAAGCTGAGCTTCCCTGATGTACTCCTGTCACAATTAGGCCTAGTCCTGCAGTCTAAATAAACAGCAGCTTTACAGTTTGGAAAAAGAAATTACACTGATGTTAAATCCCCATTCAGCCTCATCACCACCAATAGATGAAATTCCACAGGTGGAGATTGTGTCAGTTATATAAACCAGAGCTCAAATAAAACAGGAATACTGAACTATGCTGTTGCACTATCAGAAAAGTTGCCAACTCTTCAGATCAGGAGCTCCCATAGAGCGCAGGGATCAAAAAAGTCAAAATAGTGGTCATGACCCTGCAGTTGAAGCCATGCCCTTTTTGATGCACATTAATGCAATTGTGACTGCCTTTTTAATTTTTTTGACACACTCCTGGGGACATCCCTCATTTAAATACACATATCTGGCGATCAATGGAAGGAGCATCAGTGTAATTAAGTATAGGGGAGAAGTAGTTATGGAAACATGCAAGAATGATGGCTAACCCTGAGAACAGTTTGACCTTGTCATGCACTTACTGGCTTGGTTCACACATTATCCTAAGCCACAAAGTTTTGCTTGTTGATATGTGATCAGTGTTGTGATCTCTGAACCAGTGCACTAATAAACTAGTTTAATAAATCAGTGTGCATGATTAAAAAAAAAATCTAAATTGCTGGTATGAAGGGACTATTGCATGGGAAAAGGGCTTTTAAACCTTTCTCCACAAGCCTACTCGTATTCAAATAAAACCTTGTGTTGATTATTCACATTGAAAGAAAAGCAATTAAATTCAACACTGGAGAAACTGGGTATATTTAGCTGTGAGAAAAGACTACTAAAAGGGGATATGATATTTTTCAAGAATTTAAAGAACTGCCCCTTAACTGGACACGGCCTGTTCTCTTTGTTAACCTAGGATGCAGCACACAGAATAAAAGACTTAAGTTATAAAGAAGGAAGATTTTAGTTCATTGTTAGAGATTGGTTTATTTATTAACATACTGTTAGTACCAAAGTCGATAATTTACAATTTAAAATAAAAATCAAGACATTAAAAACAATTAAAATGGCTATTTTAATAAGCAAATAAAATAACCATTACACTCAACACTTAAAAGCCTATACAAAAATGTTTTTTAGGCTTTTTTTAAAAAAATAATAAAAATATTAGGTCCTTCAACAATGCAGAGAGTCCATACCAAAAAGCTGGAATAATAAGAGAAGAGTCAATCTCAAGTCACCAGTAGACGACCTCACAGCAACTGTAGGTAAACCTCCTTGGTTGTTCTTAGTAAGTCTGGAGGTTCATAGAAAAAGAGGTATTCTCTCAGATAGCTTGTACTTAACCCATGGAGGGTTTTAAAGCACAGAAATAAATTTTCAAACAGCACCATGCTTTAAGCAGTCATTTAATATGGTTTATTCATGTTCTTCCACAAACCAACCTGGCTGCCAAATTTTGTACCAACTGAAGTTTTCTGACTAGATCTTGTAGCTCTAAGGAGGAGATTGGACTCAATGCTCTAAATGATCCTTTCCAACTCTATTAGCCTGTTACTACAACATACTGAAGTGGGTTAATAGAAGGAAGTCAATTTTGGGGACACCAAAAAGAGTCAATTCAGTGAAACCCTGCCACTAAGGGTTTGATTCAATTCCACCCCAAACAGACCAAGTCACACAGGGATAAACTAACTATACCTCTCAGCTATGTTGTCAGAACATTTACATCAATTTTGCATATGTATTTATCCAAGGAAAAGAGCTGAAGAGAAGGAATGACTTGGGGGGGGAAAGCATCTCCACTATATAACTCATTGCCAAGATCTGGCAGTACAGAACACACGTGATCCAAATATCAAGCCACACCTCCTGCTACCTGCCTGGCCAATGGAGAAGGGAAAAGTGATGCCACAAAGCCTTGCCAGTGCTCTCCTGATACACGGGCTCATGGAATTGAAGGTACTTCCAGAAGAAAATGGTGTCCTCAAATGGTGATTTTTGACCCTTAAAATCAGCATTATTACTGCCAGAACCACTGGTAAGGAGATATAGCAGGTTTAACGGCTGACTGGGCTGTGAGTTGTGGGAACAGTTTAGGGCTGTCAGATCTGGGCTACAAAAATGATTAGATAGCAGCCACCTGGGAGCAAAAGAAGTGGGAGCACAAGTGGTGTTTTCATCCTACTTTCCAGTTGAGAGACACAGCCTATCAGGAGAGAATGGGATCCTGGAAGTGAACACCTAGCTACATAGGTGTGCCACTGAGGGTTTGAGTTCCTCAACTAGGCACTGTACTACCTACATGAAGGACTTCTAGTAAAAAATGAGCAACATCTGACAAAAACTGGGAAGGATGTATTTCACAGGCACCTCATCAATCTCATCAACTGGCCATTCAACCTGAGAAAATGGGGGAGGGTGGCAAAATTCCAGGACAGAATATACTGCCAAAGGTTGAGGCCAACAATGTTGGTGACAAAGAAACACAAGCATAGACAGAGAATGTAGAGATTGGCAAGAAAATACAACCATAAAGCCAGTAGTAGGTACTTCTCACAACCTCAGATGTTTTTACACCAATGCATGGAGCATGGAAAACAAACCAGGAGAACTTGGAATCCTAGCACAGAGGAACAAATATGTCATAAGCATCACTGAAATTTGGTGGGATAGTACACATGATTGGAACATTGCCCAGGAAGGCTACAGCTTAGTCAAAAGAAACAGATTCAGCAGAAAGTGAAGGGGTATGATGTACATAAATAATTTCTGCCTGCACAGAAATCTAAAGTGTGGGATGGGCTGATGTTTGTGAGATATGCCCATATCAACAAAAAAAGGATTTTTCAGTGTGTCAAAAACAAAAGAAAAAGCAAAGAAGATGAAGGTCTGTTGCAAGGAGAAAGGGATGAATTGATTGTAGGTGATGATAAAAAGGCAGAATGCCATAATTCATATTTTACATCTGTCTTCTCTCTGGAAGGAAATTAAGCCCAAGCTGATCGTTGTTGAGCCACTAGGGGAAGAAGGTAACTGCAGCATAGAATAGAGAAGGAGTGGATAAAAGAACTCTTAACTAATTTAAATGAATTCAAGTCTCCAGGGCCACATAGATTACATCCTAGGGTACTAGAATAACTAGTCCATAACTGTTCTCAGTCATCTTTAAGAATTCTTGGAGAAACGGTGAAATCCCAGAAGACTGGAGGAGGCAAATGTCAAAAAAAGGAAGAAGACCCAGGAAGTTACAGATCTGTTAGCTTGTCATCTATAATGGACAAGGTCATCAAACAAATAATTAAACAACATATTTATGAGCACTTGAATAGAAAGCAACAATTAAGAAGAGCCAGCATAGGTTCCTCATAAGCATGTCAATCCAGACTAACTTGATTTCATTTTTCAACAGAATTATTAGGTTAACAATGTTTCTTAAGATATCTTCATTATTAAATTGGTAACATATGGGCTAAATGATAAACTGTTAGATGGAGTTCATAATTAGCTGAATTATTGTATCCAGAGAATATTCATAAATAGCTCCATATCATTTTGGAGAGTAATATTGAGTCCTGGGCTCTGCACTGTTCAACATTTTTATTCATGGCTTGGATGAAGGGGATTGCAGGAATGATTATCAAATTTGCAAAGAACACAAAACTAAGAGTAGTAGCTAACTCTCTAGAACAGAAGGAGAAGTTTCAAAAAGATCTAGAGACACTCAGACAGTGGTCTGAAACAAGCTGAATAGAATTTAACAGGGAGAAATATAAACTCCTGCAACAGTGGGGAAAAAAAGAAGGCACAATGAAAAGTTTCTAGTAACTCACAAGTTGATCATGAGCCAATAATGTGACACAGCTGCTAAAAAGGCAGATACTACTTTAGGATATATTAACAAGAAGATAGAATCCAGATCAATGGAAGTAATTGTCCCATTCAATTCTCCCTTGGTCCGGCCCCTTGGAGTTTTTTTAAATTTATTTATATTGGTTTATATGGCTGCCCATCTCGCAAATGCAACTCTAGGTGGTTGACAAAGATTTAAAAAATACAACATAAAAATACATTTTACAAATAACTAAAACACAAAATGGTTGCCAAAGAACCGTGTACCAAAATGTGGGCTCAATTACTCTCCTGAACCCCCTGCCTGGGAAAACAGCCAGGTTTTCAAGGCTTTCCAAAAGATGAGCAGAGTCAGGGCCAACCTAATCTCAGACAGTATGGTATTCTAAGAGCAGGCATAGCTATGGAAAAGGCATGCTTCGTGGGTCCCACTAGATGACAACCCTTGATTGATGGGACCCAGAGCATGCCCTCCTTCCCAACCAAATGGGATGGGCAGAAACAATGGAATGAGGTGGTCCCTCAAATACTATACCCAGTTCTTGGCCCCACAGTCTAAAAAGGACATAGGTAGACAAAAGCAAGTTCAGAGGAAGGCTATTAAGATGGTAAGGGGATTGGTGTAGAAGAGTGTGGAGGCAGCCTTGAAGAAGATACATGGCCACCGTTAGAAGAACAAGAATTTAGCCCAGAAAAATAGAAAGGTGTGAGAAAGAAACTCAACACAGCCTCATCTTGACTCTCTTTAGAAGAAGAGAAAGAGAAATGCTATCAGGCTTTCAAGATTCTGTTATTATAGCCTGGAAAAGAAAAGGAAATGAGAGGAGAGGGGAGGGGAGGGGAGGAGAGGAGAGGGGAGGAAGGAAAGGGGAAAAAAAGACTTATATAAAGTGGAGTTCTAGTATTTCTTGTGGTGTCTGTTTCCTGACCTGGTCTAGAAAGGCTGACAATGGGAAACTGAGCCCATCAGAAACATTTTGTTTCATTTATCTCTAATTGTTTTGTTTCCTTATTTAGGGGGACTATTTTCTCACCACAATTTAAAGGAATTGGGTATCACGAGCCTACAGAAAAGACTGAGGGGAGATTCTTTAGAAGTCTTCAGGTATCTAAATGGCTGTCATATAGAAAAAGATGTAGATTTGTTCTCTGTCATCCTGAATGCAGAACCAGTAGATTGAAACTACAGGGAAGTAGATTCAGGTTAAATATTAGGAGGAATTTCCTGGAGGCAAGAGTGGTCAACCGGTGTAAAAGGTTGCCTCGTGAAATGGTTCACTGGAGGTCTTCAAACAGAGGCCATTTGTAAACTGCTTTAGCAGATCTTGTACCAAGTAGGGGTTGTAATACATGAATTCTGAGGTTAATTCCAAAGCTATGATTCCATGATCCTACGATCTAGTGATCATATAGATTTCTGCAGCCTAATGTTAATGGGAGCTTTCTTCCCATTACAAATAACAGAAGGGCAGCAAATCCAGTCAGAACCATGATAGCAGCAAAAAATTAAAACGCCATCCATCTACGTCACAGACTCAATCTAATTCAAAGCCATGTGACTATCGTCCATTTAGAGATTGGTCCTTAGCAAAATCCAAGTGAGAAGGGTGAGCTCCTTAAGGGATTGCTGTAAGGATTATAGCAATATAATTTAGGTGAAGTACTTTTCAATATACTGAAGTTGGATAACCACCTCTCTCAGGGGTAGTTGGTGAACAGTTGAGAATTCTGGGAGTGGTAGTCCCAATATATCTAGAAGGTATGTGTATGTACAGTATGCGTGTCTTCGAGTCAGTCTTGACTCCTGGCGATACATGGACAAATCACTGCAGTTTTCTTGGCAAGATTTTGGAAGTGGTTTGCCTCTTCCTTCTTCCTAGGGCTGAGGGAATAAGTAAGGTCTCCCAGCTGGCTTTGTGCTGAAGGCAGGACTAGAACTCACAGTCTCCCAGTTTCTAGCCTGGTGCTTTCACCACTACACCAAACTGGCTGTCATCTAGAAAGTACCATGCTGACAAAGAAGACTGGAGAAATTGCAAGGCCTCCTATAGCACTATGAATCTAAACTCCTTTTAGAAGGAGTTGCTCAGTCCTGTATTCTGCACAGAAATAATTTTTATATATATAAACACTAAATATTAGCACCAGTAATAATTCTGGCAATTTTGTTCCATTTGGGAATCATATGAATGAGAGGAAATTCTCAATTGTCTGCTTAAAGTAGATTTCCACTTACTTGAATAATGCAAAGCACAGCCATCTGGGAGGCCAGAGAGATTGGCTCTTAAATATGATGGAAAATAACTCCAAATTCAGGCTTTAACTCACAAGCCCAGAACAAAATGAGGCTCTTGTTTCTTTTTTGCCCACCACTAATGTTAAAAACCTCATGTCCAAAAAGTTTTTGCCTGCTGCAGATATGATCGATTGGTGTGACATCCTTGCGATTACATAATCTAAGTAATTATGATTTTCATAAATCCTATAAGTGTTTGGGGGATACACAAACACATACAGAGAGAGAGAGAGAGAGAGAGAATCATAATTACTTAAATTTGGAAAGGTAACTCACTCTCTCTTAGCCCAACCCACCTAACAGGGTTGTTGTTGTGGGGGAAATAAGAGGCAGGAGTATTAGGTATGTCCACCACGAGTTGACCAGGGGGGAGGGGCAAGATAAAATAACAACAACATCAAGAGTCTGGATGAAGACCTCTACAAATACCTGGGCATCCTTCAGGCTGACAACATCAAGCACACTGAAGTCAAGAAGAAGGTTAGTAGTGAATACATCAGAAGAGTGAAGAAGATCTTAAAGTCCAAACTCAGTGGCAGAAGTGCCATCAAGGCGATTAACATCCGGGCAATTCCAGTCATTAGATACACAGCTGGAATAGTGGACTGGACTCAAGCAGAACTGGAAGCCCTGGATAGGAAGACCAGAAAAATAATGACAATGAATCATGCCCTTCATCCACGCAGCAACACTGACAGACTCTACTTACCAAGGAGCATAAGTGGGCATGGAATGTTGCAAGTACACCAGACAGGTGAAGAAGAAAAAAGGGCATTGGAAGAATATCTGAAGGACAGTGAAGAAGGTGCACTGAAGCTAGTATACCATGAAGGTTTATTGAATACCAAAGAGACCAAACTGGCCTATCAGAAAGACCAAATGAAGAATAGAAAAGAACCATGGCAAGGCAAAGTATTACATGGCCAGTACACAAACAAGCTAGCAGGCAAAGCAGATAACAACAAGACCTGGCAATGGCTAAGAGCAGGAAAGTTGAAGAAACAGGCAGAAGGGGTAATTCTGGCTGCACAAGACCAAGCCTTAAGAACAAATGCATACAAAGCCAGAATTGAGAAGACAGCAACAGACAACAAATGCTGCCTCTGAAAAGAAGCTGAAGAAACAATGGACTACCTGGTTAGCTGCTGCAAGAAGTTTGCCTAGACTGACTACAAACAACAGCATGACAAAGTAGCAACTATGGTGTATTGGAAAATCTGCAAGAAATATCATTTGCCTGCAAGCAAGAACTGGTGGAACCACAAAACAGGCAAAGTAACAGAAAATGAAGAAGCTAAAGTGCTCTGGGACTTTAGAATTCAAACAGACAAGCACCTGTCACACAACACCCCAGACTTAACAACTGTTGATATGAAAGACAAAAAAGTCTGGATGGTGGACATTGCAATACCTGGAGCCAGCAGAAGAGAAGAGAAAGAACTGGAAAAAATCACAAAATATAAAGACCTGCAAATAGAAGTAGAAGGACTGTGGCAAAAGAAAGCAAAGATAGCACCAATAGTTATAGGTGCCTTAGATGAAATCCCAAAACAACTGAAGTACCACCTGAAGATCATCGGCATGGACAAAATCACCATCAGTCAATTGCAAAAGGCAGCTTTACTTGGAACAGCTTATATCCTGCGACAATACCTTTAACACCATGAAACAACAACATCTGCCTATCCCAGGTCCTTGGGGAGGACTCGATAGGTGAATAAAAATGCCAAATCCAGTCTAAACATCTGGCTGACTGTGTGACGAACCATAATAATAATATTACAGCATCTGCCTGGTACACAGAAGATCATTCAGTCAAAATAAGCATAAGAAACAAGGTAACTGTCTGATACATTGGGAAATCTGTATCGGTGAATAGACAATATTGTGCTACTTGAACCAGTGATCTGGATCAGAATAAGGAAATGTTGAGACTCAAAAGAAGGACCGTAATCCTATGGGAGAGTCCATCTTTTGCATGCTTGAAGGCCCCAGGTTCAATCCCTTGTGCCCCATTGGAAGTCAATAGGAAAGAGACTTTGCCAGCTGGGACACATAAAACCAGGGAAGATCAAGCATAGCTCTGCTGACTAGGATTTATAAGAACTGAGGTCCAAAACATCTGGAAGGCACTTAGGAAAAGGTCATTTCCTAGGCGTCTTGGCACATTGCAGGCAGGGACCGCATTTTTCAGTCATTTTCCCCAAAGTGCAAATGTATATAAGCAAAAGCTGGGGGAGAAAACCTGACAAAATGCTTGTTTTGACCAATCCTATTGACAAGCACAAAAGTAGTCCTGGGCAACTCTTTGGTGCTTAGAGGTCACATTGAACAATTTAAATGCGGATTGAAGTGGGTGAAACAATGTGGTAAAATGGGTGGAAGCAAAAGTAGGAATCAAATAGTTTGAAATATCATATAAGAAAGATTTTTCTTATATCTTGTTTCCTAAACTACTATTTTAAAACTACTTTAGGCTTGCACTATTTTTTTATGTTAACCACCTCAGTATAGAAGTATAGGGTTTTTTTTCATTGAGAGTTTTTATATAATTAAAAGATAAACAAGAAAGAGTATATAAAGAGAAAGCAGAAAAAGATAAAAGAAAAAGTGCTGGAAACACTACAGATAACCAAAGAAATAGAAAAAAGAAAGTTAAAGATGTGGCTTCCAATCTTCTTTACAGCAGATACAAACAACCTTTTATCATTTCTCCCCCTTTAGAATTACATTATATAGTTTCCTTCTTCCCATGTTCAACCCTTTGTAATCAGCAAAGAATTTATATATCAACTTTCAATAATTATAGCTAAAGGGACATCAGGCAGCATTTGGAAGCTGCATGTATTCCTGATGTCTCAGGCAGATCAACTCTGAATTTAAAGATTGTCTGTCTGTCTGTCTGTCTGTCTGTCTTTCTACCTATCATCCACCCCTTTATTTCAGACATTAGAAAAACTGATATAACATGAACCAATGATGCTATGATAGGACTTCTCACCACATTCACATTTACCAGTTTTGTAGTGCTTAAATATTTCTGCCTGCTGTCTGTCTAGGATTATCTATTAGTATAAAATCCCCCATTTATTATATACATCAACTGCAGTATGTTAATCAAAGGTAAAATGGCATTAGAATCGGACTGTGCAAGCAACAAACAACTCTTACAAAAGGTCACTGATGTGGAAATACCCTAAACCCTCAGGACTCTTTTGGGCTCAATAGACCTTTGTTGATTTACACCAGCCAATAATCTGTCTACTCTTCTGTCTCAATAGTTTCTGTACTACATCCACAGACATGTATGCTAATAGCAACTAATGGATGATCTGCCAATTAACTGCATGTTCTTGCTTTTATGTATGACATATTGTACTGTGCATTGATTTTTAATCTGCCTAGGCTAGCATTTGTCATGCAGGATAAGAAGTCCAATGTAAAGAAACAGCCTCTTCATTTTTATTCACTGAGATGGTCTTTGTGACTTTTCTGCTATGGGCAATAGCACCCAAATGTAAAGAAAAAGGGAAAATAAAGAGAACAACAAAGAACAGAACATCTTTTAAAATTAAATTAACCCCTCAAAAGAAAAAAGAAAAACCAGACACTACATGCCTAACATTCTATTTTCAGTCTTGAGCATCTGCAGTTGAAGAATTTCAAGTCCTAAGGGCAGAAAAAAATAAGACAAGATATTTAAGAACCACTGAATAAGAGAGGTCATGTTTCTCTAAATTGGTACCCTCCAACTGAGTTGGATTTCAGTTGATTTAAATCTCAACCAGCACAAAGTTGATGTCCAATAAATCTGTAGAGCACTAGTTTTTGGAAAACTAAACAGATAATATTGGGCTAGATGATCCAATCTCTCTCCTAAAACTAGAAACATAAGGGCCAGTTCAACTGATACAGAACATAGCCACTGTTTAGCCCAGGAAGGAAAAACCTTTGTTCCATGAGTTGAATCTAAGACCCGAGCCTCACCCAAACATTTTAGTAGCAGTAGTAAGATGGCATCTGTACAAGTGCAATTTTGTCCATAAAACTCTAAAAATGGATGGGGCTAAAAATCACAGAAGAATGCTGCTATGTCTGGAAAGTGAATTATAGTACTCAGCAAAAGACAGTTTTATTCAGTTCCTGCTAGGTAGCCTTTTTATTTATTATAAGGTCTGCTTTATGTGGAGCTCCCAATCATATCCAATCTTAATCCCTAACAATTAACTAAAGTCCAAACGGGTCATTAAGTAACCTTCCTTTCATGTCATTTTGCAGTATCTGCTGTGTGCAACTCCCTCTTTTCTCTTTCAGGTTATCTTCTCTTTCCAGCATCATGGAAAATCATGGTTCTCTTCCTCCCACATCCCATCAGTAACCCAACAAGAGTTCTCAGTGAGAACTGCCATGGAAACTTTGCTTTTGAATAATATTATTGACCAATACAGCTGTAAAGTAAGAAATTAAACGCTACACCTTTCCCCCAAAAATAAGAACAAATATTTAAGGACTCACAAATATTCCATTAAAAGGAAGAGGTGGAATAAATAACAATAACAACGGCATGAAGCATTAGGAAATCAACTGACATTTTAAAAGGCCACAGGCATATTGATTTGAAAGCCATTAGGACTACATGTTCTGCGTTGATTACAAATAATTAAATTCAAAGATGCCAGCTGATGTATATACAATGTCCAGAACAAATTATGTGTTAGATTACTAAAGGAATTTCATGTCAAATAATTAAAGGGTGATGGTGGAATAGGTTAGAGATATTCATCAACTTTACAATTTATTAAGAAATAATGTTAATAGCATTTTCAGCTGATATCTCAGTATTAATTAAAAGATTTGCAAAATCAAAGGTTTGTAACAAAAGCTCTAAAGATGTACCATATAGGAGCAAATCTGAACTGTCACTAAATGTATTTGGAGTCAATCAAAATAATTTCAGCAGAAGACTTGCTGAACTCATTTTATCTTATGGTATAAGGGAGAACAACCTTTTTATTTTTGAGTATTATTTTGCACAATGTTTTTGGAATTAAGCAAGGGATGCCATATGTTGCCTTAAGGTCATAGATTGCTTGTTTCATAATAATGCCTTCTAATATTGTGCCTTTTACAGGTGTTCAACCACAGCTCCTCAAAACCCTGCCTAGCATATCAAAGTTTCTTGCTGGTGGCAGTGTTGGAAGTTGCAGTTCCACATGTCTGAAGGCTGCCAGCTTGGAGAAAGTTATTACTGATTGGACTCATTCATTCATTCATTCATTCATTCATTCATTCATTCATTCATTCATTCATTATATGCCATCAAGTTGCTGTTAACTGTTAGTGGCCACATAGATAGACCTTCTCCAGGATGATCTGTCCCTAGTCTGGCCTTCAGGTCTTCGAATGGTGTACCCTTTGCCTTACTGCCCAACTGCCTGGCTGCTGGTCAACCTCTTCTCTTTTCTTCCCCTTTTCCCAGCATTATACACTTCTCAAGAGAGTTAAGTCTTTGCATGATGTGTTCAAAATATAATTTGTGTCTGATCATTTGTTCCACAATTGAGAACTTGGATAGATTTGTTTATGATCCATGTGTTTGTTTTCTTGGCTGTCCATGGTATTCTCAGGAGTTTTCTCCAACATCAAAATTCAAAAGCCTCAATACTCTTTCTATCCTGCTTCTTTGAAGTCCAATTTGCCTTCCTTAGAGTTCCAAAGCCTTCACTACTACCTTACAAAGGGCTAGTCTACACCATACATACATACATACATACATACATACATACATACATACATGCATGCATGCATGCATGCATGCATAGAAAGAAAGAAAGAAAGAAAGAAAGAAAGAAAGAAAGAAAGAAAGAAAGAAAGAAAGAAAGAAAGAAAGAGCAAGCATGGGGCTAGGTTATTTGAGGGACTGCCTCTCTCCGGTTACACCTACCCATCCCATTAGGTCTGACAAGAGAGGTACGTTAAGGGTCCCATCCATTAAGGAATGTCATCTTACAGGACCCAGGAGGAGAAGCTTTTCTGCTGCAGCACCCTGTGGAAGATCAGGCTGCTTGACAAAATTGCAGGCACCTGCGCTGCCTTCTTTCTGTCACATTTGAGCCTTTTCCCAAGCATCAGCATAGCAGAGTTGCCAGTAAAGCAGCAATTCTTGTTTCTCTGTGTCTGTTTCTATCTTCAGTGTCTTTACAGATGTTGTTATAATACTGCTTCTTGTCTCTTTTAACAGCTGTCTGGATTTTTTTATTAAGTTCTTTCCTTAGATCTTCTTGCCTTTGGCTTTTCATCTCTTCTTAGCAATTTCCATCATCTGTTCTGACATCCAGTTGCATTCTCCTGTTTCTTGGTCTTTGACAGTTGGTTTTCACATTCATCCATAACAACTTATTTGATTTCATACCATAGTTCCTCTGATTCCCTATCAGTTAGGTTCAGGAATTCCAAGTGATTTCTGATGTTGGTAATGTCCATATATACATAGGCATAATTCTGGTTCTTTACAGAATATGTTAGCCATGAAGATATGATTCGTTTGGCAGAAACCAATAAGTTATTCTCCTGCTTCATTTCAGTTTCTTAGGCCATACAGTCCAACTATGTTTTCCTCCTTACTATTTCCAACTTTGATGTCCACAAACAGCATATCTTCCATGCATGTTCTGTTGATTTCAGATTGAACTTGGACATAAAACTCCTCTTCTTCTGCAGCAATGGTTGGAGCATAAACTTGGATAACTATCATATTAAAAGGTTGTCTTCAGTCTAATTTATATTATTCAGTCTTTGACTGCATTGTACCCCCAAATATTGACTGTGTCCTTCCTGACTATGAAAGCAATGCCATTCCTTCTTTATTTTTTGTGTCCTGAGTAGTAAACAATATGATCATCTGACTGGAAGTGTTCAATTCCAATCAATTTCAATTTGCTGATGTCTGTCAATAAGTAGTGAATTCATATCATCTTTCACTGAGTGGAGCTTTCCCATATTCATGCTTCACATGTTCCATATTCCCATATAATTCTGTCTTTGCAACTTTGGATTTTTTTCCCTGCATGGCAATATCAACAAGTAGATGTCTGGCTTTTATCTAGCCATGTCATAAATGCCATTTAGTAACCTGAAAAATCCTCAGTTCTTCCTCAGTAACATGTAGAATGCTAGCTGACCAGAGGGACCCATCATCCTGCACTATACCATCAATCACTTTACTTTGTCTATCCATGAGTTTTTCTAGGAAAAACTCAGAAGTGGTTTACCATTACCATCTGTACAGAATGAAATGATGCATCTGCCATTGCCACTAAAGTGACCATCTGACTCCAGCATCTTCATGTATTGTTGTTGCTCAGTATAAGTGTATGCTTGGATTGGCTCCCTTTTTTAATTACTATGGTTTTTATTGTTCACTGAAGATACCTTCTATAAAAGTAATCATATAATTTTAGCCAAGGTACTTTATTTGGCAATCCTTTTGACAAAATTAAGTGGACATGTGCTTTCTTCATTGCTTCTGTAAAAATCTGTAGATCACATTGCCCCAACCTTGTCCTTCTAGATGAGTTAGATGATTACTTGCAAATTGGCATTCATATGTAATTATCTTATTCTGGTCTTTATTATCAATATATATATTTTCCATTAATCAAGATATTCCTGAAATGCTGAATAAAAATTTAGAACATCAGTACGATTCTCTCTGTATGTGTTTGTATATACAGTATGTACCTTAAGGGAAATGCTTTGGGTTTTAAAATTCTTGATGTAATGTTTATAAAATGCTTTATACTCCAAAGTATTATCTGTACGAAGACCCACCACTTAGGACACTCCTGTAATTATAAAGTTCAGTCTTTTTCTGGCAGTTATCAAATCACTGTTTACAAGATAAACATTCTACATATCAGATACAAAAAGCAAAAGCTGTTATATGATGTGGATTTTTTTTCCTTTTAACCCCTAAGCAATGCAGAATCATAGCATCAGTTGTCTAAATCAATATTTCACGACTCTCTGACATCAGTTTTCCAAATGATCTATAATCATCTTGTTATTAGTATGTCAAATACAACCCAGCAGGTTCAAGCACACGGCTATGGAAATTATTTTCTGAAGAAAAACAAAATGGAAAAGCAAATGAGTACTATGCTACATGTATATAAATGGCTAGTTGATCCTTGAAGATAATAATAATGCAAATAACCCCTTCTACTATATTGATGTATGAAAAATCTACTTCTAAAATCTTTGGGGTGGGGTTGTTTTGTTTTTTATTTGTGTTTGTGTTTTTTGTTTTTTGGTGCTTTCCAGCCAGTGATGACTCCTGGCAACTGCCAGGACAAGTCCCTGCAGTTTTCTTGGCAAGATTTTGGAAGTTGTTTGCCATTGCCTGCTTCCTAGGGCTGAGAGAGAGTGACTGGCCCAAGGTCACCCTTCCAGCTTTGTAACTGAGGCAGGACTAGAACTCACAGTCTCCCAGTTTCTAGCCTTGTATCTTAACCACTACACCAGACTGGCTCTTTTGATTATTAGCAGAGAGATTATCATCGTTCTTTAAATATTTGAATACATTTGTATGTTCCTTTAATCTTCTCTTCTCTGTATTCAGTTATTTTCATCATTGCTCAGAGAACTTGCTTTCTAGACTCTACTTCATCCTTGTTCTCTTCTGATTGTGCTCTGGTTTGTTGTGGGTCTCCTTAAACTGTGCCCCATGAGTTCAATTAAACTTCACTAAGTTTCCCCAAACCTTGGGAAACATAGTTTTGTGAGAACACTAGGCATTAGATGTTTTTTTTGCAGAAATGCAATTTCTAGGATTCCTTTCTGATCTTTCCCTATCTCCTGTTTCTCAGTCAGTTAGCAATCTGTAGCCTCAGGGCTTCACACATAGTCCCTCTAATCAGAACTGCCAAAAATTAATGCTGTGATTTTTGCAATGGTGAGGTGGGAAACACATAATAAAATTTAATGTTAATTCCTAATATTGGATAATTTGTAAAACAAACACCTCCCCCAACTCTCCTTAAAAACTGCAAACTCCAAAGGGAAAAAGAACCAGAAAATCCTAGTTCTTCCACATTGCATCATCATCCTGCCCACTGGGTCCCTCAGCTCCCTGCAAAATATAAGAAGTAACTCCTAGGCCAACAAAGGATTGTCCTCTCCTGAATCAGAAGATTAAGCATCTGGGTTTCTTCTAACTATTCCCCATCATACTCCTTTTATCAGCTCCTCTCCCATCTGGTGTGCAGCAATCTTTGAGTCCCCTCACATGTAAGAGTGGGGAAGTGACGAGGAAAAGAAGGGGGGGAAATAAAGGTATCAGCCCTACAAGGTAGACCAGACCAATTCACCTCATGTGAACTAGGGAGGGCTTGTCTGAGGCATTTTCTCAAATTATTTTCTTGGTTGGGGCTCAAGCCCTACTTATCTGACTCTTGCCTTGGTAGCAGCTGTACCTCCTGTCCTTCAAGGCCATCCCCTATTTCCTCTACATGAGGGGAGGGTAAACAGGTAACCTTACTTCCTAATTCAGTAACTAACATAAAAATAAAAGAAGGAACCTGGAGAGTCTTCGGGATCCTAATCAGGACAAATAAGCATTAGTTTCATTATATCCCTTTTCTGAGCATTTTGATGTTTGCTTACTTTTGATTGTATTACTTGAGTTGTCCTATGCCCCCAGTCTTTTTCAGAGCAACCCAATGATATTCCCAAGAACATTTGGTCCTCCTCACTTTGCAAATCATTCCTACATTCCAGCAAAACAGCTCCTATTACTGAGTGAAGGCAAATATATGCTGAGCACTCCTAACCCTGCCATATGTTGAGCATTATTCTTTCTAGACACCTGCTTATTATTGGCATTTTACAGACACAATATCTGTGCCCATGGGAGACAATGTCAAATCCTTTCTCTTTGAATGACATTGATTTTTTGCACTGTTTCCTGCAGCTCTATGTTTCAACTGTTTGTCTGAGCGGCCAGCAAGGTAGTTTCAATTTCCATTATGATCCACCTACCCTCAATGTTAAAGAATCACATGTTCTCTCTTTCTTGAGAATAAGCTAAAAAGCATAGTTCTAGTCATAGGCAAACTGCCACTTGGCTTGATTTAGAACTGGCTGGGTAATTAAAAGCTTTCTTGGTTAGAGTCTGGGGAAAAGAACGTTTGTTTTTCAAGAGTTCTCTCCCCAGTTGTAACTTTGATCTACATATGTTCACTAATACCACAGTGTATATTAACTTTATCTATTATCTTTGAAAATCACATTTCCATGCAGCAGCTATGGAAATCCAACCATCTGTTTCTCAGAATGAATATAGCTAGCAACAAAAGAGCTGGATTCAGATCTGGCTGAAGATCTCAACTACAAGAAACAGCATAACTTAACCTAGCACTCCAGATGTAATTAATCCAGGATTGTGGGATTAAAGTTTCCATCAGTGCTATCAGTGAGAGGACAGCTATGACATGCTGGAAGAAGGCTGTTCAGCTGCCTCCAGAATAATATTGGAGGCTACTTTCCCACCGCCTTCAATGTTCTGTGACTCTTCCAGCAGGATACTCTGACCTCCAACTACACTGCAAGGTAGGCTGCCAGTCAACTGCACTGTGACAGAGGGAAGGAGTCTATGATTGGAGGCTGCTTAAGTCTGAGGTTGGATTCATACTTAATCTGGAAAGTTGGACTGAGATCTTTGTGGAACCTGTAGGCTGCTTAGAAGAAAAACTGGGAACTACGGCTGAGATGGCTTGTCTTGGACTATTGCAGGTGATTAAGGTAGAGGAGAACTGGGTTTTAGTCATCATCCTTTGTATGAGAGTGGAAGTTTGGATTGGAGGGCCATCCTGCAGTAAGAGGGCAAGTAAGGAGTTTTATCCTAGCCTGGAAGCTTGGTGAGAGAAGGATTGTTGGAGCTGGAAGGAAGGGATTGGGATAAGAGGATTCTGTTGCAAGGGATTTGGAGGGATATGTGGTTGTGGTCTGCTATCCAGCTTGAGTGGCTTGTCCAGGGATAAGGTTACCAGTCGTGGGGTATGTTCAATGTGTTGGAGTGAGATTGAAGATATGATTGTTATATTGGGGCCTGGCTACTATGTGCTGTGTGAAGGGAAAGTTATGGGAAGGTGTGGTTTGGGACAGTATGAAACCACACCTTTCAGGGGTGAAGGATGGGTAACCAGTGGGCTGAGGGAGATATGGGAAAGGGACAATTCCATATTAGTATTGATCCCTACTTTTGACCCAGTGACCTTAATCCTGGGTCCTGGTGGTCAGATCATTGGTGACTTTGGGCTTAGGCTGCTGCTGGTAAACGCCAGGTTCATTTCCAGTAGAACTGTTTTCATCCATAAACTTCTTGTGGATGAATGGGCAGACCTGCTTCAGTAAGAATGGTGATATTGCCTGCTCAGAGATCTGCTGTTCTGGGATTTGGGTCTTATAGAAGCCACAAGCTCAAACATTGATCAACCCTGAAGGAGGCTGTTGTGTGCTCCCTTTTTAAGAAGCCTTCCTTTGAGCTAGCGTGTTTGATAAATACTATGCAGTATTGCACAGGGCCCTGAAAGATATGGATTATCTCTAGGCCCCTTTCAGTCAGGTTTCAGACTGGGACATAGTACTAAAACAGCATTGGTCATGTTTGCTGATGATCTCTTGTGGAGCCAGAACAGAAGTTGTGCAAGATCCTAGTTCTGCTTGATCTCTCGGCCATTTTCAATGCCATCAACCATGTCAATCATCTGGACTGCCTATGGAGCCTGGGAGTGAGAGGCATAGTGTCCCAGTGATTCTCCTCCTTTCTCTGTGGCTGGTTCCAGTTAATATTGGCAGTGTGGGGGAGATCAAACCAGAGACCTCTGACATGTGAAGTTTGATGCTGTCACCCCCCCTGTTTAACATCTCCATGAGGCTGCTGGGCAAGGTTATCCATTGCTTTGAAGTCAGGTATAATCAGTACACTGATAATTCCTAGCTGTGCATCTTGACCCTGGGCTGACCAAGTGATATTGTCAAGATCTTCTCCCAGTGTCTGGAGGCTGTGGGGGATCTGGATAGGAAGTAACAAGTGCAGGCTCAATCCTGACAAAACTGAGTTACTATGGTTATTTTGACTACCCAGATCTGGAGATGCTCCGTCTTTCATCCTGAATGGGGTTATACTGCACTTTTCAGGGCTGGTACATAATTTGGGGTCTTCTTTGACCCACAGCTTCTGCTTAAGGAGAAGTTGGCAGCTGTGGCCAGGAAACCCTTTGCACAGATTCATCTAGTAGGCCAGTTGCACCCATATCTAAACCATGATGCCCTTAACACTCATACTTTGTTCACCTTGCATTTGGATTATTATAACATGCTCCATTTAAAGACCACTCAGAAACTGCAACTGGTTCAGAATTCAGCAGCACAGGCATTTATGGGACCACAGTATATGCCACAGTATATCCATGTAATACTTCTGTAAAACTGGTTACCAATAGGTTCCTGGGTGCAATTCAACGTGCCATAAGGCCTGGTTACTAGAGGTACTTCCTTTTTTCCATAGTTGCTGCCCATCCTATAGAGTCCTGCAGAGTCTGCATGCTCTGGTTCCCATTGATTAAGCAATGCCACCTAATGGGACCCAGGAAGCAGACCTTCATTGTCATAGTGCCTGTCCTCTGGAATGACATCCCCACCTCAAGTTTCATATAGCTCCTTATTTATAAGACCTTATTTATTTATTGTATTTATATAGCCGCCCATCTCACATAAAAGTGACTCTGGGCAGCATACAACAATTAAAAAGAATACATAAAAAACAATTACAAGTAAAAATAACTATAAAAGCATACAAAACAGGAGGGGATAATAATAAGGGAGCCATCACAAAATCATCGTAAAATTATTTATAAGAGTCTTTAAGACTTGATCTTTCCCAGGCCTTGGACAGTGTGGGTGGTAGGCCCCTTATGGCTGTTTGATCTGGACATTTCTTTTTGTATCATGTAAATTGTGTTCTAACTTTCACATATTGTTTACTTATTTCCCCATAATGACTCATCCAAGACAAAGAAATATATGTTAGCTTTTCAACTTCTAGTGCTTTCTTAGGATTGATTTGTTTTTAAAATGAAAAGGTATCTTTCACTGCTATCACATTCTGGGGCTTCCCTGATCTTTGTTTCATCAGCCACAGGTTAAATAATTTTTATAGGTCTATTACCTTCAGTTTTTATCTAATTTATACTTCTGAAGCTTGGAAGTATTGGTCCTGTAAAATAGCATAGTTGTTGTTTTTCTCCCCTTAGCTATAATCTTCTCTGAGAAAAAACAAGGTAGAGCAGCTGGCAGACACCTTTGGTCTCCTGATCCTCTTTGCTGGTCTTCAAATTGCTAGATCAGAAAAGGTTGAACTCAAAGCCTCCCAAGGCTGATTTTTTGAAAAGCAATTGTTTTTGCCATTCTGAGAAGGGATTAATTCTTTACAAATTTCTGTTCTGCTTCCCCCCACCCTGCCACCAAAATACTATGGAAGAATTCACCAGACTGGAATTGTTGGTGAAACTGAGGCTGCATTTATTTTAGAAATGTTTCTGCTTCTTCTTTTTTCACTAAAAAGTATAACATGGTCACAACTGCATGAGTGGCTTTGAAGAGTAGAAGAATCATACCTATCACTTTATGGAATGGCGATGTGACTACACAATGCTGCCTGTTTGTAACCTCCATAAGTTTCTTAGTTAAACTCTATAAGGATGGAATTACTATTCAAATGAACCTTGAGATGAAAATATAGGTGTATTGTTCTGCTGGGTGGCTGCACAATAATTATACACTTTTATCATTTTAAATAAGGTAAATTGCATAAATAAATAAACATGATTAAATTGTAAGGAGATAGGGAATCAATTTCTATATATTTATAGTAGTAGTAGTAGTAGTAGTACAGATGGCTCCATTATTATTCTATCCTAATAACCACAGACCTTGAGAAAACATACTTTATGCATGTGCAAAAGCCCATTCATCATTTTGTACATGTGTAAAAACTAACAATCTTTCTCCAAATAGAACCACGCACTCCATAAACTGTAGACACCCAAAACCTTTCACTGTGGATATCAAAGTCTACTTTATATTTACTAACTGTGGCTATGCAAAATGGAATTGTGGATAATGAGGACCATCTATGTTGCTTTTTATAAAATTGCAATCATGTTACTGCAGGCCTCTGAGTTCAAGGCACAAATCCTACTTTACCAGTTGTCATTAGCCTAAGAGCTAAAGAAGCATTTTGACTGAACATAACAATGGAAACATATAAAGAAGGCATCCATTGGATTGATTTAGACTATGTGTGTTTAAGTGCATGTTTGTCAAATTGCTATATTCTGTATTTTAACTTCTAAAAAAACCAAAGTCTTGTTAAGTTTCATTTGAATCTAGCCTCATAAAATCTATATTAGACAGAGACTCCTGGCAACTACCTGGATAAGTCCCTGCAGTTTTCTTGGCACGATTTTTGGAAATGCCTTCTTCCTAGGGCTAAGAGAAAGTAACTGGCCCAAGGTCATCTAGCCGACTTTGCACCTAATGGTGCCTTAACTACAGTACTCCAAACTGGCTCTCAGTTACTATTATTACAAATATAAATATATTAGTTTACGTAGTGTATGCATAGGCCACCTTTCTTTGTGAACAAGAATGATTAAGGGAGCTAACAAACCAAAATATGCAAATTAATAAAACCAATAAAAAACCAATAGAAGCAGAATATAACCATATGCAAGTCAGTTGCAAGCTATCTTGGCAGGATGCTTCAGCTTCAGGAGTTGAGTTGTTCCAACTTGGTACAGTATTGTTGAGGCATGACCCTATCCATCTTGACAGTCTTATTTCAGTACCAAGAGGTTCAGGGCATATGCTGAGCATGCCTAGAGCTCATTCTTATTTACTGGTGTTATATTCCATTCTGATAAAAATAAGTGCTTCGTCAGCCAAAGCTTTGATGAACCAAAGCATTCTTTCAAAGAATTGCACCTCACAAGTAGAATGTAATTTAAAATCCATGAAGAACAGGTGCCATTATTAAGATATTACAACATTAAAACAGTTCAGAAAGTCACATTAAAGAGGTGTATAAGTTGGTTATTCTCCTGTGTACTTATTATAGGGGGCTCCACACATATGGACATTTTAAAAGGGCCTCCTCCTGAAGTTGTAAGTGCCTGGACAGATTCCTAACAAGAGAGACAATCCTTCAGAAAGTCAGGGCTGAAGTCATTTAGGGCTTTAAAGGTTAAGATAAAGGTAAAATCTTTGATTGTTGAGCTTGACTCTTGGTAACTTGGAAACTACATGGACACATCCACACTTTAAACTATGACCAGAAAGGAATTAAGATATTCTCAATACTTTCAATCCCATTTTGAATGGAAACTTCTAAACATTGTACAATTATTCAACATTCTTTTCTCTTAACTGATGCCAGAACCCAGTCACCTTTAGGTATTTTATAACAAACCTTGAAATGTGTGAAATGGTAAAGAAAAGGTACAAAGTATATATTTTAAGACTTGGCACTGGAAATGAAACCAGATAATGGGACCCAAGTCAGAAGTATACATTTAGTAATAATTATGCATATAGGAAGTTTATTTCTTGCTGCTCAGAGGCACAACTATTGCAATGGGAGAGCAATTTGTAGGGAAAAACTGACAATATTTTGCCTACTCAGTGCTTTGGGTAACCTTTGTGCAAGTTATGTCCTAATATCCAAACAATCTAGAGTTTCAAGTGAATTCTCCAATGAGCAGAGTCCCTAGGGAAAGTGGTTTTTGCAGTACACTGACATGTACAGTCTACATGCCCAACCTGAAGCCACAGGGCCTCTCATGGTCCTCAGATTCCTCCAAAAGTTGCTCCCAAGTCGTAATTTTAAAAATGACAGAAGGTTCACTCATTTCTTTATCCTAACCCTGAAAGTTCGTTGGAGTGCAGACAATGCCTTGCCAATCAAAGGCCAAGTGTGTCTCTGGCCTTGGAGAAGGATTCCCACCAAGAGTGTTCATAGTGCACAATGATGTTCTTCCTCCTAAAGTGAGGAAGATTCTTAGATGCATCAGAGTTCCTGTTTCCCCCAAGGAATCTCAAGATGGGAGCAAGGGTGCTTTTGAGGAAGATCCTTTTCAAGCTACAGATTTCACTGCTGTGTGAAGAGCACACCTATATTCCCGGCAGCTATTCTCCATTAAGCCCCACTAACTGCAGAACCCTTTAGTTACATTTCTAGAAACAATTCCTTACAACAATTTCCTCTCCTCAAATTAGCATCATAAATGCAAGACTTCCATTTTCTGCTAAAAATTAAATTATTAGGGTTGACAACTTCAAGTTCCCTCTCCCTCCCTGGAAAGATGTAAAACAAATAATCTTTCATTACTGTCTCAAGAGGACATTTTTTATAACATCAAAAATCACTCTAGGTTTTATAGCCTTTCAGCCAGCACTGGACATATTAAACAAGGCACACCAATTCACCATTCCCATTTTTCATGTAGAGGAAATCAGTATGCTTTTGGTGTGTTTTTTCCCCTTCATATCAATCTCATCTTATGGCTTATGATGTCTCAGCCAACAAGAATTGAGATAGTCATATTTTGCAATAAGGTTACAAACAGTAAAGGAAGACAAGGGGAAGAGATAATTGGACAGGGAAGGAAAGGGGGAGAAAGTCTTGTTTAGGCTTTACAAAAAGGTTAGATTTACAGGCAAACACCCCTCCCAAGCAACAGCTAATCTTCAGTTTAATCTTCAAAGGCATCTAACTTTTTAATAATGATATCTGCAATCATTGCATCTACTACCCATTAATTGTTTTCTATAGTTTATCTTATTCTTCTCAACACATCTTAGTTGACCCCTCAATTCAGTTAAAAACAAATTAAGTTAACCATTAAAGCCAATATAAAATGAAGTGTTTAGGGCCTTTTAAAAGCCAATGAAAAGGTTAGTCCCCTCAGTTCAGTTCAAGTGTATTCCAAAGAGCAAACGTAGATGAATTTGTTCACAGAATCTCCATCATCTTGACCAAACCACTCTAAACCCTGTAGCTCACTTTAAATTCAGTGTAAAATAAGTCAAGATAGCACGATTCCTCCAAGATTGTAACTGAGAAGCTCTCTGTGCTCTCTAAATCACCTTGCCCAATCATGGGAAGCTAAATATTGGCCTATAATTAATTACTTATCTTCAAAAATCCCATGTAGACTTTCTTAGAAGAAATCTATTATGGGCTTCCTTTAAATGAGGAAGAGAAAGAATTATGATGTTAACTAAGGACTCTTTAATATCTTCGTTGATAGAACTTACAAACCAAGTTGTGCAAGGATTCATAAGACATCCAGGTTCAAGCCATGTTCATTGATGGAAAATATTAAAGACTCCTTAGTTAATATAAGGTGAAAAAGTCAAACATAAATCATCTAATAAGTGAATAATGACATTCTGTGTTCAATTCACAATGATCATATTTATCAAAACTGGCCATTCAGTGCCCCAACCCTAGAATGGCAATTTATTTTCTTGCCCTTGGGGAGAATGATCCTTATTTTGAATTCAGGGACCTTTTGTTGCCCTTGCAAGCATTAATTAAAAGTTGTAAGTAATTAAGATGACAATTAATTCCTTCATTTTAATCTACAGGGTAATCATGCATGCCTGATCAGCATGGACAGCAAATGATCTTAACTAGAAGACATATCCTGTTTGAGGTACAGTTACAAATGTAAATTAAAGAAGGAAATATCAGGCCAGTGATCCAAGGGAAGAAAAATCCTTCTATGAATAAATAACATCTCAGGCATGTCTGCTCTTCTAATTGTTTGATGGAAAACTGTTCCATGAAGTCTGCCGCACAGTTTCTTTCCCTAAGACTCTAACACATAAACTCACATAGCTAAGGAAGTGTGCAGAAGCTTTAGTAATACTGTCTTTCTCTGCATTAGTGTTATTAGAAGAGTTCAGATATTATGACATGATTTGGAATTGTACAGCTCAGTTTTCAAAGCATGTCTATCTGCCCTAGATCAGTGCTAAATTAAAACATCAACCAAATTTTACTTTTAGAGAGGTAAGTCTATTAATGGATATATGGAATCTCTAGATTCAGAAATATTGCTTCTCTCTTTAATGTGAAACTCAGATGTTCAGTGTAGACGTTTGAGACATTTTAGAGAGCATCAAGATTTACAGAGGTACCTTCATTTAATTTAAGATATATCCTAAAGGCTTACTGAATATAGGATGTCAGTTAGAAAAAGGACTTAGAAAATTGGAGATGCAGGAGAGAACAAATGCTATGTTTCAGTTCTTTCAACTTAAGTGAATTCTGGAGGAAAGCATAAGTAATAAAATGGCTGGAATTCTGAAGAGGGTGATGAAGTTATTGTTCAAAATGCTCTTGCAGGTAGAGTCCCATGTGCAACATTGAATGCCAAATGGGAGAAGGGTATTATCTGAGGTTATAGGCATCTGGTTGGGTACTATCAGAAACATGGCTGCTTTAACCACAGTCTTCTCTAGGACAGATCCTCTTATGGAGCTCCATCGCCTAAATCTGACACTGAATATGTTTATGGGCTGGTGGACGCATCTGGAATTTTGAGGGCATATTATGAGCTCTATCATAAAATGATCCCTATAGATTTTTGAGGTGGGTGTAACCAGACACCAATCAGCCATTTAAAGAAGACAGACTGCTGAGGCTACTCCATGTAACCCCTCTAGGTGCCAGAATACTCCATATTCCATAACTCTTTATTTTTCCCTAGATAGGCAGACAGACACGTGTCTAACATAACCCTTTCTTCTGCAGCCATCTCATTCCCATTTCTCTCTTCAAAAACAGCTATGTAAACCCCCAGAGCATTATTGGAAATCAGGATGACACTGGAGGCTCATGCTTTGCCTTGCAGTATGGAAGTTTTCCATTATTTTTTCCCTAATTAAAAGATTTAAAAAATATTAAAGTCAGAGGTGGGTACTGCCAACATATGAGAACAACTATGCCTCACCTAACAGGGCTGTTCACCACCTTTTCTATTCATTTTCCCTCACCCCTCTCCTTTTAACTGATGTGCAAAGCCACTGAAAGGTTTTGTTTGCTAACTGGCTAACTTTTTCATATTCAAACTGATTATTTTGCTTGCTTATTTATGCTACTCCTAACCTCCTCCCTTCATTAAAACAATTTTTTTAAAAGATTTTGATGACAGTAAAACAAATTAAATGTGAAAGCTAACGTTGATGGAAGGGCCATCCCCCTCCCTTTCTCAAGAGTTGCTTTGAATTCATGAGTTCTTTTAAAAGAAAAGGCAATAATTTACATGTTTCACTTCCATGGATACTACAGTCATTCTCTTGGGATTCTTTTTGAATACCAAGCTTGCTAAATTGCAGAGCTAAGATGCTGTTAAGTAGATTTCAATACAATTCTTGACAAAGTTCCCACAACCTCCGAATTAGCTTTACAATATGCTGTTTACCTGTGAACCATTGTCCTCTAACACAATTATTGTTTCATTTCCTTTTAACCTCTCTTTAAAAATTGATATTGTTTCTTGCTTCCCCCTCTTCCTCCCTAGAGTAGCTCCAACCCTCTCCAAGAATACAATAAAAGTTGTATCCTGCTGTATCCTACCCTGAGATTCTTAAGCGTTGGCAAAATCTTTCCTATGCTGCTACTGTATGTGGGCTGCTCAATAGAGAACAATTCAAAATGGATACTGTCTTCTAATAACAAGGTTTGGTAACAATCATCTCTTGCATTTATTTTCTGTAAAATGTCTCGCACCAGAAGACAGTGAAAGATAATCCTCATTCTTCTTCTATCATTAGAAGATAAGAGTTGCTTGCTTAGACTGAACCCTTTGCATACAGCTATAACTAAGGGAACTCATACATGTCCACCTGTTTTCACTGACTGCTTGAAGAACATCGATAAGAAATGTTCAAACTTTAGGATTCAGGTACACAACCTAATTCTTTCCTGATGGGCTACAGCTCCCGCAATCCTTTCTTATTAGCCATACTTGCTAGGCTAATGGAATAAGTCCAAAACATCTGTTAGGCACTGGATTATCAATCCTACCTTTTGTGTATACAAAAAGTAAATGGAAACCCTTTACTTAAAAAATGAATTGAATGTCCCCTATCCAAATGAATCTGCTCAAAAGAGCCTAATTCAAACGTCAGCAAATGGGAGCTCTCCTCTTTGCTTTCTTGCAGTATGCTTAGTTAATGCTCAAAAATGACTTCATTTATCAGCCGCCATTTTGTATCAAAGCAGGGCACAACTGGCCTTTTGAAACTTCCCCAAATTTATGGGCAGATAAATATCTCTCTTTTAGAGAGATTGATTTTAATATTCTATTGTAATAATGTGAATTATTTTATTGGTATAGGTTTTATTTTGATCCAATGTTTCTGTTATTTTTCATTTAGGTGAAGTCAGTAGCACTGGCTTCATTGATTATAGAAAGGGCCTTCAGTTATGTCAGTCATGTCAAGTTGTGTAATGTGCTCAGAAACATGGGAATCCCAGAACATCTCATTGTCCTCATCAGAAACTTATACACAGGTCAGGAAGCCATAATACAGACAGAACATCATGAAACAGACTGGCTCCAGGTTGGCAAAGAAATGCAACAAGGCTGTAAACTCTCCTCTTATTTATTCAGTCTATCTACTGATTATATATTAAGGGAAGTAAGATTGGAAGAAAATGAACATGGTTTTAAAATTGGAGGAAGAAATATCAATAACCTATGCTATGCTGATGACACTACCCTGATAGCCAAAAATGCAAAGGATCTGCAAGCTTTACTAATAAAAGTCAAGGAGCACCATGAAAAAAATGAGACTAAAATTAAATATAAAGAAGACCAAACTAATAACAACTGGTAGAACAACCAGCCTTTGAATTGCCAATGAAGATATTGAAGTGGTGGACAGCTTCTGCCTTTTAGGATCAACCATCAACAGTAAAGGAACAAGCAGTCAAGAAATACGCTGCAGCTGAGCACTTGGCAGAGAAGCCATGAAGGCCTTGGAAAACTTATTCAAATGCTGTGAGGTATCTGTACCTACAAAAATGAGATTTATGCAAGCCATAATACTCCCTGTGACATTCTATGGGAGTGAAAGTTGGACTTTGAAGAAACAGAATAGGAAAGGTATTGATGCTTTTGAACTTTGGTGTTAGAGAAGACTCCTGAGAATACTGTGGACAGACTAGAAAACAAACAAATGGATCATCAAACAAATAAACCCAGAGTTCGCACTTGAGGCACAAATAACCTGGCTCAAATTATCCTATTTCTGACACATTGTGCAAAGACCTAGCTCTCTGGAAAAGCTCTAATGCTGGAAAAGGTGGAGAGAAAGAGAAGAAGAGGATGACCAGCAGCAAGGTGGATGGACTCAGTTACAATGGTGATGACTGCACCATTGGAAGACCTGAAAGACCAGGGTAGGAACAGATCATCATGGAGAAATCTATCTATGTGGTCACTAAGAGTCAAAACATACCAGTAACCCATGTACTGTAGCTCCTAGAGCAATAGTATAACATGGTAATACTAAGTAAGTATGCAGGTCCCTTTTGGACCATCTGAAGTTTATGTGAGTTCTTCAGGGCAGCCCCATGTAGCATGAAATATAGTAACCAATCATGAGAAGACAAGGAGATGTTTGACCATCCTCAGGGCATCCTGTTCCAGATAAGGCCATGATTAGTGTGCCAACCAGATCTGGGCAAAGCCCCCCTGGCCACAGCTTCCACTTGTTATTCCAGCAAGAGCTATGAAACTATATGGGTCCTCTGCTGGGCCTGTTCTCTCACTGCTTGGGGTTGAGTCTGATCTTGTTTCTCCCCATCTAGGCCCTAACAGCTTCCAAGCACTAGACCAAACTTTTACTGCATCTGCCATTTGGCTGAGATGGAGCTACATAGCTGCATATCATCAGCATATTGATGATACCTCATCCTGAACCAGCAGATGACCTCTCCCAACAGGTTCAGGTAGATGTGAAACAGAACTGAAGAAAGAATGAGCCCTAATGTACTTGATAATGGAGTGCCTAGGGGTCTGACCTCTCCTCTTCTGCTACCACATACTCAACCCACCAACTCAAATAAGAACAGAACAACTATAAAGCTTTGCCTCCAACTCCCAACCTTTGCAGCTGGCCCAGGAGGATAATATGTTGTGAGAGACTCAACAGCACAAGGATCGTCACACTCACTCTATTCAAGTCCCACCAGAAGAGAGTAATTGATGGAGTTTCCCTCTTATATTATGTACACATAAACATAATGTGTATTCTGGATACATTAGTTGAGTTTATTTGGCTAGACATTTAGATGGCATAAATAAAAATGTTTAAGTCATAGTACACACAAGTCAGAGTTTCATTCTCAGATATTCTTTTCTTGTTTTTATTTGTGAACTGCCCACAGTTGTTGGGAGTCGGGCAGCATATAAATTAAAATAAATACAGTTTTGTATTTAGATATTGTGATTGATTGCAATATTAATTTAAATCCTATCCTCCAATGAAACTGTACAGAACAAGAAGTCAGTTGAGGTTCTCCATTCATTTAGAGCTCTTGCTTCTGTTCTCTACTTTTCAAATGTAATATCTCACTGCAGAATCTTAGACCAATCTCCAAGGGGAATCATTTCCAAGCCATCCCAATCTCCTTTTGGTAGAGGCCAGTTAGCATAGGGGTAATAAGGGGATCGGGGGGAGGAGACGAGAAGATACAGATCAGTATTAGTGTTCTGAAAGCATGACATTAGCATTCATATTAGTGTAGATTTTTTTATACCAACATGGTATGGTGTTCAGTTTTGCAGAAGGAATTTGACAGCCCACTAAGTATGATCCATGGATTATAATTAAGAACTATTCATTTCTTTCTGGTTCTAAATTTTAAACTAAAGCACAATTTATATTTCATACTTGCATGTAAGAATCCAAAGCTTAATGAATTCTACATTTGTATTTCACCATAAGTCGCAGGTTAATTTTGAGACCTTTGGCCAAGTGTGGTACTCCACTCCACCCCCATCTCACATCTCAGTTATACATATTTTATCTCACAAGTTTTTATTCCCATCGTTATTTTTGTTATTTCATGTTTTAGTGCTTTGTAATTAAGCCAGAAGCTGTGACAGTACTTGAGTTATGGCTGGGGCGAGTCACGCCTTGTGTGCTGTAAAGCGCCACAGTGAAGGCCAAGTGTTCCAGGCTGGATTTACTGTGTCATAAACAATACCCTTGTGTGTCTTAGTGGAAAAGTAAACCTGTGCAAGAACAGGAATGGATTTCCATGCTAACAGTATGATACTGTGTTGAATTGAACTCATACTGTTTGCAAAACTAGATGTAAGCATTTTCCTTAGAGTAAGGGCTAGGAACCAGGAGATGGTTGTGATTCTCTTTTCTCCATTGTGCAATGTGCTATTTCATTTATATGTAAGGAGAGACATATAATTTATATCTCTAGGGAGATAATCTAACAGGTCCCTAACAAATAGTCTTGCTTTGTGAGAGATGGGCAGCTATATAAATGTGACAAATAAATAAATAAATAAATAGTCTGACCATTATCGTTTTTGGGATTTGAGTTTTTCATTCCCAGTGGATTTACATTATCCATTGAATGATGAAATGATGAAAACTAATAATTTATCCTTCCTCAGAAGAATATGTGATCCAGCCTCTGAAAATGGGCATTTTTTTTATTGTTCACAATGTAAGTGCCCCACATTTCACAGCACAGTTGGATTCTCTGAAGATTCTGTTTCTTTGCAGCACTTCATGGAATGACCATGTTTTGGGGTATTTTTCCAATGTAAAGAAAGAAAAAATGAGACTATCAGGTACTTCACACATTTTCCACAAACATGAAAACCCAGATCTTCCTTTAAAAAGAGCTTTAATATCTGTACATATAACTCCCAAAGTGGAAAAGTGGGTAGCATAATGTATTAGATTTACCCCGTTCCATGTAGTCCTACTAAGGAAGAATGCCAGGATACAATCTATGTAGCTGCTGCTTTTTGACAAGAATAAAGTTGCCAAGGTCTCCGGTTGGTTTGAGCTGTACTGCATGAATCCATTCATATAAAGGATGCAGTTATGATGTAATATGTTGTAATATTAAAATAGCATTGCTGTATAATCCCCTTAATGGGAGAAATGGAGTTCCCATTATTACCATATGCATTACTACTGATCATAGTGCAGTTCTGACAGCCTGTTCATTCACATATTGTGCAAGCTGCTTGGCACGAGAACAGAGATGTATGTGATTTAATGTGCTTTGGCCATGCGGTTTACTGAAGATAAATATTATTTGTTCATCTCTTATCACTTCTCCCTTGGTTAGTCACCCAACAGAGAGCTAACTGTCTTATCCCCAGGTCTGGGATGAGAGTTCTAAATTAGTCACATTTTACATAAAGATTTTGAATCTATGAGTTAGTGAAAGCTTCCCTGTCTACGAATTTCAGTGAGAATCAGAGTTGGAAGGGGAATTTAAGGCCACCTTACTGAGTTCCTGGAAAGCCAGAACTTGAGCATCTCCAACAGATGAAGATCCAGTCATTTTTTCAAAAACCTCCAGCCAGAGAAAGGCTATCACCCCCTTCATCATTAGCACCATTGTTGTGATATATCTCCCCTATCCTCTTGTATTTCAGGACTACTCAACCTGCCCCTGCCCCCAGGGCAGCAGAAAACAAGAATTTGCCCTGGGAAGTAACTCTTTCTGGTGAAACCTTAATTGTAATCTCTGTCAACTGAAAGAGACCAAAGATAGGCAGGGAACCTAATTTTTCTGTTTCATTCCCATGGCAATGAATGAGGCTGAAGTTATTAATGGCTGAACAAAACTGTGAGGGCATCTTTTTTTCTTTTTCCTCCCATTCAGACTCCCCCTCTTATTTCAGTCTTTTTCCAACATCCCTCTTTTCTGTCCCCTTCCTTCCACCTCAGTTAGCAAGGTGGGGGAGGAACTAATCATTCTGACTGACATCTGAACTGATAATTTACCCAGCTTTGGGAATTAGGACTAGATCAGTGATTCTCAACCTTGGCAAGTTTGAGGCTGGGGAATTTGGGGAGTTGAAGTCCAGATATCTTCAAGCTGTCAAGGTTGAGAAACACTGCAGTAGAGCAACCAACAAGCCAGTCCAGTTTAATTTCTATTCAGGTTCTTCTAGTCATCTGCGTTTGGATTAGCATCAGACTTCCTTCTGACATAAAGGCTTTAACTACATTCATCATTTTGCAAAAAAAAACAAAAGAGAACAATTTAAACACCTATCCAGACTCTACAGCCATAAGGGTGTGTCTGTGTATGTGTGTTTGTGTGTATGCACATACACCATACGCGTGCATGTGCGCGCACACACACACACATATACAGTATATACACATTTCACTGGAAACTCTATCTCATTCAAGTGAATTAACTCTCAATCCATTATTAAACAGCTAATGGGATTTCAGTATGTTCTCTCTTGGCTTCCTCTCCCACCCCCATACGCATATGTTTTATTTTGCCCCACTAATTGCAATCTTGCCAACATCCCCCACTTTTCAGCAGAGCTCCCTTTATAGAAAACTAATACGTCATCCTGTTGTTATGAAGTTAGCATTCTTATTTTATAGATATGATATATTTGGACCAATCCATCTTCTATCTCTGTAGCACATTTAGAAGCTGGCACTGATTAAATGCCTATAATAGAGCACATTAATTTCCCCGTCAGCTGAAAAATCACCATTGTAAATTTTTTCCAGTCACTTTGTATACACTGCAGAAGGATGTTCAGTGACATCACTCTGTGTGCCTGTGTGTGTGCTAGGCAGATGTGGCTTTCAAATGTGTGGCCTGGAACATATAAGGAAAAGGAAAGATGGTAAAGGATATTTTGATGCCCCAAGGCACAGCATCAAATAATGCCCCCAACCACACTGTGCAAACTACCCAAGGCTTGTCAAATTATTTTGGCACACGAGGCAGAAAATTATCTGCATCTCTTCTTCTTGGCAGTAAAAATATAGCCATAGTAAATTAACCTGCCATATCCTGCCCTTTCGTGACATCCAAAATCTGCTGCTGTAATAATTGCTGCACTCTGTTTAAGTTGAGAAGATGGCTTCCAAAAAAAGCAGTTTGGCCTGTCTGAGGCCTATACTTTGGTCACTAAGGAATGCTTTAGTTAAAAAAAAGGACTTAATAGAAGCCCATGGCTTGAATAGAGTAGGAACAGAGGGTTCTGTGTGGAAGTTAGCAGGGGCATCTGCAGCAGTGGGCAAAGGGCCAAGATGGTAGATGCAACCACATCTGTGTATGTGTGCAGGTACAAAAGGCAGGGCTTTGACTACATAGTTGTGCTGCCGTCTTGGTCTCCCCACTCCTATCCCTCAGATGCTCTTCAGTGCTAGAGACTGATTTATGTCATTTATGTCCAATGTTTCTCTTAATAAGTCCAGGTCATTTACATAGGCCTTCCATTTTGCCTTCACAAGAACCCTGAGAAGAGCAGTAATAACACAATGAGCTCCTCACTCTGAATCACATACATTAGACATTAGACCACTTTGGTTTTCAAGACTTAAACTAATGTCTCTCCTCAGAGAACCCTGAATATTGTCATCTAGAACCTCATATATCAGATAACAGAGGGCAAATGCCTGTTTGTAAATATCTATATGTTTACAAGGGATATTTACAACAGTTCTTCTACATGTCCTTGTTGCTATGGTGTGAAGACTCCCCAGTAACCACTTGGTTCATTGCAATAGAGCCTCCATCACACAGCCAGATTGAACTCAGGCTAAGGTGAAGTGTCTTCCCTATGCAAGCAGAAGACTTCCCATGTGGACATTCTAGGTTGCACAGAAGAGCCTTCAGAGGGTGATGATCTGCTGCTGCAGCCTGTTTTTTCTTCTCCTCCTCCTGTCATAGAAATATTGAGCTCATGGAATGATGGTTGCAGTTTTCCAAGAAGTTGATATTCACATCAGAAACATAAAATTAAAGATTCCAGGGACTCCTGTGGTAGCCACCTTCCCCCATCGCACAGAAGGGCTCACTTCTGTTGAAGCGCTTCTCTTTGAGCAGAGATTGGGAATCACTTACTCTTTTTAAGTTCATTCCATAGGAATATGGAGAGGTTTATATTGCTATAACTAGAACTGTAAAAAGCAATACATGATTTTCAACGCCTGCATCAGATCAAAGAGCTGCAGCTTGGGATGCTGCATGTCCAAGGCCACACATGTGAAGCTCACTGCCAGAGAGGCTTGGAGGGGTTCCGCTATCAAAACAGCACGGCTGGCTGGAGCAGGTTTGGGAGGCAGTGACTGATGGATCATTTTCCTGCATGTGAGTGGGACAGTGTGAGTCCCACTAGGTAGACCAGACCAGAAAATGAACTCCACAGGAACACCAGAACTATTCTTTATTGAGATAGGTTGCCATATCTCCCCTCCTTCTTATACTCCAGTGAATATCTCTTTTTTCAGAATCTCATCAACTCAGCCAACCATGGGGTGGTCTCTAACCTTAAGCAAGCTAATGATACCTGCATTAGAGAAAACTGCTTGCTCAAAATGTGTTTACACATTTTCACATTGAATCAACTTTCCAAATCAAACTGAAAAATCTATGTGAATCAAATGCTTCCAAATCAATTTGGACACTTCTCTGCATTCTCAGAATATGGTGAATTGAATTAATTTGATTCAGTGATCTGATTCAAATATATGAAATTTATCAGATATATAAATTATAAAATTGGATTAAAGTTTTGAAAAAACAATGGGTCATATGGAATTTGCATATCAAAATTCATGTACTCAGTGAAATACATGTGAAAATAAATGAATTTAAATGTTTGATTTAAATGTTTTTTAAAACTAACATCCCAGACTGGTATAACAATGTAATGAAATACAGTTTGAGCTCCACTTAACTCTTGTAGGAATTCAGTCTTTGACAGAAAAAAGGTTACAGTCTAGATGTGCCAGACTAGTTCCCAGAATTTCCAGAAAACATACTAATACACATCTGGAGAGTATCATGCTTTCCATGTAAGCATAACAACTGATATCAATATATATGGATTTTCTAAATTGTTATTTTATTTTTTTCTTTGATGCTTAGTGTTACATTCATAACCCAGCCCTTCAACTGACAATGACTCCTGTTTCTTCTTAGTGAAAATCCTGTCTCCTTTCTGCCAACCAGAACTTTCTGTCATTCCATAATTGGGGTGGGTTGTGTGTGCAAATGTGTGCCTGAGAGAGTGAAAGTGCAAATAAAATAAAATGTTAGTTCCATATTGCAGGTTTGGGTGAAAGTACATCATAGGTTTGGAAAGATGAAAGATTAGACCAGGGTTTCTCAACCTTGGCAACTTTAAGATGCGTGGACTTCAACCCCCAGAATTTCCCCACCAGCAAGGTTGCTGAGGTTGAGAAACACCGGTCTAGACTGATGTAGGATTTAAACTGGGGTGAGGCAGGGACAAGGGAAGGGAAGGCAAGACAGGTTGGTTATGCAGATATAGGTTCCATGTGAGGCAGACCACAAGCACTTTATCAATTAACAACTGCAGTGTGCTAAATCTCCAGTGTGTTTGTTGTTAAAAGGCATAATAAGCTCACAAGAGCTTATGCCTTTCAATAAAAAGTGTTACGTAGTCTGAAAAGGTGCTATCAAACTCCTCCTGATTTTGTATCCCATATGAGAAAGAAGAATGGTGGGGGGGGGGTCTTACACTTAATCATGTGAGATCTGAATTACCACAATGGGGAGAACCTTCCCCCTTCCCCCTTCCCCCAGTGATACTCCTTTATCAGCTACCAATTACTAATGCTAGGAGATGGAGTTAATTCTGGGAGATGACGTCCACGCATCTTAAAGTTGCCAAGGTTGAGAAACACTGGATTACTTTTGTGTTCGTTATGAGTATTTGCTGCCGAACCCAGCTTTTTAAAGCACCAAAGAGGGCTGTTGTACTTAAAGAATAATACATTTATTATGGTCTAAGATTTGCTAGACCACAGTCTACACCATCAGAGGCACTTTGATGCAGTCTAGAAGTCTCCAACTCCTTCAAAGAAACAAAATTCTTCTCTCTCTTCTCTCCCCTTAATTTGTCAAGCTTACAAGTGGATAGATTCAGACATAGAATTCTTCCTCAGTCTGTGCTATTTTTTATCATTGTCATGGGATTCACAATAATCCATTTGCTAACTTTTAAAAGGCAGTCAGCTAAGTAAGAACATTCATTGAGGAAGAGAGTATCAGAAAGCACAAGTGCTCATTAAATAAAGCTTTCAGAGTAGAAAAATCCAAGCCTGAAATTGTTATGTTTTAAATATTTAAACCCAACCAAAGGGGTCCATATAAACTGATTTAAAAAAAAAAATTGAAAATTTTACATAGCTGCCGATTTTATATAAAAAACCCTAGACAGCTAACACGCACACAGTCCTTATTTTTTCCATACCACTGAATTTACTTTCCATCTTTTTTTTCCTTTCCTCCATTTTGTTGGTAATTTTACAAAACCTTAAACAGTTTCTACGTGAAAGTGCTGCTGTAACTGTGATCATCAGCGATTCATATACCCGCAATGTGAGTCAAGGCATTCCACACAGACAGACCCAAATCTTGTCAGTACTGCTGCAAATTTAACTTGGAATATGAAAGTAAAAATCAGTCTACTACCTATTGGCAGAATCTACTGGCCAGTTTGGTGTGTGCAGAACAACCTATTGGTTGTTCCCAGAACATTGCTGCCACTGCTGTATAGAGATTCTTGGAAAAGGAAGAATTAAGTACCTCTGACTTTACATCACTTCCTGGTTTAAGAATTAAGTACTAAAATGAAACCTGAGAATATTATATTACAGTAGGGCCCCTCCTCCAGATACTGGACCTTGTGCTATGCTGTCCTTTTCTAATGAAATGGGCTTTAAACCAGTCTAACGGCAGAGAATTTTGGTTTGGTCACCAAATTTCAGTAGTATAATCTGCAGGTTGCAAAATACAGCTGGGGACTGCATGAACTCCTATTCTAGGAGTTGCCCACTCAGGCTGCACTAATGCTGAATGAAATCTACCCCTTTCCTGAAAACTTTCTTCTCCTGCAAAGAAAATATTGCATTCACATTTCTTTAGCTATTCCTTTATTTATTTGTTTCTTTGTTTGTTGCATTTGTATGGTCACCCAACTCAACAAAGTTACTCTGGGCAGCATACAAAGAGTCAAAGAGTCAACTACAGATACACTTAAAAAGAAAGAAGCAACACAATACTTTACACCCCTTCTGGAATGGGTGGCCATAACAACTGAATTGCATTGCATTGCATTGCATTGAATATCACCTACAACCATAAAATGACAACAAGACTAAAATGTAGTGCAAGTCAACAGTTGGGCCTCCACTCATCCAGACCCAATGGCCTGGGGAAAGAGCCAGGTGTTGACTGCTTTTCTAAAGACCTGCAGGGTCAGGGCCCACTGTTATATTGCAGGGAGACAGGTTATTCCAAAAAGCAGGAACCACCACTAAGGTCCTATAATGCGGCATTGCCTCAGTAAGGGCACCTGGAGTATGCCCACTCTGTTGGAGTGCGTAGGACAGGCAGATACCCTACGGAGCATGCAGTCCCACAAATAACCCAGTCCTATGCCATGTAGGATCATAGCCTTACAAGGTAACAGGGGAGCATTGGTTGTAATCCTGTTTCATATCTCTCCATCACTTTGCAGTCTCCAGGCTGCCTCCGTTGTCTGAATTCCAATAGCTCCATGGGAGAATTCCTGCATGATGTCTTTCCTTGGGACGGAATTGAAGTCTAGGAAGTCAATGAGGTTACAAACCACAAAAGAGATGATTGTACCATAAAGGCCAGGGCACCCACATGAATCTCATAACTAAGTTAATTTCAGTTACATTGACCAGTAGTGGCACCATGTGTCCAGTTTCAGCCTTACTGGGACTCTTCAGACTTGAATAGCCAAATGTTATTCTATGCGGGTTCAAACCCTCTATCGGGAATTGGACTCATGGACCTTTGCACTTTAGTTGACTATATACAGTGCATCAGCTTTGTGAGCTGTCCAGGTACTGGCACTCAGCAGTTATAGAGTATAATGCCCATATTTCTCTTCTCTGACAACTTAAGAGAAGGTGGACTATATTTACCAGCCTGATAGCAAAACCCTGCATTCTATCTATGAAATGTCACTGCAATTTTCTTCTCCTAAAAAAAAAAAAAAAAAAGTAAAAACAATTCCTTTTCCGTCAAATTGAAAAACAGTGTAAGGGATGTAGAGGAAATGTGTAGCTGAGTAGAGATGAAGAACATAAGAAGTTGTCTTATATCCATTAGAATTCAGATCATCTATCTCAGTTTTGTCCACATTATTTGCCAGTAGATACAAAGGATTTTCATAGCAAACATCTGTTCTACCATGACATGACAGTTCTTCCCTTTTCATTAGCAGTGTTGCCACCACACCCATCTCTGACCTGAACACCCGGATTGCAGCCTCAGAGTTCTGCACCAGGAGTTCACTCTTGCCACATCCTCGACCCCAACCTAGTGCTTTCCAGAAGTGCTAGGCCATACCTCCCAAAAATTTCACATACCATAAGAAATGGCTATATTGGCTGAAAATTTGAAGATGTCACCCACTAATCAAGGCAACTTTCTCTTTTAAAAACGTAAGAAAAATCTTATCTTTCCCAGACCTAGCCATCTAGTCAAAGTTATTTTGAGATGCATTTTGAATTCAGTACTTCCTGGTTGGAAATTCTGATAGTTATAGTCAAAATACATCTTGAGGTTATATGCTTTTAGATCATGCCCAATATCTGACCTTCCAGATTTCTAAAGGAAGCCATTAAGTAGGGTGTGAAGGTAGTAGTCCATTCCTCCTCTGTTCTCTGGTGACTAATATTCAGTGTTATTTCCATTAATTCATGGCTGAGTGAGGATTTGAATCCAGATCTCCCAGTTGTGAGCTCTAATACTCTTGCCCAGTACATCAGACAACCTTTTGTAATGATTCTTTATGATTCTGGACATAGAGCAGAAAAAACAAAACTTATTTTAACCACATGTGACCTGTTTAATCGATTAGGACAAACATGGTTTCTTTTCTGATTCCTTTGCCAAGGAGCAAAATAAAATTTCTCAAAACAGTAAGTTCCTTTTTTTTTTTTTTTGGTCTCCTGTATCAGAATCAGGGACGGCTGTCACCTTCTGATCTGAACAACTAGCTAAAGTGCTACTAGCAGTAATAAACCCTTAGTATATAGTGCCACCCCCTGGCTATCTTTGAAGATACAATTTAAAACAAGAAGTGGCCTGAACAGATAGTGCTGCTTCCCTGGAGCTTAAGAGGCAAAATAATATACATCACTTGCTTGTGGAAAGTCAAATTTCGTTTGCTGACTTAATCCCAGAGCCAAAATTAATCAAACAACTCAGCTAACTGGATCAAGAAAAGCAATAAATTATCCTGCCTTCAATGTAACAGCGGCATTAATGGTACAAAAAGAGGAGGAGCTTGAGTGTGATTAATCACTGTTGAAGTTGCCTAAAGGGCCTTTGAAGCTTTCTGCTGACTGGCAGTGTGAACCTTATTTTGCATTCAGCGAGAGGAAAAATTGCCTTTAGAAGTGACTGATTTGGCACATGCAGCATGGAAGGATGTGAGGTGCCTAGATAATTTTTTTTTACAGAACTGTAGCATAGGCCATCCAATCTTAAGTCATGGTATCAACCAGATTGTTTAAATCCTCCATTTTTCCAGGCACAGTTCCTTTGTGAGACAAAAGTTGGAATCTTATGGCAATATTGTCTTTTTATTTTGTTTCATGTTTCAGACCTGTCTGCTGAGTACGGACAAATGGGCAAATGGGAATGTTAGATTCACACACCCCTTCCATGACTTCATTGTTTTGGCAGTCCAGTCCATGCTGCATTAATGCCATTACATCCAGAGTTTTTTCTATCACTGATTTAGGACTTCAGCCCTTTATCATGCGTTACTATTTTTGAACCTTTCAGTTCATTTGCATCCCCCCCACCTCCATCCCCACATGCTATTTTGCCAGTGTACATGTGCACATTAGTAAAGCACTGCTTTAAAAAGCAGCCTTGAAATGATAGGATCCAGAGTTTTTCTGATGCAATATTTTACGCCTGATAGCACTGCTGAAATACTTAAAGAAAGAGAAGCTTGTTTTCTTCTGCTCCATTAGGCAGGGCTGGTTAAAATAAGACTCCCTTCAGCAGAGGAAAGATCTCTGTTGAACTTTAGAACAAGCTTATACAATGGGAAAATCATCAAAAGAATCTTGATGGATCAGTCCAATACGTAGCCACATTGCTACTGGTGCATATACTGGGTGAGGAGTGGGAGCCGCCACATCTGTGAGGAGCACAGCAGCTGATGGCGAAGGAGCTGCCAGAGTTCTCAGTATATACCCAGTGTCATACTAAAGAGGAGAAAATGGGGTGGTGCTCAGTGCTACTCCAACGTTCTGATGATCTATCATGGACCATGAGGCCTTTGGAAGCATGTTGGGTGGGGCACCAATGTTTTGTCTCCAACTTGTGGCTGGGGGTGATATCGACCCTCTCAGTGATGATGCAAATACTCATGGTACCCTTCTGTGTCTTTGACAGGGTTAGGAACAGGAGACTACTTTGTCAGGCTTTGTTCATATCTGTGAAGAAGGTTGCAGAGACTGTTCTGCCCTCCAGATATCTCAGGGACCCACTGTGTCCCACCTACTTGGTGTCTGCTTAACAAAGTTGGGAGGGCTTATGAAAAGTTCCTGGAATTTACTAGTATTCTTTTTCTTTCCTTCCCAATTCTTTTCCTTGTATGACATACCTTTGAGGCTATGAGCATAAGAGCAAGGAGTGTCTAACAGTTTATTTTTGAAAGTCACTGTGAAATATGGGATAAAAATACTTCGGATAATTATAATATAATCTGTGCAATTTGTGGAAGAGTAATATTGGCATAGATAGGATCTTTAATGCAGGCTCGTGCTCTTACCCTGTGGCTTTCTAACTGTCTCTGACAAGAAAGAGAACGACAATGACAAATGGTCACGGGCATCTGCAGGAGGGGGTAAGGGCAGGCAAGTGACAAATTCTGTGTTGGAGCATCACAAGGCAAGTTCTGCCCCTATGCACTTGCATGCAGCTTTGACATCACTGTAGTAAGGAAGTGATACCTAAACAAACAAGAATGGATTCAATATACAATGCTAGATGGAGAGAGATCCTGGCAAAACACACAACTTAAAAAACAGAATGAAATGTTTCATTCTCCTACTCAGTTCCATACAATATGTGAAAACGTAAGCTATCCTATTTTTACTTCCAAGTATTATGCTGTACAGTGATTTCATGAGGTGCTCAGTACATATAATATCCAGTGATATTTCTTGAAGGATACATATATGATTGGATAGGACGGGAACCCAGGAAACCCATTTTCACAAAATGAAAGGCAGGCAAAGTAAAACACTAGGATTTTCACACTGAAAGTTCATTTTCCAGAGAAAAAGGATAAACAAATTTTCAAGTCCAACTATCATCAGGGAATGCCTTGCCAGCATGTGTCTGCCCATCCAGTTCAAATATTGAGGAAATGTCTGCTCTAGGTCCCTCCCAGCCCCCAGGACCCACCCCAAGTATGCCAAAGGATTATAATCAGATGAAGACAGAACTGAGGAAATAGATAAAGAGATCACAGAATGAGATAAAGAGATTTTCACCAATCAACAGGGAGGAATCCTGTGAGGAAATATGACTTGGGGCTTTCCGATAGGAGTGGATGGATTAGAAGATGAGTGTAGTTTTAAAATTGGAGGAAGAATCATCAGTAACTTGACCTATGGTGATGACGCTACTCTGATAGCCCAGGCCTGGGGCCCAAAGTGTGTGAAGGGGCCCCTCCCCTGGATGTGTTAGTGACTGTCGATTGTGATACCTTCCTTGGCTGCTGTGTATTTTAATTGTTGTATTTGTGGTTGGAATTGGTTTTAACTTATTTTAATATTGTTTGCCACCCAGAGTCACTTGTCGAGATGGGTAGCCATACAAATTGATTAAAATAAATAAATAAAATGTAAAGGATCTGCAAGGTCTAGTAATAAAAGTCAAGTAGCACAATGAAAAAAAAGCAAGTATCTCAGGATTGGAAGGAGGGATTTGTTCCCATTGAGTTCAATAGCTACTGTTGTATAAAGTTGTTGTTGCATCTGTATAAATCTGGTTATAGATCTGTATGGTTACTGGTTAATGCAAATAGAAAAATAAAGCTGGTCTTAATCTTTGGTTCTGGAAGCAGGAAAGTGAAGGTGTGTTGTCTATTCATATATCTGGTCACATAGTCGATTACAATGGGGAAATGTCCCTTAGAACCTGCTGCTGGAGACAAAGTTGGCGGCAAGTATGGTTGAAGAGGTTTTGGACAAGAATTAGACAAGAAACTGGTAAATCCAGTTTCAGGTAGCCAAACACATTGTTATGAGAGCCCCGTGAAGAGTCATTAACCAACTCTGCTGTTCTCCTATAGTGAATGACATTGAGAGACATGGTTGCTTTGTTCCTGGTGGAGCCATAAAGCCATCATAACCTGTTGCATTAGTTGTCTTATCCTCAATGGTTTTGTTTAATTTAAAGCAGTTGTCATTACAAATTGATAGCAATTTTGGTATCTCATGGCAACAGATTGTATCATCTAACAGGGCTATACAAAGCTTTGAGGGACATTTCACTTCAACCAAGGTTCAAGTGAAGCACCTCCTTGAAACTGGCTCATACAAAAGCAGGTGGGGAACAAATAATATATTGCTTCTTATAAGCATTTTCCCGCAACAAGCACAATCCCCGTGCTTCTAAGAGTCAGGTGAAGAGGATGCATTGCTTCATTTTGCTCTGAAGCATTTTTCAACCTCCTCTTAGCTTTCTCCAGCACTTGGAAAAACAGATGAAGCATCTGCACAGGCCTGAAGAAACACAGAGGAAGCTGCAAGGTGGTGTGAAGTGCCTTAACGAGAGGAATCACATCATTTTGGGGATGCAAAGAAATTTGATGAGATGAACTAGTGCTGTTTCAAACAGCAGGGTATGTGAAGAAATGCTTCCCTTCATCTTTCTTGAATCTTCCGTCATCCACCTTCCTCCATTGATCTTAGGATCCAATTCTAATGTTTTATATATATAACATTATGTGTGTGTGTATGTATATAAAACATTATATATAACAACATATATATATAAATAACATTATATATATACATAATGATATATATATACAGTAATTATGTAAACAACATATACACATACATACTTTATTAAAATTCTACACATAAAATAATCATAAAAAACACAGTACAGAAAGATATGCAGAAACATAAACCTGCAAATCGAAAACTAAACATCTGACTTAAAAAACATATAGTCCACTTCCGCCCTTTACTTCCCTCGTGGATCCATTACCCATTTCTTATTCTTTTATACCGTTGTAATCACTATTTAAATTTTACATTATCTCCTCTTATTTAATCCATAAAACCCTTTATCATCAAGCTGTTTTTCTCGACTTTTCTATTATAATCCATAAATGGATTCCAGTCTTTAATAAAAGCCTCTGTAGATTTCTCTCTCATTAGACATGTCAATTTTGTCATCTCTGCCAAGTCCATAACTTTAAATATCCAATCTTCAACATTTGGACCTTCTTTATTTTTCCATTTCTGCACATATAATTATCTTGCTGCCGTGATCATATACAACAATAACATACTATGCTTTTTACTCAGTTCTTCTTCCATAAACACTAATAAGTACAGTCCTGATTTCATCTGAAAAAGGATTTCTATCATTTTCACCAATGTCCTGTGGATTACTGACCAAAATTCTTTGGCCACTTCACAAGTCCACCACAAATGATAATAGGTTCCATCCTCCTTTCTATATTTCCAACATTTACTTGAAATGTTCTCATACATTTCTGATTGTTTCACAGGTGTCAAATGCGAACTAAACAACATTTTATAAAAATTTTCTCTTAAATTGTTGCAGAGTAAATTTAATATTTTTAGTCCACAGTTTTACCAAATATCCATGCCAATACTGTGCCCAAAATTTAGCATCCATCTAATATTACATTCCTTAACTTGTTCAACTTCTATATCATATTTTAACAGCAATTTATAAATTCTTGCAATTACATGTTTGTCATCTTGGCGTAATTCTATTTCAAATTCATTCTTACTCCCTCCTATACTTTCTTGTTTCACATCCTTTTCAAACTGTGCCTTTATTTGTACATAGGCAAACCAAGTCAAATGTATACCTTCTGTACTTAACTGCAGATCCAATTCTAATTTTCTGAGAGAGGCAGATCCAGTTTCTCTGCAGCCTTCACAAACATGTACCCTTGATCTTCCATCCCATGCCTTTTTTACATTGAGCGTTCTAGGCAAATCTCAGAGCCTTTTTGATATTTTAAAAGTCCCAGTGCAGATGGTTCATTTGAGCCCTTTCTTTTTCATATTACTCTGTCCAACATAAATGTAGGGTGTTTTTTTTCTTTTTTTCTGCTCCACTGTAATCACTCAACAACACAGAAATAACTCTTTTGGTTCAATTTTAACTGTTTAGTTATACTGCCTCAAATGAAAAGTATCAGTCCTTTTGATTAGTTCTAACACTGAACCATTCTTGGGATGGGCCATCTTCTCCATCATCTCCTCTCCCCTTCTCCCATAAAGCAGATGTTGGCTAAACTGTTTCTCCATTTATTTCAGAGGAAGACACCATTCACAGCTGGCCATTCATTTGTGGAAGATGGAATCCTTCCAGTGAAATGAAGAGAATGCAGTCAGTGCATAGATGAAGGCACTGATAGCTCTGGATTTGAACACTGCATGTTTGAAAAAGCAAATATTTTTATATCAACCAAAGTGTATTGTTTTTTCACCATACTCTAAGTTCCAAAAAGGCCATAACCACCGATATTTTATTCAGTACTTTTAAACTTAATTGCTCACATGGGCCAGCGTCTGAATTACAGCCTCCTTTTTATGGTGAAGTTAATATTATATACACAAGAGCATTTTTAAAACACCCAATAGGGTTGCTTGGTTGAAAAATATAAATTTTTATGCATGCAAGTTATTAGCACAGTCATGTTGCCTAGTCCATTAATGTGCCATTAAGGTAAATTTTTCCCTTTCACCTTTTATTTTCAGACAGGTTGCAGCCTGTTATCTTTCAGCTCTAATAAAATCATAAATCATTCATGCTTTTTACAGCCTTCTAATTTGTCTGTATTCCTATATACTGGATTCACCACTTTCATATGGAAATCAGTAAAAGACACCCATTGCTTAGCTCATTGAAATCACTGAGTAAATAGCCAGCCTTATGGAGCCACCACCTTCTCACTGGCTGTTTGGGGAAACCAACTTTTCCCAATCTGCTGCCCATCAGATGAGGCGGACTTCCAGGCCAAGGGAACATCACATTGAAAGAAGGCTGAGCCAAATGGTGGGAATGGGAACTCCCTGAATTACCTACTCCTGCCTGCTCTGATCCTCCCCCTTTCCACCAGGAAACTACTCACCAACCAGAAGTCTCTCTCAATCAGACTTCAGACTGTCTTTCCCAATTTCTTACATTGCTCTATGGTGAGCCTTAGGTAAGTCCCAGCTAAGGTGGTTGTTAGCTACATTGGGGGCAGGGGAGAAGAAGCAAAATTCAGACTTCCTACCATCTCCTTCCTCAGGCTCTTTTTCTTAAAAGATTTAGGACCAGGCAACCTTTTCTTCCACTTGGTTGCTGGGGTGCTCAGGTAGATTTTAAGGGGTTGCTTTGGATCCTATCAGCCTTCCCCTCCATCATTACCCCACCCATCACAAAAAAAAATGTTAAGTGGGTCCCCAGCCTACAAAATATTGCACACAATGACAGTCAGTTTCCAAGATTACTAAGCTAGGCTAATAAGTGATGTAATATATTATTGCATGCCTGTCCAACTGACTTCTTGTGTTCTCAAATAAGACTTAAACTAATAGCAATAATGAGTCTATTTCTGAGAACTCTATGCCATTCACCAGTGCCTTCTAATATTTGTTTGTTTATATATGAAATTTATAAACAAACTACCATGGAGAAAACCACACCCCCACCAAAACTGGCAGGGAAAGCTACTGTATATAAACAGGGAGCGAACCCTATACTCACTAGCACTGATAATGTTACTTAGTTGGGTAATGAAATGTATGCAAGCAAACACCAAGCTCAGAGCGCACCAAGGACTCGACAATTTATAAATTGCTTGATCTCAGATTTCAGGTAGTATACAAGAGCAACAGCAACAATGTCCATGCAACAATGCAATACATAAAAATAAACCAGAAATAATTTTGTATGCATATTGATGATTCTTCACTCCATGTTGATAGATGACCTCACCAGTGGCTTCATGTAGATGTTAAATAAGATCAGGGAGACAGTAGAGTCCTGAGGCATTCCAAAAACCAGGGGTCTAGAGCTAGATCTCTCCTCTCCTACCAACACCAACCAGAACCTGCCCTGGAGAAAGGAAAACCACAACATTGTGCCTCCCACTCCTAATCTTCTGAACCAATCTAGAAGGATACCATGATCAATGGTATCAAAGGCCACTGAGAGATCAAGGAGGACCAAGATAGATGCACTGTCCCTATCCCAGGCTGTCAACCCTATAAAGGTAGACCAGACCAAGAAACGGCTACCACATAGGCCTAAAACTACATTTATTAAGATTGACTATAGTAACAGAACCTTGCAAATCTGAACATGCTTCTCTTCTTCCCTCTTTTATATATAATGTGAATTAGGGAGGTCCCTGCCTGAGACATTTTCGTAACCCTCCCCCCTTGTCTGAGCTTTTGCAGTGTTTATCTCCTCATTGCCATAGTAACAGATCTTCCCTCTTTCCATCAAGGTCATCCCCTTAACTCTCTATGCAGTCCAGCTAACATGATTGACAAGTATGATCAATGGCTTCTCAGTGCTATAACCAGGTCTGAAACCTGACTGCAAAGTGTCCAGATAATCCTGCTCCTCCACGACGCTCTGGAGTTGCATGCCATCTACTTTCTCAACAACTTTCCCTGAAAAGAGAAGTTGGAAACTGGATGAAAATTGTCCAGTTCCATTGGGTCCACAGATGGCTCCTTAAGCAGAGGACAAACTACTGCCTCTCTCAGAACAGGCAGAACCATCCTCTCCCTCAAAGACCTTCCTCAAACCACCTCATGGACATGGATCTAATACAGGTGGCTGAACTCACAGCAACAAGAACCCTGTCCACTTTATTAGGACAAAGAAATGCAAGCATTGTTAACCATGGTTTATTGAATAAACCACAACACACTAAACTAGTTTTTTTCCCAAGGATGCTAACACTCCAGCTTAACTTCCTTTATTTTCTGGATAGCTGGGAACCCTTCCAAACAAAGCACTGGACTGCAGCCAGACCTCTCAAAGGGTGACTTTGGGCCAGCTTTTTTTAAATCCAAACTTTATAAAAGGCAGGAGATGAATCCATCAAACAAACAAACAAACAAACAAATAAAATGATTTATGAGGCCCATGTAGGAAGCCAGAAACATTTTTGTAAATGAGAATGTTGATGGATACTGGTGCTTTGGTGTGCAACATGCTATTTAGTCTTTTTTATGTTTATTGAAATATTCTTAACAAAATATAGTCAGTGGACCAGGGGAGATCTTCACAGGCCCATTGATACACATATCAGATTGCCTACCCTTGCCTTGCCCCATCCACTTTTTCAGTAAGGCCTCCTCCACACCCCGCTGAAGAAGATGAAGCGTATATGCTGCAGTGTATTTCCATGAATTCATTAATGCAGTTCTAATTATGTAAAGCACTTAAAAATGCTTTGTCTTTGTCTGAGGGATGCTGTCGTGATTGGACAGAGAAGGAAGCCTCATATAATGAAGGAATTTTATTTCTGCTTTGCTAATGAGGAAGGGGCTAAAGGTTCAGAGTCTCTCTCACTTCATCCCATTATTGGTTGACAGCAAAAAGGTGTGTCCTTGAAATGAAACAAATAGTTGGCCTTTCCAATTAAAGACAATATGGAGAAAATTGCAGCACCATCCCCCTCCCCCCTCACCAAGAAATGGCTGGGAATAATTGCAGAAGTGGGAGAAGCAACATTAATTATAATGCACCAACAGGAAAGTAAGTTCCAAAGACCTTGTCACTAGAGAAGGCAGAGCAATAAAGTATGTGGCACTTTTAATATTGGTGATGCAGCACAGGCCATAATGTACTTCAGGAAGAAAGTGACTTACTGGAGTTGACCAACGAGGCTTGTCTACTCAGGATTTCCAAAACTCATTTGTATTCTGGGCAATGGAATGTTTTTTAAAAACAAAAACGCAGACCCTAAAGATGTCTAGTTCAGCATTTTGTTCTGACTGCCACCAGCCAAATTCCTTCAAGAAGCCCACAAACAGGATAGTGAAAATGGCAGGATATAAATGCGGCACGGAATGAATGGATATATCGCCTCGGATACGGAAAGAAATGTAAAATCATTATAAGTGGTAGCCACTGATAGTTGTCTTTTATGAAATTGTCCCAAAGCTTTTGAAGCTGTTCATGTTGACAGCTTCACTATCTTTTGTGGAAGATAATTCTATTGTTTTATTTTGCTCTACGTGGAGAAACACTTCTTTTTATCTATCCTGAATCTCCATTCATATTCTCTAGGATCTGGAAGGAGAAAAAATATCTTCAGCCTCACTTCCTCCACACCATGAATCATTCTATATATCTCTATCATATCCCCATTTACTCCCAGTTTTGGAAGGGGGGTTATTCCTTCCGTTGCTTTGTTGTTTTTTACTACCCTTCCTATATTTTTTCCAGTTCTTTGGCTGAGTGCAGTTACTCAGAATTACATGTTGTCCTTCCCACTTATATGCTTGGAGAATTTTTTTACTATAGATAAATCAAGAGACGGTAACGTGTTCATTGTTTTTGCCTGAATACTACTGAAGAAAAGGTTGAATAAAGAAGGAAAATGGAGGACATAACAGACTGTTTTGTATCATTCACAATATAATTGGAAAGGGCTTTTTTTTCAACCCCCCCGCCTCCCCCCACCCAAAAAAAACAGATCAATCAACTTTATTTTTCAGTACCTTTTTTAGATAAGAATTGCAGTGGCCAAAGCCTATAATGTACAGATATAAAGACATAACCAGCCAGAACAGGATTTTGCACCAGGTTTTCCTTGGGTAAAGCTGAGAGTTTTTAAAAGGATTTCTATGGTTTCCCACTATGAATCACAGGAAATTGTGCTGACATTATTTGCTTCCAATCTCATAATCACATATGCTCCTGAGGAACACAAAGATTTGGAAGCTGTTAGGAACCCATCTCAGAGTTCATCAATAGCAAACTCTGGTTGAGGAATCTGTGTTATTGCCAAATGGCTAAAATCAGAAAGTGAACATGATTATTTATTTATTTGTTGGTTATTTATTTACTAATTATTTAAATTTGTTATGGCCACCCACTCCAGCAGACTTTGGGTGGCTCACAAAATCCACATGTTTTGTTCAATTTTGTAGAATTAGATATTTGGAAAAATCATGGAACAAAGAACACGTTGTTTCTTTATCGGAGCATTCTTAGTATCTTCTGAATATGTGATCTCTGGGGATTAGCCAAACAAAGTAAGCCTGTTCTGGGTGGTGGTGGTGGTTGTTTTTAATCCATTGTTCAGGAAAGATCTTCATTCCAGCAAATACCGAGACTGATTCTGATTAAAAATTCCACAGAGATTCACTAAGTCAGACCTAGAGATGGTCAGTATTGACAGTTTAAAAACTACAAGGTGGTTTAGAAACTAAAAGGTCCATTTTAGGACTCAGATCTTTGAAGAGAAAATCTTTCTTTTCCAGCATTTCCTGAAATAAAATGTGATCAGACAGTGTTGTTTGATTATTTGGTCGATCCAGGGAGTGCCAAAATTAAAACCTGCACTCTTCAAAAGATCTAGTGCTGCTATAAGCATTTTAAACATTATTATAAAGATATCAAAGGTCTCCCACCTTGTAACACAGTGTTCCTCAACCTTCACAACTTTAAGATAGTTGGCTATCTTAAATAGATGGCTGGCTGGGGAATTCTGGAAGTTGAAGTCCACATATCTTAAAGTTGCAAAGGTTGAGGAATACTGTTGTAACACTTATGTAGTAACTGAAACTCCCATTTGCCCGCTACCAATAGGTTGGTTATGCAGATGAAGGTTCCATGTGAGACATATTACAGATACTTTATCAATTAACAATTGCAATGTGTTAAAATCCTGTTGTGTTTGTTGAGACCTGTATTCCAGTTAGAATTCATTTAAGCCATCATCATCTCTGTGCTTGAACTGCAGTGCACAAGTTATATTGTGCTGAATGAAGTATGGGCTGTACCATCTTTCTATGTCTCCCCCCACCTCCCCCCCGTTTGTATCCTGAGCTTTAAAAGAATACCTGGTGAAGTGTAGCTGAAATAAAACCTTCACACTTTGATGCACCTTAAGGGACGTTTGAAGCAACAGATACCAACTAAAATAAGAGCCCTTAAAGCATTTCATAATGTACCATTCAGTTCTGGTACATTGTTCCAGCTTCTATCAGGAAATGCTTAAGAGGAACATCTATGAAAAAATCTTTGCGCAAATGGGATCTTGTTCTTGCTTAAATATAATGGTAGCCTGTGGGAAATATCATAATGGATTTTTAAAAAAATATATACCAGTGCTAGATATTAGAGTAAAACAGCATATTTCCTCTGAATTGTTCTATGCAATCACTGTTCCACAGAATAATAATAATAATAATAATAATAATAATAATAATAATAATTGCTATTTCTCCAGTATTATACCCATATTGTCCCTTATCTAGAGCTCTTATGTGCCATTTGGGACAGTTACATAAGCAGCCCAAGTCTTTTGTTCGTTATTTGGGATTCTCCTCCAGGCTTCTATGCTCACTCCTCCCCCTCCCCCCTTTATCATATGAGAACATGAGAATCCCATAACTTCTTATTAAATTACCTCCTCACCCCTCCCTTTTATACAAGCATAAGATTCTTGATTTTTGAAAAAGTACATAAAACTGTGACTGATTCTGCCCAACTGCTCAGTGCAGCTGATTTATTGTTTGGATTGGGAAGAGGAGGAAAAACTAGCAGGGTGGACGGAAAAATGAAGATATAAGAAAGGGTTTTTAAGAAGATCATCCTCTGAAAAAACCCTGTCCTCCATATTTGTTCTTATTCAACTTCCAATGGGACTTTAGAAGCTGCTTAACTGGGTAGCACACCACATACTGTTGGGCAGAGATGCTCTCCTGAATTGTGTTTGTGTGTGTGTATGTGTGCGCGTGCAAATTTGTATTTAGCTGATTGGTAATAATTTTGTTTATTACCAATTACCCGAGCAGATTAGCTGCTCTGTATTCATCCAGAGATACATGGCTGAAAATTGAACTGACAAGGGGTAGACATATTGCCTAGCAAGGTGGAACTGAAGAAGTTTCCTGTAGATTGGGTTTTGCTTGGAGACCCCCTAAGTTAGATTAAACCTAGACAATCTCAGTGTTCCAGGTTTTCCTGTCCTATTCCATTCAGTCAATTTTTGCATGTTTTTAAAGAAACTGCCTGAAAAATCCATATTTGTCATATTACACTCCTTAATATAGAGAGTTGTGTATACAACTTTTTGTATACAATGTATGTTTTTACATGCAACTCTACCAGTATACATATATGAATATTACCATTTTCCTACCCAGATGCTCATTACTGCATACCACTTCCACAAGTAGAAATTTTCTGTGCAATTTTTTTGAATGAGCATTTACTGGTGGTAGCAAACCATCAGTATTATTATGAATTCCATTTTAGCAAATTGCACCATTTCATTCTCACTGAAATCTGTAATGGATTTCTTTTACATCCTTGAAACATAGCTTGCATATTCAGTATATATGTTTAGTAAAGGCAGTTTAATCCTCCTAGATCCCTAGCCTACTCTGCAGCTCATCAAAAATTTTGACGGCAGCTGTAAAAGAAATAGAACTTTGCATTATTTCAACTTTTCTAAATCTGTAAAGTTATGGAGTCCATTGCTGGATCTGCTCTGCTTCATTCAGTTGATTCTGGTAAGATGAAATCCTATAGGGCAGAATTCTGTCTTACAGTAGCAGCCATCTTATTAACTCCAACAGTCCATAGCATTCAATGAACATAGTTTTAATGTCATGTCTCTGTACCCAACAAAAGCAAGGCTTACATTAAGGTTTAATTAGTCATTAATATTGATAAGCACTCATACAGTTTGCCACATATTTAATAATAATTCCCAAACATTTCACCTGCTGAGAAAGAAATAGAAATAGAAATAGAAATAGAAATAGAAATAGAAATAGAAATAGAAATAGAAATAGAAATAGAAATAGAAATAGAAATATAGAAATAGAAATAGAAATAGAAATAGAAATAGAAATAGAAATAGAAATAGAAATTTTAAGGCAGTTTGGTGAACTATTATTCATTCATCCTTTTATAATTGTCATACCTTCTCATTGCAAGTTGGAAATGAGCAAGGGAGGGTCTTGGAATTGATACATGAGCTCTAATTTTCATTCTCATTTTACTTTCCTGTTGCAACCAAATTAAATATATTTAAGAAGTTTGAAAGGGGAGTTATTTGATGAATGTTATTACTGCCCCACTCCCTGCAGTTCTCGAATCTCCTTTTAACATTTCAGCATGAGACCAGGAAGAAACAACTGTAAGCCTGTAAGATCATTTTATTTAAAAAATATATATTATTTAGTGGTTCGTTAATTAACACTTTTTGTTGTTGGCTTACATTTCTAGTTATATTCTCTCCATCATTCTGGGATTAAGTATTTTGATATTATCATTTCCTATGGTCATTTTAAATTGTATTGCAAAAATTTTACAAAACATGCATTTTTCAGTATTACTATTTTGTGAAATCCAATCCAAAGCATAATTATATCCATGTTTCTTAACCTGATATATCAATTTAAGTGTGAGATTTGCCCCGTTCGCCAGAGAAACTCTCGTGACACGTGTGGTTCACAAAGAAGGTTTACTCATGCGTAACGTAGTAGTCACAAGCAAAGCCAGGACTGGCTTGGTACAATTGCATCACTTGTTATATTCCCCCCTTCCTGCGCTTTTTCCCGCCTCGTGATCGCGTTGCGGCTGTGGGCTATTAGGCCCCCCAATGTCCCCCCTGATCGTTCATGATGGCAGGGTCGGTCAGAGTCCATTGTCCTTGATTGCCAGTCCCCCTCCGGCTGGGTTGGTCCCTCCCTGCTACGTGCAGACCCGCGGGTTCTGTGCTGCGTTGCGATCTTGTTTCGCTGCCCTGCGGCCCTGTTCCTTGCTTGCTCGCGCCGTTATCAGTTCATAGTTAAAAGCTTCCGCTGCGGTTTTCCTGTTTAGCTGGCCGCAGGTGGCTCGTTAATTAGCGGCGCTTTCGGTTCCTCTTTTCCCCGCTAGCTACCGCCGGTGGATTCCGCGTGGTCTGGTTGCGAGCTTCCCTGCAGCCCCGTGCTTCCCTGAAGCCTCGTGCTGACCGAACCTGACATGCCGCCCCCCTGAAGACAACTCCCCCCCCTCGGTCCTATTTCGGCTTCCCGGGGTATTTACTGTAAAAGTCCCGCACTAGGTCCGGCGCCCTTATGTGGGTTTTACTCACCCATTCGCTGTGGGACTTGGGGAAATGTTTCCATTGCACTAGGAGCTGGGTCTGCCCCTTGTGCCTCCGGGCGTCCAGTATCCGGTTGATTTCGAAATGCTGCTCCCCCCCGACCATGATGGGTGGTGGTACTCCCTCCGCCTTGTGCCAGGCGTTCCCCGGCTGGTGCAACTTTAGCAGGCTGCAATGGAACACCGGGTGGATCTTCCCGAGGCTTTTCGGGAGCGTCAGCCTGACGGTCACCGGATTGATGACCTCCGAAATGGGGAACGGCCCCACAAACCTCGGGCTGAGATTTTGCGATGCCTGGTGCGTCTTTAGGTTTTTGGTTGACAGATACACCTGGTCCCCCACTTTCCACTTTTCCTCGGGGAGCCTCTTGCGGTCCGCGTGCTTCTTGTAGTCGGCTTTGGCTCTTTGCAATGCCGCGTGCGCCGCTCGCCGGGTCTCGTCGATTTGGGCGAACCAGGCGTCCAGGGAGTTGATCTGGGATTCCGGCTGAGGCAGCTCCGGCATGGGGACGAAATCTCTCCCGGTGGCTACTTTGAACGGAGAGAACCCGGTGCTCTTGTGGACGGCGTTGTTGTATGCCACCTCCGCGAATGGTAGTAGCTCCGCCCAATCGTCCTGTTGGTGCCCCACGTAGCAGTGCAGGTACTGTTCGAGCCCCCCGTTCAGGCGTTCCGTGGCTCCGTCCGTCTGCGGGTGCGCCGCGGAGGATAGGGCTTGTTTCGTCCCCACCCGCTTCAGGAACTCCCGCCAGAACCGCGCGATGAAGTTGCCGCCCCGATCGCTGACGATACGTCGAGGTGCGCCGTGGAGTCGGTAGACATGTTGCACGAACAGTCTCGCCAGCCCCTCGGCCGTGGGGACTCGCCGGCACGCTACAAAGTGCGCTTGTTTGGAGAATAAGTCCGTGACCACCCAAATGGCGGTCTTCCCCTTACTCTCCGGGAGCTCCACTATGAAGTCCATGGCGACCTCTTGCCAAGGGCCGTCGGGTTCCGCTACCGGCTGGAGTAGGCCTCTAGGTTTGCCTTTGGCTCCTTTCGCTGTTGCGCACACCGGGCAACCCCCGAGTACGCCTCCACGTCCTTCCGGAGCGTGGGCCACCAAAACTGCCGCCGGATTAAGTGGAGTGTCTTTACGAAGCCGTAATGCCCCGCGCTCCGGCTGTCGTGGGCTCTCTCCATGACCTCCCGTCGGCAACCCTCGGGCACGTACAGCTTTCCTTCGTGCCACCACAACCCCTCTTGGCCGGTTAGCGCCTCTCGGTTCTGCTTGAGCCAATCGTCCCGCTCCGCCGCCTCCGCGAACCCTTGCCTTACTTCAGACGCCGCGTCCCGTCGCTCCCCCTTGGTCTGGCTTCGGGTCACCGCCTTTGCAGCCAGCCTGCTGGCGGGGATGACGGAGTCCACGATCTCCTCCCGTAGGCTGGCGTGTTGGGGCATGCGAGACAGTCCATCCGCTAAGAAGTTGCGCTTCCCGGGGATGTGTTTCAGTGTGAACCTGAACCTCCCGAAGTATTGGGACCACCGTGCCTGTTTGGGGGATAGCTTACGCGGGGTCTTCAGGGCCTCGAGGTTCTTATGGTCCGTCCACACCTCGAACGGTTCAGTTGCCCCCTCCAGTAGATGCCTCCACGTGGCCAGCGCCCACTTGACCGCGTACGCCTCTTTCTCCCACACCATCCACCTCCTCTCCGTCTCGGTGAATTTGCGGGAGGCGTAGGCGCACGGGTGGATGGCCCCTCCGGGCTGGGTTGGAGCAGGACTGCTCCCGTTGCCACGTCTGATGCATCCACTTGGATTATAAACCGCCGGTCTGGGTCGGGATGGCGCAGGATCGGCTCCGCGGTGAACCGCTGTTTTAGTTCCTCAAACGCCCCCTGGCATTCTGCAGTCCACGCGAGTGCCATGCTGGGCTTGGGGGATTTCCCAGTGCCCTTGGTTTTTAGCAGGTCGGTTAGGGGAAGGGCGATTTGGGCGAAGTTCGGGATGAACTGACGATAGAAGTTCGCAAACCCTAGGAAGCTTTGAAGTTGCCTCCGGGTTCGCGGCGCTTCCCAGCCCAGGACATCCCTTACTTTCGCCGGGTCCATCTCAATTCCCCGGCTGGATATTCGGTAGCCGAGGTAGTCTAGTTGCTCTCGATGGAACTCGCATTTCGAGAGCTTTGCGTACAGCTGTGCCTTCAGCAGTCTCTGGAACACCGTGCGCACCAGGCTCACGTGCTCCGCCAGGGTCTCGGTGTAGATGAGGATGTCGTCCAGGTAGACCAGGACGCCCCGGTAGAGTAGGTCGTGCAGCACCTCATTTATTAGCTGTATAAATACCCCCGGGGCCCCTTTTAATCCGAACGGCATCACGGAAAACTGGTAGCTTCCGAGCGGGGTGTTGAACGCCGTCTTCCACTCATCTTTTGCGCGGATCCTAACTCTGAAGTAGGCTTCGCGCAAGTCCAGTTTTGTGAACACCCTCCCCTTCGACAGATGCGACATCAAGTCCTTCATCAGGGGGAGGGGGTATTTGTACTCCGTGCTGATTGCGTTCAGCCCCCGGTAGTCTACGCACATACGGAGCGAGCCGTCCTTCTTCTCCCGGAATAACACCGGGGCCGCTAATGGTGACTTCGCGGGTTGGATGAATCCCCGCGCTAGGTTCTTGTCTATGAACTCGCGCAGGGCCCCCATCTCCCTCCTCGACAGGGAGTACATTTTCGGCTTAGGCAGGGTCGCTCCTGGCTCTAGCTCGATGGCGCAATCACTGGGCCGGTGTGGTGGGAGCTGGTCGGACTCCTTCTCCCCGAACGCTGCCGCCAGGTCTCGATACTGCCTCGGGATTCCGCCGCCCGTCGGGGGTTCCCCGGGTCCGGCCCATCGCTTTGCGGTCGCCTCGCCAGTCGCCGCTGCCTCCCCTCGCCTCGGGATCGTGGCGGGTCTCCGGGGTCCCGGCGCTGCTGCTGCTGCTGTTGCCGCCCGGGTCTCGGGCCCCATCTGCTCTCGCCCCGTCTCCCGGTGTCCCGGACCCTCCGCTTGTCCGCCGGTGGTTGCGGCTGCCTCCGTCTCCACGGCTCGGTCCCCTCTGCTCTCGCCCCTCGCCGGTCTGTCGACCCCGAACCGCACTGCCTCCGCCGTCCAGTCGACCCGTGGGTTCCGCCGCCGCAGCCACGCCAAGCCGAGTACCACCGCGTAGTCGGCCACCGGGACCACCACGAACCTCAGTTCTTCCCGGTGACTCCCGATCGTCATCTGGACCGGCTCGGTGTAATACTGAGCTGGCCCCCCCCCTGCCAGCGTGCCATCTAACTGGCTGAATGAAATGGGCTCCCGGAGGCGCCTCAGCTGTAGCCCGAGCCCCGAGACCACCGCTGGGTGCATCAAGCAGTGGGTGCAGCCCGAGTCCAGTAGCGCCCGTAGCTGCGCCTCCCTCCGGATCTCACCCCCGGACGTGTATCCTCACCCGGAACGGTGGGCAGTCCTCGTCTCCTATTGGGTCCGCGCGCCTCGACTCCCCTGCTCGCACTGGGACGCCGTTCAGTGCGAGCGCGCCTCGTTTCCCGCCGGCTCCGAGTCCTCTCCGGAGGATGCTGTCTCCGGGGTCGACCACCCCCCGCGTCCTTTCTCGGTCACCGCCGCCACTGCCCCCTTCCGCGGTCGGTCACCGGTCCTTTTCCCGTTCGCACGCGGGGTTTTGACTTCGGGCCGTGGTGGGGCGCCTTCCCGCTCCGTCGGGCACTGCGCCGCTCGGTGGCCTCTGCCTCCGCATCGGAAGCACAGATTCGGGGCTCTGGTCGCCTCTCGCCTCCCGGTGGACTGCCGTCGACCGCTCCGTCTCTCCTCGGGGGTCCTCTCCCTCGGCCGGTCCCTCGTCTGGTCCCGTCGTCTTGTGCTCTGTTGGATCTGCCGCCACGCCGATTCCGCCGTTCCGGCCAGCCAGATCCAATCCTTCACTGTGGACGGATCGTCCCGCCCCAGTGCCCATTCCAGGATCTCTGGGTTGAGTCCCCTCTTAAAATACTTCACCTTCAGGGACTCCGGCCAGTCCGCGAGCTTCTCGGCCAACCTCCGGAACTCCAGGGCATATTCCGATACCGATTTGCCCCGCTGTCTGAACTGTAGGATGTCGTCCTCCGCCCGCTTGGCGCTCAATGTGTCCTCGAATCTGTCCCGGAGCGCCTGCATGAAGTCCGGGAAACTCCGTAGTTCCGCCGCGTTGGCATCGTACAGCCCGATCACCCAGCTGGCTGCTTGGCCATCTAGCAGCTCGGCCACGTAGGATACCCTGTCCTCGTCTCTAGCGAATAGGTGACCACCCCTCTGCATGAACCCCCTGACGTGCGGCAGAAAGTGCGGCAGCTGTTCGGGGTCCCCTGAGAACTTCCCAGTGATACCTCGAAGTCTCAGGGCGTCTGCCGCCCGTTGGTCCTCCGACCGGGGCGCCGTGGGTGGTGCCGGCGGGGGTGTCGGACCGCCCCCCCTGTCGCTCGCCTCCTCGTTCACCACCGGTGGCCCCACTCTCTGTAGTAGGGTCTGGAGCATCGCCTCCACGGCGTCTAGGCGTCGCTCGACTCTCTCCTCTAGTCGGGCGAATTTCTCGCTCCACTCACGGTTCCGGAACCCCGAACCCCGGGTCATCGTAACGCCTGAATCATCAGGTCCTTGGTTCACGCCCATCGACCACCGCTCGGATGGAGTGCGCCCGGCCCTGGCCGCTGCCCCGTCGCTCCCGGGCGGCTCCGACCGCCCTTCCGCAAGCCTGGATCCCTCGCGCTCCAGCTGACCCACGGATTCCTCGTCGCTGGTCATGCCTGTATTGAGAAAGAAAACGCTCCTCGGTGGTACCGGGTAGCGCTGACGGTGAGTCCTGGCTTTATGTGAGATTTGCCCCGTTCGCCAGAGAAACTCTCGTGACACGTGTGGTTCACAAAGAAGGTTTACTCATGCGTAACGTAGTAGTCACAAGCAAAGCCAGGACTGGCTTGGTACAATTGCATCACTTGTTATATTCCCCCCTTCCCGCGCTTTTTCCCGCCTCGTGATCGCGTTGCGGCTGTGGGCTATTAGGCCCCCCAATGTCCCCCCTGATCGTTCATGATGGCAGGGTCGGTCAGAGTCCATTGTCCTTGATTGCCAGTCCCCCTCCGGCTGGGTTGGTCCCTCCCTGCTACGTGCAGACCCGCGGGTTCTGTGCTGCGTTGCGATCTTGTTTCGCTGCCCTGCGGCCCCGTTCCTTGCTTGCTCGCGCCGTTATCAGTTCATAGTTAAAAGCTTCCGCTGCGGTTTTCCTGTTTAGCTGGCCGCAGGTGGCTCGTTAATTAGCGGCGCTTTCGGTTCCTCTTTTCCCCGCTAGCTACCGCCGGTGGATTCCGCGTGGTCTGGTTGCGAGCTTCCCTGCAACCCCGTGCTTCCCTGAAGCCTCGTGCTGACCGAACCTGACATTAAGAATGTATACATCTTAAATACTGTATATACAATTCAAATTTCCTTTGATCGTATTACATAATCCCTAAGCAAGGACACATTCCATTACAATGCCTTTTCCTTTTTTAACCTCTTAGCCATGCTTTAGAGCTTCTAAACCTCAGGCTCTGCTCCTGGATTATTTATATTCTCCTAGCTTTGGAGTCCTTGGTGTTCTCTGGGCTTGGTTGTTTGCTTGCAGATGTTTCGTTACCTCACTAGATAACATCATCAGTGCAAGTGAATGTGGGGTTTGCTCCCTGTTTATATATAGTAGCATGCCCTGCCAGTGTTGGTGGGGGTATGGTTTTCTCCTTGGGAGTTCCTTGATTAGGGTATTGTTTTCTGCATGATTGTTTGTCTGGTATTAATACCTGCTTATCTGGGTGTTGGTTGCTGGAGAGGATGTGTTTTGGTGTTTTTATTTCCTTCTTAGCTTTTTAAAAAATTATTATTGTCTCTTTTGAATGATATGTAAATGTGGTTTATCTCTATGGGTCTATTGATGGCTGACTTGTCTGAATACCACGCTTCCAGGAATTCCCTAGTGTTTTTAGATTTAGCTTGGTCTAAGATGCTGGCAGTTTTCCAGTTGAAACTATGGCTGAGTCTGTCCACATGTTGTGAGATTAAGGAGTTTTCATCATGTCCTCTGTTAGTTGGTGTTCATGGATGCACTCTGCTAGTCTTCTGCCTGTTTGTCCTACATGGTGGCTGTTACAGTCCTTACACTGTATGTTATAGATGACTCCTCTGTTTTTTCTTCTTGGGCTACTGGTTCTTTTGGCTTACTTAAGATGTTTTGGAGGACTTTAGTTGGTTTGTGTGCTATGGTGATGTTGTTTGTAATAGTCTGTTGGTTGTTTCTGAGATGTTTTTGATGTATGGCAGTGTTATCTCTTAGCTTTACTAACAGTTACACTCACAGAATGAGGACACTTTGGCAACATCATGTCACAGCAGAGTACAGAATTTTCTTAACGTTAATTAATATTAATTCAGATTACAGTAGTAAGATAATCCTAATGTAATCAACAACTGCTTTCAGATGCATAATTCATATGTAACTCTGAAAACAATATTCTGAAAAATGTAAATCTTACACCAAGCTTTAAAATGTCCACCTGCTCCAAATTAAACTTAACATTGGATTATGCCAGAGGAAAGAAAAGGCATACTACTTTTTCTTTCATTCCTTCCTTTTTAATTTTTAATTTTGTTTATTTAAAACAAAGATATATTTTCAGAAAAGATAATAAGTGGACAAAGAATTACTGAATTATACAATTCATGCTCAATATAACATTAATAAAAAATAAACCATGTCAAGCAAAGTACATTGAGTTACTTTTATGCTAAAAATAATATAGATAAGTATTTGATTTCTGACTTCCCCCTTCTTTGTACTCCAAATAATTTACAGTATTTATTGACATAAACTTTAGAAACCATACTCTATGTGTTTGTATTTGCCTTGCTGTGTAATATATAATATATTCGGAAGCCATTTTTGCTTAAATTTAATTAAAGTTCTTATATGTATATATACTGTTAATTTCACCATTGCTACATATTCTCCAAGTTTAAGTTCCCAATCAGATATCGATGGTACTGTGTCTTTTTTCCAGTGTTGTGCAAAGTTTGTCCCACAGCCATGAGCATGTATCTTAATAAATTATGGTAAGAAATTGTAAGAAACAGTGCACTACTTGACCTTTGATTCATGTTAACTCAGTAGAAAATCCCACTATGGTAAAGTCTAATACTGCAGTACAAACAAGACTTACTGTACTTGGAAGTAATTTAACTTTCTTCCTACACATAATTATCCATAGTATTGGGCCTTAAAGTTTTGGGCTGCAATTCTATGCACACTTTCCTGAAAGTAAATTCTATCCAACACAGTATTTATATGAGTAGAAACACATATGCTTGAACTGTCAACTGCTTTAAAGCACCATTATCAGTCTCATAGCATATCCTTGGAAAGGATATTTTTCCCCAGATTTTCCATTCTACCAGCATGACTGAAAAACATTAGTTAGTGATCCATTCCCATCTTGCTCTACCTGAATTTTACTGATAAGATTAAGTTGTTCAGATAAAAAAACTTCATGTCTTTATATTTCACATAGCTTACCCAGACAGGTAATCAAACCATACAGACCTTTCTGTTGCACCTAAGTGATAATAAAAATGCAAACCATTTTCAAACAACATCACTGAAAAGAGAGATCAATGAAAAGAGACACATGCTTATAGATGGACAGCTGGGAAATGAGAAGATGGCATTGGTATTTACAAAACAGTTCAAAATCTATACGGTAACCATTTCCAGTCTGAGGGAAAGTTTATGTGAATATAATGCAGGGTTAGTCTCAGTTAAGAGTTGGATGGAAGAACACCTGGAAATTGCAGGGCTATTGGCTAAACTGGGGAGTTCAGAAAATCTTAGGAAGGCAGTGTCAAACACTTCCATAACTACTTGGGTGAAATCAACTGGAATCAAGGTGGACTTGAATACATCATTAACCTTTTAATGCAAGGTGGTGGTGGCTCTGGTTTCAAGTGTCAAGTTAAGTCAGATCCTGATCTGTATGCATTCAGAAATGAATCCCACTAACTTCAGTGAATTGGCTTACATCAAAATAGGTGTGCAGAGAGGCAGTTTTAGGAGAATTTTAACCAGTGACCAAAATCACTTTTGGGGAAGTATGCATTAGTCAATATATGACTGTAAAAGTCTTGGATATAGACCTGGAAACTCTGGGCAGCCTTTCTGTTCATGTGTTGCTTATGTGGCTTTTGGCCAGGGCAGCCTTTCAGTCAGCTCCTTCAATGTTTTTATTTGTACAAAAAGCTAACAGGTCATCCTGACATTTCTAAAAATTCCTAACCATGGCTGAATCCTATTACTTCCCAATTTAAAACCAGATAGCCAAATGCAAATTCCAAGAATAAAACCAAAGCATTCTGTTGATACATCAACACCACACTGCTCACAACAATAATAAAAATCTTTAATTATTTTGAGCCTATAGAATATCAGTAAAATGTGAATCCTATCAGGACTGGCAAGAAAACAGAACTATGGCATCATAAATAATGTTTTCTTTCTTTTATTTTTTTTAATTCAAGGGTTCCATGTGTAAGTCCATGCACGTGTGTGTAGATCTAGGCACTGAAGGAAAGAAAAGTGAAAATATTGCTTATTACAGCACAAAGGAGAAATCCATTTAGTTCTTATCTCATCTAAATGGGGACATTCCAGGAGATAATGTATAGTGTTTTTCACAGCGTACTATTGCCAGAGACATAAATATAGTCAATTAATATTTTAAAAAATACAGACTTCAGCTCTTATAGGAAAAGTAATTTATGAAGAAAGACAAGATTTTAGATATAAATCCCTGAGTTCTCAATCCAATGAGTTGGATTCATACTCGTTCAGACACGTGATGCCTCTTTCTGCATTCCATACAAGCCAGATGGGAAAGGGGTGAAAAATCCATTCAGCCTGTTTGTCAGTGCAATGCTGGTCTGAAAGTGAAGGATTTGGGGACTGATTGCTGACCTTTACATGCTTTTCAGAGGCAGGTATGGGAATCATCCACTTAGCCAGTAGTGCCAATAAGGAGTTGGCATTCAGTTGCTTCTGACTCGTCATGGCTCAGTGGGCATCATTTTATCGGGATTGCCTGACTGAAACTGTTACTGTTTCTCTGAGTTTTTGCAAGCTTATCCTTATATTATAAGCTATAATGTCTAGCTACCTAGTATTCAATTGGCCTTTTTTTCCAATTGCCTTTAGTTCTACTGAGCATCGGTCCTCTTGCCATCACGTTATATTTAAGCTTAAGCTTCACTATTAGTGTTTCCAGTGAGCAGTCTGGTTTTACTTCATCTAGTACTGAATTATTTTTACTTCTAGTGGTCTGAAATATTCTGAACAATTTCCTCAGTTCAAAGGAATCCATTTTTCTTTGTTCAGTCTTTCTGATGGTTTAGTTTTCACAGCTATATGTTACAACTGGAAAAGCCATGTCTTGTCAATACATGCCTTTGTTGTATTTGTACTTTAATATTTTGTCTAAATCTGTCATAGTGTTTCTCCCAAGCAACAGACATCACTTCACTTCATGGCTTCAGGCACCATCTCAGGGAATTATTTGAGTTTAGGAAGGTAAAATCTGTAACTACTTCAACTTCTTCTCTGTCTATTGCATTGATCTGGCATTGCCCATTGACATAATATTAGATCTTTTTCAATACTGAGCAGACGACCGGCTTTTGCACTTTCTCTTTTACCTTCAACAAGAGGTTCCTTAATTTTTCCTCTCTTCTGACCATCAAAGTGGTATTATTACCATATCTGAGGTTGTTGATGTTTCTTCCAGCAATTTTAATTCCAATTTCCATTTCTTCTACTTCACGATTTCTCATACATTGTGCACGTAAGTTAAATAAACTGCTCATTTACAACCAGGGAGAGCCAGTGTGGTATAGTGTTTAAGCTGCTGGACTAGAAGTAGGGAGAACCAGGTTTCTAGTCATCCTTTAGGCATAGAACCTGTTTTCGGCCAGTCGCCCTCTCCTAGCCAGAGACTGGGAAGTCAAAAAATATCTACCTGACAATCTGCTTTGGACCAGTATGATAGATTACAGATGCCATCCTGCAGTGGATTGATTTGAGCTGATTATAGTAATGCAGTCTTGGCACACTCCTTTCCTAATGTTGAAACATTTAATTGCTTCATATTCCATTCTAATTGTTCTTTTCTAGTCATCACACAAATTTTTCAATAGGTGGATGAGGTGGCCCAATGCGCCTAAGTGAACTATCCACAGTTTCTTGGAAGCTATACCGTCAGATGCCTTCATATAATGAATAAAGCAAAAATAGATCAGATCTTTTTAGATCTCCCTTTTCCATTATCCATCAGAGGTTATCAATGTGAGCTTCGGTGATTACACTGCCTCTTCTACCTCTTCCGAATCCAACTTGTACATATGGCAGTTTTTGTTCTATGTATTGTTAAAATCTAGATTTCAAAATCTTGGACATTATTTTCCCTACTCCCCACAGCCAGTCCAGAAGGTTACCACGGTCAATGGTATCGAAAGCCACTGAGAAATCAAGTTGTTCTATTAAATTGTATCTATTACACCTATTCTTTACCTTTACCACATAATCAAATGGAATATTGCTGAGGTTGCACCATGTTGGTCTGATTGTTTTGTTTGTTTGGTTGATTGGCTTGATTTAAGTTGTAATTTTGAAAGAAGGCATTTGTGATCTGAACCACAGTCAGCACTCGGCCTTGATTATGCTGACTGAATAGAGCTTCTTCATCTTTGCTGGCAGAATATATTGTCAATTTGATTTCAGTGTTGTCTAGCAAGTGATGTCCATGTGTATAGCTGTCTTTTGGGCTGTAAAAATAAGGTATTGACAGAACTACGTTAGTCTACCTTCTGCTCATTTCATATACTGAGGGCAAATTTTCCTATTATTACAGATGCTATTTTATTTCCAACTTTAGCATTGCAGTCTCCTATTATTAAAATGATGTCATTTTTGGTGTTGTGTCAACCAAGTATTGCAAATTACTATAGAATCTCCACTTCGTCCTCATCTGTGGTTGGAGTACAGGCTTGAATCACTATAATATTGACTGGCTTGCTTTGGGCTCAAATTGAGATCATTCTATGATTTGGGGGAATTGTATCTGAGGTCTGACTTTAACATTCTTTAATTAATAATGATGGCTACTCCACTTCTTTTATGCTTTCCTTGTCTGCAGTAAAAGATTCCCAATAATTCCCACAATGTCTATGGTTAATCTTGACATGTCTGCTTTAACAACATCATGTATGCTTGGTTCATGATTCGGAGATTCCATTTATTAGTGGTACATATAACTTTGCAGCATCAAGCTTCCCTTTTCTATCCAGGCACATTAGCAACTAGATGTCCTATCAGCTTTAATCTAGCCACATCATAACCCCCAGCACTAACTATACTTGGCCCCTTCTCTTCCTCAGAAGCTTGTCAGAAGCCTTCCAGCCTAGCTTCTCTTCCAGTGTCATGTTGATACTGTCCTGACTATGAATGCCCATTTGGTTTTCTTGGCAGAATACTGGAGCAGGTTGCAATTGTCTTCTCAGTGACTCATATTTAGTCTCATTCCTTTTCTATGACCTGCCAATAATGGCCTAACCCCTCTAGGAAAGTATGCTCTCAACAGTATAGCACATCACATCATTGGGATATGCAAGCCTCTTCACCATAACAGGATAATAATCCATGAAGAGGGCCAAAAAGATACTCATACAGAAACTCAGTGTATATAAAAGGACACACACAGCTACTCAAGTTGTCACCTTGATTTGCTCAATTATGTCACCTTTTCTCAAATTGTCATACTCAGTTAAAACATGGAAGCACTGGTTCATGTAAGCAGTGTTTTCATTTTAGAGTCTTATCCCTAGGCAATTCTGATGCATCCAAAAGAGGGGCCTCAACAAGAGTGAAATGCTTCTTTGCCTTCCCAGTGCAGAGGGAGGCCACACTGGCCCACAGGGCTAATCTGGCTAGGCAGGCCAATCCATTCTGCCCACTGGAGATTCCAGCCTGAACCTCTCTATCTTCTAGTGTGTCATCACCAATTAATGCTGCTGATGCTCCACTTCACCTAAAGGAGAAAAGTGCAGGGCAAGTGAAACTGGCCCTTAGGCAGCTGATGTTCACAAATGCTTTTCTTACATGGAGGTATGGTGCCTCTGTCAGATGCCTCTCTAAAAATAGCATGGCAGAGGGCAATAGGGCAGATTTGCCCTCCCTAAAGAGCTACTCCCTGATATCAGTCAGCTCCACCACCATCTCAAGCTTTGATATGATGTATCATAAACTTCTGATTATACTCCTATGCTCAAAGAGTTCAAGGCCAGATAGAATGTGGTGAAATTTTAGGTGAACAAGCATGTATTATATTCTAGATTATTTGTTATAATAGCAAAAAAAAATTAATTAAATTTTAATTAAAATTAAAACTATTTGTTATCTGAGGGTCATACATACCTGTATTTTCTAAAGATAGGGTGCTTAGTTTTTCATTTTTTCCAACTATTATTCTTATCTGTGTCCATGATTTTATGTGCATTTTTACCAAATACATGATTTTTGTTTTTGCTTCATTTTCTTCAATATACCATAAAGGCCAGGAAAACATTATATCATTATTTACCTACAAAGATGTCAAAAGAGCAGTAACCAATAGCACAACATATGATGAAACATTTAGACAGTTTGGGAAGAAAACAAGGCTATAGAATAGGCTTATCGACCAAAAGGAAAACAGTGATAGGAAGTGAAAATAGCACATTTTCACCCCAGGGTTTGCTAAGGCTGGGGACTTTCTAATTCCATGGACACATACAGACAGAGGGAGAGAGAGATCATTGTTCCTGCCACACCTGTGCTGTCTAAGAGGATAAGGACTATTATTCTCATATGCTTTTTTCCCTAGAAGAATTACACTCCCAACAGTTACCCCAGCTGTAATACTCACCATTCCCAAACCAGAAATCCTGTCTATTCTGATTTTAAATTGCTGCAGAAGCCAATGAAACTGAGGAAAAGACAATCTTTTTTCTGATCACTCCTAGGAAAATCTTTACACTCTTCATCCCATTCCACTTTTCTTATTTCCCTTCCTTAAAGTTGAGTTTCTTTGTTCCTGACTCAGTCCCCTTCTTTTTTCATACATTTACCCCTTGTTTTCTCCTATTCTAGGAATAATCTGTGACCTTCATGGCATTGGCTCAAGAGACAGGAACGTGCCTTTCTTTGTTAAAAAAAAATATTCTCAGTGTTATTTTCAAAATGAAGATAGCATTTTGCTCTGCAGGAGGCAGCGTGCATCAATATACCAATGGACTCATTTGAGAGAAAACCTTGCATCTGTGATTCTTGGCCTGGATTACACCTTAACCTCTGGCCCACTGGTTACAAAAGTGAACATTCAGTCTCATTTTAGAGCACCATATTAATCTGACCCAGAAATACCTCACACAGATACTGATTTTCCTTGCAGCTTTTTCCTTGCAACTGTTGCTGGTGCCAATCAGAAAAACAGTATTTTTTGCAGTTCTCATTCTATAAAATCTTATGAGTGGCACATGATATTCTTGTGCTTACTTAGCAATGAAGTGACCAAGTGGTCTGGGTGAATACCCTTTTTCAGAGTCTAATCACTTCCTCAATGACTTGCATTCTCCCTGGCTCTCCCTCTTTCAGTTACATCCCAAGGTAAGAGATCACAAGACAGCTCTTCTTGTTGGACTTTTTTAGGTTGGGAAGTGTGGGCAACCAAGGAAGCCTCAGAGTGGTAGAAAGATGCATAACTGAAAACAGTTGATTAAGAGTAGCAACCTGTGCCGCTTCTAACAATAAATAAGACCCCCAAAAATTGCCAAGAGAAATTTTAAAGAAATTCTCAAGCATCCTGAGAATATGGTAGAGAAACAGAAACTTCTTTCATCAAGAAAGAAACATAATGAGAAATTGCAAAGTGGATTTCAGAACAACATTAATTGGAATAAATGAACATGAAAGAAACAAAAAGAAACAGCAACCCTCCCCTGCCTTGCCCTCCCCACCAGTGCTTTAGGATGGACCTAGAACATTTAGGAAAGCAAATAGAAAGCAGCAAGACAAATGAGGAAAAAATGGAGTTACTCAATATTTTTGCCCTCTACCGTGTCCACTATGGACACCAACTAGATGGTTGGTTGGATCTTATTTCAACCCTGGTAATGGGATAGCCATTTCTGAAAGTAGCAGGCTAGCTCAGAGGGTGCTGGGCAACACAGGTTGCACGTCCAAGCAGCCCTATTCTTTGACATGTTGCCATCATTGTTTGTGTCCCAGCATCTACTCCCAGAGGCCAGATCTCACTCCACCTATTTAATTAATTAATCAATCAAGCAATCAATTTATATGGATGCCCATCTTGCAAACACAACCCTGGGTGGCTAACAAAATTTTAAAAACTGTACAACCAATGAAAAAAAAGAAAGCCAAAGACTAGGAAAAACAACATACTCTGGCAGCTGAGGACACCAGCAATCAACCCACCTGAGCTCAGCTAATTTCCCAACTCAACTAACTTCCCAATTCTGCCTAACAGTAGCACCAGCCCCACTGTCACAGGCTGCACTGCTATCAATATTGTAATCAGCTTTTCTTCAGATGCAAGGGAAATGCTTGAACCAGAAAAAAGAGACAAAAAAATTCAGAAAGAGCAACTTTCCAAAAAGGATAAGAAATGCAAGATCATTCATCATTAAGATCATCCCGAAGCTTGGGAAGATTAATATTTCCTATACCAACCACTAGGGATAGAGAGTGCTATATTAAAAGCATGAAAACAACAACAATAAAAAAAAGACCTTCAATTAACAGAAAAAGGAATCTACCCTGATTTATTTTAAAAACTCACACATAACTCATGCACCAAATAATGCAGGGAAAAGCCAACTGATGACATACAAGAACAAATCTTCTAGCCTTCCAAAGTGAGCTAACTCCACTTCATCAATATTTCTTTTTTAACATGAACAATATTGAACACTTTATTTCTCTGGAACTCTAAATAATGTGTAAGCATTTTTAGGTATTAAAACTGATATGTTCACTGACAGGACTGTACCCCCCTCTTGTGTCAAAGGACTGCCATTGCAATGCCTGTACAAGGGGGCAGCACGAAAGGCATTTGCACCACGCAGAAACAAAATTGTGTGCATCTATTTTAGATAATGACAAATAGTAGTGACATTAATATAAATATTGATGTTTCGAGTTTTGTAGTGATTTACAATTCTTTTTCAAGATGATAGTTTTCAAGAGTTTAGATTTATACCTTCAATTAATTATTCAGTCAATGAAATAATGAATTTTAAATTTTACAATTGTAAATTCTCTGTTTATTTACTATTATTTTATTTTCCATCCACTATGTCTTTTCTCATTTCCCTTCTTTTTTCCTTTTATGTAGTAAAATGTTAATAATTTAATTTAATGTTAATGCTAAATAGTATTGATTAATACTAATATTAATTAATATTATTTGTGTCAATATTAATATTAAATTATTACAATTTGATAAAATTGTTAAATTTTATTCTTTAAAGGTTTTAAAAATTATTAAAAAGAAGGATTGAAGAATTTTTTCACAGACCTCCAAGTAGCAAGGGAGAATTTTCATTCTGATTATTGTAGGAGTGCTGGTATATATGTTTATCTCACAAGGAGTCCAAACAACAGTTGGGCCACTCCACATCTATACTGTTTTTTTTTTTTAAATGATGACACTGCTTGATCCTGAGACTGGCTGTCACCGAATTTGCCATGAATTTAAAATAAATGCTTCCTGAGTGAAGGATTCTTCACTTAGGAAGCATTCATTTTAAATTCATGGCAAATTCAAACAACACTCATACGATTACTAGTCATGACGCTGGATGAAATGAAGCACTGAACTCTTCTTAAGGGAAATTCTATAACTAATAACTTTCTGTTTCCTGAAACATAATGTCATTTCTACTTCCTCTTTCTTAATAGCCTTTGCTGCCAAAGCTGAAGTAGACCGACTTGAATAGCAATGAGTGACAACTATATCATATTAAAACATATCTCTGACCTTGGGGAGATGCATAATCCATATTCATAATGCCATTTAATTCCTTCATTAGCTACACAGTATACCTAATTTATCTCCATAATCACACCAGCCATCGCCATGTCAAAGAAAAAAACATTCTGATTCTCCTCCCACATACTTGAAGGGTATGCAATAATAGCTTAAAACATCAGTTCTGTGACCACTTTGAAATATACAAACAGTTAAGCAAAGTAATATTTCTCCAGCTTCTGAAACAGCCATTGATTGCAGCAATCTTTCTCTCTGCTCAGTTAATAATTGTCCAATTAGTTACATTCTGGATGAGGATTCTGAGGCCCAGATAAGCACTGATCCACTGATCCACATAGAATTTGTATAGGAGAATGCACTCAGATCTCTTATCTTCCCAAAATGAAACCTTGCTGTCTTCTATATTATTTTCTAGCTTACTTTTTTTCAGATGCAGTTTATGAAGTTCGGAGACAAACTTGCATCTAGGTATTGCTCAGAGTCAGATTCTGGGGTAGCCTTCATGCAAGACTCATCCTCAGAAGATGAGGAGAAGCCAGAAGAGGCCTTGGAAGACAAATAACACAAGGAACCCGGGCCCAGCACTCAAGGTAGTACTGGCCCTTGTGGGCTTGGAACCTGTGACCTTATTGTCTCACCTGGTGTCATTAGATAATAAGGTAAGGCACAGATGTACAGGATAGCAAGGAAAAGCTCCTTAGGAAAAAATCTGCATTTGGAGCAGAATTAGATGCATGCCAGATGTATTGAATGTGGGGATTTTTGAATAAAACTCCATATTTGGGAGTAGTCTAATGCTAAAAACAACTTCCATACTTCGTAACAAGGTATCTTGAATTTTGCCATGGAAATTTAGACTTAGTGGATTCTAGCCAGATTTGTACTTTTCTTGTGTCTTTGGGACAGGAACTCTGATTTTTTTGGCTTGGCTGACACTTAGACTACCCCTAGGCTATATTTCTTTTCCCAGTCTGTTTGCCTGATGATTGTTTGGAAGAAGTTTTAGTTTACCCATCTAAATCTACCTTTACTCTGCTGGGCCCACTAGCTGAGACACAGCAGACTCAGTAGTGATCCACTTATGTTTTCTCTCACACAACACACCTATCACTAGCTACATTGCTTATTTTTTAACTAGTTAGCTGGGTCACAATCTTATACCTGTTACTTGAAAGAGCCTCAAAGAGACATACAGGTAGTCCCCAGGTTAAGAACCCTGGGTTTAAGGACAACCCATAGTTAAGAACAGAGGCTATTGTAGTGAAATTTGAGTTAAATACACAAAGGTTTGAGTTCATTACACAATACTACTTCTATAGCATTATACAATCATATTGTTCCGGCTTACATACAAATTCAACTTAAGGACAAGACTTTGGGAATGGAACTCATTCTTAAACTGGGGACTACCTGTATTGCAGTTAGCTGCTTACTATATAGGGTGGCCAGCTGGAACAACAAGCATCTTTGAAATGTGCCTGCCTTGTGTATAATTAAGCAATGGCTCTTAATTTACACCCATCCCTATTAGTTGCCTCAAGCTGCTTCTACGTTTGGCCTAATGTTAAGGCCAGCTATATTCAAAGCACAGGTAACTTATCTTACTGCATAACTTAGAGAAAGGAATGGTTGCTTCATTCAGAATTTGAACAAAGCTAAATCCTACAAAAACTAGTTGGCCTAAAGAAGAGAAGGCTGAGGAAAGACATGACAGCAGTATTCCACTACATGAAGGGATGTCACAGAGAAGAGGGTGTGAATTTATTCTCCAGAGCACTGGTAGCTAAGACAAGAACCAGTGGGTGGAAGCTTTAGAGAGGGAGATTCAACCTTGAAATAAAAAGCAATTTCCTGACCATGAATGCTATTAAGCAGTGGAATAGCCTGCCTCCTGAAGTTGGGGATGCTCTATCGATTGAAGTTTTCAAGTAAAGATTGGACAGCCATTTTTCTGGAACAGTGTTTCTCAATCTCTGCAACTTTAAGCTGTGCAGACTTCAACTCCCAGAATTCCCCCAGCCAGCTGGGGGTATTCTGGGAGTTGAAGTTCACACAGTTTAAGCTTGCGGAGGTTGAGAAACACTGGTTTGGAAAGATATGAGGATTCTTGCACTGGGCAGGGGTTGGACTAGCAGACTTCCAGGGTCCCTTCCAACCCTATTAAAAACTGAGCTTTTTCAGGAAAGGAAAGGAAAGGAAAGGAAAGGAAAGGAAAGGAAAGGAAAGGAAAGGAAAGGAAAGGAGAGGAGAGGAGAGGAGAGGAGAGGAGAGGAGAGGAGAGGAGAGGAGAGGAGAGGAGAGGAGAGGAGAGGAGGGGAGGGGAGGGGAGGGGAGGGGAGGGGAGGGGAGGGGAGGGGAGGGGAGGGGAGGGGAGGGGAGGGGAGGGGAAAGACACCTAAGAAGATGCAAAGCCTATCTAACCCTAACTTCTGTTCCCAAAATAGTCAGCCAGGAGCCTCTGGGAAGTCTACCAACAGGAAGTTAGTGCAATAGCCTCTGTTGCTTATGTACTCTATCAACAGGGAAATGATGTAGAGACAATGAACCTGGATCTCTGACCACTGAGCTTCATTTGGTGGCACCAAGTTCAAGATGGAGGGATGAGAGATGACAGCCACAATGACACCTCACTGCAGAGTCACTCACTGCAGAAGTCACCATAAACTCATGAAGGATGTATAGAAACTGTAGTACCAAAAAGGCACAGTAAATATATACTTTGGCACCTCAGTTATATTTCTGTTGGCTATTCGGTTAATACATTCCAACTTTGCTGGTGGTAGCAATAACAATGAAAGTAACTGTATCCTACCTTTCCACACAAAAAAATTGTGCTCATGGCCATTTCCTATTAAGAAAAATAAAATAAAGAACAAACATAAAATAGAATTAAAACCAGAATTAGCACAGTATAATAATTATAGACATAAAACTTAACTACAGTAAAAACCATTATGATGCAATATAAAGAGAAACCACAACAATTGCCCTTTAAAAAACAGGCTTGGAGTGGGTTTTGAAATTAAATATACCCAAGAGCAGAATTTGGAAAGTTGCTGCATCTTTCCTGACTCCATCCCAATCCACCTTGAACCAATGTTTCTCAACCTTAGCAACTTTAAGATATGTGGACTTCAACTCCCAGAATTCCTCAGCCAGCATTTTCTGAGGAAAAGCACTAGATTTATCTTAAGAGGGAGACTCAGAGGCCTAATGTCAGATACTAGGAAAAACCTCGAGATGCAGGTAAAAGGAAATACAGTTCATGGAGTCACAGGTGGAAGGTACCTTAGAGATCATTTAATCTCGGTACAGGATCTCTCTCTCTCTCTCTCTCTCTCTCTCTCTCTCTCTCTAACCATCCATCCATCCATCCATCCATCCATCCATCCATCCATCCATCCATCTATATATCTATATATATTATATATATATAATATATATATATCTAGATCTAGATATATAAATTTTATTAGAGATTACAATTACAATAGTAAGAACTAATACAAACTGAAAGAAAGATAGAAGAATAGAAAAAGAGTAGAAGGTGCCAAAAAAAAGGAAGAAAGAGAAAGAAAAGTAAGAATATACTAAAGAAAAGGAAAAATATATTCAGAAGTGACTTCCCACCTTCATCACAAGAAGTATAAACAATTGTAGTAACTTATCACCTCCTCTTAAAATACAACAAAAAATCTCTTCTTCCCATATCCCATCTCTTATCTAATTTCAATGAAGTTTATTACATCATATTAGTTTTCCTGAGGATTTCCTTAGGATTTCTAGTTCTTTTTATTTCCCACACTCTGTGCATTGGTGTAGAAACATGTGAAGTATTGAGCAGCACCACCTACTGACCTCAGTTGTAATTTCCTGTGAAATTCTGAGCCTAAGTTTAGCCTCCTGTTTCTCTTGCTTTGTGTTCACCTTTCTTGGCTCCTGTTCTTGGCTACATATTATGTGGCCAAACCCCCACATAAAATGTCCTAGTTTGCTTCCTGTTTATTTGTTCTGATTGTGAGTTCCCAGAAGCTGCCTCTCAGTGTGAAGACTAACAAGAAGGAGAAGGAGAAGGAGAAGGAGAAGGAGAAGGAGAAGGAGAAGGAGAAGGAGGAGAGCTGCACTCTTGACCTCTCCTGCTGAACTCCCTTGCCAAACTCCTATTGGCTTTCCCTGGTCACTCTCTCAGTGATTTAGAAATCCACTGGAAGTCTGAAAGCAGACTGGTTGATCAGGTCAATAATGGGATTCACCATTTATCTGAATAGGCTTCCTTAGATGACCAAGAAGGATTATTGCAATGCCATAGTTACAGATGAAACCACAGCTGTCAGGATTCTTATGTTACACTGTTAATGGAAATGGTTAACTTCATAACACTCGATAATGTAAGACTTATATGCTCTGGTTTCAGTTAATGCACCCTTCACATCTGATACTAGCTTTTACAAACAGTTGTGTTGCTAAAAACACATTTGGCATCACATGTAATTTGGCCTTGAGTCACACAAGGCAGTTGTGATTGGCATTCTTCCCTCCCTTAAAATCTTTTTTTAAAGGTCTCAGGAAAGGAATGTACCTTTTACTGGTGCTGCATGGTATTTACTCTTCTCCTTTTCCTTTTCATGATCTAAATTTCCCCCAAACTGCTGTTATGCTTATGTGAGATGGAAATGTAGGGAGAGAAATGCAAGTATTTCTCTATTTTCCTTGCAGTTGTTTGGGGCTCCATGTTCAATTTTGGAAAGAAAAGGAAGGGAACTTTAATGAAATCCTCGAGTCCCCCCTGCCCAGATCATCTTCCCATAATATCAGGCAAATCTCCCTTCTACCCAGAACCCATGTGGCTAGTAATCTTTTAAAAGTGGTAGTTAAAAGACTATTATTAAAAGGCTTACTCCACCCACCTCCAATCGTTCAGGAATTATTATTAGTGGGGCAATAATATTAAGGTTAAATCAAACATTTGGCTCAAGTCATTTCTTTTCATACCTCTGTCCAGAGCCATCAGACAAGTGGCCTGGGGCTTGACATTCTCCATCAGTACTTAGCATCTGGACAGTAGTCTGAGCAAACCAACTGGCCACTCAGTTATAAGTTCCCTCAGTATGGTAAGCCCTTTTTTTCTCTCTCTACCTTGGACTTGTTGTTTCTCTCTTTCCAGCTAATATACATTAGTATATATAAACGTTAAGCAAAAAATGTTTCCCATTTTGTCCTCCTCTTTTTTCTTGTACTTTACACAAATGACCTCAGGAGATACAACTATAGATTTGCATTACAATGTCTTTCAGAGTGTACAGTTCATGGTTGATCCACCTCAATGTGGTGCTTTGAAAAGGTAAAGCCAATGTGGCTCTTGTCTAATTCAATGCTAAACTTGTGCAGAAATTGCTTTTATCATGGCTGCTGGTTGGAAACCAGATGACTTTCCATGCCATTGGTTCAAAGGGAGATTGCTGGACTATTTGATGATGCAAAGCACCCTTTCAAAAGATCTACATGAGTCAACTGTATCTTATGTCCTACAAGAAGGGGAGACAAACTGTGGCCCTCCAGATATTTTCTGAATTGTAATTCCCATCATTTCTAACTATTGGCCATGCAGACAAGTGTTAATGATAGTTGGGTCATATCACCCTTCCCTGCTGCACAGGGTAATGTTACTTCTCTTTTTTTCTTTCTTTTCTCCCTGCCTTCCCTGCCACATTTGACTTAATAATTCACAATAAGCAAGTCCATATTTGAGCCCTAGAACTGATTTCCTTAATGCTGATTTTATGGGGGTGGAAACAGGTTGTGTCTGGAACATTGGCGTCCCTGTATAATGTCCATGGAAATTTGCCAACCAGAAAAAAAAGTCTGCTCTTCATTAACATTTTTTATTCTGTGGAATGATTCAATTATGTTCAAATTTTGTTTGCAGAAAAAGAAAATAGCAATAGGCAGCTGTTTAATGTCAAGAGGCCAGGTTCTGATCATAGAGTGGAACTGCTGGCTGCAGCTGTAAAACTACTGGCTTGTGCTGTGCAAATTAGTTTCTAATTTACACAGCTAGAAGGTGGGGGAGTGTTCAGCTGCCATCTGTCTGGTGTAAAAGAGGATTAATCTATTCAGAAACTCCTAAATCGCAGGTGATTTGAAGGCATACCTGAAGTTATGATGAAGTCCCAAGAGATTGCTGAAGTATAACCATCCAGAAAGAAAAACCTTACACTTATTTACCTGTCACCACCACCACCAATTCCATAGCACTGAAACTAATAAACTTCTTATTTTCATTCTCTCCCTCCACTCCCATCCCACCACTAAAACTCACAAGAACAAAAAATAGTAAGGAAAAGGTAGTATTGTTTGTCATGTTGCCATTTAGCAAATTGAAGTATGTGCTCCTCTTTGACTTAAGGAACTATTCTGAAACAAAACTGGCTCAGAAAGAGGAAAAACAAATTGAGTCATACTTTGGGGGAATGTTCAATATACAATTTCTATTATTTGTTTAAAATATTCATATTTATACTGCAGTGGATCTCCACCTATTTTACTGAACAAATGTTTTTCAATACTATAAACACATAAAATTATTTCTGTAATAAAACACATAATTTAACACTGGTCATAATTATTTCACTATACCATCATGGTCTGTCAAATGGCAAAGTCAATAAAGACCATTTTTAGGATGCACCTAAATTGCAACAAAATCAGTGTAGGTTTTATTTCTAAGGGGTGGTGGGCATTCCAGAGAATGATGCCCTTTCCTCCACCTCAGCCAGAATACCTGACTTATGGGGAGGGGGGCAACAAAAGGAGGAAGGCCCTTAATGAAATCTACCAGCATTCCTAAGTCATGCAATCTTAGTTCAATCAGATCTTTAGCTCCATAAAATCAGTAGGTAAGGAGGTCATCCCTGAAGGAAAATTTTTCCCTTCACCATCCAGTTCTAAAGTAGTCATGCTAACCTCACAGCAATGGTTCTGGCTAAGCCACTCAAGTGGCCAGCATGAAACAGAAAACAATACTATCTTAACCTAAAAGGAAGATGACCCTAAACTGAAGTCAAGTTCCCCTCCTCCAAAAGCAAGAGTAGTTTTTTTAAAAAAAAACTCTAGACACAGACAAAAACCCTATGTAATGACCAGCTCCTCCATCTTGTCAGTCTAGGTTTGCCAACTCCAGGTGAAACCAATCCTTGAGATTCCTTCTCCCTTGAATGGGTACCTTTATTACATTTGTGTGTGCATATACACATATCCATATATACCTGTCAGAAGCCAAACTCCAAAGATAGAGCAGGACAAGTTAAAAAAAAAGTATATTAACTGAATTAATAACTAATAATTAAAATGAAGTATATGTAAAATAAGGTACTCCATTGATAAAATGAATGGATCCCAGTCTTATGTGGGTCCAGCAACCAGGCAGAGAGATCCTGTCTTTGTTTTTTAATGGTTGCCTGAACCATGGACAAGGACTACTTTCTACTAGCCAGCTCTTCACCAATTTACAGAAGGCTAAGAGGGTGGAAGCCTACCAGATCTCAAGGGGAAGGGTGTTCTACAAGGCAGAGGCTGCTACAGAAAAGGCATGCTTCCTAGATCCCACTAGATAGCAACATTTAAGGGAAGGGACCTGGAACATGTCCACTCTACCTGATCTAGTGGAATCGGCAGATATCCTCAGGGAAAGGTGGTCCTGCAGATAACCTGGCCTTGTGCCAAATAGGACTTTAAAGCTGATAACGTACACCTTGAATTGCACTCAGAAAGAAACTGGAAGCTAGCACAGCTCATGCAGCAATGGTGTAACATGGGCAAACCAAGAGGCACCCAATACTGTGTGAGCTGCTGCACTTTGGACCAGCTGTAATTCCAGGTGGTCTTCAAGGGCAGCCCTATGTAGAACACATTGTAATAGTCAAAGCCATGAATGACCATGAGTAAGGCCTCCCGGTCCAGGAATGGGGACAATTGGACCCAACCACATGCCACTTCCTGGAAAGTCTCGACCAGCCAAGAAGGGCATGGGTCCAAAACACAGGTGGCTGAGCTCACAGCTGCAAGGACCCTATCCACTTTCTCAGGAGTGACTGGCTCAAACTCCTCCCAGATAATAGAGCTCAGACATGTCTCAGTCACTTCCAAAGGACCTGCCCAGCCAGCATCTAACTCTGAGCAAAGTCAAACAATTTTGTCTGACAGATGGCTGAGAATATTCTTCACAGCAGCCCTGAAAGGACTCCCTGGTACCTACTTCCCCAACAGAGACCTGATCACCCAAAACATGGCTGCTGACCAGCTATCTGCAGACTCAATAGGAGTGGAGAAGTAAGATTGCTTCCCCACCCTCACTGCCACAAGATAAGTCAGCTTCACAAGATAAGCTCAGCTTCACTTTCCATCTTCCACCAGCAGTTCTCTAGGCATCTCTTCTGTCACTTCATCTCCTGCACTTCCTTGGTAAACCAAGGCACTCTGTGGGATCCAAGAACACAAAGAGTCTGCTCAGTCCAAGCAGCAATCAGGGCTTCAACCAAACTATGGACCATACCTCCAGGAAAAACCAATTGGATCCATCAGTCATCTGGGGCAGGCTGATCAAATAGGCCCTACCTTCCTGCCATGGGGAGTTGGCATGGAGAACTCAGGACCAAAAGCCCAAGATAACCAGAATACAGCTCAATGGTAGAAGACATGCTAGACATGCAGATCTTGGCATTTCCAAGCAGGGTAAGAAAAACTCCATATCTGAAGTCCTGGAGAGCTACTTCTGATCAGTATTGATAATACTGGTTTACACAAACCAAAGATGTGACTCCAAAGAAGGCAGATCCCTCAAACTGAACTGCTGGAAAGAGCCATTACAGCCATTCCTACTCTGTATTTCTGAGCATCATGTAGTGGCTACAAAAGGCAACCATCCATTCCCCAGGAAAAAACACCGCTGTTTTCAGAAGAGGCAGACAGATGCTATGTGAGCACCTCTGAGGGCTCCAAAGCATTGCTTTGCCTTCAAATCAAAAGTACTGCAGAGCCCTACTGCTATTTTCATTTTCATACACATTGCCATTTCAGTGAGATGCATTTTTAAATAATGATGTAATCTCAAAAACTATCACTCAAGTCAAACTCCAGTTGAAGAATATAAGTATATTTAATTTGCAGTTTAAGAGTTTAAACCAGTGTTTCTCAAACTTGGCAACTTTAAGATGTGTGGAGTTCAACTCCCAGGATTCCCCAGCCAGCCTTGTTGGCTGGGGGAATTCTGGGAGTTGAACTCCACACATCTTAAAGTTGTCAAGTTTGAGAAACACTGGTTTAAAGGATTGAAAATTGACAAGCATGCAAATTATTCTTATGTGCCACCCAAATCACAGAGGATGAAGCCCCTTCCCACTCATTTGCATGGTATTCTACAATTTCTTTACAAATTACCTTTATAGGTGTTCTTGTAAATTGATGCAAATCTCTTGTGGTAAAGGAGGGGGCAGGGATTAAAGCATCAGCCCTTGAGTCACTCTGAATTAGCACACTTACTTTTCTCCATAGAATTCCCACTGTTGTGTAGGTGACTCTGGTAGAGATTAGGAATTTCCAGCCCATGAACAGCAGGAATCAGCCTGCCTGCCTGTCCACCCCCCAGTGCCTGAAATCCTTTTTCCTCAAAGCCTTAGCCACTTCATATAATCCCACTGCTTACCTTTCTTCACCTGCAATCTCTTTCTCCATGCCCAAGAGAAAGCTGGGAGTAATCACTCTATTCTGTCTCTTAGTGAACATAGGGAATATTTCTCCAATAGAAGAGAATATGCGTAGTTCAGGGTTGAACTGTGGAATTCTTGGAGTTCTCTGAGCTTGGTTGTTTTCTTGCAAACATTTCGTTACCTGGCTAGGTAACATCTTCAGTGCATATTTCTCTACACTCAGAAAACAGTGAAATAGCAATCAGCAGCAGAATGTCAGGAGCTGAGAGAGGCTACCCCTGCCTGAAGCACACTCCTCAGACATCATCCAGCCTATTGAGATGTAAAAGGGATATTCTGGCCCTTGGACTGAATAAAAGTTGGGATTTATCATAGTCAGGAGAAATGCACATAATTCTTTCCTGCAGGGGCCAGAGCTACAAGTCTCTTATAGCCTTGCTGTCATTTTCAAGCGTTCATTCTGAGCACTTGATAAGAGTTACAGTGGTATCTATCCTTTAAATCCCTGAAACACATTTTTCTGAGTCTCTCTTTCTTAAATAAATAAGGAACAAGGAACTAAGTTTAAACAATATTAAACTGGTGAATAATGGTTAGTTATTTCTGACATGGAGCATCGAAGTGTCCCACCCCAGTGTCACACAGTTCCTCCTTCTCCATCCCCGGGTTATAGTGTGACCCATTCTTTGCTTCCTATTTAATTGTTCCCCTTTCCCTGGGTTGAAGCATTTCCTTCCAGGAAATAATTATATAAGTGACTGATATATTCTTAACACAAGATCTGCTCAGTCCTGGAGGAACAGTACTTGGGAGATTTTCTGCAGAAGGAGCCAAATGAAGTTGGCCAATCTTGTGTAAAATGGACCTTGACCTGTGGAATAAGCAATTGACTCTTCCATCTGAGGCATCAAAATATATCAAGCCAACCCACTGTAAAAAGTAGAGTATGCCTAGATTACAAATTTTCACATGAAAAAACCCTATTTGTTATAACTAGTTGTCCTACTTACAGCATTTAATATAAGCAGACCTAGTCCAGTCTATACCATAAATTTAAATACATTCATTATGCTATGATTGTGAGGTGCATCTACTCCCTGCCCTCTATCCAACTCTTAGAGAATAACTTTACCAACTGTTGGGGAGGGAACAACCTAAAATGCCTGCTAAATGGACATCGTTCTGTCTTCCCTTTAAGCAGGATGAGAAATGCCATCATCTCAGTCTGGTTTCCCATAGGAAATCAGCTGCTGTTCTTGTTTAGTGCTGACTTCCAGTGACCACCACAAACTAAAAATAACTGGAGCAGTGACACAGGACTTGCTCAGTTGTTTATTTTATGGATTTTAGTTCAGATCCTCTGCACATCAGATTCATATCTCTTCACAAAGTTTGTCCTGAAAAAAAGCTCAGATAGACTATTTTAACAGCAGAATTGGATGTTTACTATATGAGAACAAATAAATAAATAAAGTCTTCTTTTAATGTTCACATTTTCTTCAAGCATATTTTATTTCATCTCATTTCTGTATATATATTTATTTGGGGAGTAAAGATTCAGACAATTTGTATTAAAATGTGACTCAAATTCATAGCTCCCCTGTACAACGAAATATGCAGGTAGGGTTGGAAATTCTGATCGTAAGGGGGTGAGAAGCATTTTCAGTTTCTATGTGTAAAATGAAGTATATGTTAAAATAAAAGCTGGCTGGGGAATCCTGGGAGTTGAAGTCCACACATCTTAAAGTTGTCAAGGTTGAGAAACACTGAGTTAGACCATACCTAGAACATTGCATCCCTTTGGGGGCATCCCATTTTATGAAGGACATTGACAAACTGGACAGCAATCAGAATGCTAAGAGGCCTAGAAAGAAAACCTTATGAGGAACAGTTGGTGACTTTGGATATGTTTAGCCTGGAGAAGACAAGACTATGGAGAGACACATACGTAGGAATCTGAAGGGCTGTAACATGGAAAACAGGGCAGAATTGTTCAGTGTTGTTCCAGAAAACAGAAGGAACAATGTGTTTAAATTATAAAGAAATAAATGGCAGTGGAACATTAGAAAAATAAATCCTAACAGTAGGATTTCAAGAATTGTTCAAGAATTGAATAAACTGCCTCAGGAGATGGTGACCTCCCTTTCATTGGGAGTGTTTAAGCAGAAGGTGGATGGCCACCTGTTTGGATTGCTGTAGTAGTGAATTCTTGCACTGGGCAGAGGGTGGATGATCTCATAGATCCCTTCCAGCCCTTACATTCTATTATTGTATGCTTCCATAGTTTTGGTGTAGTGTATTATGTGAATTTAATCACTGTGGTTTTAAATCAAATATTACGGCTTGTTGGTTGGGTTTGTATAACATTCTTAACCAGATCATTTAAAACCTAATTGCTGCATTCCCACAACATGTTAAGTTTGATTAGTTTTAACCATGGGTAATTTTTATGGTTGCAGTGTGATGTTGTGCCTGCCATCTTGCAGGTTTTGACTCCACACCACTGGGAGAGGATTTAATACTCCCTTATTCTCTTCTCTCTTTGTTAATTTCACATCAATTTTAAAAGAACCAATGTGTGTGCAAACTTAAGAGTTCTCCCCCCACCCCGCTCCTTTCTGCCCCACATATACACACACACTTATGAGCTAATAGCAACCCGATAGGGAAACTATGATCTAGAAGAGAAGACAGCAGGTGCATTTCAGTAACCTGTTAGAACAAAAAGTTATTGTGGCTTGCCAGCACTTTTGGCCCCATCTACCCCTGCTTGCCTACGTGGTAGGACTAGGCTGCCTCTGAGCAGACTTTCTAGTTGAAAAATGATCAAGAATTAAGGCAAGTGAGGGGCGCATTCCACTGCAGAACTGATGGCTGGGAACGAGAGGTCAGATTATCCTACTCTGCAGGTGGAAATCAGTATGCAAACAACGATGTGTCACTGGCAATGCCCCAAGATTAGACCAGCTCTGGCAGTGATGACCAGGATCTTTTGAGTCACAACTTTTCCTTAATTTAGGGGAAGGCTGGAATAGTAATATGTGATTCACATGGACATTCATGGCATACATTTTCTGTACACTTTTTAAAAAAATCATGTAAAACAAGAGATGTCAATTGATTACAGCAATCTAACAGCCCAGTTCTGTGCATATTTGCACAAAGTAAGCCCTCTTCAGTATGATGAGGCTTATGTTTTAAGTAAGTACACATAGGGCTTTAGAACATTTGGTGTCTATCTCTGATAAATGACATCTGGATTTACTAAATAAAGCCATTTTGGCTTTTTGGATGCTTTGTTAAAAGTAGTTGGTAGAAGCTGCTACGCTGTCATTTATTTATTTATTTTTACATTTGGGGACCCTTCCCCAGGGTCTCTAGCAATAATATTTTTTTTAGTGGGTGGGATCCGTGAACCTTATTCCTCAGCGAATAGTGCATTTAAGCATGCCCACTTAGCATGCCCACTTTAAGCATTGCAACTGCCATGTGCTGATTCACATAATGTAGATACTGCCAGGCATTTGAACCATTCATCTGCTGACAATTCTTCCTTAGTAAGATTTTTAACAACAAATGCCAGTTCTGACTTGGCGGAAGACATTGTTATAGCATGAGTACATGCAGCTTACAAGAAACAGGCTGCAACCAACAACATGCATATCAGACAGAGATCTCTGGGATGAGAATAGTTTTCCCGAATGTTTGCAGCATTCATTTCTGATTTGTTAGAGAGAATGCAACTGGTAAAAGAAACTAAACTTCTAGGGTGGGGTGGGGTGGGGTGGGTTGTATTTTTTTTTGTCTTGTTTTGTTTCTGATGCAATTCACCCTCCATGGTACTTTTCCATTCTAATTTAACGGCAGTAATACTTTAAATGAAAAAATTCTCTATGATTCATTATGTGACCCTATGAGTCACCAGATCTCGTATCCATGCCAACAGCCGCTGTAGACAGACGAAATTACTGCATGAGTCTTGCTAAATGCCAATTGTGAAAGGAGAGTTTCCTTCCAAAACGATCCTTATTCAGCAAAGTATTCATTTCAGTTAGTTCCCTTTTCCCTGCTATTTCTCACCCACTCCCTTCCACTTGCCTAAAAGTAGAGCTGCATTTGGCTGGCAATAAGGCCCTCATCCACCAAAATCTTCCAGAAGCTGTAATGGGGTTCTAATGCAAAAGACATTTATATTAGGGGAAAGTTAAATCAGAGGAAAACCCTCACAAAAAGTAGACACTCCAGAAAAAGGCATTAAAAAGGTTTCTTTTAGGAGAATTGCCCTCAGTCCTCTGTGATGAATTTGCAAATAAATGCAAAACTGGGCTGGAAAGGATTTACAGTCAGGGAAATGAGAAATTGAGGAAAATCTGAGGTGACAGTTTTATGTTTGGATATATTGGGCTAGATTCCTGGCATTTTCAAAGTAACTGTGCCTTTTCTTTTTCTTTTCTTTTCTTTCTTTTCCTTTCCTTTCCTTTTTTTCTCTTCTCTTCCCTTCCCTTCTCTTTTCTCTTCTCTCTTTTCTTCCACCTTTCATTCCTAAATAACGTCTTCAGCTGCTCAGCTGTAGCTTTTTTGTCTACAATCAAGCATAACATCTTCCATTCCAAACCCATGTGTCTTTTGCTCTTTTGTCTGTTCTCAGCTGACAAGCAAAAGCAGCTCTTTGTAAAACCAAAGGCCAAATTCATCCTAATCATTGTCTTTCATGCAAAAGAAGGCCACTGTTTATATCTACTTCAGCCTAAAAATGGATTTTTTTTGAACAACCTCTGGCTCCAACTTCCATTAATAAGGGGGGCAGCACTCACACCAAACATGAATGCCATTTCATAAAAATCTGGCAAAGTGAAGGACAGCCTCCCAGCATAAAGTCTGGGGCCACTTCAGGTCAGAGAGAAAGTAAAAGATTGCAGCATCTGTGTAAAAACATACAGAAAATGAATACTGACTGTGGCCTTGGAAGTGGTAGGAACTATAAAATATCTGGTCTTCTGGATTAGATTAACACATTATGCCAGTGTGGTTTGTTTACTTATTTGTTTGCTTGTTTTCTTTATTACATGTATATCCCACCTTTCCTCCAGGAGCTCAAGGCAACATATATAGCCCTCACGCCTCCATTTTTCCCCCACAACAACAATAACAGCATTCTTTCAATCGTCCGGCACAGATGCAGCCTTCACAATCTTCACACACATGTTAAACATGTGTTTAAATTCACAGAATATGGGTGGATGTTGGGGAGGGTGGAGAAGCTCCACGTTCTCATTTTTTCAGGAAGCAAAGTCTCTAGGTCTGCCCTCAGTTGGAAATACACATCATGGCTGATGAGGGTGATTGCCACTGTAGATGCCTCTATCTCTTGCTTTTGAAATGCCCTTAACTAGGTAATTTATTTAAGGAGCCTTTGGAATGTTTTCTCCTGTTGCTTTTTCATTCGTCATCTGTGAAGGAGAGTTTCACAGTCCAACACTCTGAAACATTCTAGGAAAGATTTGGTAGGAGAGTACTGGGGCTTTATTCTGGCAGAATTCTCCCTTCTGTCTCATTTACAGACATGAATGATGTTCTGAAACAAAGGTTCTTTATTAAAATACCTTCCCAACCACACTGACTGAGAGCCCCAACAATGAATTGGCAAAAGATTATATAGGAGATAGAAAAGGTACATCAACAGTCCTGGATAGTTAATTACACTACATAGACAGGAAAAGCCCCCAACTCTGTACTGGCAATAAGGTAGTCAGCTGCAGCTTGGACTTATTGTCAACCCTGATTTAACTTTTTGAAACCAAATAATAGGCATTCCTTTTAACATAATGATAAGATGACCGTTTTCCATGCTTCTCCTTAAAATGCAAGTCCATGCCTTCTCATCTGCCTTCTGCTTCTTTCCTCGTAGTCACTTTAAACTGAATTCCAGTATCAAAGGGTTCCTGAATCCCCATAACCTTCTTAATTCTATACAGTTTTCTACTGACTAATGAAACATAAAAATAAACGTCTTAACTAAGAAAGCCTACTTTTTAAATAATTTATTAAAAGTTTTAAAAAGAAGATAAAAGCTAATACAAACTAAGAAAAAGTAAGAAAAAAGTAAAAGAAAGAAATCAAAGAAAAAGTTAAAAGTGCAAGAAAGAAAAGAAAGTAAAAGAAAAATAGAAAAGAAAGAAAAATGATATAAAGGAGTAGCTTCCAATCTTATACAGTACAATTATAAATTTACCACTTTCTCTAAAGTTATAGCATGTCTCTCTTCTTTCTATAATCTATCCTGTCTAATCATCAAAACCATAAATCATAATTTTTTTTTCTGTTTTCTGCAAAGGGTCCATAAGGGGTTTCCAGTCAGCAATAAACTGATGGAATAAATACTGTCTTTTCTCTAATCAAAGAAGTCAGTTTGGCCATCTCAGCGAGTTCCATCATCTGCACCAACCATTCCTCCACTGTAGGTATTGCCAAATCTTTCCATCTTTGTGCATACAATAATGTCGCTGCAGTTAACATATACAAAAACAAAGTTCCATGACTTCTTTCCAACTGTTTGTCCATCAGTCCCAAAAGAAAAAGAAAAGTCCCTCTGGTCTCAGTTGTATATTAGTCTTTAAAATCCTCTGAATCAGTGTATGCATTTGAATCCAAAATTTTCTAGCTTTTTTACATGTCCACTAAGCATGATAAAACGTCCCTTCTTGTTGTTCACATTTCCAACATATATTTGAACTGCCTTTCTACATTCTAGACAATTTCTCTAGTGACCTATACCAATGGTACATCATTTTGTAAAGATTATCTTTAATATTATAACATAGTATGAATTTCTATCCTTTCAACCACATACTTCCCCATTGTTCCATCTGTATATTATAACCAAAACATTTAGCCCACTTTATCATAATTCTTTCACTTCTTCTTCTGTTTCAAATTTCAATAGAAGTTTATGCATTTTAGCAATTACATGTTCATCATTTGTACATAATTCCATTTCAAATTCAGTCTTACAATGTTCAAAACCATAAACTCTTTTATCTTCTTTAAATCTTTCTAATAACTGTAAATAAGAAAACCATTGGCAACTTTGTCCCTCTGCCATCAGTTCTTCTCTTGATTTTATTTTGTATTCCCCTTGACAAAATTCTAGTATCTCACGATAAGTCAGCCATTTGTATTTGGCTATTATTTCTCATTTATAAAATGCTTCTTATGCTGAGAGCCACAAAGGTGTTTTCAGGCACAACCTGGATGTGTATCTATTCCATATTCTCCATAAGGCATGTCTAACAGAATGATTTTAAAAATCCACATTAACCTTGACTTTGTCGTACCACAAATACCCATGCCACCCAAATCTCAGGTCATGTCCTTTAACTCCAGAAGCTTTCTATTTCTGAGCAGCACCCATTCTTTCATCCAAACCAAGCAGCAAACTGCAAAGACAGCCTACTTTTAAAGAATCATAACTTTTAAACTCCATACCACGGTCAAAGAAATTATTACATGACCTTTACAACATCTGCCTGTACTTATTACTAATAATAATTAATAATAATTTATTCGATTTAGGCACCATCCAACTCCAGAACAACTCTGGACAGCTCACAGCGTAACAGACAGGACAAAATACAATATGAATAAGGGAAAACAAACAAGATAGACAAAGAACAAGTAAAAATAGAGAACAAGATGGCAAAACTGGCCAAAAACCATATAAAACATATACAAACACATTCCACAAAGAGCTTCAGCCATTCTAGTTGAGAGGTTTGGAGAAAAGCCAGGTCTTTATGGCTTTCTGGATCTTGGGGGAACCTCATTCCAGACGGCTTATGCTTCCTGGATCCCAAAAGATGACATTGTTCAATTGAGCATGCCATCCCTGTCAGCTCATATCAGCCAGGAATATACCACAGGAGATAGGCAGTACCCATGTAACCAGGTTCTAGGAGGTCAAACCAGTCAATCTTAAAGGAAATCAACCCTGACTGCTCATTGGAAGAATTGATAATGAAGCTCAAGCTCAGATCCTTTGGTCACCGAATGCGAAGAGAGGACTCTTTGGAAAAGACCCTGATGCTGGGAAAGATTGAAGGCAAAAGGATAAGAGGATGAGATGGTTAGATAGCATCACTGAAGCAATGAGCATGAAACTGAGCAAACTCAGGGAGGCAGTGAAGGACAGGAAGGCCTGGCACGATATGGTTCATGGGGTCACGAAGAGTCGGACACGACTTAACGACTGAACAACAAATATCCCGTAAGGCTTTATAGGTCGTAGCCAGTACCTTGAATCATACACAGACACAAACTGGTAGCCAGTGCAGGGTTGTCACATGAGCATACTGAGGCCTGTCCATCACTGTTTGAACCGCTCGATTCCAGCCCAGGTGAATCTTCTGAATGAACTTCAAGGACAGCCCCATGTAGAATACATTGCAATAATTGAATAATGAGGTGACTAGGCCATGAGTGACTGTGTGAAGGGCCTCCTGATCCAGGAAAGGGTGTAACTGGCACACCAGATGAAGCTGTGCAAAGACCATCTTGGCCACTGCTACCTGCTCATCAAGCATGAGTTGTGAGTCCAAGAGGACCCCCACATTGCGCACCACTCTTGAATGGGGAAGTACAACTCCATCCAAGGTTAAAATGGAATCTCCCTGGATCTAGGTGGTCCTAATATTCACAGCTACTCAGCCTTGGTATGATTGAGCTGGAGGTAGTTCTTCCCCAACCAGGCCTGCAAAGCTTCCAGCCACTGGGACAGGACTTTGACAGCTTCACTTGGCTGGCCTGTGGTCAACAGATATAACTGGGTATTATCAGCATATTGATGATACCAAACCCCAAACTGGTAGATGACCTCACCAAGTGATTTCATGTAGACGTTGAGTAGGAAGGGAAAGAGGGTAGAACCTTGTGGCAGCCCACAAAGGACTGGAACCAGCCCTAAAGGAAGAGAGAACCACCATAGAATGGTGCCCCCAATTTCCAGCCCCTGGGGCCAATCCAGAAAGATACCACAGTTGATGTTAATGAAAGCTGCTGAGAGACCAAGGAGCACAAGGATGGATGCAATTATGCAACTAAGCTGTATAATTTAACAACCACTCCTTTTTAGGCTGTTATCAAATTAAAGAAAGAAAAATTATTCTGTCTCATAGAACAAAGCAATAACAGATACCCTGGTTTTTGTTACTTTTAATTTTCTCATTAAAAAATGAAACCTTGGCAAAGCTTTGCCTCTTCAAGCCAGGAAGCATCTGTTCTTTGGAGTCTTTTGACTTTTATGCCAAGGAATATGTACAGTTGGCTTATGCTTTAGACTAGCATTTCAGAAGTGATATTGTACAATTATACAGCTCTGTGTTTTAGAAGGGTCCAAACTTGACAAAAAGTCCCATAATATTGTAACAATATAATATAAAGCATGAGTTATCCAACAAGATTTCAAGAACACAATTCACTGAGCCAAGGGCTGAGTAAAGTATTAGATCTTCTTCTGAACACTAATTAAAAACAACTCTGGTATTCCAAGGCACAGCCTCTCCAAGAGTTCACTTTTTGATCTGCCTTCAACCATGATGCCATAGGGTAGGAAGAGATTTTGGAAATCTTCTACTCCAGTCCTCTGCTCAGGGCAGGTATCAGGCCCAGCCTAAGAATAATGATGGAATAGTTTAGTTGAGTTAAGTTCCTTTATTTGCCTATACCATATAGACCAAATCTTGCCAGACTAAATCTATTCTATTGCAACTAGTGGATATACCCTGGGAGATTCTAGGGAGTTGCTATCCTGAACCTCTTTCACTTCCCATGCTCCTCCTGCGGACTGTGTTGCCTTTTGTCTCCTTTCCCTTCCTGGAATGCACCCCCTCCCTCCTGATAGCCTTGCTCTCTGTTGCTATCCACCACATCACCCTCCTCTTCGTAGAATCATTCCATCACAGCAGGAATCCTCATACTGTTCTGAGACAAATAGCTATCCTACCTTTCCGTTAAAACTTCCACTGATAGAGCATCCACTACTTAATAGCTCTCATGGTCAGGAAATTTCTCCTCATTTCAAGTTTGGATCTCTATATCTCCATCTATCCACCCATTGGCTCTTGTCCTATCCTCAGGCACTATGAACCATAAATTCAAACCCTCTCTAAACCCTTCAAGTATTGGAATACTGCTATCATGTCTCTCCTTAGCCTTCTCTTCTTAAACATACCTAGTTCCTTTAACATTCTTCATAGGATCTAGCCTCCAAGCACCTTACCATCTTTATTGCTCTTCTCTGTATTTTTTCCAATTCCTCATCATCCTTCTTGTATTTTGGTGACTAGAACTGGACAAAGCATTCCAGGTGCAGTCTGACCAGTGCAACATAGAGTAGAAGTATAACTTCCCATGGTCTCTACACTTATACCTCTGTTGATGCAGCCCAGGGTGGTATTGGCTGTTTGGTCACTGCAGCACATTGGTGGCTCATGCTTAATCTGTGGTCTACAAGGATACCCAGATCTCTCTCATAAGTACTATTGACAAACCAAGAATCCATGCATCTGGTTTTTGCCACCTAAGTGCAGAACCTTACATTTCTATTGTAAGATATTGTTGGATAGTGCTTAATGTTCAGGTCTATCAAGATCCATTTGAACCTTGAGCCTGTCTTCTGAAGTGTTAGCAATCCCACCTCTACTCCGCAGCTTGTGTTCTCTGCAAATTTGATGAATGTACTTTCTATCTCCTCATCTAAGCCATTTATGAATACATTGAAGGTCACTGGCCCAGGACAGAACCCCAGGGAACCCTACAGCATATCTCCCTCCATGTAGACATAGATCCATTAAGGACCACACATTGTCTACAGTTGTTCAACCAACTGTGAATCAATCTGGTAGTGGAACATCCATCCCATATTGTTCCATTTCATCAAGAAGGAGGGTATGGGCAACTTGATCAAATGCCTTACTGAAGTCTAAGTATACTACTTCCCTTGTTCTGCAAATAGTTACTTTGTCCAAAAAAAAAAAAAAAAAGCTATAGTATAAGATTTGTCGGACACACCCTATTTTTAACAACAAACTATTACGCTGGCTTCTGTTAATAATCTTATTCCTTTCTAAATGCTTGCAAACCCATTGCTTGTTTATCTTTTCTAGAATTTTCCTAGGTACTGATGTCAAAGTGATTGGGGTATAGTTTCCTGGGTCTACTTTTTCCCCTTTTTAAAGACTGGAACAACATTAGCTCTTCTGCTCCAGTCTTATACCTCTTAGCCACTCTCTACTGGCTTTTCACTTGGCCTGTGCCCAGAAATAAGGCAGTGTGTACCTAAAGGGAAAACTCCCAATTGAATTTGCTTCTCCTATTGAATAATCTGCTTGCATCTCAGAAGGAACAAAAGAAGCTGTTTCTGTTAGTTCAGTGTAATCTACCTTAGCTTCCAAAACCCAGTGTTCTCCAGATGCTGCAAACCGCAGCTCACATCCCTAATGGCCATGCTGGGTGAAGATGACTGAATATTACATGACCTCCTCATATAAATGGTTTGCAATGTGTAGAGACAGTATTTCATGTAAGGTTCTAAAAACATTGATTCTTCAAGACAAAGCAAAAGCTTTAAGCCTGGAAAGATTTCTTATGGGAAAACAGAAAAATATACAATTGATGTATAAAAATATACAGTAGCAAGTTGGTACCACAAACTCAAAATAACATAGACTACAGCATAAATTAGGAATGTAAAAGAATTTCACAAATTCTTCTAAAGACTGATTTGGAGGATGGGGAATTCTAAAGAGGAATCGGTGGAGCTAGCATTTATGCTTCTCTTAAGAGATCCTTGGATGGCCAGGTGGAATGCATGCAGTCTTTTAAAATACATATGGTGACAGAGGAATCTGAAAAGAAAATAATAATAAGCCCTAAATGCTTAATACAAGTCTGGTCAGGAAGGGCCAGAAAAGGGAAGCCTTTGTGTGAATAGTCCTACTAAAAGTATATCAAGCTAAAGTTTAAGCAAAGTTGAAAAAGAGACCTTTACCATCTCATGCATTCTGAAAAGGGAAGTGTAATCTCTGGGATTTTTCCTCCATGTTTTGTCAAGAGTGAACCATGGGAAAAATGGGAAGGAAGGAAGGAAGGAGGGAGGGAGGGAGGGAGGGAGGGAGGGAGGGAGGAAGAATTACTGCAGGATAAAGTATAAAAAGTATCAAAAATGTTAGAGGACAGATGAGACAAGAAAGAATGGGCACTGATTTCCCAGGATAGAAGGTATGAAAAGGTAGAGTGAATTCTCTCAGTATGAACTTAGTTATATTTTCGTTTGTTAAGAAATTAAGAAACTACATTCACTTACTATTTCTTATTTCTTTTTTATGCTTGGCGTTGCTTACCCCAAACGGGAATAGTGTGATGGTATGATGTATGAACGGTAACAACTTTTGGATGTGACTGGGAGCTGCCTCCAGAGTTTTCTGGAGGCTACTCTGGAGCCTTTAGTTGTATACTTCTACCACAAACTCTGATTTACAAAGCCATAAAGGCAAATTCACACCACTTGTTTAGCTAAAACAAAATAAACCTCATTGGGCAATTGGACATTGGACTAGATACCTTATAGCTCCTGTGACTTCCTACTGCAAAATCTGCATTTGCCCTCTGTCTGTTTTCATAAGGTTGTTCCAATCTCTTCCTTTCTCACTAAACTGCAGGAGCAATGACTGGCCCTGGACTTTGAGCTACCAGGCGTGTCCCTCATTTTGTCCTTTGCCAGATTTTACTAAATGGAGTCAATGTTTTGTGTGAGTACATCAAACAGACACCCATTATGAAGAAACTTGGAGTCAGGGAGCGGTTGCAGTAGGGAAGTATTTGTTTTTTTAAAAAATACAGTTTTAGGCTGAAATAGATATAAACAGTGGCTCTCTTTTGCATACAAGACAATGATAAGAATGCATTTGGCCTTTAGTTTTACAAAGAGCTGCTTTTGCTTGTCAGCTGGAGATCAGACAAAAGGACAAAAGGCATATAAATATGCTGGTTCCCGATTGGAAGATGTCATGCTTGGTTGTAAACAACCAAAGCTACGACTGAGCAGCTGAAGAAGTTGTTGGGTTAGCATCCTATCATCTCACCAAAAGGATAATAGATCAAAATCTATGAAAGGAGAATGGATGGGTTGAGAGGAAGGGGAAGTTAGAGAAAGTCATGGTCAGACAGAGTTGTTGAAGTCCTGAAGAAAAAGAGTTGAAAAGTTTAAAGAGCAAAGGGCAGTGAATAAAGCTATGTGTGGACATGGTGGAAGAACTGAAAGGAGATAGATATGGAATGGTTTACTGAATGACATTGGCATTTTTCTATCTTATGCTTTAATTTCTTTGACTTACTATTTCTGCCTCCTTTTCTTTGCTCTGCATAATATTGCATGATGGTTATATGTTTGTATATATGCACTTTTTCATCCTTTCAAAAACTGTCCGGTCTAAAAACTGTTTTGATAAAGTGGGCAACACAATGAAGTAGATCTGAGTGGGCTCTATATCCCTAGTGTAAATGTATGTAAAATGCTAATCTAGAATGCAAAACATGTCATCTCATAACTTTTTAGATTAGTCCCGTGAGCACAAGGATATGGAAATATCGTGTAATTGTTCCATGTGTGTTTACAAGATCCATAAAAAGTCATAAAGGTAATGCACAGAATGTTTTAGATATTTTTTATGATATAAACATGTGAATCTGTCATTTCTATGAATCTGTACAATCACATGCGAGAAGGATGCCTGAAGATATCTTTTGGTTGCCCTCATCCACCTGATATATACTTAGTTGTTACAAAGGTGGAAAGTACTTTGTACAGACTGTATCATTTCAATCTACAGCTGAGGACTTACATGGCTGAATTGTCCTAAGAAAATCTGGATTTGCACATTGAAAACTGTCGTGGCAGGTAGTAAATTGGATTAGAGAGTTTGTCACAGGGTTTTCTACCCAGCCATACCAAATACAGATTTACCACCTGAGAACTGAACCTTGGACCCCAGTGTTTAAAGCTGTACCAAACAAACCTAATCAGCAACTGAGAATTCAGCAATTTTATTATACACTGTATGTAAACACAGCTTGATATCTTCAGATCGGCTAACAGGAAAATATTGGTATGGAACAAACTTGGCTCCGCCAGTCTGATTTTTTGAATTAGCACACTTTCTCAAGAAAAGCAGATAAGAAGACTACTGTAGAAATCGCCACACCCTCTCAGTCATCCGAGATAGGTAATGCAGTTTAACATTACAACCAAATCCTGATGTGTTTTCTGGCTATCAGGAATGTCCTGATTCACCGCTTAGATTTTTAGGCTGTAGGCTACAGGTACCAATAGGCCTCCAAAACTTACTTTAATTCCTGCCACTCCCTGCCTGACATGGATTTTTCAAAGGTTACTTTAATAAGAATAGCTGGTAATAAAAAATCAGAAAGGATATATTGCAAAGCACCAGCCTCTAGCATAATATTAACTTACCAGAATGCCCCCGAGTCATACATGAACACTATATACATCTTCACTAGATGAAAAAAACAGTGGGTGGTTTCAGACTAGTGCTCTGTTGCTTAGTTGCTCAGAAAAGAGATGAAGATGTGGGATTAAAGAACCATCATGAGGGGCTAGAGGGGATGACTAGGAGCAGCCTCACAAGATATTCTCTTTGGATAAATGGGTGATTTGTGGCTTGTCACATCACTTATGGCATCTGTGTTGACTGTACAAGTCTCTCATAGCAGCGTGTACACTATGATATGCTATTAAGAAGTCCAACTGTGTCTCCCCAGCCAGAAAGCTTATTAACCCTGGACTACACTATACCAGCTCTCACAAGACTGCTGATGGCAATTAGTCTGGGTAACTAACAGGAGGATTACTTCTCTGTTTGTTAATAGGACAACCATATCTAGGCTTCAAAATCCAGATAACTACTAGATGGCAGCAAAGAGAGAGTTTTATTTATACAGTATAGCAAATTTATATAGCAAATTTGTCACCGCCCATCTTGTTGAAATGACTCTGGGTGGTTTACAAAGTGGTTAAAATCCAAAATCAATTTTTCTTTATCACTTTCCTGACACCCTTTTTTTTAAAAATCTCAGTTGTTGGATATGTTATTTATTATGTTGTTATAATGTTTTTATCTTGTTTTTACTCATTAACTGCCCAGAGTCATATATTTGAGATGAGCAGCTGTATAAAATGAATGAATGAATGAATGAATGAATCTAGTGGTCCTTCAGATTTCTGCAACCTAGATAAAGGAAGACCTACTCTTAGGTCTTTCCCAGGACCATTGTAGCAGCCATAGCTGTGAAGGAAGAAGCTAGACTAGGATGCCTTTTGGTTTCATACCTCCTCCTACATTATCAAATTCAGGGTCTGACAGTTCAATTTTCGTCAGAGCAAGTTTCTACGTTCTCTTACCCTATACTAATGACTGTATGATTCAATATCTAATGTTCAAAGACTGGCTCAACCACAGACTGACACATGACATAGCAGTTGTGCAGCATGTATTTTTTCAGATTGTCACTTCAGCATTTTCACTCAATGTCCCGCCTACTTCTCTGGCGTAACTGGAAAGAATTGCATACACGGAGGAAACCTGATGACAATTTGTTACCAGACTAATGCTGTGACTCAGCTGGCAATCCTGAGCTGTCATCCACATGTCAATTTCCCCAGAATCTCCTTTACCACTATGGTCCACAAATGGAAAGCATCCTTAGCTGATAAGCCAGACACATTGGCTGACTGATTGATTGATTGATTATGTGCCATTAAGTCATTGTCAACTCTTAGATAGATAGATTTTCTCTATAAGCCAGAAACATAGACAGCATAACATGCATTAACAATGCAACCATAAATCAACAGCTATGGGGGGAGTGTCAGCCCCACTAAATGGACCATTTCAGGAAACCAGTTGAAATGAATTAAGGAGGCATCCACTTGAGCCACTTCCAGATGTTATCTGGCTGTTCTGGGCTTAAAAAATGCTTCAGCCCCTTTTACCTAGGCAACAGCTCCTGCATAGCTTCGTCAAGGTCATCTTCCTTACTCTTTATAGAGGGGAGGGAATTCCATGATCAAGACAGTTGTATCAAGAATGCCCCCTCTTGGGTTGCTGCATAGGAAATCTCTGACGACGTGACACCCTTAAGAGGGTATCCCCATGCCATGTAGTAGGGCACATAAAGGAGATGCTTTATCAGATATCTATGTAGGTCATAGTATCTTACAAATACTTTGAACAATTTGAGAGTAGTTGCAAACATCAGCCCATTAGCACCCTATTCATGTTCCCCACGAGATTGATATTAAGAGACATGCAGGCTCTGATACTGAAGGTAATACAGAGCTGTCATAACTAATTTTATTTATAGCTAGCTTCATATGTCTTCCATAAATTTGTTTCATTCGCTTTTAAAGCTATCCAGGTTTGTGTCCAACACTATTTCTTGTGGTAGCTAATTCCATAAATTTACTATGGGAAAGAGAGTACCTTTTAACCAGGCATTGAATGTTCAACCATTATACATCACTGGATGACACTGAAGGCATTTCCACTCAGCCACCATTCCCACCACCCCCAACATTCAGAATCATACGTACCTGCCTCGCCCAAGTGTTCTCATCATTAGCTGCCATAGAATCTCATGAGTTTCTCTCTAGCAGGCAATAGGGAAGTGCAAAATCAGTGCTCTAGGTAGCACACAAGCTGCCTGTCCTTGTCTTCTCCTTGCAGTGTTTATTGTGGCACTACTACTATGCAGGGAAGCAAGAAAATCACCTCTCTGATTCTCTGGAGAGTATGGTGGAACAGCAACACAGTATCATAGTGCCTTTGGAGGGAAGTAGAGAAAACAAGGAGCCAGGAGATGAGTCAAGGTGGGAATCAATAGAAATTGCCTTCCTGACAGCTCTAGAACAAATTCTGCATTACTATCCTCACAGTATTTTCTGTGGTGCAACTGCTAAGCCAGAAGTTAATCAGCTCTGATGCAAAAGACTCCCAGCAACAGATACCATCACAGTGATACCAGGACACAATGCCAAACTTGGATTGGTGCAACCCAAGTGTATGGTGAGGGCCTTAACCAAGTTTGGTTGTGCAAAAAGAAGAAAGCTTCTTCCAATCCACCTTTTCTAAACTAGGCCTACTTTTAGCAGCCCTCACAAGTTGCTTCATTTGAAGCTGAAAAGTTCTAACCAATGTAACTTTCCTTTAACGGAATTTGCTCTAGATTCTTTTCTGCAACTGCTTCTACTCTTCATTATACATTTTGAGGTACGAGGGTCAGAACTATAGAACTGCAAAAAAGCAGTATGTTATTGCCAGATTTACTTTTCATTTCATTCCTTTTCTAACAATCGCTGTATTCAAATAATACCTATTGGTTCTTTTATACATCATGCGGAATAAGCAAAGTGAAAAGGAATAACAATGGTGGGAATCAATCCATTCTTCTGATTAATGTTCAAGCTTAGATCTAAGACTGTTCCCTTTTTCTTACTAGGGCTTTTGTGCTTTTATGAACAAAGACAAAGTTCACACAATGCACCATGCTGTAGTTTGTTACATTCGTGATTTCATGAATAAAGCACAGTTACCTGGGTTTACACAACATGTTAGTAATGGAGTTGACCTACTTTCTAAGTTAACATAATAGAGACATTGAATCATAAACTAGCCCAAAGAACTGGATTCTTTCAACAAGATAAAACTAATCAAGCTTAATACGTTGTCTAGCTACTTGCTGGATATATATATTGGGGGAGTTCAGCTGCTGTGTGGAATTTGCCTGGCTTCCAAAAGATGCACATTGGGGGATAAATTACACAATCTGGAAAACTCCTATCAGGAAGCTGAAGAGTTCAAGCTCTAGTTTTGTTTTATTTTATTTTAATGTAAGTATATTTGAATGCAAGTACAGGATGGCCCAGTCTAGATCAGCATTAATGTGTGCAGAGATGGGAAATTTAATCCTTTAAAATGTGGGTTGCAACATTCAGGTGTTTACAAGCAATGGGAGGGTCACAATTTTTTTTAAAGCTGAGATTTGCACAAGCAAAGCTGGAGCTTTGACAAAAACCCCTCCCTCCTTGGATAGTACTCTCATTTTGCTTGTGCAAGCCAGGCAAAGTGAGCTTGCACAAAGTGGAAAGCAAAAACCCACAGCAAGTTTTAAGAGATGGCTAAGCCCAGAGGTTTAGACATCTGTCCAAACCATCCACCCATTACAGCACTTTTATTTAGTTAGTTATTTAGCTGTTTAATTTTATTCATGAGCGGAGTTGCACAGATTCATTTATCACTTCAAAGGTACCTGACACAACCGAAGGTTACTTTCCTGATCATTCAGAGCAACCTTGTAATTGCTTTAATTGTTGCTGTGCTTATACGCCACCCAGAGTCATGTTTTGTGAGATGGGTGGCTATATTCATTTGCTAAATAAACACATACATAAAATAAATAAACCTGATTCCATCAATGGCTTTGGGGAGACATTTTAATTCCGCCTCTTTCCTGGTTTATTTTCTTTTTGCAAGTGAACGTTTTTTGAAAATGTACTATTAACACTTCAATAGCTTTGCTCTAAAGTACGGGGGGGGGGGGGAAATGGGTGGGAATCCAGAAAGTGAAGATGGCATCGACAATCGAAACACCCCCCACCCTCCAATTGAAACACACACCCCTCCAATTCAGGACTTTTTTTGCAAGGTCCCAGCCATCATCTTGACTTTTTGGACCCTTCTCCCCACACGTGCCCCTGTAGTGGACCAAGCAGGCACCTGATCACAATTATCTCCAGTATGCAGAGGGGTATTTTGTACCTCTATTTAAGTTATAGGTATTGTCAGACTCTTCCAACCAAGGTATGGCTATAAATCACAGCTTGTCTGATGCTTCAAGGCTTAGCTTGACTTTTTGGCTTGCCTTGGCAGAAGACTCACAAACACAGCTTGGGTAGATTAAAATGTTTACTGCAGGAAAGAATTACAAGCATTTGACTTTCAAACACAAATAAATACAAATACAAATAATATAAACAGTGCGCTGTATCAGGGTTATCAAGGATGTTGTATGTTCTTAGGATTTTAAACTCTTTTAGTCTTCTGCCTTCCATCTTAACAGTTTGTTTGAGATCTAGTGGCCTTGAAACCTAGAGGTTGTCGTATATTTTTGTTACGACCGTCTTTAGCCTGGGAACTGCTGGTCCTTTCCTCATCAATTTCAACCTCTACAAGTATTATTTCTAAATATGTATCCTCTCTCTCTGTATCAATCATCTGCAAACTGTATGCAGCTCTATGTTGGTTTTGAGTGGAGGAGTGATGTATTCACTCTTTTAGACTGACATATGGCCACTTTGCTAAAATATGGCACAGCCCGTCACATTAAAACTATGCCACCCCCTTCTGCACATGTTAACTCAGCTTTGGGGCTGTATTTAGCTCAACCAAAGATATATCTCGGGTGAGAAATCTGTTAGCCTTTAGAGGTACAATTCTCAGTTGTAGGTTGTGATCTTTCAGGTTGTCCAAGCAACTTAGAGAGGGTCAAAAATGCTTTTTTAAAAAACTGAAAAAACTGGAGTACTATCCAAACTCACTCCCACTTTGTGAGGGATTGTATAGCAAAGCTGGGAGCAAACCCTGGAGTGAGTTTTGAGATTGGGCTAAAACCATGAACTTGAGCATCTGTCAGAATCATCCACAGGAGTTTTATTCACATTTAGTTATTTAATTATTGACTATTAATTCATCACTATTATTATAATTAATACTTTATTATTACTATTAATAATTAATAATTATTTATTAATCACCATTAGTTATTTTGTAATTCGTAGGGAGGTTGCACAAATTCATTTAACATTTAGGGGGTCATATTATTGCACAATTTGGGAATCTCTATCTTAATCCATTTTTTAAGGATAGGTGCTACTTATTACAATTTATTTTATTATTTAAAATGTTATCTTTTTTTAAAGGACTTATTCAATACAAAGAGAAGGCAATTCTGCATTGTTCCAAAATACTTACACCATCAAGGTTGAGTCTTTGCATTTCCTCCCCCCCCCCCCAAAAAAAAGCCCAGGGGCAACATTTTACTTTGCACAGATCCCTGAAATGGGAATCTATTGTGAATCATTCCCAGCAGTAGGCCTGCCAATAAAGATGTTGTAAAAGCAAACATGGCTAGAATGATAACATGGTGAGTCTAATCCCTGTGACCTATATATTGGTTGACTCAAGTTAAATTTTACAACATAACTGTGTAGCCTTGCCTTGTAAGCAAGGAGCCAGAAAGACACTGAAAAATAGGAAGCTGCTGTATCCTTTTTTTGGGGGGGGGGGGATGCCTTCAAGTCAGTGTTGACTCCTGGTGACTGCCTGGACAAGTCCTGCAGTTTTCTTGGCAAGATTTCAGAAGTGGTCAGAAGGTTGCCATTGCCTCCTTCCTAGGGCTGAGAGAGAGTGACTGGCCCAAGGTCACCCAGCTGGCTTTGTGCCTAAAGCGGGATTAGAACTCATGGTCTCCAGCCTGATGCCTTAACCACTACACCAAACTGGCTCTCAAACTGGCCCTGTCTCCATAGTCAGATATTTATAAACCCATCATTGCTATTGCTTAAATCAGGGGAAGGCAACCTACAGGCCACATTCCCAACACCAGTACCCAATTTGTAGCCCCAACCTCCTTGGGCAGAGCTGACATTTTCAGACCTTTAGATTTTTAAAGGTTGGGGGAATTTTAAGGAGCAAAATGGGTACCTTAAGAATTGCAGACATTCACAATATCCATAGCACTGCTTAAAAACTTTCTCCGCTGGTTCACCAGTGGAGGAATATTAAAAGGATAAGTGGAAAGAACGGTCAACACATTTCAGCTACATGCACTCCAGTGTTGTCACTTCACGAACTATACCCCCTAAAGGCTCAGAGACAAAGTGACCCCCTCCCCCAAAGAAGACTGGTAATCTGGTAATTTGATAGGATCTTTTAGCCCTATTTGAGATGCCAGAGGTTGGACCTAAGATCTTTTGCGTGAAATGCTTGGCTCTACTAATGAGCTGCAATTTTTCTCTATTCTCCCATGGATGACTCCTCCAGTAATACGGTATCTTTTTTATGTACGGATCTGCCCAAATTGATATGTTGGCCTTCCAGTGAACATGTGCAGATGGCAAGTGATGGGAAAACCCTTTTTGGTGTCAGAGTTCTGGACAAGTTGGGCCCATAATTATCTAACAGTATATGGCAGTTTTTGAATGGGACAACAGATATACAGGAATCTCAGAGCAATCTCCGAGGCACGTGCAATGTGCATCCCATCCCAGAAAGTTACTTTAGGAAGTTTGGTATAGTGGTTACGGCACCAGGCTAGAGACCAGGAGAGGGAGAGTTCTAGTCCAGCCTTAGGCAATGAAGCCAACTGGGTGACCTTGGGCCTGTCACTCTCTCTCAGCCCTAGGAAAGAGGCAATAGCAAACCACTTCCAAAATCTTGCCAAGAAAACCACAGGGACTTATTCAGGCAGTGGCCAGGCATCAACACTGACTGGAAGGCACACACCAAAAAAAAAAAAAAACGAACCCAAAACAATACCACTTATTGGGACTGGCAGCAGCGCTCCAGAGTTAAAAACTGGTCTATCATGTGATCAGCCCTCTTATGGGTAGGTATCCGACGCCCCACTCCCCCCAACGCAAGCGCACCCCCCTCCAACTATTTCTCTGCAGCCTGGGACCTCCCACCCATTTTCCCAGCGCCGCCAGCCAGCTGAGCTGGTCCAGGCTTCGCTGGATCACCCCGTGCGAAGGGTCTCGCAATACAGAGAGAGAGAGGGAGGATGTTTCCTTCCTGGGGAGCGGGACGTGGGATCGCGGCTTTCTCTCCCCAGGAAGCGCAGCACCACAGTCATCCGCGGCGTAACCGCCAGACTCGAAGGCAATGCCGGCTCCGCCCTGCGTGAGATTCAACCCGGCGCCCTTCCCGTCGTTTCCCCACGCCTTCCACGTGGGAGCGCAGGCAGGCTCTCCCGGGCTTCCTTCCACTTGCCAGCGCCAGTGCGCCTTCTCGTGCGGGCGGGGAAGGGCAGGCGCTGTCGGGAGCGTCTCGCCGGCTTCTCTCCGTCTAGGGGAGCCCGTCTGTGGGAAGTTGATCGGGTTTCTTTTTGGCCGCTGTCTTCGGAGCCGGAGGGAGAGGCTTGGCCGCGAAGGGCGTTTGCGGGAAGCCGGGGGCAGAGGATGCCGTTCTGCTGATCCGGGGCTGGAAGCGGCGGGCCGTAAAAAAGGAAGGAGCGAAGGTTGGAAAGGAAAGAAGAGAAGCGCCGGGTAAGGAGGGGACCCGCTGGGTTTCTCAGGGGCTGTCGAGGGAGCCGACTTTGGGAGGCGGGTCCGCGCAGGACGGGCAGAGAGGTCGATTTGGGGGTAGTCCTCTGGAGCAGGAACGTTGCGCTGCTGCTGCTGCTGCTGCTGCTGCTGCTAACGATATACCGGGCGATATTTCTAGCTTGCTTGCTTCCCCCAAATCAAAACTTTTGTAGCATCGTAGAGTCACACAGCAGCTTAAGATTGGGAGCAGAAGTCTATCTTTTGAGGTGCCTCGTTCTCTCGGTTTTTGTCGCCCTTCTTCTTCAACGCCTTCGGACTCTGGGCAATAGTGGAAAGTTTTATTATTTCGCAATCTGGTGCCCTCCAGATGTGCCTGTACTTTCGCTCCTGAAATCCCCAAGTAATTTGGCCACGCTGGCTGATGGTTTGGGGAGCGTAGTCCATCTTCCCTGACAGGCACCAGGTTGGGGAAGGTTTTGACATACTTTCAGGCAGAGCAAGGGAACCAAAAAGCAGCATTCCGTATTTCACTCTTTTTTTATGTGTGACTGAATGGAAGTGGCTGGGTGTTCCACGGTTGCTAAGTGACAATGTCTGCAAAATCAGTTGGTGGTAGTTACTTAAAGTTTATGAAAATGGGCACAAAGGTGTAATCTTGTGTGCACAGAGTCAATGAATAAATATAATGCACTTTTCCCCACACATTGAACCCTACTTTATATGCATTTCCTTAGAGGCAAGTAACATTGAGTCAATTTCGGCTCCTCCTTAGAACTGCAGCCATCAAATCCTCTCCCACCTTTCCCTCCAGGGCAGATTATGTAAACATGAAGAAGGAAAGTTAGGCATTGAAGCTGCCTTTGTGTTTTGGGGAATGGGTGTGTTGCTCACCAGCTGTCATTCTGTGACAGCTCTAGCTAGTCTCTGGTGATGCCAACACCTTTTCCCTACTTGATCAGCACGAAAAGTTTACTTGCAGACTACTAGCAGGGCCACCCAGTTAGGGAAGGGCCGTTAAGGTGCTACATAACCACACAATCTTTATGTAATCACATGAGCAGAGATTGCAGATGTTACTAAGGGTTATTGATTGAATTTAAAGTACTGAAGAGTTTTGTGCACCTTAAAAACAACTTTCTACAGCCTAAAATTGCATAGATTACAACCCAAAACATCTGATGATTTTCAAGATAACAGAAGGCTCTTTGTTTTTTGTTTTTAATGGCAACACTTTAAAATGTCCAGCCCCTGGAAATGAGTTACACTCATTTATTTATATTTATTTATTTAAATAAATTATTTAAATATTTATTATTTAATTATTTAATATTATTTAATATTATTTAATATTATTTAAATATTTATTTATATTTATATCCCATATTTTAACTGAAACTAATTTTCAAGGCCACTACTGTACTTAAAAAACATTCTACAATAATGAAGAGGAGCAAGTTGCTACCTATGAAGAAGTTCAGTAATACTTCCTGCAGCTCTTCTACCTTGAGCTGCAATAGAGAGGTGTGTGTGTGTTCTTGGAGTATCACAATCCTATAGAAGTTTATTCCCATTGAGCACAATGGAGCTTGCTCCTCAGTGAATGTGCATGGGTTTGCTCCTTCCTTGTCTTCCTTGGCTTACACAATGCCAGGATGTTTGTGTTATCAACCACAACTGTTAGTGAAGGCTATTTTTGATCTGTTCATTCTGCAGTTTCATTTTCCTCTGAACTCCCTATTTACAGTTCCAACCCAACCCCTTCAAGAGAAGACTCCCTGCATTTGATCACTCTGTCCTCCCCCAAATCTTAAACCATCCTAAATGCCTTGCTTTTTCCTGTATTTGTTACAGGGAACAAATAAGTCTAAATGATGGCCTGAAGTCTTGCAGATGTGTAGGACTTCAGTTCCCATAATTCCCAGCCAGAAGGTAGGGAAGACTGGACTGAAAGATCTGTTACCCAACAAACTTCACAGACAGAAGTACACTTTATGTACTTTTTAAATAGAAAAGCAGGATTAAAAACATTACAGTAATAACAGGCAGAGGCAGATGGATTAGACAGTAGGAGCAATAACCTCTTCCTCCATTTCTCGCCAGCAGTTACTATTCCAAGGTTCACTGCCATTGTATGGGGAAGTTTCATTTAGTAAACATGATAAATATCTGTCATTAGATCCAGTTAGTCCATTTATTTATTACTTATTAAATGTATATTCCATCTTTTTTCTAAGAGCTCAGAGCTGCTCACTTGGGGATTTCGCTTCATCTTGATCCCCAGACCAGTCACCCAGGTTGGGCTGAGAGTGTCTGATCCAGAATCACCTTGTGAGTTTCCATGTTGTTGTTCAGTCATTAAGTCGTGTCCGACTCTTCGTGACCCCATGAACCATATTGCGCCAGGCCTTCCTGTCCTTCACTGCCTCCCTGAGTTTCCATGGCTGAGGGTAGATTCTGCTCCTAGATCAACACCTTAACCACTATACCGCACTTCTGTTTAACAGGCTAGAATGGCCATTTAATCAATTGATGGGCAACTTCTTAACGGCAGAGGATACATTTTTCTTATTATTTCAGGCTCCAGGGGCCAATGGGGGCATGCAGCATCTGATGAGAAAGGCGTGACAAAAATTTCCCTGACTTTGTTTCCTTTTGTCAGAGCCTGAACAGTATTCTGATTGTAAAATTGATAAGCCTTATGAACCCCCCTCCCAATCACTGTTTTTGCCACTTTAGCAACACACTGAGGATAGTTAGGGTCTGCTTGCAGTTGGTGGTCGTGGTTGTCCATCCTTCATCTGGCTTGGGACATCATACTATGACACAGTCTTTCTTGGTATCAGCTACAGGCCTTTTTCGACCCTCTTGCCTGAGATGTCCAGGACTGAATTTTAACTTTCTGCACACAGAGTATACATCATCTCCTTTCTGGCAAACCCAATAGGCTTGTTTCCTTTTGTGTAATATCAAAAAGTAAAGTCTCCTTAAATCAAATTCAATTCTTGGTGACTTCATGGATGTGCCCGTGTAGTTGCTTGGCAACAGTACACAAGGAATTTGCCACTGACACCTTCTTGGATCCTTTTGTGTCTTCCCAATCTAATCTACAGATTTTCTGTAGGACTAGGTATTAGTTATTTATTAATGTATTACTTTTATTAATTTGTTGCTTTCCAGATTTTAATGTTTTTAAATAGTATTTGGTTCTCCCAGAGAACTTTGCTTAGTCAGTTGGTTGGTTGGTTTGCTTATAAGGTTTATAAGGCCATCCAACACAAACAGGATGACTCTGGGCAGCATGCAGCATAAAAAACAAATAATAAATTTTAAAAAGGGGAAAGATACAATATATAAATACAAAATATAAAATGGTGACCAAACGTACAACAAAACAAACTCAGGGGGAACTCCCACTCAACTGGCCCCTGGTGCATGGGGGAACAGCTAAGTCTTAAGGGCTTTCCTTAGGAGAGTTGGGGCCTGTTGTATATCAGGGAGAGATTGCTCCAGAGAACAGGGGCAACCACAGAAAAGGCACACTCCTAGGTCCCATAAGATGACAAGATTTAAAGAAGGAACCTGGAGCATGCCTCCCCTGTGGGCGTGTGTGGGGGGGGGCAGATGTTTTTGGGAATAAGTGGTCCCTCAAGTGACCTGGTCCCATGCCATGTAGGGCTTTAAAGGTAATAACCAGCACCTTAAATCACACCCAGAAGCCTATTGGGAACCAGTGCAGCTTGTGGAGAAGCAGTGTTACATGGGCACAACAAGATGCGCCCATAGCTACCCACATGGCTGCTTTCTGGACCAATTGAAACTTCTGGATGGTTAATCAGGAGACTAACAATATGAATATTAATTAAAAATAATAATAGTAACAGTTAAAAATAATAGTAAATCATCATCATCTCTTTGTTTTCAAGAAACGAACTCTATTCCTCAGGCACATTGCCCATTTCAAAAATTGCTGCAATATGGGCAAGAATATTTTATTGTAATTCCCCTAAATAGTGAGCCATCTCAGCAGGTTTCTCACTCTGGCAAACTCTTTGCATCCGCGCTGTAATCTAAGAAGGTTAGTTCTTTTTTCCTGTTTTTGCTGATACATTTATCTTTTCTTCATTCTGCACATTTGTATCCTAAATAAAAACCCAGATCATCTTTCAGTTTGCTTTTCTTTTAACTTGATCTGTCTTTTAGCGAATGTACCAAGTTGCATTTTATTTAAGTAAGAAATACAATCCAAATAATTTTTGTGATTACATGTGCTTTCTCCAAACCTGTTTAGTTTACTGTTTGTTAACTGTTTTTTTTTTTCCTCAAAAATATACATCCGTACCGTGCAAGATAAACTGTTGAAAGAATCAAAATGCAGCTGCTGTGATTTCACTCATGGTGATGTTGGAAACAAATATTCAGAATTTTTGTTAACCTGAGCCAGTTGTGAAAGAAAAGTCTTGCATAGTTGGTAGGAGTCTAAGAAACTGGATATTAGTATGGTTTTTTTGTCTTTCTTGGTGGCTGTAGCATTCATAGAATTGGAAGGGGCCACTTAGGCCATAAAATACAACCTTTGCTCAGTGCAGGAATGTAGATGAAACCATCTATTCTGCTTAAGACATGCTAGGAAGGAGAGCCCACCACATTTCTAGGGATTAATTTCTTTTACTGTTGGAATGTCTTTCTAACATTCAGCTGGAATCTCTCTTCTTATTTCTTAATTCCATTGTTTCGTGGCTTTCTTCTGTATGACCCTCTCCAGATACTTCTTCACTTAGTCTTTTTCTCAAGATTTAAGCATATCCAGTTTCCTCAATCTGTCCTTGAATGAGCCTGGTCATTTCCACACGGGTGACATATAGCATCACCCAGCCATCGTTGAAGCAATATGAAGCCTGGCAAAATTATGGCTGGATGACTCCGGAAGACACTATAAATCACGAGTGTGGAAAATGACCTTAGTTTCTAATCTCCTGACTGTTCTCATTGCCCTTCTATGAACCCATTCCAGTTTGTCTAATTTTTTCTTAAACTGAGGTGCCCACTGAACACATGACTTAAATGGGTTCTGGCTATTAAAGCTTATATTAGGACTATTATTTCCTGTAGCTTGGAAACTGTACTTCTGTTGATGTGGCCTAAAGTTACATTTGCCTTTTTTTAACCCTATCACATTGCTGATTCATATTCAGATTGAGATCAACCACAAATTGTTCCTCAGGAACTGTTCAGCAGTGACCAGTACTCAAGTGAGATTATTTGAAGACTGTTGTTAAAACTGTACAGATATGGACCTCAGAAGTGGCAATCACACATGCCTTAGAAAAAGGGCTCAGATTTGACTGAGCAAATGGCAGTGAAGGAGAAAGTAGCAATTGCTGGGGAGACAGCAATTAAATAGAGGGGAGGGAATAGCTGTGAACGGTCCGTAAGGGCTAGCAACAACATGTAGCATGTCCAGTTTTTAGGGAAGACAGTGAATCCAATATATGTTCTGCACAAACTCTTTTCTCTGCCTAAGAGAGAAACAGAGTATTTTGGACAAGCACAGAGAAGTACTGGCACACGTGCCTTAGCTTTCGGACACAGGAGTTCAGACAACAGGAAAAGGCAAAGAAGACTAAAAACATCTGTATGTAGCAGAGCAGGAAGGGCAGAAGAAAGAAAGGATAGAGAAGAGAAAGAGAACTGAGAAGCCAGCCGGTGTGTAAAGGCAAGTGATAAAGTAGTTTGGTAGGGGGAGAGAAAGAAGGAAGAGGCGAATTCCCCTATCTTTCCACTTTACAGTCCTGGTTCTCAATGATTGACATTACACAGTGTCGCCAGAAGTTCCTAAAAGGAGGGAAGAAAGGTAGGGGGACCTTATCAACAGCTACTAGCTAGGGCTGTTTGGCTGAGCTAGGGTTAGGGTTCCTGAAGCCACAGTCCTCTTGGAGCTGGGGGCTAGTTCAGGGGGTACGCATTGGGAAATTGCTCCTTTGTTTGGTCTGGTCCCAGCTGATCAGGCAAATCCAACTGCTCTTTCAGAGGGTGAAACCCAACTCAGCAGGGTATTCCCAGGAAGATTATAGTTCTGAGGTCTAAGGAGGCAACATACTGAAGGAGCTAAATTTTATTTCCAGAAGACCAGGCAGTTTCCTTGGGGTTAATCTTCCAAGTGGAAGAAACTGACAGGCCTTTGCCTGCTTCATAGTCATACTGTCTGGGCTCCCATCCAGGCCTCAGATGGTTCAAAGACATTTCTGGGGGAAAATAAAAGAAGGAGAACTCCTCATAAACATTGCCCTGCAGTAACCCCATATCTCCTTCAGTATCTGTTATATTTTGAAGAGTTTTTCTCCTGTGTAAGCCTAAAATGGTGAAATATTGGGATTTCTAGAATGAGTCTCTTGGGACAAGCTGAAAGAGAGGATGTGCCTTTTCACACCTACTAATTCCAAGCCATAGATTCCATGATTGATGTTCACAGGTAAATGGTTCCTCACAGATCTAACATTACAGAGAGACCATCCATATTACTTTTATTCATTCATTCACTTGATTTATATTCTACTTTTCCTCTATGATATCACTGATCCTCACAACAACCCTTTGATATTCCAGATAGTAATTAGCTCAAAGTCACTCAGTCAGCTACTATAACTGAATATTAATTACAACTTGGATCTCCCTAGCCCAACACCTAAACCACTACCATCACACTGAGTTTGCACTCTCTTTTCAAGGGAGGCAGATTCTTGTGAGCAGTGCTGATTTCACCCCCATTAAATGCAAAGAATAAGGTGATACCATTGGACACCTGAGCAATCTGCAAGGGGAATTACAGTATTATAGATGAGCACAAAATGTTGTTGCAGGGAAGGAACAGTGACCCAGTGATGAGCATTTGTTTTGCATACCAAAGGTCTGATATCCCATGGTCAGTCCCTGTCTGAGGTGCTACCAGACCAGATAGTGAGCCAGGCCTAAATGTATTTATTTATTTAAATTTATTGGCTGCCCAATCCCAGTGGACCTTATCTGTAGCATTCCAAGTGATTGCAGTAGATCAGGAAAGACTTCCTGCAAAACGTAATCTTTGCCATACTGGCTCATGGGATGAAAAACACAAATTCTATCTAAGTACAATCTATCAAATGAACACAAGAAAGGAATTCAGTTTTTGAAGTTATGAAAGAGAGGGAGAGGGGAAGAAGGCACTCAAAATAATTAGATTGGATTTTAAAAGCCAGGATACATGTGGGTTTCAAGTCAATCCTGATATTGAGGCAGTGGACTAAAAATCACAGGGTTTTTCTGTGGATAAAATAGGAGCAAGGAGAACATGAATTCCTCTCTAAGCTCCTTGTAATAAAGTTACTGGATCCCAATGGGATCACAAAATGACTTTAGAAAGGAGTTCAGGCGTCCAGATAGATTGCAGGATGGCAGTGGGTGATAAGATCCTTTCCCTTCTATAGCCAGTGCATCCAAAAGAACAGAAGCAGTTGGTTGATTATGACAATGTTGAGTAACTGCCCCATGCAGAGTGGGGTACAGGTTGTTTTCTAAACTTCCATAACCCATCCCATGTTTTAAAAACAGGTCAAAGATTAAATCAAAAGAAAGAGGAGCTACACTCCATAATTTTGGGGCTTGTGGATGTGGGAGTGTTGCCACAGAATCTGAATCAAGGAGGATAAATACAAGTTATGAAACTGACCATGCTTTGCATTTCTGCTGACAGTTGCAATCGTGATGACATAGGCTTAAAAATGGGTACTCACCCAGTTTTCTCTGGCAAGTCAGAGATTATTTGTGAACCTCCCCTCTGATGGAGATGAACGTGATTTGCAAGAGCACCTTGTGGCATGAAAATTAGAGTACAAAATGTTGCAGTTGATATGGTGCCATCAAAGAACATGGCACATGCAGAATTAGGTAGGCATGGGCTGAGTGGTAAAAGTCATGGGCAGGTGAGGCAAACCTGGGAAGAATATGGACAAAATGGCCTTTAAATTCATTTTTTTTAAACTATAGATCAAAGTCTTCTCAAGGAACATTACGGCTATTACTAAGTAGGGAGCAAAACTCTCTGGTTTTGTGTATGGCATGATTAGGTTGAAAGTGGAGCATTTCCATAGTTTTTCTCAACAGTGCACGTGTACATGCATGCTGTGGCTACTCTATATTTTCTATAGGCTATTTAAATGTTGAGAGATCTAAAGCATCCCATAGAATTATGTGGTATTCTTGGATTTGAGATGAGTTTCATTAATAGAAATCCACACCAGCAATAAATTGTATTCATGATGGAACGCATTACTTCCATTTTGACAGGCAATCTACCCTGGATTATTAGATATTGGGAATCAATAGTAAAAACGTCCCTTTGTCTTGTTGTCTTGTTTGTGGGTTTTTTCGTAGGTATCTTGTTGGCCACTATGGTAACTAAGGTGCTGAATAAAATAGACATTTAATCTAGCAAGGATCATAGGTTCATCATTCTGAGTCACTTTGTGTGAGATGGGCGGCTATATAAATACGATAAATAAGTAAATAAATAAATCTGTTCTATCTGAGAGCCAAATTCAGAGCATTTTTACATGCTATATCTATCACAGCAGAACAACTTTCTCTAGAATACTAGGAGGAACCCTAAATATTGGAGTGGCTCAGCTATTCCTCCTATCTCTGATAAATTTAGATTAAAGTATTTGATCAATACTGTATAACATGTGTTCAACAGATTTGCCAAGGTATGATGGGTTGATTCTGATCATTTTGGTTTCACTTATTTGATCCTGAATTTAGTCAGGCAATAATTGCTGAGGTTTGTTATGAAGACAACATAAACGATGTAGTTTTTCCAGATAGATCTTAGAATAATTTCTGTAAATATATGGTACTGAAGTTTTGTTCTATAAAAAGATGTCAGGTTAATATCTTTTGGAATATAGATACCTTTCAAAATTACTGCTACTGTACTAACTTTGGAAACACAGATCATATGGGAGGTGTCCAGGACACTGTATTTTCCTATGTCAGGGATGGCTGTTCTAGGAGTTGGGACAACCTAGATCAGGAAGGACAAAACAATATAATAACGGAGACAAAACTCTTTTGATTCTTCATATAGTAATTTGAATTTCTGATAAGATGGTCATTCATAAAAGAGCTCAAGCTTCCTGGGCCTTTAACAATATGTAGAAGTTAAGATTTCAGCAGGTATATTTTCCCATGGAAGCTATACCTGCTGAGATTCCCTCTCTTTCCCTTTTAATAAAAGTGCATTTGGTGCACCCACTCTAATTTTTGGTTAGCTTATCTGATTTTTAGAAATTTTGCTTTCTTCTTTCCATACATCTAAGGGAAAAGATTTGTTTGGAGGAGCAATGTTATACCTCCATACCATTCCTAGAACAAGTTCTTGGTTAAATGTTGGCTTCAACCACCACCACACCTTTCCCCTCCAACACACCCACAGTATTTGCCAAATGTTTGTATTTTGCACTGGAAGAAAATGTTGTAAAATCCACAGTGTTTTCATTTTTTGTCTTTTTGTGGGTGGGGAATCAGACTTACCTCTTTTATTTCCTCAGATCTGGCATTCCTTTTGCCACTGTCTAATTTCCTAAACTGAATTCTCTTTGCATATCCATATGTATATAGAATTTAAATTCAGGTTTCATTTCAAAGGGGACAGTTGGTACAAAATAGATAATTCAAGGTCAGGGTTGTAGCTTTCTTCTACATCAAGTGCTCTAAGCACTGGTTTTGCTGCATACCGCAAAAAGTAAGTTCCCTATGTATTGAAATGGTAATAATACTTAACACATGGTGCAGAAAACAATCCAGGTTTACCTACGGGATTGTACACCCAAATGGAATTTTAAGTTTCTGACAATCCCATACTATGAGGCAGGGTTGGCAGGCTTCAGGTCCCATCAATTAAACAACAGTCACCTGATGGGACCCAGGAAGTGGGCCATCTTTATCATAGTACCTGCCCTTTGGAACAGCATCCTCCAGAGATTCATGTGATCTTCACCCTGACCTCCTTTAAACGAGCCCTTAAAACCTGGCTGTTCCCCCAGGCCTTGCACGAGAGTGTGTGGCAGACCCCCCATATGATGACTGATTTACTAGAGACCATGCTATTTTTCTCCAGACATTTGTTTTATACTGTTTTGTCTGAAATGGTATAAATTGTTTGATATTGTATACCACCCAGAGTCGCAATGAAGTTAGGCAGCCTGTTCTAATAATAAATCAAATAAATACATTTGTTTATTGCATATTTAGATAATAAAGAATGATACGATTTTTAGGCTTGAAAGGTCATATAGCCTTATCTTCTGCTTTGTTCGGGGATCTTGCAACTGCATTAGATGACAGATGCCCACAAACTCTTTCCTCCATAGCAATCCATTACACTGACAAACAGCTCTCATACATTCTCTGCATGTTGTGATGAAGAGTCCAAATATCTTAAGAGCTTACTTGTTCCTAATACTTTCCTCCTGGTGTTTAGCCCAAACTTGCTTCCATTCAGTTGTTTCTAGTCCTGTCCTCTGGAACAAAACAACAACCATAATTCATTATTTGTAAGACCTATGTAGATAAGTATCTAAAAAAAGTGGTATGTCGTGTGACTAGCATTATTCCAGAGCAGTGCTGAGGGACATGAAAAAGATAGAGAAGGTGGATGATTAGTTGGAAAGATAAACTTTTATTTCAGAGGAAAATCTTCTTTCAGACTAAACATTCTCCATTTATTTTAGCTAATTAAGTTGACCATTTCCCTAGCAGGACCACTGTGAATTTGGGTGTAGCTCACATCCATTTCTTGTCCTAGTTTGGTGTGGATGTTACACTGTTGGAATGTTAACAAAGAGCAGCACTCGAAGTTGTTTTGCAGAAGATGGACACAATGGGATTGGAGAGATTTATCCTATGTCTCCAAACTTGTAAAATCTCCCTAGGAAAGGGAGGAAAAAATTCTTGTATAACAGATTTTTTCAGTAATTGTTTCCAGATGCCAGTAAGGGTGGATGGGTATCTGAATTACAGAGCCTGCTATAGAAACAAGAATAAAAGGGCACGTGTGTGCCTTTGCTCGCCCACTATTAAGCCATTGTAGCACATGCAACTGTTCGAGTGATTGCTGCTGAATGGAATCACAGCTACGGTTGAAGAGCATGTGTGACAATTTGTCAACTTTGTCCTTTTTCTTCCCTGGGTAAATTAAAGGTAAGCAAGGTTCTGGGTTGTTTCAGAGAATTCATCTTAGCAGTTAATTTCTACAATGTATTAAAAAGAATTCTTAAATATCAAAATCTCAAACAGCTGAAGAACTAAATGCGAAAAAGCAATGCCATCCAGAAATGCATGCATTCTGCCCTACTTCAGTCACTAAAGACAGAAAAAATCCATACTACAGCTTGCATGAATGTGAATTCATCCAGCTCTGAAAAATCAGGTGCCTTAGAAATCCCTCTGTTCTTGGGTTTAGAATGTAAAATATGATCAAGGCCCATGCATGGCAGGCTGAACCCAAGATGTCAGAGCATGTCCTCCATAAATGGCAAGCAGCCCCTCTCAAAGCAAAGACAGGAAGGGGGTGTGGGTGAGCCCTAAATGTGCAGGAAAGGCAGGCTGACCAGGCTGCCTTCCAGCCATGTATGCAAAGTGTTCCATGTGTTCTGCCTTATTCTTGATTAAACCAGTTGGCTGGATTTTTACTTCATTTGCAACAATCCATCAGCAACCTTTTGTTTTTGGAAAAATGGTTTTCATTCAAGTATCTCAAATATATATTGCAGATGCTCATCTTGCCAGAGCCTGCATAATCCCTACACCAGTGTTGTCCAAACTTGGCCACTTTAAGACAAGTGGACTTCAACTCCCAGAATTCCCCAGCCAGCATGGCTGGCTGGGGAATTCTGGGAGTTGAAGTCCACTTGTCTTAAAGTGGCCAAGTTTGGACAACACTGCCCTACATCTATCCTGTTGGTCAGGTATTGCCCTCTACTAGTGATTTTCTAACTTGCTACAGTTGTGGAGGACATTCTGTCTTGGCACGTAGGCAGTGAATTCCCTGCTCACCTAGACCCATCTTTTCTGGGAACTGCACAGCAGCTCCAGAAGAAAGCCACACGGGCCCAGGAAAACACAGAATTCCTTTAAGATGTTTCTGACAAGTGCTATCTGGACACACATGCGGTACTCTAAATCAGATTTTTCCATTTGAAGCCAAAGCGGTGCACATTCCTATTGCTTAGTGGTGAAGAGGTAACAAAAGTTCCTTTTTTGTGTTACCATTCAAGTAGCTACTTGGTATTTCATCTCGTCAGTACTGTACAGGTATCTCAATGTGCCTCTTTTGAACAAGAACATAAAATGTAAACAGGATGGGGAAAACTCACCACCTAGTAACTTACTCCGTGATGAAGCCCTTTTACAGTAAAAATGCTTCTGAAAACCATCATCTTTTATTTTAATATGCCTCCTCTTCCTTCTGCGCATGGTGAGATAGCAACCATTTTTAGTTAGCCCAGCTGTTTCTGGTTTGTCTTGATAGTGGGAAATACCCTGCTTGCTTTCAGCTACATTTCCAACAAATATTGCATCTCTTTTTCCTGTGCTGAATGTTGGCTGGGAGTCATGTTCTAGACTTTCATAACGTGCTTATCTCACTGGGATGCAGTTATTTTCTGCTACGTCATGTAGAAGCAGCCCAGGAAAGAACACTGCACCGTTGCCATCTTCCCCCTCCGCCTTTGCCGCCTTGCTCTGCTTTTGCTTTGTCTATTAGGACTTCCAAATGGAAGGATATGTTTGCATTCTGCAGGATAGGCTAAGTAAATAATATAAGCAGGAGAGGCCCCCATTTCCAGTCTCATCCCAAGAGTTCAGAGAAAAGACTTCTTCAGGTCAAGTTTGACTCCTTGTGACTGTGGCTGTGCACGTCGATCAATAGCATTTCAGAAGCGGTTTGGCACTGCCTTCTTTCTGGATTGTTTACAGTTTTCCAGTCTAACAGCCTGCAATTCTCAAGTGGTTCCCATCTAAGTACGAACTAAAGACCACCCTGTATAGCTTCTGAGTTCAGTTCAGATCAGTGTTTTTCAAACTTGGCAACTTTAACATGCATGGACTTCAACTCCCAGAATTGGCAGAACTCCCATGTTGGCTGGGGAATTCTGGGAGTTGAAATCCACACATCTTAAAGCTGCCAAGTTTGAAAAACACTGGTCTAGATTGTCCAAATAACCAATGGTTTGGCTCAGTTTGCTTTCAACTGGCTTTACCCTGACCCAACCTTCTCCCCCCCCCCCACAACAATGCGCCCCACAACTAATGCTTCTTTCATCATCAATCACCCCTAAGTCTTTTCCCAGTTGTCTCTACCCGTCCAATCTGGTCCAGCAGGATGGGCATGCTCTGGGTCCCATCAGCCAAGGAATGTTGGCTGGCGGGGACCAGGAGACGTGCCTTTTCCACTGTGGTGCCTGCCCTCTAGAGCATCCTCCCTCCTGAGATTAGGATGACCCCGGCCCTTTTGGCTTTTCAGAAGGCCTTGAAGACCTGGCTTAATCCCTGGGCCTGGGGCCCTGAGTGTGTGAAGGGCCCCATTTCATGGTTGTGCTGATACCAATGGTTCTTGGCTATATTTATATTTAATTTTCTGTACTGTTTTAAGCATTTTTTTTATTATTCTTAGCCACCCAGAGTCACTGGTCTGAGATGGGTGGCTATATAAATTGAAGAGATGATAATAATGATGATGATGATGATGATGATGATGATGATGATGATGATAAAGTGCTGCTTATTCCCCACCCTGCCTCATCCTCCAGCCCTTCCTTGTTTACCAGTCCAACTTTCTGTATTTTTAAACGTTTTTTTTCCTAGAGAATGTTAGACATCTGCCTTTGGATTAGAAGCACGCTGGAAATTTGTTACACTTCCAAGTATGAACGTAGAGTGCTTCCTAAACAGAGCTGCACTGCAGTTTGCTCTGACAAAAATAAAGAGAAGGGCAGGGTGAATCTGTCACTTTTAGTTTCCCCTCAGTTTTCCATTTGTACCTCTGGGGATCCCGTCCCGATGCTAGTTTGAAAAAAAAAATGAAAAGGATCACATTCAAATGTCAGTTTTCCCCAGCGATATGCTTATTTGTTTGCCATTTTTCCTTATTTTTTTTACCTTAGCATAAGGTATCTTTTTCCATTATTTTCCTATAATCTTCTCTAATACAGTATGTACTTTTTCTTTAATATGTACTTTTTAAAAAATGGTATATTGCATGACAAAAAGAAGTGCAGATTTTGAAGGATAGCTAAGTTTCAGCTCATATATATCGATTCAAACATGTGAAATTAGATGAACTCGCATTCAAATGTGAACCAAACAAATGTTCACCCTGGTGCCTAATACTATTTATGTTTCTCTTACCTTTGGATAAGTTCCACGGCCCTAAAGAACCTTGTTAGGCCTCACATTTCAAACTTTCTCCTTGAAGAATATTTACAGCCCCTTCTCACAGGGGAGAAGGTCCATTGATTTCACCCAGCATCAATTCCTCTGAATGGCAATGGGGGTGTCCAAGGTCTCGTCCAGGGAAAGGTTCTACTAATTGCCTGTTACCTGAGCCTTTAAAACATTTAACAATCAGTGATGCCAAGTATTGATCCCAGCACCTTCTCCTTACAAGAGATTTGCTGTATCATTGAGAGGCAGAAAGGCCAAAAAATCTCCTGCATAGTTAGTATATAGTTACTGCAGAACCAGGAAGGCAGTCATCCAGCAGAAGACCATAACGTGCAGAAGGCCTCAACGCGAGTCCCCTACATTTACAGACTGAGAAAGACTCCTGTCCTAAACACTGGAAAGCTGTCGCCAACCTGGTGCCTGCCATGTATGCTGGACTACAAGTCCCAGAATTCCCAGCTAATGGCCATGTACTGTAGTTCAGCACGTACGGAGACTAATAAATTGTGGAAAGTTAATATAGATAATACTGAGTCAGACCAACTGGTTTGGTAGAAGGCAGCCTTCTATGCACCTAATTAATCATGAATTACCATTACTACTATCAATTCTTAATGTAAGGAATGCACCCTAATCCCATTGAATGCAAGAGCTCAGCTGATTAGTTTCAGCAACAAATTATATGTGCTTCACCAATTCCAAGAATTATCGAGAAACTTGCTGGGTTCCAACAGCTTGTTCTGTTTTGGAATTTGCAGTATCAACATTCTTTCTAGAACACCCTTTGCTATTGTTCATAGACTGCACACGATGCAATGATTTTTTTTTAAATTCTACAACTGAGCTCAGCAGCTCATTTTATTGGAGATTTATGGATTATACCTTCCAAATCACCTGGACATAAAATGCTGTTACTGATGTGAAATCCATATAATAGATTATTGTATCTCCTGTGTTACCAAAATAGCTCTCTTGTCTTTCTTTCCTCACTAGAGGGAGGAATACTTTTTTGCCAACTCATTTCCCAGATCAAAGAACACAGCAGTCAGCCAGGATGAAACTTCAGCTGTCTATTAAAAGTGTATGGAGAAAGAGAGACCTGGTGGAAACCAGCTAATTTTATTCAAACCCTCTCCTCAAGTAATTTGCTGGTGTAAATCAACACAACATGTTAACATCTTAAGATTTAGCTTTCATCATCATGGTGCTCTCCAGAATGTATGCTAGACTACATTCGCCTCATCTTAAATTATACAGCCAATAGTGGATGATTGAACATGATAGTTACTGTAGTCCTGCATATCTAAAGGGCCCAGGTTGGAGAAGCTGTTGTAAATAGGCTGTTTTGTAACTTTTCTGTACCTTGTACTTCCCAGAGTTGGCATAAATACATTTTAGATCCCCACAAATGTATTTACAAGCCATGCATTTGATAGCCACTGAGATGTATGCATAGAGAAGTCCTTCTCCTAAAGGTGAATTTTGCTTGGCCCAGGATTCTCCACTGCACATGTACAGATATGCACCAAGACCTCCTACACAAGTGGACAAGCTGCACAAGTGCCAAAGCATAGCCAGCGAGCATTGTGGAGACAGACAGGAGTGTCCACAGGGTGATTCAAAAAAATCAAGATGGTAGGTGCAACCATATGATTGAAGCCCTGCCCCTTTTTATATGAATCGTGGACACTGATGCTGAGAAAGATTGAAGGCAAAAGGAGAAGTGGACGGCAGAGGGTGAGATGGTTAGATAGCATCACTGAAGCAATGAGCATGAAACTGAGCAAACTCAAGGAGGCAGTGAAGGACAGGAAGGCCTGGCGCAATATGGTTCATGGGGTCACAAAGAGTCGGACACAACTTAACAACAACAATACATAAGAAAGGGGTGGGGCTTCAATCACATAGTCATGGGCACCATCTTGACTTTTTTGACCCACTTTCTGCAGATGTCCCTTGGAGACAGGACTTTTTAGCATGACCTTTTAATCTCTTCACATACGTTCTCTGGGTGTGAGGACGTTCAAAATTCTCTTTTGGATTTGTGATGTTCTCTTTTCTCAGGATGGCTTTTATATCCTGAGAAGTCCTGTCACTGCCTTCTCCAATCCTAGGGCTTGAAAACTGAAAATACACTGTTCACCTTGGTATCATGTGCAATTACCCAAGTCACATTTCATATTGTCCAGCTTATCAACGAAGCCGTAGCTTCTGTTTTTAAGATGATACCTTCGTGTGATTAAGAATATTTACCCTATATAAGATATTCTTGCCCTCATGGAACATGGGGTTGATTGGTTAAATGTTTTTCATTCTCTTTTCATTGGCTTTTGATGCAAATTTAAAATACTAGCCGCTTAACTTTCTGTTTATATAGCTACAGCATTTGTTCTATTTATTTACACTATTTTAACAATAAAAATAAAATTTCTATGCAGTTTCTCTTAGTGAATTAATCAACATCCCAATTCTAGCGTGTTGTACAGGATATTAGTGTACTTGTAAAATGAGGCAGCTGTCTGTAATTGTTGTTCTTATTATCACCATCACCATCACCATTATCATCATCTTTTTAATGCCAGGGAGGAAGGGATGAACCAGTTACGTTTTTCCTGCCTAAGGTGCCAAAATATCTGGTAACCACACACTTTGAGATGCCATTCACTGTTCTGCCTCATCAACAAAATATCTTAGACCAGCTCTGAATAGCAGAGTAGATCACTTGGTCCAGGGTAAGCATACTTGGGGGAAATCCTAAGCATATTGAGACTTTATTCACAATTAAAAGGAGGAGTTAAATCTGAGTCTGTGAGGAAGCAGAAACAATATTCAACAATCCATAAGAAAAAGTATAATCAAGTTGAACACAACTCAAGAGTATTTTTTCCACATCATTTTAAGTTGAAGAATGAAATTCAGAAGATATTATTACCCAAGTATCACTGTTTTTGTTAAGTACAAGAGGTATGCCAGAAACCTCCTGGTGAATCATTTTTTGTATAACAAGCACTTGCCTGCCTTCAGCAGAAACAGCATGATTGATCTTTATATAAAGTTAACACCAACATCCTGTTGAACTCTCTGCTACAGCACAGTTGGCTGCAGGATAATAGATTAGCAGCTTTTTTCCTCCATGTGGCAAGTAAATGGCTCCTCACGGAGTAATGAAAAGAGTGAAGTGAAAGTTATGCTACTACAGGTAGTCCCCAGTTTAAGAACAAGTTCCGTTCCCAAGCTCTGTCCTCAAGTCAAATTTGTATGTAAGCTGGTACATTATTATTGTATAATACTTTATAAGTAGTATTGTGTAATGAAGTCAAACTATTGTATAGTTAACTCGAATCACTGTGTATTTAACTCAAATTTTGCTATAGTAGGCTCCATTCTTAACTATGGGTTGTCCGTAAACTAGGCATTCTGAACCCGGGGACTACCTCTATTTTAAATCCCAATTATTTTTTCCAATCATTTTAAACAACAACAAACACAAAATTTAAAGGGCTGAAGAAAGTAAGTCTTCAAATCACAATCGAGGAAAGGCAGAGTCTGTTAAAGTTAACGAGGCCTACTTCTGAGCAATTATGGTTTATACTACTTGCAGTATGCATACTTCCTGTTTTTTAAGTTCATTAACATTTTTACCTCATCCTGCAACCCAGAGATAGTTAACCAGGGTCTCTAAATCCTGTTTTGTTTTGTTTTTAAATTCAATCAAATTTAAATTCTGACCACAGTGACAATATATTGCACCATTTTTATGTGGGAGATCCAAAAACAGTCATGAAAGACCTGAAATAGACAACATGGTTTTTTGAACAGAAGAAGGAAACAGAAAATCCCTGTCCCACTTTGCTTCCTTGCCCCCCAGTGTAGCTTTTGCTGTCCCTCAAAATACTGAGTATGACCTCTGGCCCCAAAAAGTTTCCTACCATTGCCATAATTGCACTAACAATGTATGAAGTTGTCTTGTATCCAGGTATCAAGAAATCTTTTATCTGTTTTGGTAGCCAGATAAAATTGATTATATAAGGATGGAGTCTGAACCAGTCATGAGCAATGTAAGGAAAGAGAGAGAGGTTTGTTGAAGGTGTTGCAAGTGACTTTCAGGTTCAGCACAAGGTAATTCTTCCATACTTCTGAAGTATGGAGAACTGTCACTTTTTTCCAAGAGAGGGTGAATGGATTTGGGAATCTTCACCTAATCTGAACTTTGGTCCATCAGATACCCTTTGCCTCTAGTTCTATTTGGCAGATGGTCTTTGGAGTCTTAGGCAGAGTCTCCAAATTCCTCACCATGCAGTGGCTCATGGCTGGGAGCCATAATACTTGAGAGCCACCATTAGCTGTGTTTGTACAACACACTTATTTACAGATGAGTTTACCATAATTATTAACCCAATTTTCTGGGTCCACATGATTCATTTAACCAGAAAGTTTGCACAACATGCTTGGCTAAAATTGGTTGGCTAGTTTGTAGATCAGTGTGTTGTGTTAACACCCCCAATATGTGTCGCTTCTGTAGCTTGGCAATTTTCAAAAAAACTGAAAGAAGTGATTTAGCCCAGTTCTAGATAGAATCTCTTGCAACTGAGAATTGCTCTGTATCTGCAGAACTTTAAAAACGGATATCTTGGGGCCTATGAACAGCTATTAAAGCTGTGTGTGTGCTTGTGCAAAAGGGAGTATAAGCATTTCTTACCACCTTTATAAGCCAAATTTGGAATCATCCTACTGAAAAGCAGGTTATACATCTCTAAATTAAATACACATCCATGTTTGTAGAACAATGGCAGGAGGTAGAACATTTGTGGTCTTTGAAGAAATATTTTGCTGGCAATTGCAGTAACAGAATGCTTGACTCAGTGGACAGTTTATTGGATTCAGCAGAGCTGTTCATATGTCCTTTAAGTCTTGCAGTAAAACAGAAGGCCTCAGCAATGTTTCCTGGATCCGGATGAACACTGATATTAAAAAGGACAGGAGTGCTGAGTACAGACTGTACATATCCTCCTAGTTAAGAAACAAAATAGGGATGGTGGGAACTGTTGAACAGATTTCAGCTGGAAAATGAATGTGAGCTTTCCCCCCCCCCTCAGAGTTTGGGTTGGTCCTGGGGAGCAGGGGGAGAATTTTTAAAAAATGTCATACAGCTATACTATATATTGCCTCTCCCATGGAGATATAGCCAAATTCCAGAATCCTGAATTTCTGGTGCAGTTTGGTTTCTTAATTAAAGAATTCTATTGTGGAGTTTACAGGATCCTAGTTATTGGATCTGCCTCAACTTCTTTTGGCCCCAAAAGATACCTTCCCATTCCCACTTGCAACTGACTATCACTGTTGCTATTCTTATTACAACTTTACAATACAATAAAAGTATAAAAAATGAAAAGAAAAAGAAGAAAAAGAAGATAGGAAATAAGAAAAAAGAAAAGAAGTGAAAAAGAAGAAAGAAAACAGAATTTTCACTTCCACCCTTTTTTCTATCAAGTACTTGCTATCTTACTCTTTCCCCTCCCTCTTTAACCCTTTTTAATCCCCAAACCCATAAATCATCAGTTGAGTCTTTTCTTCTTTCAGCAAAAAGTCCATATAAAGGCTTCCAGTCTTTTAAAAAAATCTTTTATCGTTTTTTCCTTGACCAAACTGGTCAGCTTTCCACAGGGTCTAATGGATACATTTGAAAACTTGAAATATTCAGGGAAATAGGTGCATTCACAAAATAGCTGCTGGGGAGATATTTGTCCCAAGAGGAGAGAATATATGTAGCTCAGGGCTGAAGTGTGGAGTCCTTGGTGCTCTCTGGGCTTGGTTGTTTGCTTGCAGACGTTTCATTACCTGACTAGGTAACATCATCAGTGTGAGTGGGTGTGGGGTTTGCTCCCTGTTTATATACAGTAGCTTGCCCTGCCAGTGTTGGTGGGGGTGTGGTTTTCTCCTTGGGAGTTCCTTGATTAGGGTATTGTTTTCTGCTTGATTGTCTGCTTGATTGTTTGTCTGTCTGCTTAGTAGTTCCTTCCTTGGTAGTTCTTCTTTATCTTAATGCTTTGCCACTGGAGCTAATGTTTCATCCCTGGCAATCCTTATGCTCATAGGGCCAGGCTCCCTTGCAAACCTGATTTTACAGACAGGGGATTTTTCTGAAAGCAGTATTCCCATGTTGCAAATTGAAATAATATGGTAGAGTTCAGCACTCTTTCAGGCAGAAGATGTCATATGTCATAATAGCAAGGTGAAATAAAATGAATGTGGATAAATTTAGTGAGATCATGAAGTTTCATGAGAGTTTAGTGGTCTCACCTCTGAAAGTTAGTTCTCACACAGTCAGATGTAAAACATTTTGATACTAGATAAAGCTGTTACCAAAATAAAGAACAGATAGAAATTGTATCTCCTACTCAAAAGAGTTTCGCTTCTAGCCTTTTACATAGAACAGGTGGAAGAAAGAGGCACCAAAATGTGGACACTGATTGTTATAAATAGAGCTTGCATTTGATACACAGCAATCCCTGGAATTCTTTCATAATGATTTCATAGTTTTGCTATAAAAAATCTACCTATCTGAGCCTTTGTGTCCTAGAAAATACAGTTTGTAGTGTTTACCAAGAAGGTCTGACATTATCTTTTACAAGATCCCATATAAGAACATTGACATTTCTGAGATCTGATAATTTGGTGGTATTTTTGTCATTTTAAAATTTAAAATTTATTTTAATTTTGGGATTCTGTTACTAAAATTCAGTTCTTCTAGTGGTTTCCAGTTTGATATCTCAGTCATAAAGCCACTACCATCTTTCAGCCTCTCCCTTCCCAGAAAATTCTTCCAAGTTCTGGGAGCATTCGTAACTTTAAGGAAGAAAGGAAAACATATATAAATTATGATGGCTTATGATTAAGAAATACTCTTTAATCTAGCTGTTAAAACATGAACAAGGAAAAAAAAGGCATCCAACTTATTTTTTTCCTTCCAAGAATATTCAGCTATTCAACATTGTACTGAGGCTACTGCAAGCCAAAGAACAGTTAATCAATATAACCACTGCTATTTTCAGTTGTATGCAAAGTGCTTATTATCTACTAATGGCCTATTATGCACAGCCCATTTATTTAGCCATTTATCTGTTAATCTTGTTTTGTGGTCAGCTACCATACAAATTGGTAGAAACCTACCTTTTAAAAGTTGAGGCTGGATAGATTAAAATAACCGTTGGTCTATTGTGAGGGGGAAAAGTTAATTTTAACAATATTATGCCTTACACAATGGTGCCTCACAATTCCATTTATTATGTTAATGATTTATGCTAGTCTTTGACCGTAATAAAGATTTGATTTGATATTTTAATGATTTGACTGCTTTTTGGCATTTTGCTAGTAGTAACTGAAAGACTGAATTCAAAAAGCCTTGACTGAAATCTTCCCTCTGCCACAAACACTCTATATGTTATTTTGGCAGCATAGGACAGTGCTGGAAAATAAATAGGCTATTAGTGTATTAGATTCTAATGATGTATCTTTCAGAGAATTTGTACGACCATGTTGCAGCACTAGGAAAAACAGTACATAAGCATTGGTGGTGGTGGTGAGATGATGATGATACTCTGTATGAATTAGGAACTCCTGGTGACTGGTTCCATGCTGTTTTATTGGCAGCATAGTGGAAGTGATCTGCCCTTGCCATCTTCCATGTTGTTGGTTTACTTCTTAGTCTAGCCCAGTGTTTCTCAATCTCCGCAGCTTTAAGATGTGTGGACTTCAAGTCCCAGAATTCCCCAGCCAGCATGTGTGCACTTGAAGTCCACACATTTTAAAGTTGCAGAGATTGAAAAACAGTGGACTAGCCAAAGGTCTGAAATTCCTAATCAGTCCCCCATCCAAATACTAACCAGGGCCAATCTTGCTTAGCCCTCTGCAGCAAGCCAAGATTGGCTAGGTACCGCCACAGTCTACACCAGTAGCATCTTTAAAAGTTTGTAGGACCAGTGTAAAATAAATGGATATCATTTTGCCTTTGCAATATACAGACTTGACCTTCACTGGGATTTTTCCCAAAAAATATTTTCTATTGAGATCATTAGATATAGGTGGGAAGGAAGTTCTTAACATAATAACTTTATTTCAAGAAGTCAGACAGGAAACTGACTTCCTATCTCACATTAATCCCGTGTATACATATTAAATGAACAAGAAACTGCAATTTATTTTCAGACTTGTTTAAATAGAAACTTTTTATTGACTCAGAGGAAAAAATGTACCATATAAAAAAGGAGTAAGGAGATTTGAGGGACTTGAGGCTAGTTTAAGAAAAATGTCAGCACGTGCACAAAGTTTTAAGACTGTTATGGGGAAACTGAATTTGGGTGCCCAGATACTTCTTTTGTAAGCACACTTGTTCTTAATTAAGTTTCATCTTGGAAACATTTCATTCTTGGTGAATCAGAAGAAAATGGAGTCCTCAGTTTAATTGTACTTTAATAATTGCTGACAATCCCCTGGCATACTCTCAACAAATAGTCTTGCTTCTTCTGAAACACAAGCCATTTCACCTTCCCCATATCACACATATTAAGTGGCGCACAACCCAAATAGCAGACATAACCCTGCCATGTTATTAAAAAAAATCTTGGCATTCCTTCAGCTGTGTTACCCTGCCTTGATGTCTCTTGAGATAGCACATCCCCCACCGCAAAGAATGTCCCTCTGAGTCGAGTCCACGCAGGAGCGGTCACACCTGTTGAACAAGCATGCCCTTAAAGCAAAGTTTCCTTATCTTTTTCTGCCTTCAGGGAATATTTTTGACATGACTGGCCTGCTGAGGAATCTCTGTTGCAGAGGATTCTGGGGAGTGTTGTAACATGTTCTCATGTTGGCCAGGCACAGTGTTGCCACATGAGTATCAAGAATGGACGCTAGGCTTTTCCTGTCAGCTTCATATTATTTGTCATTTTTTTCATTAAGATATCTTACAAGCTTTCAGAAAGGATTGCTGCAAAGTTAGGTAGCTGAATGAATCAAGTTTCCCTACATAGGATTAGCATGCTGGCCAGTTGGTGACTTAAATACCAAAGAATCTATTAATCAGAAACATTAGAATTTTATTTCAAGGTTACTGTAGCTTAATTATTGTATTCCAGGGGTGGAAAACTTTTAGTGGCTGAGGATTAAACATTTTTGGAAGAATCAGAGGCCAGAGTGAGGAAACAATGGTGCAGAAGAGATGGAGATGAAACCACATCTCGTACCTTGAATTTTCCATTATCTCTAAGATTTTTTTTATCTGAAGTGTTGAGGTCCTCATGTGTGTGGGTGAATTATAAATCACAAAGAACCATATATAAACTAGGAATCTAAACATTCAGAACCAAAAGAACCCTCTCATCATGCAGAGGAATAGTCACAACAACCCTGTCCCCAAGACTTGGATGGAATAAACCAAGTCTTTACAGACTTTCTGAAGATCAGGAAGGAAGGAAACATTTGAACACCTGGAGGAAATACTATTGCAGAGGAAGGAGGCAGTGACTGAAAAAGCTTATTAGTTTATTCCTAAAGTTAGTTAGGTCTCATTTATTTCAGTGAGGCAAGTTTGAACATGACCCCATCTGGAGCCATCATTACCTCTCTCTATACAATCACCACAGGCCTTGTTCTTGTTATTCCTTTATTATATTACTATTTATTAATAAGGATAGGTTTGAAGAGGTCTTGGCCTTAGATCAGTCTGAGATTAATTTGCACACATAACAAACCCTGACCTACTTACCTACCTACCTACCTACCTATTTATCTATTTGTATGTGGCATACAACAAGGTTAAAAAAACAATCCATAAATACATTAAAAAGTATAAAAAATATTTTAAAAACCCAGTGAAACAGAAAATAATAGACTAAGGGATGTTAAAAATAATGGAGCCACCTCACTAGATCACCCATCCCCTGAGGTCCCCAGGCCTGCTGACACAACCAGGTCTTGAGGGACTTCTGGAAGCTCAACAGTGATGAGCCCAATCTCACCTCAGGGGGACGAAGTTTCCACAGTGCTGGTGCCACAGCAGAAAAAGCCTGCCACCTAGGGCCTGCCAAATGTAGCTCCCTAGGCATCAGAACCCATAACATTTCCCACCTGTTATAACTGTAGACATCTCCAGACAGAAATATAAGCAATCTTTAATAGCAGAGGCTGCTGTCTGGCACTACCTTCTGATTTTCTGCAGGAATCAAGAAGTCTTACTGCTAACCCCAGTATGGTTCTCTCATGAAGAAGTGTACTGATATCTAGAGGCTAATTAACCTGAAGTCAATTTTATTGTTTAAAGATAGCTGGAATCAAAGCTGTTAAAGAATAAAGAATGTGTGTGTGTGTGTGTGTGTGTGTGTGCATAGGCACATGCACAGTAAGCTGTTTATGGCCGGGTGTGTTTTTCCAAGGAAATTGGCCCTGTAAAGTTGACTTCGAGCCCTGTATCACTCAGGAAATGGGGAAGTATGAAAATATCATTTTTTTGCACTACAGTAGTTCTCAGTGTGTCAAAAGGGGGGGGGGAGTGAAAATGTGTTTGCTCAATAAAGCCTTTTGTACAGCCTTCAAGGGAAAGAAGGTGTTCTCTTCCCCCACAAATTCCTCCTTTCTGCCAAGGACAGTTTCTTGGACTTGGCCTAGAAAGGACCTTGAGACATGAAAAAGGGCAGTTCTCAGAATTTCTTGGAAATTTTGACCAAATCAGAAGCTTGAGAGGCAGAGCCATTCTACTTGAAATAATCACTTATTCCAAAGTCTGGTTGGCTGTAAGCAGTTTAGTATTTCTTTTTCTTTGACAGTATGCACACAAAAAACTTATTCACTGTTCACATTTTGGAAGACTGCTATCTATTTTTTCCCCTTTTTTCAGTCAATAGAATAGCTCAACAGCTGGGCTTTTACCAAAGTCATTCAAAGTTCCAAAAAAAAAAAAAATTGCTTGGTATTTTTCAATTTTATTCAGCCTTTTCACCAAAGAATTCAAGAATTAATCTATATATATATATATATATATATATATAGATATATATTCATTCATTCTCATGTACTATGTTCTCTTACAAAAATTATGTAAGCTAGGTTAGGTTAACCTTCTCCAATTTGACTGCCATCCAGATCTGTGGCCCAGTTCCAGAATTTTCAGTAATAGCCATGCTGGCTGGGAATCTTGGAAGTTGGAGGCCAGATTTGTAAAGGATGCCCAGATTGATGAAGGTTGGTTTGTATCAAGAGTGTGCAGCAGTCAAAAGTTACCCATACCAAGTGAATGTCCTGGTTGAATAGGAATTTGACCTTGAAACCTTACTATGTAAATGTGTTTAAGACTGTAGTTTAAAGGCTTCCAAAATGATTGAGAATTTATTTTATTTATTTATTTATAAATCCAATTTATATTACCGCCCAACTCCCCCACAAGGAGGGACTCTGGGCGGTTCACAACCAAACAGTTAAAACCAATAAAAACATAAATAGTACAGCATAAAATACAATTATTAAATATGATAAAATCCAAGCGATGGTGGTATTATTGCAGCCTGTGACCAGATAATATTGGTCAGGTAGGACTAGGGAACCAGCCATCCCCACAACTGACCATTCCCATCCCACCCCATGCATAATTCCCAGATTTTCTTTAGAACACCAAGACTTCTGCCTCACAATTCCTCCATACACTCTTTGTACATAAAACAGAATTGAATATGAACTGACTCCTTACTTATATGAGTAAGCAAGACCCATATAAGTGACTAAAGCTCAAAAAAGAAATTAGGATGAGCAGTAATTTGGAGGGAAAACAGGGCGCTCATGAGTTTGGCTCCCATCCTAGTCAGCAATTTTTGGTGCCATTGAAGTCACCTTCACCCATTCAATCATCTCAAGAAGGTCTGTTAAGAATTTTTCCTCTTTGAGGTTTATGGGTCTTGGACAGCAGACTTTCTTTGTGGCAGCCCCTGTATTATGGAACATGCTTCCTCTGGATACCTAAATGGCACTCTTCCTTCTCATATTCGTCAGGTACTGTATTCAGCTCTGCTTTTTGCTATTAGTGTCATCTCTTGTACAGCTTATTTTACGTAGTATTGACATTTTTGAAGGGGGAAAGGTATTTGTCCTTACTACTTTGTACATCACCTAGAGTCACACCATTGGAGTAGTTAACAAATATTATAAATAAATAAATAACATGTGTGCAGTTCACACTGTTCCAAGTATGCTATGCTGAATTAGGGCAGCGATAGGTCACCAAAGACTCAACACAGTAGCCAGTCCCTATATAATGGATTGGGACTGAAAAAGAATATATGTATTGTAACATGTATTTTACTGAAGAAAAGACAAAGGAAAAAAAAGTTGCTATGATCACTCCAACTCCCAGTACTATATTTTTAGAAAGCTATTATACTATGAGGGCATTCTTTTTTAAATAGTTTATTGAAGTTTCCAGAAATGGAAGATTGAGAATGAAGGCTAGAAAGGAGGAGTAACTTTACTGACCTATTTTCAAACTAATCCTCAATTATCACTTCTGCAGTAACCTAGACTCAGGCTGTATAACTAATAATTATATTTTAATGTAATTAATATTTTGTATTCGTAGAAACAAATACAAATACATGGTCTGAATTAAAACACTGAACTCAGACACAGCTTATTTAACAAGTCATTTATGTACAATTACATAAAACCAGATTTAATTTTTTTTCTCCTGTCCTGCCTCCTTTTTGGAGTACAGTCTATAATACACTATTAAAGGCCAAATACGGGCTTCAGCCTGCAAAAAGTTGCACTGGTCTATTATGAATCATAGTTTACATGCCACAGTAGCTGGATTCACATCCTGCAAAACCCCAAAACAAACAATCCAGTGACCTCTTAGCATGATGTGTGAAATATTGGTTAGGGAAGTGCAGAAACTTATTGAGAAGTTTCGGTAGCTGTAGCCAGACATTTGATTCATTAACTATGGAATGTGAGACTTGTCTACTCAGAAGTAAATCTCACTGATCTCGGCATGACTTACTTTAAGGGAAGTAGTTCTCAGATGGCAGTCTTACAGTTCTTATGATTAGGAATCTCTAAACATGCCCTGTGAACCTTTTGTTCTAGAGACAACTCAGTTGCAAGCTGGAAGCGCAGAGCCATCTTGGAAAAACATCGGTAATCTTCAAATTTCTCTCCTACCCACCTCCCAACCATACTTTCCTCAGAATGCTTCTGGTGTTTTCTTCCTTGGGTGTGTCACTTACACAAAATTGGGCAACAATTCTTGCAGACATAAGGTGTAGTTGTGCTTCTTATGAGGAATGTGACAGTCACTGCAGTAGTAAGACAAGAAGGCAAAGTGGTATTTTACATAGAAATTGCCAGAGAATTGGGCATGCTGGCCAAAGTTAAAAATATTGTTTTGCAATATTGAAGGCTGGGAAAATGTGATATTTCCACAACAGAAGACCTGTCTTATTCTGCTTTACAAATGAGTAACTTTGGGACATATGCTGCAATTTAAACAAATCTACCTGAATATTGCTGCTTGTTCTTTAGCTTTACTTTGAGGAACTTGAACTCTCAGACATGGAGTTGATGTCAGTATATGTGTGTTTGCACCAATGAGGCCAGGGACTTGCATGGAAAAAACAGCAGCAATGAGTGTTTCATCTCTTCCTCAGCAGATTCAGTTTTCTCTGCAAATGACACTGAGATTGTTTAACCCCATCTTTCCCAACTCATCTTACTTTTACACTTGCAGCTCAGTTGTGGAAAAGTTACTCACATTGGCAGTACAAAACCAATGGGAAGAGAAGAATTAAGGGTATTTTTAATCCTAGCCACTGATTCTTGCCTGTCAGTGTTATTATTTATTAATAATAAATTAGGGAAGGATTTGTCCAGCTTTGCAATACTGTGACTTCATAAATGATACATGAGTTTGTGTGTCACTTACCCATGTATAAAACATTATTTCATTGGGGTCAGGATTGGGCAAGAAATAAATATACTGCTTACTATTAATAATTAAATTTTGATGTGTGCGTGAATGTGTATCTCTCTCACACACACAGACACACAAACACACACACAGAGACTCTTAAACTGGCAGTCCTGCAGCCACCTACTGGGACTTGCCCTGGCAACGTGGGAGCTCTGGCAGAATTCACGCCTGCTTTGCCTGGGAACACCCATAGTCTGCTTGCCCAGGCAAAGTAGGGAGTAATGTCTAGAGTGAGTTTTGACAGAACTCCCACTTGGCCTTGAAAGCCTGATCAGATTTTAAAAAACAGTGACAACCTTTAAAATGCTTGTGCCGTCCTGGGTGATCCTCACCCATAGTTTGAGAATACCCGCTCTAGGGCTATCAGATCTAGGCTGTAAAAATCTAGACTACCACTAGATTGCAACAAAGAGTTGCCAAATCTCTTTGCTGTTATCTGGAGTTTTGAAGACCAGATGTACAGTAGTAGCTAGACTATCCTTTATCTTAATATAGTATATGATTGATTGATTGATTGACTGACTGATTATGTGCCATCAAGTCAGTGTCGACTGTTAGCGACCATATAGGTAGATTTTCTCCACAACAATCTGTCCCTAACCTGGTTTTTCACGTCTTCCAACAGTGTACCACCAGCAATGTAATGGAATCCATCCACCTTGCTGCTAGTCATCCTCTTCTCTTTCCTTCCACTTTTCCCAGCACCAGAGTCTTCTCCAGAGAGCTAGGTTTTTCCATAATGTGTCTGAAGTAGGATAATTTGAACCTGGTCATTTGTGCCTCGAGTGAGAACTCTGGGTTGGTTGGTTGGTTTGATGATCCATTTGTTTGATCCATACTCTTCCTATCCTATATATAATTAATGATGTTGGAAAAATTTGGTAGTACAAATATATAATAAAAAGAAATAGAACAACATCAAATAGCAAGTAAGGACATTTCATTTATTTGTTGGATTTATATCTATATCTTGCTTTTTCTTCAGGAGCTCAAGATGGGGTCAGTAGTATTCCCTCCTCCCATCTTCCCCCATAACAATCCTTGAGGTGAATTACAATGAAAGCGTGACTCAGAAAGTTATTTATTTATTTGTTTAAACAATTTATACGGCCACCTATCTTATGGCAATGACTCTGGGTGCGGTGTTTCAACAAAGGAAACAATCCAACCCATAGTGTCTGAGAGCACAACAACAATTCCAGCCTATAAGAAAACAACATTAACCAGCAGAACCTGCTTAACCTCCCGGCCCAGATGCCTGGGGGAACAGCCAGGTCTTTAGTACTTTACAAAAAGCTAACAGGTTCAGGGCCATCCGGATCTCTGCAGGGATGCTGTTGCACTGCCACAGAGAAAGCACAACTCCTGAGTCTAACAAGGTGGCATTGTTTAATGGAAGGGACCCTAAGCATGACCTCTCTGTTAGATCTGGAGGGGCAAGCAGAGACAATGGGAGACAGCAGTTCCACAAATGTCATATCAGCCAGCAGAATATAGTAGTTTAAAATGCTGGGGAAAAGAAATTAGTTTGCATTTGGTGCTTAATTTAATGGTGTTGCAGTTGCACCTCCATGAGGAGCATGTTCTACAATCAACACCGGTATTCTCATATGGGCTCCAGCAGATGACAGTACCTAGCCAACACTGGTTGATCTCAAAGAACTAAGCCAGCTCAAACCTAGTCAGTATTTGGATGGGGAGACAACCAGGGCAATTTAGGTTGAGGGCTAAACTGGAAAGTATAAAAAATAGCATGGAAGAAAGTAATGACAAACCACATCTATATTGTAGCCAGGAGGCAAGGCCGTCTTGAGGAAGTCTTTATTTGTTTTTTATGTATAATAGACCCATGGCATTTGGGGAGCAACTTCTTCTAATTGTCTTGGGAAAGTTTTAAAAAGTATCCCCGCAGCTATTTAAAGTAAGGAAAAACACTCCTTGTTTTAGAATTAAGAATAAGGATATGTCATCTGGAATATTTATTTCCCCACCCCCAGATACATTTTAAGACTTCTGTGGAGTTCTTTGGCAAAGCATAGGTCAGGTTTTGTTTTTTGCCACAATACATTAGACCTATCGTGGGATAAACCCCACACATTCCTTTCTGGTGATATATTTCTCTGGTGGGACAAACCTTTACAGCAAAAACAGAGCTTTGTTCCAAGTTTCAGGAAAGGCAGCTGAAATATTACTTTTGAAAAATGAGGCCAGGTCCTGCAAATGTTGTTGGGGGAAGCACGAGCAGCAGTTACGGTTTTAGAAAATATGTGTAGGATCGAAAATTCAGGTATTTTTTTCTGAGAACCTTTAGAGAAAAGGTGGAATAAATCCCCTAGCAGGGGAATGATGTGGATTAGAGTCCAACTCATCTGAAAGGCAGTAGGAAGGGCTGGAGAAAAAATCAACAATATTAGGAGAAACATTAGCACAGGCATGTCTAAAGTCAAAAGTGAATTGGGCTTTCTGCTCCAAGATAACAGGCAATTTTCTTCCCTTTCTCCGCCACATCTGAGATTAAAGTGATTGCATGATTACCCCATGGATGCCCCAGAATTAGATTACATCCTCCCACTTATATTGTGAACATACCTTGATATGACTTTGGGGGAAGAGAAGCATCCTAGTTTTATTATTTTTGTTATTATTGAAATCTTTGTAGCTTATTACTAGAACAAAAATATCATTTAGAGACGAGATGCTATCTTGCTAGGTAGCAAAGAATATTCATGTTCTATACGTGTGGGGGAGGATGTGCATGTGTGCAGGCTTTTAATTAATCTCTTGAGTTTTCTCAGTGCTAGATATGCCTGCACAGTTAATAGTGATTGATGAGCTGGGTAGTATTATGATGGTTGGCCACCAAGAAATCCCAGGGATGGGACTTGACCAAGAAGTACAAAAGAAGAATCTCAGAAGAAAAGACAGTGGCAAACCACTTGTATAGTGTTGCCAAGAAAATTGTATGGACATGTCTATATACAGTAGCTATCAGGAGGTGAGCTTGACACAAGGAAGTCTTCTTCTACCGATATTACAAAAATTGATGTAGTGCTTTAACCAAAGCACCATCCTGCCTCTACAGCATCATAGAATCACAGCATCATATAATATAAGGGTTGGAAGGACTTTAAGCATCATCTAGGCCAATTCCTGCTCAGTTCAGGAATTCAGTGTACTCTTGAAAGTTACTAAGGTTGAATATTCATGGGATAAAGAAGCAAGCAGTTGCCACCTGGTTTGCAGGTAGTCCCCAGGTCCAGAATGCCTGGTTTACAGACCCATAGTTAAGAATGGAGCTTATTGTAGCAAAATTTGAGTTAAATACACAATGATTCAAGTTAAATACACAATGGTTCGAGTTCATTACACAATATTACTTATACAGTATTATACAATCATACTGTTCCGGCTTACATACAAATTCGACTTAAGGACACCTTGGGAACAGAACTCATTCTTAAACTGGGGACTATCTGTAATCTGAGAATGATTGGCAAAACACTAGTGATGCTTCAGAGTGCACAAATGCGTTTCTCATGAGGATAAAGCTGGAGATAAAGGGGGTAATTGTACAAAAGAAAAGGAAGTGGTTTTATTGAATCCTGGAAGAATCAGGACAGACAAAAGGATTTTTTTTTTATCCATCATGTAATCAAACTCAGGAACTTGCTACCATAAGATGTGCTGCTAGCTACCAGTTTGGCTAGCTTCAAAAAAGGATTAGACCAATTCATGGAAGTCATAGGGATCAGTGGCTATTAGTCTTGATGGCAGTGTGACTGTCTCAAAAGGCCGTCTGCTGGGAAACTAAGGGGATTGCTTATGTTCTAATGTTTCTTTGTTGATAGCACAATTTGTGGTGTAGAAGAGAAAAGATCTGAGCAGATACATCCTTAATTAGTATTCCCCCTGGAAAATTGAAGCTTCCCCTTAAGAGAAGTAAAAAGCTTTATCTGCCTAGTGATTTGATCAGTAATTGGGGGGGGGGGGCATTCACAGACAAATAGAATAATATTAATGAAATCTTGGTGTCTGTTTTTCCTCTTCCTCCTTTAGGAGCAACCTGCCAAAATGTCTAGCAAAAAAGAAAATGCACACAAGAAATGGAGTGTCTTGAAAGAAAGGCTGGGGTCCCAGGATTCGGATCAAACCGAAGCCAACCTGGAAAATGCAGAGCCAGAACTCTGCATTCGCCTGTTACAGATCCCTTCAGTGGTGAATTACTCAGGGCTCAAGAAGCGGCTGGAAAGTAGTGATGATAGCTGGATGGTCCAGTTTTTGGAACTCTGTGGACTGGATCTTCTGTTAGAAGCCCTAGACAGACTGTCAGGGAGAGGTGTTTCTAGGATCTCAGATGCCCTCCTGCAGCTGACATGCATCAACTGTGTGCGGGCAGTGATGAACTCTCCGAAAGGCATTGAATATATCGTGAGCAATGAAGGTTATGTCAGGAAACTCTCTCAAGGTGAGGGCACATTCCTTCTTCTCTCTCTCTCCCTCCCTCCCTCCCTCCCTCCCTCCCTCCCTCCCTCCCTCTCTCCCTCCCTCTCTCTCTCTCTCTCTCGGGGGGCAGTCTGTGTTTTTTCATGATTTCATGGTTTTGGCTCATTATTACAGCATTTTAGAGCTGAACAGGAATTACTAGGAAGCACAGAGGTTAGCAGGGCAACTGAATACACTAGCAACCATGAGATGTGAAAAATGTGTTAGGCTTTGTCATCCATTACCTTGCAGGGAAGTCAGGTGAGTGCTGTGTGCTGAAACAGAGGCAGTAGAGGTGGGTGTGGGGACAGAGAATTTCATGCCAGTGTAGTTTTCTGCTGACTCAAGAATCGATGGATAATAGCTCTTCAGCTTAGCAGTGGGGAAAGGCTTTAAGTATGAAATGGCTGAAGGGTGTGTAAGAATGTCCTGTCTTGTGTTGTGCAATCATCTCTCCAGTGGTCTGCAGCCTTTCTCTCCTCCCACTCTTCAATTACATGCCAGGGAAAATAAGATGAGTACCTATGGACAGAAAAGCAGAATTTAACTCATAAAAATAAATGAACTCTCCCCTGGCCTTTTTCAGATCAATAAAACTGGATAGTTAGGTAAACTACAAAGGGATGTGTACAAAGAGATCTGCCACAGAAAATACCTTGCACACTATCTTACATAGCAGAGGAGGAGGAGAAAAAGAAATACAGGAAATTGGAGTATAGGATCTCAGTACAGTATAGTGTACTGAATTAGCTTGTAAACTGGAGAGCTGCAATCCTATGTTGGAGGAAGGAGTCCCATTAGAATGAATTGTATTTGTACTGGGGCAGGGAACAAAGAATTAAGACCCTTCTCCTTCCATATTAGAGTCTCAATCTAGATTGAGTCCCCTACATTTACTCTAGAGTTGAATAGAAAATGTCTTTTTCAAGCTACATCATCTGCAAAATATATAATATGGCTCTGGAATATAATCGTCCTCCTTTGTCTTTGAAGCACTGGACACTTCAAATATCATGGTCAAAAAGCAAGTGTTTGAACTCCTGGCTGCTCTCTGCATTTATTCATTTGATGGACATGCTCTGGCTCTGGATGCTCTAGACCACTACAAGGCAAGTAGAAAATCAAATATATAACCCAGAGTTTCTCAACCGTGGCAATTTTAAGATGTGTGGACTTCAACCTCCAGAATTCTCCAGCCATCTTAAGGTTGTTAAGATTGAGAAACCCTGGTATAACCAATACCATAATGTGCATCAATCAATATAACTCTTCAGAATCAAACCAACAGTCCATCTTGTTAGTCCTTAATCAGAAAGTCACAAGTAGGGGCTGAAATCAGTAAGCCTCTTCTGAACCTGCAGGGCAGAAGTAGGCAACCTGGTATTTAAGGGCAACAGGAATCTTCCTTGGCATCCACCAGGCTACCTGCATCACTTTTTAATTCCTTTGAGGTTATTAAAATATAAATTAATGAAAAACTGACATGCTGCAAAGCAAAATGTCATTCTCCAGCTTCATTCTTTCCCTGCCCCTACAATGACTGTAAACTGCTTCTGGACCTCATAGACGTTCTTGGAAAGGAAAAATTATGCCTGTCTACAGACTAGAGTTTTGTTTGGAAGTGTACCTATCTACCCCCCGCCCCAAAAAAAGACACAATGAAATGGGAGGGGGAGTCCTTAAAATGCTGAATAGGCCCAGTAGTCCAAAAAGATTATTGACCTCTGTTTTAGGTTCTGTTTAGCACGCACATATAAACAAACTCCTGCCCTCTGACAAGGAACTCAAATATACTTCCCCATTTCTTTCCTATGGTCTCTGCTGCCTATGTTGGCTATACCCAAGTCAGTGGCTCCTATTAACACATCATGTGGTAAGGAATTCCATAGGTGCATAATGCATTGTGTCAATAAGTAGCTTCTGTTTTTAATCTATTAAATGCTAGCCCATTTCAGTGCCCCACTTTCTCATAACTAAAGGCATTGCCATCACAGGGGAAGAAAATCTTTGGCTCTTCAAACGTTGCTTAACTACACTTCTCAGCCACTCCAGCCTGCATGGTCGATGGTGACTGCTGGAAATTAAAGTTCAACCACATCTACACCACTGGAGAAAGATAACTGTACTTAAGAGAAGTAAAAGTTTTGTGATAGAAACATTTTTTTTTCATCTTACCTTTTCCCATGAAATGGAATTGAGGGGCTTCTTATTTCAGGGAGGGACCACAATTCAGCTTGTGAAAATTCCCAAGTTGAATTTCTGGCATATTCAGATTTCTGAGTTTTCTACTTAAAACTCTGAAGATCATTGCTAAACTGAGGTGACAACAGTAGGCTGAGCAAACTTGGTTTTGAAATCTAGCATTCAATCCAACACATCTTTGATTTGTCTCCTTTGCCACAGACTGTGAAAAACCAACAGTACCGGTTCAGCATCATTATGAATGAGCTCTCGGTCACAGACAATGTGCCCTACATGATAACACTCTTGAGTGTCATCAATGCAGTTATATTGGGAACAGAGGAACTGAGAGGGAGGATGCAGCTCCGGAATGAGTTCATTGGTAAGAATGGTCTTCAGTTCAGATGTTCCATATGAAATTAGCTTTGTCAGAAGATTCCCTGGCTTATCAGCAAGGCTCCAGTGGTACCATCTAAGCATCGTGACCTGACAGCCTTATCGTCCCTCAATTTGCCTAAGCCCAAAGGGGGAAAAAAATGGTTTTCAGGAAAACAGATCCTTCTTGCTAAACTGTATATGAATTTTTAATTAGCAATCCCATTTTGTGTATCATTTAGCAATTTTCAGTTCTACATCTATTTCACAAAAGGATTCCCTTACCTAAATTGGTAGCCCATTTAGTTATTTCCTGTGCTGCATATTTGTTACTGTTACTGATGCTAAAATAGTTTATTTTCATTAGACTATATATCAATGGGTTTTTTTCCTCTTCTCTATTACCAGGTCTCCAGTTGTTGGATATTTTAACCAAACTGCGGTAAGTGATTTATTATGTTTTTGAATATATAATTATATTATATTTTAAATAGTATAATTCTTTTACAAGCACATCATTCAGGGAGCGCCATTTCCTTATCAGAACAATTATTTGAGTCCACTGTTGTAGCTCCAGTTTCTAGTTCCATAAACTTTTAATCATATAATTATGTATCAAGAGGAACCATAGAAGGAAACAGATATGAGCTTAAATACAGTTGACCACAATAGTATTTCTTTCAGAATAGTTAGGTTTTATTGATCATCTGTTTTGGTTCAGCAAGTTTCTATCCATCAGATTGAGTAATAACTGCTGTTTCTTTTATCTTCACCATCATCTTCCTTTACCCTTCACAAAATAAAAAAAATCTAGATATACTTTTTCTAGATTGTTTTCTATCACCTTGAGATCTATGAAACTATACATTCATCTTGCTCAAAATTTGACAATTCTCACTGGTCTCCCCAAAATCTACCTCAAGCTATTTTGCAGTGATCATCTCTATCCCACTGAAGCTAAGACAGCCCAGGCTGGCTGATGTAGATTACAGTGTGACAGTTGCCACATCTGTATGGTGTGTCTGTGTATCTCTGTGTGTGTGTTAATTGTAAATGCCTGTAAGTATGATAATGAGCCAGCCATCACCATTCATTCTTTCCCATGTATAAGTTTGGTTTTAGGGTGTATTTTAATGGGAGAAACCCCCACATTTCTTTAGCTTGCAATTTCATCAACTCAGAGTTTTTTTAAAGTTCATTTGAATATAGAAACACCTCTATAATTTAACTGACAAATACCTTTTATGTGTTTATGCCCTCAAATAATAGACATTCTCTGAGTATATGAATTGTATATACAGATGCAAGTTGGGGATATTAACTTCTGCTGTAGGGTTATTAACTGATGTGATTTTTTTTTCAATTAAAAATAGAAGTTATTATCTGGATGAGTGATAGTTATTGTTGTGGGGCTTAATATAGAGACATAGAAGATGAAGACCTGCTTATCCAGTGTGAGACATTTGAGGAGGCTAAGACTGAAGATGATGAAGAGTTATTGAGAATATGTGATGGGATTAATATGAACAATCATCAAGAGGTTTTCTCTTCTCTGTTCAACAAAGTGAGTAGCATTTTCTTTTTAATGCAACATATAATTCCTCTTTGTTTCTGTATTATTTTTTTTTTTTGGTCATTCTAAATCCTAAATACTAATTTAAAACTATACATATATCATGTATCAAATTTTGGGGAATAAAACTAAAACAAGCCACACAATCAGTTAAAGACACAGTGTGGCATACCAGTTAACACCTTGCACTTGCTCTGGGGACACCCAGTTCCAAATCTACTTTCAGCTGTAGAAATTGACTGAATGGCTCAGTGGTATGACGGACAGTGTCTTGAACTCCAGGAGGAAGGACAGAATAGATAGCCAACCAACAGAAGCAACTGAATTAAAGGCAAACTTACCAAAACAAAAATAGGTGGAACAGGTAAGTTCAAAGGCAAGGAGCAAGTGTCAACACTCTCCGGTATCAGAAGCTCTGCTGAAAAAGAGCAGTTTGGGGGCTGTGTAGACTTCTCGGTGGGAAGTGTTGCATAAAATGAATGTTGTTGCAGAGTAGGTCCTATTCCTTCCTGACCAAATTTTATTGATAACAAATATGATATTACCAGATGATACTTCCCTAAAGCCTAACATTTAATGGGCTTTTATTTCACAGCCTCATGGTTCCATTCTGTACATCAGGGCTCCTCAACCTTGGCAACTTTAAGACGGGTGGACTTCAACTCCCAGAATTCTTGCTGGCTGGGGAATTCTGGGAGTTGAAGTCCACCCATCTTAAAGTTGCCAAGGTTGAGGAGCCCTGCTGTACATACCTTTAGCTGTTTCTCCTTACCTAAAGTATGGGTCTCAGTGGCAGCTCCTTGCTCTCTCCCTTTTGCCTATTTGCAGAAGCAGGGTGACTGTGCCGGGGTGGGTGGGTAGTGTTTAAAAACGTCAAGATGATGGTTGCAACTGCACAAACCCCCTCCCATATTTTATATGTGTTGTGCCTGTGATGCGTGTAAAAGGGGAAGGGCTTTGATCCTAGAGTCACAGCTGCCATCTTGACTTTTTAAACAATCCCCACCCCCCACCCCATGGTCACCCTTGGCAGGGAGTGTTCCTGAAAAGCATAAACCTTGAGCCCAGGGCTCCCAGCTTGAAAATGGAATCCTGCCTTTATTGATTGTGAAAAAGAAGCTGATTTTATTTCTATGATAAATTCTATCATATATTTGGAAAGTTCAGAGACTAGTATCAGGTGACAGGCAAATCTTATCTCATTTTACAAGTGGTGGATAAAGTTTGTTTTCAGATACTGCCTAAAACAGAGACTGAGTTGAAATTTGGGGTGGTTCTTTTGGGAAATAAACATCTGAAATCTGGGACAAGTCTGTTAAAATTGGCCTTGCTTGAATCTAATCCATTGAATTCTCTGTGCAAAACTGCTGCTTAAATATGGTTCTTAACACTCGTTCACAGTTGCAGAGCATCATTTCACTAGACTATAGATGCAAAGTGGTATTTTTCCCCGGTGAGTTTTATGTACTATTTGTAACTGTCATCTGCTCTAGAATAAGGATATGCACTGTATTTACATACATATTCATTGTATTTACATCCTGAAACTGTTTCCACAATTGGGAAGCTTGATTGCCCATTGCCTCTAATTTCAATAATGACTCATATTGCAGCTCTGGATTTTTGATAGCAGAGTTTGTAATATTACAGTTGGCATCACTATCATGACATCAGTAATATATAAAGCAGATAATAGTTTCAAAGTTTCTGTTTTAGGTGAGCAGCTCCCCAGTCTCCATTCAGCTGCTGTCCATTCTCCAGAGCCTCTTGCATCTTGAACCTTCTCATCGCTCCAGCCTATTGCTTTGGGAGTCCTTAGAAATCTTAGTAAGCAGAGCCATCTTGCTTGCTAATGACGGTAAGTTTTAACACACTATGTCTTGTGATGCAATACACGTTCCCTAAAAATAAAGCAGGCCAAAATACAGAGTTCATGTTTAGTTTAAGAAATCTGGCTCTGGGATTCTGACCCACCAGGTTTGCAACAGACTTCTGCTTCATTTACATCATCTTCCTAGATCAAGAGAATAAAGAAAACAGTGTCTTGGCACTCCAGGACAGGAGGCGATAGAAAATTGTGAGTGAGAGATTGTTCTGCCCAGAAAGAATATGAGTGAATATTTTCCACCTGTTTTCCTGTTTCCTGTAGCCTTCTAAAGAGAGTCTGCCTCCAGAGAATTCTTCATCCAGAACAAAGGACTCTTAATTAAGAGAGCTATCACTGGGCACAATGCTAGATTGCATATAGCAAGCAAACAAGTTGAGGTTCAGTCCATGCAAGATAGAGGTCCCATTAGCTGTTAAAGGGACAAATTCAGTCTGCTCTGAATGGATCTGGTCTGCAGCTTGGGATGTTTCCAGGTCAGGTCACAGTTGAGTCCACAAGTGGTACTGCCCAGGTTTGGTTAACCACAATGACCCTTGCTTTAGTTAGGTCTGAAAGATTTCCAGTTCATTGAGAAGCCTTTATCGATAGGCTTCCTTAATAACCTCACTTCATACTATGGTCCCACTGTCAATAATGCTTATGCAAAATTAATTTGCTGCTAAAAAGACAGATCTTCAGATCTCCCTTGCTCTCAGGTTATTACTGCACCCAGAACAGACAAGCTACTCCTTCATCATTGCAATCAATGCTTGAACACAGAGCAAATCCCAGTTGAGCCTAATTCACTTATTATTCTCAATTGTCACTGTAAACTTTTGATTAAGGTCCAGATCTTGTGTATGGGTTTCTCTGGTCCATAAATCTCTGTATGGGCTCTAAATCACCCCTCCCTCAGCATAATCATTAATGCAAGCCTCTCTTCAGACAGCAGTAAAAACGTCTTCCTTATAAATACATTGATGCAGTCAAATGGCAAAACAAGCAAGGAACACATTTAGGTATCTTACTTAAGAAATTTCTTAAGTGTTCTTGTAAAATTGCATAGTAAGCATGAGAAACAGAAATAAGAATATACAAGAATAAGAATATATCGAAATGCTGATGGGGAATGTGATGACCAATCAGGTCTCTGTTTCCAGGGTTTTTGAAGCCTGGGCTGGAAGGATGCAAAGGGACTAGATTTCAGTGTTAGCTGGAAAATGAAGGAAAGGTGAAGTCCAACTGAGAGGGCTAAACATGGGTCCAGAAAATAGATGATTTTTTAAAAAATCCCTCTGCCTGACAGGCAATTTTTTTTCTCATTGCTTCCAAGATTCTCATCCCCTGGACTTTCATTGGCTCCAGTCCATCTCTGCTTTTAGCACTTTGGCATTTCCAATTGGGCCTTCTTAGCTCATCTTCACTTAGGATTGGTTCCTTCAGGTCAGCTTTCCAACTGTGAGATCATCATGAGCAGCAGAGAAAATGTTGCATCTTCCAGTACTTTACACATAATGTAAGGCAGAAGTCTGTGAAAGCCTTTCCACCTCTCAACTCTCCTAACAAAAAGTTTTTTCAAGAAATCAAAATGAACTTTTAAATGTCAGTATAGCAGTTCTACTTTTAATCAAAGATATAACAATATGAAATACATCATAGCAGTCTTTAATTATGACAAGTATAGTTACAGGGTTACCAACTGATACTACATTTCAGTATGAAGTAGAGAAAAAGCAGCAAGGAAGGGATATAAACTTCAGACAGAAGGTAAAAAGTTCAGAGATCAATATACTTCAGACACAAGCACATGAAGAGAACAGGAATTTGGGCATAATATATAAGCTTCCCTAAAGCATGTTAAGAATCAGTTCCCATATTGATAAAGGTGCTGGAGGCCATCTGTAATCTTCTCCATTATCACTGAAGAAATCTATCTCCTTGTCTCCTTGTATGAAGGCTATTAGAAAGAAAATCACGAAGTCTCTCCCATAATGTATGTGGGGATATATTGATTCTAAATGAAAAATAGATTAGTTGCTGGAATCTCAACATTTTGATTTCTGCAATCAGTATTTCTCAACCTTAGCAAATTTGAGATGTGTGTACTTCAACTCCCAGAATTCCCCAGCCAGCAAGTGGGCTGAGATTGCGAAACCCTGCTCAACATGATGCTATCCGTGAGGAGTGTTTTGAAACTACATGTGATATAAAATATAATAGCTATATAATACCATTCTTACATTAATTGCATTGGCTTCCAAGCTATTTCCAGGTGCAGCTCAGCTTGCTGAAACTTACCTATAACAGCTGGAGCAGTTTCAGGCCAAGATATCTCCACATTTGCCTGTGATCAGTGTTCTTCAGAAGTCCAGCCATATGTCCCACCACCAAGAGATAAAAGATTGGTGGAGACACGGTGCAGTTTTTTTCTGCATTGCTCCCCAGTTGAGATTCTCTCTCAGAAGAGGTCTGCTTGGCTCCATGGTTGCCTAGTTTTGGGAGGAGGGCTGTAAGATCCACCTTGTTAGGTCTGGCACACAGTGGAGTTTGAACCAAACTAATTTGCTTACTTGTATGGTTTAAATAGCTTTTTTAAACTGCTTTTCAGCTATTAGGAACCTTTGGATCGACAAGTTTTACACTACTTAACTTCTGGGTCCATTGTTCAAATAATAGGTTTTTCTTTCTTTTCTCTTTCTCTTTTTCTCTTTCTTTTCTGCACCTTCTATTTTTTCTTTTTTTTCTTTTCTTTTTCTTTTAGTTTGTATTAGCTTTTATTGTTGTAGTTGTAATCTTAATAAAAATTACTATTAAAAAAATTTGCCTTAGCCAACCCTTGCAAAAGGTATCATCTTGCAAGCCTTCGTTATAGCGTTTACATGAAAAGAGAATTTGAATTGGATTTTAGTTTGCCTTGCTCTATTCTGTCTAATGTTTTGCAGTACAAGATAACAGCGTGGAAGAAGTCATGGAGAGATTGTTATCCATCAAGAAACACCCTAAGAAAAGAAATTCATATTCCACAAGAGCAGCCAACAAGGTGAACGAAAGCACTCAGACCAATGAAGATTTGGGGCAATGCCCAGACACCACCCAGAGCTCTTCCTCAAGAACCTGCTCTTCCAACACCCCACTTAATGCAGAGCCATTCAGCGTGCCTAAGAAGTCTGCATCCTCCCTCTTTCCGCTCTGCTCAGCTTTGCCAGAACTGAATGCAGCTTCAGCTACTCCTGCTCCAGTGCCTCCCCCTCCCCCTTCCCCTCCCCTCCCTAGAACATCAGACATGTTGCCACAACAGCCATCTCCTCCACCTCTGATACAAATGTGCACGTGGTCTCGTGTGGCAGCAGTTCCTCCCCCTCCTTCTCTGCCTGGTATGACAGGGATCCCTCCCCCTCCCCCTCTTCCTGGCATGACAGGGATCCCTCCCCCTCCCCCTCTTCCTGGCATGACAGGGATCCCTCCCCTCCCCCTCTTCCTGGCATGACAGGAATCCCTCCCCCTCCCCTCTTCCTGGCATGACAGGGATCCCTCCCCTCCCCCTCTTCCTGGCATGACAGGGATCCCTCCCCTCCCCCTCTGCCTGGCATGACAGGGATCCCTCCCCTCCCCCACTGCCTGGCATGGTAGGGATCCCTCCCCTCCCCCTCTTCTTGGTGCTGCAGGAGTACTACCACCACCACCACTCCAGGGTATGCCACCTCCTCCTCCCCCACTGCCTGGGATGGAAGGGCTACCCCCTCCTCCACCACTGCCAGGCATCCCACCTCCTCCACCTCTAGAAGGCAATGCAGAGGAAATTGTGCCGGCATGGGTTAACCCCCTTAGCTATGCTATACCTTCCCCTAAAAGAGTGAAGATGCCAACACTGAGGATGAAGAAGCTGAACTGGCAGAAGCTCCCCTCCAATGTGGTGAGAGGTGAGTAGTTCTGAAGTCTTCTTCAAGTGCTGGATCCTTAGACCATTCAAGTGACACTTTAAAGAAAGCCAAAGAAGGGTCTTGGTTTGTTCCAGCAGATTATTTTCCCCTGTGGTTGAGCCTGTGCTGAGATTCCCCTTGTCCATCCTGTTCTGTGTGTGCTTCGTCTGAAGTAATGGGAGCAGGACAAGGGGATTTTTCATAGCGGTACCAGTAATGTGGGCCAAGGTTTTACGTTCATGTTCCCTCTCGTGCATACTTTTCTGAACGAGATGAAAGCAGAATCTGAAAGTTTTTATGTATATTATAGCTGGCATATTTAACATTATTTTTGAAAGAGAGAAAATGTATCAGTTCTGTCCATGGCATAAACTTATCAGTGTTTGATGTATTGTTCTCTTCAAGCTGAAACATTGCCATTTTTAAAAATTTCCCCCTTTAGGTATCATCTGCACATAAAAAGGCAGGGAAGAATTTTTGCTGTTTTGGAAAGGTATTATCCTTCAGTGTACTATCAAGACTATACAGATTAAACATCTGCATGAGTGTATCAGCACTGAATGGACTTCCTCAACAATTACATAATCTCAAAGTTGCTCACATATCCAGGGAAGTTACATTTTAATTCCTGCCATCCCCAAACTGGGGAGTAGGACTCAGCCAGAAACCATGGAGGGCTGAGCCAGGACTCAGCTGAATGGGCAATCATTGCATTGGATTTTTATTCCTGTAACCCTAGCACACATCCTATAAACTAAGGATATTGGAGTTAAAGGCACCAGACTGGGAAAGGTCAAGAGTAAGGTTACTGCAAGTGTTCTTCCCCTTTTCTACCCAAAGTCTATGGCAGTGTTGTCCAAACTTGGCCACTTTAAGATGAGTGGACTTCAACTCCCAAAATTCCCCAGCCAGCATGGCTGGCTGGGGAATTCTGGGAGTTGAAGTCCACTCATCTTAAAGTGGCCAAGTTTGGACAACACTGGTCTATGGCAACTAGATAGTTAACCATTTTCATTATGGGAGAAGTTTCTGTACATTTTTTGCTATACATTTTCCCCCACTGTATATATTTTAAAACTTTTCTTAGATCTCTATCCTGCCTTTCCTCCAGGAACTCAAGACAATATATTTGTCCCACATTACAAATGTTGAATCGGTGCTATCATTTCAAAGGCATAGATATGGACAGTGAAGGTATGAGATGTAACCCACCATCCTGCCTTTTGTCTTTCAGAGAGTCACTCCATGTGGGCATCAGTAACAAGAGAGAGCGAGGAGTCCATCAAGCCAGATTACACTAGAATAGAACAGTTGTTCTGCTTCCCACAAAGCAAGCCCAAATCAAAGGAAGTGGCACCAGTGAAGACAGAACCAAAAGAGGTATGCTGATAGTTTGCTTGAACTCACCCTATTCATATAGATGATTGCTTGAACCATCCAAGAGTTCCCATAAACCAGGCCTGTAGCTTGCTGCAAAAGAGCATCCTGTTACACAACCAAGCAAGGAAGCATTTGAGGTTAGAAGAAACATGCTTTGTTCATGTTAGAGTTCTACATGCTTTGAAAATGGTTTGCAAGGAATGCTTCAGATCTTATGTGAGATCTCATGTCTCTGCTCTTGATTAAGGCTTATACTGTATAGATTTTTCAGGCTTCCATGCAAGCCTGTAAAATGATGTGGCTGCTTTAAGAATCACAATAATTCTTTTTTTCAAGAATTATTCCCAATACAACAATTTTAATTAGTTCCTTGTTAAGGGCAAGTACATATTATCCATTACTAATGTTCCAAAAACAGGATTCTTAACAGAGTTCAGCATATTATTATTATTATTATTATTATTATTATTATTATTATTATTATTTATTGGCTGTTCAATTCCAGTGGACTCTAGTCTTAATGCTAAACTAATGCCACAAAAAAAGAATGAAGAGAAAATATTGGCATTACTCACATCTACCAACTGAGGATAGCATTCTATAGATTTGGCAAAGTCCATTTATGGTGCCATAAGTCTTGTAACTTTACAAATTTCTATAAAAATAAGGCTGAAAATAACAGGTGGGTGGTTTATAATTTATACTTTATAATGAATTTCTAAAACTGACCAAAAATGTTTCAATTGTCCAAAACAGATCACATTTCTAGATTCCAAAAAGAGTCTTAATTTGAACATATTTTTGAAGCAATTTAAGTGGTAAGTGGTATTTTTATGTTGATAAAATAATACTAACATCAAACATTTTTGGAAAACAATATTTCTAATTGTTAATGCTGCCATCCTGTGCTTATTTTGTGTATGTACTTCTTGTGGTTTCAGTACAATTTAAGAGAATAGATATATACAACAGATTAGAATTTGTGCTTTTATATAAAGCTTATCATACATTCAGAATCTGGCATATACACATATATACACATGGAGCTTCCCCAAGGAGCCATCTTGCTTTAATGAAGCTTCTCTCTATACTGAAGTAAAGAGGAGAATTCTGTCTATTTACTGGGATCTGCTATCAGCAGGTATCATTGAATCAAGTCTGATATATTTTTGCAACATGTACTTGGGACTGGTTCCACCTTGGATAGATGCTACCTGTCATCATAACATAATAGATATGGCCTTAAATTAGTCCATGGTAGCTTTTTTGCTTGAACCCAAGGAACTGTGTTTTCATTCATCATTTACCCTAGCTTCCAGTATTCATTGTTAGGCAACTTAGAATACAGTTGCCATGACTAATTACTGCTAATCAATTTGCCATTGTTATATATACCCAATCCTTTTTAAACCTATGTTAGCTGGCAACCAATACTGAATTTTGTGGTAATGAATTCAAAACATCAACTACAGGCATAGAATGAAAAAATATTTTTCTTTTCTGACTTAACATGCTTGCCAATCAGTTTCATTGGGTGGGCTCAACACTCTAATATTATGAGAAGCTGAGAGAATCCTCTGTCTCTCCCCATAACTACATAACAATGATTGCATCTAATCAACAATCTCCTTTATCCACAGCACAAATGAGGAGGTGGTTAGCATGATTCAGAAAGGTGACAGAACAAAATTTGATGTTGAAGTTCTCAAACAGCTACTTAAACTCCTACCGGAAAAACATGAAGTAAATAACAGTTTGTTATTTCAGTTTTCTTTTGTATTGCATTTGCTGCATTCATACATCATGACTGAATAATCTATTATCAAGGTGTTTTTTTTAATTGATATCTTCTGGCCTCTTCATCAGTGTGGCTGTGAAAAGAAGTTCAGAAGCTGACCCTTCAGATTTAAATTAATCAGAGTATAATATTACACCAAAACAAAAATGTAATTAATCATTAATAATTTATTAAAATAAGATAGCTTTATAACCCATCATGATGTTCAGAACCACAAGCCTTTGTATGTGTGTGTACAGCATTGTTACTGGAACATGACATTTCTCTTTTCTTGCTAGATAGAAAACTTGAAATCTTTCAAAGAAGAAAAGGAAAAGTTAGCCAATGCAGATCAGTTCTATCTTCTACTCCTTGGAGTTCCTAGGTAAGGGAAATTTTAATGAGAATATTTGCCAAAGAAATATACATTTTAATTAATTTAAATGTAGACATTAGCAAAACAGCTCTAAAGCAGGAACTATCATTTGTTTTAGATGATTCCAGCATTATCATAGTAGCCACAAAAGAGGCATTCCAATTATATGTGAGAGAAAAGTTATATGCTTCTTCAGATGGCAGTTGTTATCTGCACTTTCAGAAGTACTAGTATAAAGAAATGTACTTTAATATCCAAATGAATTGGACCCATTTTTTTTGGCTGAGTAAAAATGGATTAAAAGGTAATTTGATAAAATAAAAATAGTGTTTTAATGTGTTCTGTTGGCAGTTTAGAGTAAAGTTAATACAAAATATTTTTCACACAAATAAATGCCAGCCGCATCTTCATACTATGACTGAGCTGGAATGGACACCATGATTCTTTCAAATGGGTCCAGTTGTTTCACTACCTTTTGTAGGGAAGGGGCATTCAGTCTCCAGAATGAGTTATTAGAATACAGTTGCTATAGTGGAATCACACACTGTTTCCTTTCTTTTTTCGTTTTCTTGTTAACAGTTTAAGAAATTGGCATATTCGCTACAGTCTAGGTGTGCTGCACTCTGGAAAGAAAAAACTATAGTATCACAATCACTGAAGTGAACTACTCCTACTTCAAGTCTCCTTCCCAAAAATAGGATAAACTTTGCCCAATCACCCAAGTGCACTTTCCATTTCTGGATGTGTTTGAGATTCCCTTTCTAGACTGGGCACATGCTTTAATGGGATGAAAAAAACAAATCTAGTTCATGCAAGCTTTTTCTAAGTACAATAACATTTCATGGGAAATAAGACAATTTTCATCTACCATTGAGAAAAGCTGAGAGTGGAAGCAAAGTAAAACTTTTGGGGGAGATAATTTCAGATTCTGGGCTCTAGCACTGTATCCAGGCTGAATGATTACCACTTACTCTAACAGATAGGCTATCCATTAATAACAGCTCAAGAACCCTTAGTTTCTTGATCCTTATTGAATTCATCCTGTCCTAAGAACATGTCAAAAGTAAATGACAGTAGGCTAGGTAGACCCATGACTGGCTTCACATATCCAAGCCATAGAAGATAATGATGCAGATAGATCTTAATGATCCTAACTGGATATCGTGATTAATAACTGTTAATAGACGTAAGTTCTAATAATGGGTCTAATAATTCTAGCTTTCCCAGAATGTCTGTGGGGAAGCCAAGCTACCTAAATAAATTTAAATTCACAAGATACATTCAGCTGTTTTGCTCCTTAATAGTGATTGGCTTGAAAAATGTTCATTCTAGTTCTGTTGAGTGCATAGCGTGCAATGTGGTATTTGTATGATTTCTCCATCCTAGCTACCAATTGCGGATTGAATGTATGCTGCTGTGTGAAGAGACTGCTGTTCTGCTGGAGATGTTGCAGCCCAAAGCAGAAACAATAAGGAGGGCTTGTGAAGGTTAGTAATTGTTTAAAGCCTAAGTGTAGTTTGGGTGTTCTGAGTAGTCCAAAGAACAGCCAGTTCCTTTCCAATCTAAAATCACAATTTGCTGAGAAATCAAACTCTAGTATCTTTGCAGAGGGCCAGAACTTAAATGGTTTGGTCAGTGCTTACATGAATACATAGATCTGTGTTTGCTCAGAAGATCAGTGTCCACTCCTGCAAGATGTAGATAATATTTATGTTCTCAGTCTCTCCAGATTAGTTAGCCAGATCTTTGAGAATGGAATGAAGCCATTATTGGTTTGGTATGCAGTGTACTAATCCCATCTGCATAGCAACAGAAGTCCTGCTCAGGCATTCACCCTTGAAGCAATGAAAGACGTGCAAGGTGGAGAGCAAAACCTCACTCAGTATCCCCAAGCTTTTATCACGTTCCATACTTACATACATGCCCATCATACCATTCCTCTTTGGGGTAAATAACTGCAAGCAAAGCACAGAGAAGGAATAAGAAATAGTAAAATGAAGAAATTAAAGATATGAAACAAGAAACAGAAAGAGAAACAGCTAAATCTAATTTACATGAACAACTGTGATGGCATGTATCTACGAAGAGGAGGGTGATGTGAGAGATCAAGGCTATCAGGAAGGAGGGGGCGCGTTCCAGGAAGGGAAAGGAGACAAAAGACAACACAGTCCGCAGGAGGAGCGTGGGAAGGGAAAGAAGTTCAGGATAGCCACTCCCTAGAGTCTCCCAGGGTAGAGCCACTTGTTGCTGTAGTATAGATTTAGTCTGGCAAGATTCTGTCTATCAGATGTAAGCAAATAAAAGAACCTAACTCAACTGGACTGTTTCACCGTTGTTCTTGGGCTGGGCCTGACAACAACATACACCATATCTCTACATACCCTTTTATTCTTTATTCTGTCACAGCTATATACCATTCCCCCATTTGAGGATCTTATCAGTTTCATCCAATCATCCCTCTTCCTTTCAACCCATTACTCTTCCTTTGCATTCTCTTCCCTGCAAGATCCAGATGGCTCCCACTCTGCCATTTTTTAGAAGAGCAGTGGAGACCTGGCTCTTCACCCAGGCCTTTGGCAAGGGAGAGAGAGACCCCTCACTTCATTCCATCTGGTCCGTCACACTTGCCAGCTATTATTGTCATTTCTTTGTTTGATTGTTGTGAGCTGTCCAGAGTCGTTGGGTGTCAGGCAGCATACAAGTTTAATAAATTGTTGTTTCGTTATGATTTGATCTTCAGTCCTTCTATCTTTATGACCAAACCACCTCAATGTATTTTTTTATACTGATCAATCACTTCTATACTGCATGCAGTCAGTGCTTATTCAGCACCCATTTATGCTATCTCTTCTTGTTTCAGCACGCACATTTCTTAAACAACCCGTTCTCATTGCATTCAGCTTATCTTTGTTTCTCCTGACATTGAACTTTCACTTCTACAATATATAACAAAGTGGTCTTTTTTCATACACAGCCTTTTAAGAATTCTTTTGATAAGCATTCATTCCTTAAAACAGACCACAACATATCAACTAGCTTTGTGTCAGCATTTGTACATTATAACATTTCTCCATCCATTTTCCCATCTTTAGTAAATATTCAGTCACCTGCTCTAATTTTTTTCCACTTATGTATAACTTGCAGCCATAGAATCATCAAGCTGGAAGGGATCTCAGATGACATCTAGTCCAACCCTCTGCTTGGTGCACAATTTGCTAAAACATTTGTTCTCACACAATGTTTATTTTGGTTACATACCAGTATTATGATACTCCACAAATAACCTTCAATTCCATATTAATGCAAAAGACACCATACTTCAAGCCTATTCATTTTCTTATACACTTTCTCTAAATCAACAAACACAGATTAAAAATTCTTTCTCACATTCATAAATTTTTCAGTGATCTCCCAAAGAACAAAAATCTGGTCTGCATGCTCTTGTCCAGCATAAGGCTGCACTGTACTTCCCAGATTTTGTTCATCATCACCTTTTGTACCCTTTCAGTAGAATTCTTGGACACACTTAACTAACAAATCCCGCTCTAGTTTTTGCACTCACACTTGCTCCCTTTACATTTGCAGAAAGGAACAGTAGCCACGTTCTTCTAATCATTAGACATGGGTACAGTCTTCACACAACACACTAAACAAATCATACATCTATTCCATAAGAAAACAACTTCCGCATTTAAACATTTCTCCAGTTACACCATCTATACCTGCAGCATTATTTTCTTCAACATTCTTCCAACATTTATTGCTCATTATTTAGAAAGTGAAGACACTCATTTAATTAATATTGACATTTTCACCATGCCATCTATGTTCACCTATTTAACAGGCTTTCTTTCCTTTTAGATCTCCGCGCAAGCCGTCGGTTGCCCATTTTCTGTCAATTGATCCTCAATGTTGGAAACTTCCTGAACTATGTAAGCAATCTTGAAAAAATGCACATTTAAAAAATGATGAGTAAAAATGTATCGTTCCTCTTGCCTGTTTTGCAAATATTGCTCAAACCAGCATTATAAGAGAAGCAAATACAGCATTATTTGTTTGTGTTTTTTTTCCTTTGAAAGGGAAGTCACACAGGAGATGCTGATGGTTTTAAAATTGGTACATTGCTCAAGTTAACAGAAACCAAAGCAAACCAGACTCGTATTACACTGCTCCACCACATCTTAGAGGTATTTTCTGCTGTTTTTCATTGAGAAATTTAACAGTAATAGTAAAATAAATTAGCAATAGATAGAAACTGATCCAACTAAAATGTATACTAGCCAGAAATCATCTGTTTAAGGTAGTGTCTTCTTTTATTTTGTTTTTTGTTTCCCTAATAATTTTATTACAAAGTACTTGAGGGAGATGGTATTTAATTAAATAGGTCTTTGCCAAGTACATACGCACAAACTTTGTTTTTGCTTACACAAAATATTTCTTCATGACTTTTCTAGAGTGTTTTTCTTGCTCATCTATCTTTATAGATTTATTTTGCTTTCTTATTAATGCCGGTCAAACTTTTTGTCAGATTGTTATTTGCACTTTTTGATCTTACTCTCTGCCATTAATTATAGTGCTGAGGCTATTTCAAGGGAATATAAGACATCCTTGCAGAACAATATTAGGCACAGAAGCAGGACCCAAATTATGGCAGTTCTCTGTTTTAGAATCCTGTCCAGCCTAGAGATGGGGGAGATCTTTTCCTTTTACCTTCCTAGTAGATCTTTGTGGCAGCTTTTTAAACTGAGTCTTGAATTTTCATAAAGATTAACAAATGTATTTTGGCATAATACAGTCCATTTCATCAAAAGTAGTGGTAGCCCTTGCTTTTTGGAACAATCTGCCCCGATATGCGGCTGGCCCAATCCTTTCAGTCCAGATAAATGGAGTCCCAGTTGGTTGAGTTGCAGTATATTTTACCCTGATCACCATTTTACTGTTCACACAAGATGCTTGGAGGTTTTTGTAGCAACCCTTTGAAACTTGTTTTTAATTCCCGCTCATTGATCCAGATCCATCTACACTTAATAGTTAAGGTGTTTTGGATTCAGAGGACTGAAGGCTGATTCTACCTCATTCAGTTTCATCCAATGCTAGAAACTCATATGCTTCCACAATCACCATGTATGTTCAGGTGTACTTGAGCAGAGAGATCACCCCTTTGGTAGATCTCTGTTTAACTAGTCTGTGGCAGGCAGCCAGTGTTTATTATCTCTGAGTAATGGGTTAACATGCAGAAAAACTGCAGCCGTCATAAATCATGCAAGTATATAACTGGAATTTTAATATTTTCTCTCCTTTTTTTTTTTGGTTTAGGAAGTGGAAAAAAATCATACTGATTTGCTTCAGCTCCCCAAAGATCTTGAATGTGTTTCAAAGGCAGCTGGGTAGGTATCCACTGTATTTTTGCTTATATATTTGGCATACAGTGTTTTTCTGGGCATATTTCTTTCTTAAATTATTGTTGCAAAAAAAAAAAGAAAACCCTAGCCAATAAATCATGCCATCTTTAACAAGTAAAAATAATTTGACTAATCATACTTTAAAATAGGATTTTCAATATTCATCATCAAAAACTTTTTCATGGCAAGAGAATTGTTGTTTGAGCCTCCATATGAATAACCCAAAACCTCTGAAGTTGTTTTCTGTACAATTAGGGTCGTATAGTCCCACCATGTCCACAGAATTCCCACTTTGTTCCTATGAATCAATAGATGCAGAAGCAACACATATGGCTTGTTTCTTTTCAGAATCAATCTGGATGTGATTCATTCTGAATCCAGCTCCAATATAAAGAAATTGGTGGAACTTGAACGGAAGCTGTCGTCCTCAATTGAAGAAGTGAAAACCCAATATGGAACAGCTATTCAGGTTAGTGTAAGACAAGCTGAAGTTACACTTCATGCTCTCCTTGGAGGACATCTCCAATGTTTCCATGAAGTTAGCTGATCCTTTTTGAATTTCAATTTCAATCTCTTCCAGGATAGTTTAAGTGCTAACAAAAAGTTGGAGCTTGAGTTTGAACTCATTGAAGCTAAGAGGATGGAGCTTGCCAACTACCTCTGCGAAGATCCAAACAAATTGTCTTTGGAGGATATATTTAACACCATGAAAACTTTCCGGGATCTCTACATCAAAGCACTAAAGGTTTGTATTTGAGACATTAGAAAATACAATCAGTATTGTTGTGAGACCTCATTCTGATGCACAGCAAAAGTCTTGGGAAATCCTTAGATGGATGGTATCATTTCAGACTACATGTATGTGCGCACACACGCACACACACACACACACAAAAACTAGAGGGCTGTGAGTGTGCAGCATTTTCGATTTGATTTCAAAACACTTCTGTACAGCACAGGAGGTTGCAAATATAGCACTCATCTTCAACGTTCTTAAAAACTTTTTGAGGGAAAAAAAGTCATAAAATCCACAGCAGGCTCATTGGAGTTGGCACCACTAGGGACAGTATAAGAGGAGATTTATGTCCCCCTCTCTCCTCATTCCCTTTCTTCTCATGATCCATTTTTCTTCCTCCATACACACAATGCATATGTGGACATAAAAATAACACAAATAGAGAGCAAGAATTCCTAGTCTTGAGCAGTTCTATTTTTACTGAGCAGAACATCCATTTCTATGCATAATCAGAAAATTGATATTAAAATAATACCAGGACTATAGTTTCAGGATGATTCTTGGGGAATTGATTGCTTAACCAAAGTATACACATTCCTTCTTACTGAGCCTGTATTTTTCCCATGCATTTTCCTGCAAGATTTTGGAAGTGTTTAAGCGCTTCTGAATCTTGATAGTTCAGCTATAATTTGGGTCTCATCTTATTGTCCCCTTTTTCTGCCCTCTTGATGGGATTTAGTATCTCACATCTATTAAAAAACATAAATTATTTTATGTTGTGCTACTTCTCCCTCTTTACTTACTTTTAGTTTTATGGACTGATTTTTCTTAGTTCTGATTCCATAATTAGACACCCTGAATCTTGGGATTCCAAAAGATGTGTAGGATATAATTTGTCTTAAATAAAGTTGATCTAATTGTGATTTGTAAATCAGAATTGTATGATGGACTTTAGCCACAGTTTCCTTGTTCAGGCATTGGAAGAAACTGGTTTAACAAATTAGAAACTCTGGGCACCCAAGAAGGGAGCACTTAATACATAGTGCACTCCTGGACCTACAAACCTCAGTCTGACCTGGACCAGTGACTCAGTATGCTAGCTAAAGGGAATTTCCTGCAGCAAAGTTAAAAAGATGCACATGTCTTTAGACTATAGGCAAATTCTTTGCAATAGAAGTAGGCCCAATGTGGAATATTGTAATATGACAGGTGAAAATCAGGCAAAAATTAGATGTGCCTTTTGCATGTCTGTGTTTCCCATACACAGGAAAACAAGGACCGAAAGGAACAAGCAGCCAGAGCTGAGAAAAGGAAGAAACAGTTGGAGGAAGAAGAAGCTAAGAGGCAAAAAGGGGAAAATGGAAAAATCAGTGAGTAATTTAAGGGTTTTTCTTGACTTGGGTTCTATAAGCCTACATATATCTGGCAGCAAGGCCATTGAATTCAACAGAATTTACTTCTTAATTAATCTGTATGGAATTGTAGTATCTGTGTGAGGAAGTATTTAATCTCAGGTACTGCTGTCAGTGCGTCTTTGGCCAGATACCATTTAGCCTGGAATAAGCCCCGCTGAGTTTAGGGGAAGGTACTTCTGAGAGCCAGGATGCTGTAGTAGTTACAGTGTTGGACTAGGATTAAGGAGACCTACATTCAAACCCATCCTGAGGTTTTAGGTGAGGTGTAGTCTCTCAGCCCGACCAATTTCACAATAGGTTTCTGGAGGGGAAGAAAAAACGGAGGAAGGAATGCTATGCACACCACTTTGAACACCAGGCAAGTTATAATTCTAACAAAAGAATAAGAATACGTATGTGTACACATGTGTGTCTGTGAGATAGATAGATAGATAGATAGATAGATAGATAGATAGATAGATAGATAGATAGATAGATAGATAGATAGATAGGTAGGTAGGTAGGTAGGTAGGTAGGTAGGTAGGTAGGTAGATAGATAGATAGATAGATAGATAGATAGATAGATAGATAGATAGATAGATAGATAGATAGATAGATGGATGGATGGATGGATGGATGGATGGATGGATGGATGGATGGATGGATGGATGGATGGATGGATGGACACACACACACACACAAAAGAGATACACACAAAGAAACTTGTGCAAGTACGATCTAGCACCTATAATATAATACAGTAATGTATATAGCCTTGGTGCAAGGGAAAAAATAATCTCTTTACATGATAATTTGCTGCACTGAAGCATAATGCAGTTAGTAAGGAAATAAAGTTAAGCATTCCGGGTAAACACTCTCCAAGTAACATGAACTATAGTTGCCTGTTTTGCTGTGCTCAAGTTTCAGCGAGAGCTGCTAGAACCAAACTAAGTGCACAGTTCTGCTCCGTCTCTCCCATTTATCAATACTTTCAGTTTATGGACATCTGGAATGTTTTTGTAATTCCCCCACACAGCCAGAAAATGAAACACTAATCAGAAAGAAACAGAACTGTGGTTGGATGGGATTATTTGCATAAATACAATTACTTGGTGGTGCAGTGTCAGAAATTGCAAGGATGAAGCGCATTTGGGCTGCTTTTTCCCGGGTCCCAAACCACAGCTTTTACTGAGTTGATTTGCAGGTGCAACTACTGATCAATGGCATCCAGAACAAAATTCAGAGAACTGCAGGGCCTCCAGTCCATCCACACTCTCAGTCTGATTGCCCAACTCACTTTTTCTCCCAATTCCAACTCTAGTTAAGAAAGGAGCTGTGAAGCAAGAGGAAGTGTGTGTTATCGATGCTTTGCTGGCTGATATACGGAAAGGGTTCCAGCTGCGGAAAACAAACAGGAACAAAAACGGCACAGACACTCCCGTGAAAACCACACCTCAGAGAGGCAAAGTGATTGGTAAGAACAGAAATCCAGAAAAGCTCGTGAGTTTCTTTTTCCCTTGTTTAACACACAAAGGGCCAGCTTGTTTCCATCTAGAACAAGGAAGAACTGTATTCATTGTCTTCTTTTTGTTATTTATCTCAAACCCCTTTCAAAAACATTCACAAAGAGAACAGCATGAAGCAACATCACCTCAGTGTCCAGAAATTATTTTTTTTCTCCTTATTGCTAAAATTGCAAATGTTTATGGGAAAAGAGAATAGTATGAACTGGGAACAGTATAACGCTAGCTAGCAAAGTTCTTTTCTTTCTTTTTTTAATGTTGGAACGTTGTTTGGGGATACTTGCTCATTGCACTAGGTCCTTTTCCAAGTAAAAATGAAAGCCATATTTGTTGGAAAGCGCCCTCATGTGGTCAGGTCTAGTGCGGACCATATCATTAAGAGCAGAAAAGACTCCAAGTCAAGCTTGATTCCTGGCAAGTTCAGGGATACATCCGCACCGTTTTCTTGGCAACAATATGAAAGTGGTTTACCACTGCCTTCTTTCAGGATTCTTTTGTTTTTTGTTCCCAATCTGGTCTGCAGCCATGGAATTCCCTAGTGGTCTCCCATTCAAGCGCAGATGAGGTCAGTCACGTACTGCCCTACTGAGGCAGACCCATATCATAGGCTGTAGTAAACCTGAATTTGACCTCCCCAAAGTGGTCCTCCATGCCCAATGGAGTGACAACATGAAGTTGTTAAATTTTCCACCACCACCGCTCATGTGAATACACATGCACGGACAGACACACATGATGGAAGCCGGGACAGAAAAACTTGAATTGTGAAACAGAGTTAGAAAACCAACATAGGACATCTATATCCTGTAGTGATTTAAGGATTGTATTTAGTAGCTTAAAGCCCAGCTGTTGAATCCTGTTCAGAACTGAGTTTTTATTATTTGAACTTTACTAAGGTATTTTTACAGATCACAGGTGGGAGCTCAAATGACAGGAGGGTTCCTCTGTACATGCATAATATGTTAAAAAACAAAACCTGGCATTTGTTAAAAAAGACAGAACTGAATACTTCTCCTTAAATGATAGCTTTATATGCGCTAATATGCTTGTGTGTTTGTTTATGGAAGAACATTCTATGAACTCAGCCTCCATCTACATTTTGAAGTAATACAGCCCCCAAACACCACCTTTTGTTTTAGGCCTCTAAGTAAAGACAATTAATTACATGTGTAGGGCATATGAAGATAAATGCAACACTGTCTTTTTTGGGGGGTGGGGTGGGGGGGGTCTTTTTAACAGTATGTGCTGCAGAGGCAGAGGGGTTAACATGACAAGACCAAAGGAGGAACAGAGGGAAATTTTACCTTTCCCTCCCCAGCTATAGTTCCTGTAAATTCTTTCCACTGCTGCACACTGCAATAGCTGGGGCGGGGGGGGGGAGTTCCCATTATGTCAACATTATTATTTTTCTTACTGCTAAGAAAAAGGACGAGAGGAAAACTCTCAGCTCAGAAGAGAATAAAGTAATCTCTCACACTGTGATTGCAATAATTCCCACATTATCACTATTTTCTCCCTACTATTTCAATTTGTTTTTGATGGGGAAGACGGGATGATTCAGTGGCAACCTTTTCACAATCCAAACTACAACTATTTGGGTTGGGTTTAACTCTTATATATGTCATTGATTTTCAGGTCAAAGTGTTCAGGATGTGAAAGACCCAAAGCAAGAAGAAGATGTTTCGAGGGCACATAATAATTTCCAGGATCATGTAGAAAATGCCACACCTTCAGAAGGTGCTACCACAAAGGAGAAATCTGAGATGGCTGCTGACTCAATGGTTTCCCAGAAACCACCTGATTCCTTTGGAAATGGTACCTCCTCTCCAGTCCAGCCTGATTCCAAGAAGGGCTCCTTACATTCCTTTGTTTTGGAGGGAAATGGAGTAGCCCCAAATGGAACAAACTTGCCAGAAGGACATGACTCCCATTCCTTTCAAGATACTAATGACCATGATTTAGTGTTGTCTCAGTCCACTTCTTTTGTAAAGTTTACAAGTGGTGACTCAGGGCATTCAGCCAGCCTGGAGATCAAAGCGGGCCCAGTTGACTCAGGGGACCCAGCTGGTAGAACTGAACCTGATAGCTCATGGAACGGTTTAAATTCAAATGACCAGGTAAAGAGTATTAACAGAAAAGATGACACAGGAGAGAAAATACCTGGAAATAACAAACAGTTCACAGCCTCTCAAGAAGTGGCCCTTGAAACTTTGGCACTGCCAGAAGCATCAAAAGAAAATGAAGACCCATCCTCAGACTCCTTCTTAGACACTTCTCAGGAGAAGTCCTTCTCAGAAGAACCAGTGACTGATTCTTCATATTCGGCAACAGTACCTTCAGAACAAGCCCAAGCTGAAAAAGATGGCCAAAGAAGTTCAGCAAAGCGAAAGAAGAAAAAGAGGCACAGCAAGAGCCATTCAAGTAAGGCATTTTCATTGCAGCTGTTGAACATTAGGGCCAAATCAAGATGACCTCCTTAACCTGGATCCCTCCAGATATTTTCAACTACAACTCCCATCAAATTGATCTAGCATGCCCAATAGGCAGACATAACCCAAATTATCTGGAAGGATCCAGATTTGGAAAAGTTGGTTTCACAAATAGATCATTTGATTTATTAAGCGATCAACTGATTATTTGGGGTAGGGGAGCTTTAACATTATGTGAATGCAAGTATTTATAAAAATGTAGATGGCATGGATCATTTTTACAAAAATATTCCCTGCTACCTTGCATCCCAAATAGAATGCCTCTTCTGATACAGCACCTGCTGCACACACATACATTTGATAAATGTGGAATTTGCTTTTCGTTTCAAAGCTGTTGTTTTAATTCATGCGCAAGTTTGATCGATTCTAACTTAACCAACTAAAATGTCATAGATCTAGAGGGACCCTTGTTTCCTCGCCCACTGACTTTAATCCCATGACTGTTGTTGCAGTGGATTTTGCTAATATCTTGTGGCTACATTTAGTGTCTTCTCTTTTATTTGAAAGCAGTGGTTGACACTGATTTAAAAGCGGTGGTTGATACTGGAGATAAAAAAACAAAAAGAGGTTGTGAGATACAGTGAGGTATGTAAACCGTCAGGGATGCTGCTGTATGTGAACTAACCATTGCGTTGGGACCTTACACACCTAATGAAGCTGTTGATCATTGCCACGTAAAGCTATGCTTCTTGTAGCTAATTACATGCACTATGTTATTTCTTTTTTAATAAATTGCTTTTTGTTTTGGGTGATTTGCTATCTGAGCTCAATTTCTGTAGCTACTGGAATCACTGGCAAGACTCCAGGCTTTGGGTCTTTTGTGTCAGCTAATCATCATTTACCTGGAGGAAAACATTGTCTCTTGTTAAATTGTTTAATGTTGTTAGACATGTTGGGATAATAGCAAACGTTTTTCTTTTTGTCTGATCCCCATTTTCCATTCTCTTAAATTCTATAAAAATGCAGTTTCAGGTATGGTCATCTTCACTACAGCATCAGAATAAGGCTAGCCAAGGGCTTCCATTAAGTGTTCAGCTAACAGAGCTTTGAAAAAAGATTCCTGTTCTAACACAATCCTCCTGTCTCATTGTATTTTTTGAACACTGTTGAATACTAATTTGATATTGTAGAATGTTTACTGATTCTGCAGTGCTGTAAAATATTAATCCAATGGTCCCAGGAAATGGCTTCGGGATTTTGCAAGTCTCCCTCTCCATGGTGGTAAGGAAGAGTCAGCCTTGCATGTTACATCCTAACAACTACAAGATCTTTTACTGGATCTGGACCATGTTCTTAGTACTCCAAGAATTCTCAAATTCTTCCTATGATTCAATTTCCATCTGCTTTCAGACCAGAAGTTGACCATTCCTGCAACTGTGTTGTTACTTTCTCCTTTGTCTTCTGATTGCAAGCAGCCATAACATAAACCAATCAAATGACATGTGATTTCCAAATGCTTTACTATGTGAGCAACATGCTTGTTTTACCAAACCATCTTTTTTTTTTAACAGTGTTATCAGAAATGAAAATTATGTGGAGCATTTTTCAGTGATGATTCCAACAACTGTCCATTATTTTCAGCCAGGGACCAGGTCCCCTTTCTCCTCACTCAACAACAACCCTATTCAGATATTTCCCCTTCCACTGATTCCCTCTCTTCAAGAAATATATTCTAATTAAGGTATTTAGAACTATGCAGTGTAGTAGGGAGCATCTCTACCTCTTTAACCTTATGGAAGATCTCCAACTGGAAGCACCAAATACATGTGGAGATTCTGGATGCTCTAGCAGTTGTATTTTCTATGGCCAGTTTTCTGTGTGCACACAGTTAGCCATACTCAAAGGGCTGTCTATAGAGTGTGCAACTTCTAGTGTCTCCATGCCCATCCTTAACGTGGTGACCCTAGTGCCTGGGCACCAATAGGCACCTCTTCTGGACCACGCTCAGGCCAAAGGAGTTGATCACATTTCATCTAGGTGAATAAGGATTAAGAAACCTAAATAAAAATGGTATGAAAGTGATTTTAAAATACTAAACGTAAATAGCAAGACTGATATGAACTTGTGTTGCTGGACATGCAAGGGAGTTTGTGCCACAGCCCATTAGGATATGCTCAGGATGACGGGATGGAAACCTCCTAAACTTTTCGAGCATATTCATTTTGGATCAGAAATCAAAATTAAATCTCCTCACATTTTATTATTACTTTCAGTTTGGACATTTTGGGGCCATTGTTATTCTTAGCTGATGAGCTCAGAGACACACAATCCTGTCATAGTATTAAAGCTAAGCAAACTGTAGTTTCAGTGGAATCTGTAGATAATGCAAAATGGCTGAATAAATGATGTATTCCCAAAGTAGCACTAAAAATGGACTTCTCCTCTTCTTTGCAGGTGGCACAGCAAGACAGAAAAAGTAAAAAACATGCTATTCAGCGGTGTCAGCTACTGGAAGAAGCCATGATAATAGGGTGGAGCCTAAATTTTGTCTGGAGATATTCGATAGCGAGTAATTAATACTCAAATATATGATATATCCAAACTTAGAAGCACTCAGCCTGTGCCTTATACAAAATTCTAATCGCAAAACAATTTTCTGCTATTTTGGAACCATGGAGTCAACTCCCATTGGACAAAATTCTTCTGTATAATGTAAAGGAAATGTGACCTAAGAAGGAGCAGGAACAAGTTGAAGCCAACAGAGTCATCTTTTGATTTAACACAGAAAACATTGAAAGTTTTATGGCACCAATCTCATGTTTAGATAATGTAGCGGCTCAGGAGTATGGTCCACCAGGGCCTGATTTTGTAAAGATCTGCATTTGAGTTATCAGCACCCTTAAGGTTTTCATGCTATACATTACACCAGGTTCAAGCAAACAAACTGTATTGCAGATGATTGTGAAAAGGTGGGGGAAAATATCTGAGAATATTTTTCACTCAGCTTCCTCACATAAAATCAGATACATATCATATTCCTATTTTTACACAAGAGAATTAAGAAGACTTGTCACTCGAAGGATTAGACAAAAGTGAGATTTGTCTTTCTTAACGAAGGTATGCAATTATTAGTATGAACACACATGAAGTGATCTACACCAGCGTTTCTCAACCTTGGCAACTTTAAGATGTGTGGACTTCAACTCCCAGGATTCCCCAGCCAGCAAGGCTGGCTGGGGAATCCTGGGAGTTGAAGTCCACACATCTTAAAGTTGCCAAGGTTGAGAAACGCTGGTCTACACTCTATAAACATTTATCCCAGCCTCTTTCTCACTATACACACTGCAGCATTTCTTTGCAAGAACAATTCCTCCCAAAGTAGTAATATTATTAATGCAATCAATTTACACTTTTTTTGTGGTGGTGGTAGTAAATGTGTTTGGGGTTAGGGTTTTGTTTTCTTTTCTTTTCCTTTTCCTTTTTGTTGCCTATAGCATTGATGGAAATATTTTAGCATTAATATTGGGAACGTGCTTCCTTTTTATCATAAAAATTGAAGTCGTTTTTTCGTAGTTTATAAATACTACTGAGAGAATTGCATATTTGTAAATAGCTGTCGCTTTTTGTATATTCACTTATATGATACTGAAGGTGTAGAAATTACTTTACAACCTGCATTTAGCAATTATTATTTGGAAAGAGGATGTTGACTGGGAGATATCCTGCTGAAATAAAATGTTGTCTTATAGTGGGCTTTGCAAAGCTTAACTTTGATTTCGTCTCCAGATCTGTTGGGGCAATCCCCCAAATACCCAGGAAGCATGCCTTCTCAGGGTCTCCACATCAGAGGTTTTGGCCATGCTGGCTGGAAATAATGGGAAATTATGAATTCCCAACAAGTGCAGAAAATGCCAGGTTTGAGAAAGCAAGCATACATTTTTGAAAGAAGTCAACTTTGCCCACATTTTACTTATCACAGGGTTTGAACAGAACTCAAGAATGTAACCCAGCCAGGTATCCTCTAGATCAGTGCTTCTCAATCTTGGCATTTTTAAGATGTGTGGCTGGGGAATTCTGGGAGTTGAAGTCCGCACATCTTAAAGTTGCTAAGATGGAGAAACAGTGCTCTAGATGTATTGCACTATAACACCTGTAATAGTCCAATACATCTAGAGTGCATCAGGTTGAGGGAGATTGCTGCAATTCTTGGAAATGATTGTGGGAGCAATTTTCTAAACACTGGATACCATGTTCTTCCTGTCACATGAAATTACATAAGCAGGACACCAAGAAGCCTCCATGGCTGGGCCCTGCATGTCAAGGCAAGCATGAAGAAACAGGAACAATTTGAAAGAAATAGGAGAACACCCAAGCTGGACCTCATAGATTAGACACATGTGTTTGGTAATCAGAGGAATAATTGAAAATGCAGGGACAAACCTATGGGAGTGGAGTGTGTCCTACTTTCACTGAACATAGAACAGAGAGTTCCAAAATGTCATAAAATGATAAATAAAGGAGGATGGGCTCTTATAGTTGAGTCTTCTTAGCTCTGCATGCTGTTGTAGCTGTCAGATTTTCCATTTTTTAATGGAATTGTTTTCCCCACCAACCCACGTCAATAGGAGTAGGCAGATGTCATTTTGCTAAAATGAAATCTCCCGATGAGATTATGAATGAGACTACTGATGGTTCTACGACATAACATCTCCAAGCTTGTGTTTACGTTTGTGTGTGTATGTGCGTATTTGCCTAGGTCACATGCACTTAGCACAATAAACTTGCTTTCCTTTAACAAGTTTACAACATTGCTTTTTTATTTAAAGAACATCCAAGAATGCCATGTTATAAGTGCTAAAATGTGCAAAAACCTGTTGGGATTTCCTAGCTCACAAATACTCAGATTGTGTCCTTGGAGTCTGTACACTTGCCTGAAAACTGCTCTTTCTGGATATTCATTGTACTAACCCACGGACCAGGAGTCTTTTAAAGTAATGTACACCCCTGTCCCATGTATTTTTATTAAAATTCACCAAAGTCTTCCAAGAGTTAGGAATTTCTCCCCTAAATCTTACTCAGTCTCCCATAAGAACACTTTGTGCAAGATTTCATGAAGAAACACTGGAATATACTCAGATGTGATGCTAGTGAGAGCTTTGAGCCATTTTAATTTGTTTAACATTTATTTTTATTGAATTATGATGTTCAAAGGACCCCATATAGGGTACATCAGGTGCTATTCCACTGAATCATAATATAGCTTGTGTGGTTTTTGCTTAGGTTGATGATGGAACCTAACCATTTTGTTCTGTAAATCATGGTTTATGACTTAGCATACCATGTGAGCTAAACCACAGTATTTTCTACAAGAAACTTTGGTGAAAGAAGCTGTGAGAATGTATGAAGCCATGTTTGGGCTGTATCCCTTTTTATTATAACATTTCTAACTTAGCTTCCCCAGCAGCACGATTACTCAACCCAATGCACATGAATCTGCAACACGAACTGAAATAGTCCAGACATAATTTGCTTCTAATGGTTATCACTGCAATTGTCTCTTCTACAAAGGTAAACTCCCTTTCAAATGGCACCTGAATCCTGTTGACCTCATGGGCATGCCCAGGTAGTTGTCTTTGCAGTAATATGTACATGTTTTACCATTGCTGCCTTCTTACTGGAAGCCAAATCAAAGGAGCTATTACAACCCAAGGACTACCTCTACCTCTGTCAAAACAGACTCTCCGTGACAGACAGCTTGGCTTCTCAATAGAGCATGGAATTGAAATGATCTGGATGTTCTTTTGTGAAATGCGTCATGGGAATGTGACATCTCAGCTGACTCTGTCAAAGCACTAACACAAAGGGAAGAATAAAGAACATAACTTACTGTAAGACACCCCTCATGTGTTTAAATTTCAGCCACCAAAATTCCCAGAAAACATTGGCTTGGAATGAGATCGTTTGGAGTCCCAGCACATCTGAAGGTCTCCACTTTGGACAAGGCTGCTGTATTTTATCATCTGGCTCCTTGGTTTAATCTGTAGCCTTGTGTTTGGAATCAAGCTACCTGTCACAAGGTGCAGCACTGCAGCCAGTTTCATTTCATCAAGATGAAAACCCCAGAGCTAGGGGCCTTTTAGGTCATGGGAGGTGAAATTCCAAAGATAGAGAGGATCCACCCATACGTATTATGTCATAAATTGGCAATGGGTATGTATAGACCAGTGTTTCTCAACCTTGGGAACTTTAAGATGTGTGGACTTCAACTCCCAGAATCCCCCAGCCAGCAAGGGAAGTTCTAGAAGTTGAAGTCCTCACACCTTAAAGCTGTCAAGGTTGAGAAACACTGGTGTAGCCGCTAGTACAATAGGGAAGATGCTTCCTTCAGTGCTGTTCATCTTTTAAAGTTTTTTCTGGGGCACAGCCTCTTCAACCTTCAGTGGAAAGTTATACAATCCTATAGAATCACAGAATGGTGGAGTCGGAAGGGACCATAAGGACAATCTAGCATAATCCTCTGCAATGTGCAGGGAAACCAACCATGGTCAAGAGGTGGCTGTCCCATTTCTTAAAACCCTCCAGTCCAAAGATCCCCTGTAGTGCCAGATATACACAAACATATTGATATATGACAACGCTGGTTGAAGATAATGGCTGTTGTAATTCAATACATACGGAAAATGCCAGGTTGTAAAAGTCTGGAATGTGACATCGACCAACAATGCCTGTGTTAGGACACTGACCCAAAAGAAGATTCTCCCAAATGTCTCAGTAGCAAATTGAGACTGCATAGCACTTCCAGAGACACCATCTTTTTGTCCTGCCTAACGTGTCTTTTTCTACATGAATGGCTGGATGGAAATGATCAGAATAACCTACTGTAACAAATAGATTAACAAAAGGATCTATGAGACCATGGCATCTCTGGCTAACAGTGCCCATGTCATCACAGTCCCCAGGGGAAGAATAGTGAAGATATTCAGCTTACCAAGTGAGCTTTTTCACAGTTCTGCACTTCCTTCCAAGCCTTTAATTTTGGTGTATAGCCTTTTTTGATCTGAAAACTACATGTGGACTTTGAGGGACATATCAGGGCCCACCCTCCAAAAAGTGGGTGAGGTTAGCCAAAAACTAAACATGATTTAATTTATATTCAATTACTTAAATTATATTATTACTCCTCATGTGCTCAGTCATTTTCCTCTTCTGCCACGTTAAAAATTAGTCACTTTCAAAGGCGCTCTGGAAGACACACCCAGCTCTACTTGGGAGGTTTGTACAAGCCACTCTGCAACAAGGCTCATAAACCAAATACAGAATGATGGCGGCAATCTGGCTCGCATTTCCCTGGGACTTATTTCTAAAGGTGTGTCAGATCAGGTTTTGTGGATGAGTCTTGAAATCAGTACAAGAAAAGCAAGCAGGAAAGCACAGCAACCCAAACGGGTGTTAGTTTCTAAACACCTGAAAAAAATAGAATAGGATTCAGACATAGTGCTGTTGTTTTTTTAAGCTGCTGTATTATGTCCTCAGAAACCACACTGTATGAGTCAGCAGTTAAGGCTTTCTCTGGTGGGGCTTGAGCAGTAGGTGAAAGCAACGTTATGGGGAATAGCACAAAGCAAAACAATAGCTGGGGCATGACTGTGCCACCTTTAGGGTCATATGAGGAGAGGTTCTTGGGGCTACCAGACTTGGACTGCAAGATCCAAATAACCACCAGAGCATCTAGAGATATAGAAAATGTTAACGCTTTGCTACCCAGTCGTGGTTGTCTAGCTGTTTACTGTTCAGTTCTGGTGGCCCTGTTCTCTGTTGAATTTGCTGTGAAAGATTAACATGGCTACCTATTTGGAAAATGATACAGAAATGTAATCACACCGTTTGTCCAGATGATGGCTCCATGTTCCCTACAGTGAGATTCTCAAATGTTGTTCTGTAAAAGGAATTTAGACTGTTGGCTGGTTTATATAACACAGCCAAGAAAGATACAGTGTTGTGTTGAACCTACTAATTCTGTCAGTACTAGCAGAGGAGAAGGAGGCAGTTTTACCCCAAAACAGACCCAGGACAATTATGAATCAAAATACCCTCTTCTTGTCAGCCATATTGTTTGAATCCCAAAGGCCAATGAACACTGTTGCAGTCCAAGCCTTGCCTTTTCAGTCCTCCAAGTTAAAGAGATGGAATTACAGAGCAGCTGGAAAAGCAGGATTCTCCCTTTGACAATTTGCTGCCATGGTCTGGCAACCACCTAATACCCCTCCCAAGACTGAATGGTTGCACTGCCAAAGCCACACCCAGTGATCAATAGGCAAGAGTCTCTGGATGTAATGAAATTTTGCTAGAAAGCTCCGCCCTCTTTCAGTTTAATTTATTTTGATTGGTTGTGTGGGGGAGCCCATAGATGACTCATGGCCCCATCCCAAATAAACATATGCCCAAATTTCAAATGTTGCCATTCAGATTTGATTTTGTCAGGGATCAAGAATGAAATCTAATAAGCTTCCAGTCAGCAAATATAAAATACTTTAGCCTTTCATTATAAAATGTTAAAAACATTACAAAACGTTGCATCAGTTCCAGAAAATCTAGGTTTGCTATCCAATACAGAACATAATTCTTAGTCTGCAGACAAATACATCAAGAATTAAACTGCTGACATCCAGAGAGATGAATCCTGTGGGGAATTTTGGGCCAAAGGTCTTTCAGCTCTAAATCAAATAGATAAGCAGCTATTATAGGTGGCAGACTGGGAGAGGCAGTCAGCTGTGATCAAAGGCAAGCCTGCTGGTTCCTGGCTCACCTGGAGCAGCCATTTAATTGTCCCGATGGCAGGCTATCAAAGGCACCAGAAGGATGTCTCTAGGGCAGTCATCTGAGGGCAAGAGACAGAGGGAAGTGTGTACGGGAAGGAGCAGGGTAGAATGGATCATCCTCTTCCCCATAAGCAGTGGGAAGCCGAAACAGTAAACATGATGGCACATTAATTTCTGCCATGGTTCTTTTTGTTTACCTAATGGTCAAGCTTGAGTAGAGCACTTGATTTATGTATAAAATGTCACAGATTTTAGCCTGGGCATCTGGTGTTAAAGGATCAGAGAAGAGATGGAAAAGGTGTCTACCTGAATTTCTGGAGATAACTGGCAATTATGGTGGTCAAGGAACATTTGAGTGACCTGATGTAAGGGAGATTCCTATTATTAAGTTCTTGGAGTAAGGTTTTCTCTCTTTGATTTTAGAGTTATGGTAGACATTTTGAACATTTCTATCTTCAGGGAAGGTTTCTCCTTTACTAGAGTGAAAATTTTCCTGGGACTCACTCTATATTGCAAAGGAATATGACATTGGTCATGTCCTAAGAGAGCCTTCCCTGACCTAGTGACTTGTGCATCTCTTAGACCACAACTCCCATGATTGTCAGGCAAACATTTTGGTTTCTGTCTGCCTCAGGGATGACCATGTTGAAAAAGAAGGTCCTAAAATGTACCATGTTTTCTTCCAATTTGGTAGGTGCCATAATTTTGGCAAAGACTGGGCTGATTAATTCTGTAAGGAGATTTAGTTGAGGAGTTGCAGTCAAGCAGTTCTGAAGTGCTTGAACACTGAAGATTTCTATAAATACGGTTGTCAGTCTGGGTGCTTCTTAAGGGATAATGAATGCCTGATTTTCAGGGCCACTGAAGACTGAATGCATTTCAATGGTCTGTATCATTTGACAAAAATGAGCTGGTTCATGTGACATGCCAAGCTTTGGTGGGGTTACACTTAGCAAGAGATCTTTCCCAGACCACAGAAGGCAGTTTTCAGTGATCAAGAGCTCCACTTAAGATTCAGGAGAGGACTGAAGGCCACATGAGTCAGGATGGGTTACAGCTTTATTTTTTAATTGTGATGAGCCTATTTTAAAGTGTACTCAGAATAGTAGGAAACCATGTTGTTAGTTTTCAACTAAAGGGAAATCTGGGCCTGTATACAATCCTGGGGCCACCGTTTTCCACACCCTAGGTAAAACTGTGGCTACCTTATGGCTACCATCTGGCATCTCCAACTGCCTCCCCAGAATAACTGGAAATAATAAATCCCATCCCCAGTCACATACAGGATTCAGGTTTTGCATGATCCCCTTGCATGCTGTATCCTACAGCCCCTCTCCACCCCACAGTGCAGCCCCAGACATTAAATGCTTGCCATCCATCCCTGGATTGGGTATCATAGGAAACCAGTCCAGCTCTCTTATCTGAAGAGAAATTAAATTCTTTAAAAACCTGGAAGTAGAGAGACCCTATCATTTGAGTAACCAAACAGTTACCAGACTGAAAATCTTTCTACTTTAACAAAGCATGAAAACGTTTATAAGGACCCAGTGTTGATGCTCAAACAGTAGCTAATGTTGTGTTGCAGAAAAAAGATATTTTTTTCTACTGACTGAACACTAATGTAATTCATCCATACAAGTTGGAGGCCTTGTTTACCTATATCTGCTGATTGGTGGCTGAAAGTTGATGATTACTACCAAAAAATAAACTGAAAATAAACATGTATCATGGGTTTGATTGTATGAAAGCAGCAGAGGTGACTGATTTCAGTTTTGTATGGCCTTTTTGTTATTGCCCTCTGATTTGTCTTAATTTTGAAAAGCAAGAGTGCATACTCAGCAGAGTGGGATCAAAGGGGACTTAAGTTAGGAAAACTTCAAATAATGGTTCTATGCCACCATTTTGAAAACAGTTCCAGATCTCTCTGCTCCCAGTGCTGGAGAGCTGAGCTGATTCATTTCTGGCTCAGCTGCAGCATGATTGAAACTGCAGTGAGGACATTTTTTTCTTCTTTGCAACACACTGAAATGTTGAAACTTCGTGGAGCTCATTAGTGATGCATTTTCTCATCAGAGGTAACTCCTCTCTCATTCAACATCCCGGTACCTGAGTTTCAGTTATCCTAGTAGGTCTTTCACAAGGAACGGTAGCTCAACAGCCTTGTAACTCAGCCACTCAGCATTGTGTTTTGGTTGGTTTCACAATATGAACTGAGGATATGGAAAGGCAGTGCTAGCAATTTCTTTTGGTTCCCTCTTTAGGTTTTTTTTTTGGGGGGGGGGGTGTCAAGAACCACTTTGTTTATACTCCAGGATCTGCAATAGCTTAAAGAGAGGCAGTGTCTGATGTTCCTTGCTTCTTGCTCCTAGCATTTTGAAGCTGACAGTGGGTCAACTTGAAACTGTTTCTGAGAGTTCCAGGAACAAAATGGAAACAGTATGAATGGCTAGTTTACAACCCATGGAGTTCAATGGAATTAAAGCAGAGCCAAGAGGACTCTTCTATGCGTTCTCACTCAGAAGGCCACTAAGGTTATTCATTCCTTGTCAGCCCTCCAAGGTAGACCAGACTAGGAAACCAAAGTAATGCAAGCTAATACTACTTTTATCATAAGGTGATAGAAACAGAATCTTGCAAGTCTAAATGCGCTTCCCCCCTTTATCTTCATGAGAACTAGGGAGGGTCTTGTTTGAGATCTGAGAAAAAAAGAAAAACAAGAAGAAGAAGAAGTCAAACAGAAGGGCAATGGTTTAAAAAGATGGTCCAAATAAATAATATTCTAATGATTTGATGAAACAGTCTTATCTCACTTCAGGGAAGACTCCTGTGATCAACATGGCTTATAATAAGTGGGCATCTCTGAGCAACTCATCATGGTGTCTTTGGGCTGTTCCTGAAGTAGCTCTCCAGCCCCATGACATCAGCATATTTTAAGGGATGAATCAGCTTTTTCTGCCTCTGCACCATTTTATTCAAAACCAGAGAAAGCTGGATTTTTTTTTTATTTTTTTTTTGCAATGCTGAGTTTTATGGGCAAATCCTTTTCTATTGGCTTTGCTCTTGCTTCACAATGCTTTCCAGCTCCTGGACTCAAGCAAAATTTCCTAGTCTCTGCTGCAGCTTACCCATGCCAAGGAAAGGAAAGGATAATGCAGAGAGAGGATGTAAAGGGGGCAGACAGAATAAGCCAGTGGCGAGGGAGCAAATTTCTGGCTGAGGAAGCCAGATGGGAGTCACAAGGAAGGTAGCACTGGGCAAACCTTTGATTCTGACATTTTTCCTTTTCTTCCTCCCCATCAATGGTATGAGAGTAGCTGTCCCAGCACCACTGATTCCCTCCTCCATGCCCATCCACAGCCCAGCTCCATGGCTGCTTGGCAATGGCTCCATGGCTTCAAGCTAGGCTAAATCCCTTCCCTTCACTGCTGCCCTTTCCATTCCCCACTGTGAGTCAGCTGGTTGTAAGACTCTCATTTCACTCTCATAGCTTTCAGGGGGGCTTTAAATACCAAACAAGAGAAATGCAGAATGTTCTTATCAGGGTGTCCATGGGGGTCAAAAAAGTCAAGATAGCAGCCAGTATGCAATCAAAGCCCTCTCCATTTTTTATATGCATTACGACAGATTTCAATTACATGGTGGTGGCCTCCATTTTTACTTTGTTTACATCCTTGTGGATACCATGCTATTCATTGGACTGGATCCACACATTTCTCCTAGTGTAGAAGAGTACAGTGATGCCCTTGAAGAAGGTATTCAACAGCTATTAGGTAAACACCAGCTTAGCCCTGAACGGGAGGAGGGAGTGAGGAAGAAACTCAAGATTGCCCTGCCTTGATTCTCTTTGGTATAAGAGAGGGGACAGAGAATCCGTTCAGGCTTTCAAGAGTCTATGCCTGCAACAATAAAGCAGAGTTTCAGTAGTCATCTGGTTCCTGACCTGGCCTACATGAAAGGGCTGACATCTACCCCTGTCAGGTCACCAACATAACTCTCGATGGAATTTTAAAAGCAGGAGTTGTGTTATTATACCCTGGCAATTCCCCATCGTACCACACATGTACCTATTCTGAAAATGTAGATGGGGAGACACTAGCTATTTTTAAATTTTCTTTGCTGTGGAGTTTTGGCAAGTGGGGTTTTTTTCTGACAGGAACTGCACAGTTGAAGGGAAGGAACTGAGTTACATTTTTGGAGAATGCGGTTAGCTCATGATGATCTCAGAACATTCAGTGCATTTTAAGGCCAACGGGAGTCAAGATAATTGCATGGCCAGCTTCAATACCAGTGCAGTCATACCTTAATTTGAAAATAAGGCAACTTCTTAAGCACAGAAAAATCTAAATATGGTCTAGAATAGGGGTCCCAAACAATTTTGGGACAGTGGGCACACCTGGAATTTGGAAAGTATGTCATGGATACTCTTGAAGATAAGCTACCATGCAGTGGCCTGCCTGTTCACTTCCATAGTAGCCATTGCTTATCATAAAAGATTTACTAACAGCCAAATTAGCCCCCTCTGTTAACCAGCTTCATCTATTTCTGGGAAGGTGGGCACATTCCCAAAGAAAAGAAAGAGTAGCAGCCATCTTCGTATTTTCTAAGAATGCCAGTGGGACCTGTGTGGGCCCCAGTTGCATTCTTAGAAATAAAGATAATGCTGGAGCTTGAAGCTTTCCAAGTTTGCATTCGTTGTTCTGCTGTGGGCAATTTTTACTGTTACTTAATTTGTTTACTTTTTTATAACTGTCATTAGAGTGTAATACCAATGGCTGAACATCTATTTGTATCCTGTTTTAACAACATACCAAGAGGTGCACAGACAATGGAATGAGGCTTACCATTGTGTTTTCTATCATGTTGGAAAGGGGTCCCTTTCTCCCTTCTTCCAGTGGAATGCAGAAATGGGTAGGTAAGCGCCCTGGCATGCTATCTAGGCAGAAGCATTAATGTTATATAGATTTGCTTAACAAATAAATAAATAAATGTTCCTTTTTACCAGCTCTGGCTATAGCAAACCAAGTGTAAACTTGGGCTGAGCCACAGTGCCCGGGAACACACCTACACATCTTCTTCCAATTGCTTCGTCCTTCTTCAGGGTGACAGACATTCACTAACCATTCTTTGGTTGGACCAGAGGTCTATTTTACCACTGAAGTTGTGTTAGGGTACATGTTCATTCTCAATCTACTCCATACATGTTTTGCTGAGACTGTTAGCATCAGCATTGCAGCTACGCTGTTGCTCAGAGCTTAGCCATAAAATGCAGCGCAATAAATAATGAATTAGGCCAGCCAACATCTTCCAGTAAACTGCACACCGTCTGCTTGTATTTTCATCACAGAAAATTACCCTGAGATCAGATGTTCTGCAGCATTTAATACGGGCAAGAAGAGAGTTTCACAGCCCACCGTTTGTGCTCCACTGCAGGAGGATGACTTACATAAGCTGAGATAAATAGTGCAAGAAGGTGAATAATTCATGCAAAAGGACGTCTGAGTGAAACGTTCTCCTCTCATTCCAAAAAGCGTCTTTCCATTTTCAGTAGTATGTGTTTCTTCCAAACACATTTATATCATTTCCATTATTCTCAGTGACATCTTTCTCTCATCTCAAATCAGAACCTTTTAAAAACCTAGAGACTCCTAGGACTGATCTTAGCACCATTTGCATTAAAAAACTTATGCTCTTCTTCTGAGCTACAGTCTCTCCCCTTGTTTAGTTTCATAGTCCTTGGCCTTATTAAACCATTCACTTGCTTACTCTTATTGGCTGTACTGGCCCATGTGATTCTGCTGATGCAATCCCGTGCTATATGTGGTGTGATGATGTTGCACATGCTCAGAAACAAAATCACATAATTCACTGCAGCCAATCGGATCCAAGTGCAGCCAGGGCAAATGAAGCCAAGGTCAGTGGTGTGGGGAGAGAAGAGGAAGGAGAATGAAACCGAGAAGAAACAACACCCAAGTGTTCAGGTTGTTAATTTTTTTCCCCAGCTCTTTGGAGACATCATTTGCTAATTTCAATACAATGCAGTCAGGTAGCTATAGAAAAGAAGAAATAAAAATCAGATCTTTGATGACTTTGTTCTCCTTTAGTTAAACAAACTGCCTGAAAATTAAAACAGCACAAAAACAGTTCAACCCTCACGTTTATCGACTCATCAAAGTCCTATTCTTTATCATGAGCATGAATTACATAATGTAATGAAACTTCTCCCAGCCTGGCACTCCTTTGATGTGTTGCTGACATCCACATTTCCAAGGTCAGGACAGTTGTCTGTGTGGGGAATTTATTATTGGATGAAACAATTATCATCTTGACAACCTCTAGTCACAGTCAGAGAGCCACATTAACATGAAATCCACCCATCCTTGAGCCAAGAGAAGACTATACCAGCCAAGCATTTGCTGCTCCAAACGCCCTATTCTGTCTTAGTAATGAGGCCGGTGAGTGTTGCACCGGCCTCATTACAGTTTTAATACGGGACGAGCTAAGGATGGTGCATTTCCTGACATGGTTTCCCCTGACACCAAAGTTCATTTGCAACCTGGAACAACAACCACAAAATGTTCTCTGTAAGGTTGGCGAGGTGTTGGAGGAAGAGACAAGTTTTGACAGCTGTCTAGACTTCTGAGTTTAGCTATCTATCAAAGACTGGTACCAAGAGGAGTACCAGGATGCAGGATGAATGTAATCTGCCTGGAAAAGGAGCAAAAGCTCCTACTTCATTGGACAACCTTTCCCTGCCCTACAGCCCAGGTGCTGTACTTACAGGTGATCCACAGTATCACCAGGCAGTCTTCCTACCTCCCACCCATTACCACAGAATGATGGAACAGACCAATGTTTCTCAATCTTGGCAATTTTAAGATGTGTGGACTTCAACTCCCAGAATTCCCCAGCAAGTATGCCTGGAATAGAGAGTGCCGTACCAGCCAGCCAGCCTGGAAAAGAGCTGATAGGAACTGGGAGCCTAAGAGATACCACCATCACCCAGCCCCCCAGCACCTGTCAGCTGTCTTTGAGGCTACTTTGAAACATGGGTTTAGAGCTCTTCTGTCAAAAGAGTGCTAAGCACATGTTTAAAAGTAGCCCAACCATGTTTCAAAGTAGCCAAACAGGTAACAACTGAAAGGTAGTTGCTCAGTGCAGTGAGTTTCTTCTCATTTCACCTTGCAATCTACCTCCTTGCACCTGTCAGCTATTTTTCACTTCTTACTCCAATCATTGACAATGATGTCATTATGTTTAACTGAGTATGCATTCAGTGTTACATGGGATGAAGAGTAGGCAGTCATAGCCCTACTGTTAAGCAAACTGGGACAACCACTTCAGGCAGCAGATTCTACTGGGCAGCAGTGATTGTTCTTCTGAACTTTCCAGCTGTTCCCCTTGACTGAAAGGCAGAGCTGGATATGCCACACAGCCTACCCTGGCTCCTTAAATTAGTTGGCTGTCTTAGCTAAGTAGGACATTATCCATCTCCACATCAAAGGAAGTTTCAGCTGTCATCCAGCTTTTGTATAGGAGGTTCCTCCACGTGATTATATTTTTTTCTCTCCACATCATTAACAGCTAGCATTAGACACGAGTGTCCCTGTTTCAAATTGGAAATCTTTACTTGCATGTGTGTTGTGAATGTTTCCATTGTTCATACTGTTATTTCCTATTATGCATGCCGCTATATCCTACTCTTCTTTGCATAACACAAATGGGCATGGAATACAGGCTGCTTTCTAATGCTGTTGCCCAATTGCTTGTGACCATGTACCAGCCAACAATGCCCTTGGGTCATCTTTTAGGACTGTCTCCAAGTCCTCCATTACTCGGTTACTTCTTCTTGTCTTTCTTGTGCTGTCATTTTAACTTTGTGAAAGAAATTTCATTTCTATACAGGGATCTTTTTCTGAATTTCTTACTCTTCTTGTTTCAATGGAGAATTCATTGCAGATGATTTCCTATATTGATTTATTTATTTACATAAAGATATTCTGCACTGGCAGTGTCATCAGTTCCACCAAACAATTCAGGGCTATTATTGAATGCTGTTAATGCAGTTATTGCTGTTACTGTTGTCAGGAAACGGTTGGCTATTGGGCTAGCATAAAAGCAGCTATGGAATTTTGTTAACTTGGTAGCACCAGAGAAAAACTGGTAACATTATGTAATAGTGTGCCACTATTTATTAAAGCTCTGGTTATTATGTTCATCAGCTACAACTGCTAATCATATCTGTTAGTGTGTAGTTGGAACAATGAAAAATTAATGGCAAACTTAGAACAAAATTATTTGAAATTCCAGAACTTCAATCTGTTCCTCATAGTCATGAAAAAAGCTACCCCCATTGAGAAAAGAGTGACAATAGCTGTCTATTGGCAGTCCAAACCAAATACTTACTGGGAGGTTTGCAGTTTTGTTGATGCTGTATGATAGAAGTCAAATAAATTGTAGTCAAGATTTGCTTTGCCATTAAGCTTGCTCTTGTTAAGAAAGTGTAGAGCAGTAGAAGATGCATTTCTAGGATTATCAATATCCATTTTTAGTCATGTCCAACCAATCTACTTTCTGCACTGCTCATGACTACACTGTAGAAGCAATCATTGTCCTTATTGGTACTTCTCTAATGTGCCATATTTGCTTTCACATTCAGTCATTATTATTTATGAGCATTTATCCTTTGGAAAGTTAGTCTATGCACTCATGAAGGCTATCTGTACATGTACTGCTTCTCATCTATTCATATGGAGGATATGCACCCTTACCCTCCTCTTAACAACCAATATTGATATGGTTACTGAAAGATGAATTGATTGTTCAGTCCAATTATTTTTAATGTAGTACTTTAAGAAATTGGAAATGTGACCCCCCCCCCGTTTCATTTCATGAGTATCTTCCACATTTTAAGTTTTTTGAATAGCTATTAAATGTAATATTCACATTTCATGATCATAGATGACTTTAGTAATATATCACTCTTCATTAAAGCCATTGACAGGTGCCACAGCTTAGCATTTACTATGTCCCAATGAAAGATCCCAATGGGGTCATTCTGAAGTATAAACTTCTAGGAACAATAGATTGGAAATTGGAAAGTGACAAGTCATGATACAATCATAATCACCTTATTCTTCAAAACTTGGCGAGGTGGTGGCTGTTGGAATCCTGATGCCTAGAAATCCCTTGCATGCAATGTTCAATAATGGCAGGAATGTTGTGGAATACGTTGTGGAATAGGAACATACCACCTGAAGGTTTTTGGTGCTACCTGACAGCTCACACCAGCTGCGGAATATTTTTACATTGGTGGCTCTCTTATATGAATGGGGGAAGAAAGTCCTACACCAAAATGTTGATGGTGCCACTTCTGAATGTTGACTACAGCTGTCATAATGGACAGAATCGCAAAGAAGGAAGAGTAGTGGAGTTATAGTAGTTAAGTTTCTCTTTAATAAGAGACCCATATAAGAAGGAATATATTCAACAGCTAGATGGGGTATGCAAGTCACTCTTCATATTTAGTTCTTGTTACATATTGTATCAGGACATATCTTGCTGTCAATGCTCTCAAGCCTTTTTTTTTTTAATATCACATTAACAAAATTCATTTTTTCATACTGTGTTCTGGCATGTGTAGAGTGAAAAGTAGGATTGTGCATCCTGTATATTATTATTGTTAGTATTATCAGTATTTCTGTGCATATATAAGAAGGAATATATTCCCACACCCCTTCAAACAGGAAGGAAGTCAAATCAAATCAAATCAAATCAAAGTTTGTTGCGGTCTTGGACCAGTACAAAGAAAGGAAGTCTAAATAGAAACATTTGCAAAATGTCAGCATTCGGTAATCATCGACTGAAATTGAAATAAAGTCTCTGGAATTTCCAATTTATTATAAAATCAAAGTAACTTATTTTGTTTCATCAATACATTATTTCCACCAAAAATGTCACCATTGCACTACCCACCCACCCACACTGAAAGTGTAACTATGTGTGCATGATATTCATCAGCAACACACAATATGTAATAAGAAATGTTTTAACAAGCACAGGGAATTACAATTCTAAAACCATTAAACATATCTCTTATTTTTAAGAAGAGTTCTACACCAAAAATGCATGTTAGATGGCTGTCACTTTTAAAAATATTTCTCAATTTCAGACACTGAAGTGTCTATTTCAGTTCTGTTCCTTCTGAACATGGGCAATAAAGATGATAGTGACATATAACAATTGCCTTCCTCTTGATCTCCATTTCTTGTTATAACTTTATTTGTGACCAGAGAGAAACTGAAGCATGGAAGATACTTCAGGAACATCTTGGATTATAACTGAGACAGATGAACTTCTCCAGCAGAAAACTCAGCTGACGTCAACCAACTTATGTATAGCACTCTCTCACCAGTTGCAAACGTTTATAAAATCTCAAAGCATTATGCACAGTGCAAATTCATCAAGTGAGCATAAAAATCAAAATTCAATTGCCTAAAAACTTAGTTTTTTCAGGACAATGAAATGCTATGGTAGAAAACAATCACTGATGACAATGCTAGATTATTATGTACAAATGAGAAAACATGAAAGGTGGTAAGGAAGCCCACATGGAGAGACAGGAAGTCTATACATTGAGTTAAATAAACTACATATTTTTCTCTGTCTTGAAGGGGAAAAAGGTTGGATTAACCCAACATACTTAACAATATACCAGGTTTATGAAGATACTGTACTACTATGTTCCCAGAATATTATGACCAACTGCTCAGGACAACTTTGTGATACAGGTGCTGCATTTGTACAGCCAAGCTAAATATCAAAGTGCACATTATTGAATGCAAAGGTATATTGCTGTGCCCCTACCAAAACAATATTTAAAATGATGTCTTGCTGAAAATAAAATTTGCTAAGAAAAAAACACTCATCTTAATAAGAAATCCTTAACATATGCAAAATGCTTCGATACAAGTTGTGTTTACGTGTTGATTGGCAGGTTTTTTATTTGGCTACAATCATGCATATGTTTTCAACAATGGCTATCTTCAGATATCAAGCTGTATGTTGCATATGTATAAAACTAAGTAATTATGCTGGAAGGCGGGAACAACTGAAGAAGACTACTGAACATTTGTAGCACATTCAATGCCATTTCAGCCATGAGAAGTAACATACACTACTGACTGAGTCCACTTTATACTCTTAACTTCTGTATTAGAGTCATAACCCACCTTTCTACTCTAATGAATTACTAAATTAAATCATTTTATAGGTTCCTCCAGTACATTGAACCATAAACTAACTGAATGGGCTGAACCTATAAGTGTAAAAAAGCCTAAACTAAATATAATCTTTACAACTTAAACATAATTCAGTGTGTTGTGTGAACACAGTTGCCATTATGGAACGTCTGCTTTCCTGGGATCACAAACTAATCATTTCTTCCCATTCAAACTTCTACTATTAATGACATAGTATTACTTTGACTAAACCTTGTTCCCATGACCATACATTTCCAGTAGACATCACTTTGCTCCCTTATTCCCCACTGCAGATGCCTTTATCCATAATTACAAAATGAGCAGTGCATGCAATGTATGCCATTTGTCTCCGTAGCATAAGCATGGGGCAATTCTTATCTATAACAAAACAAAGTGTAATAAAAACATGTTCTTTTCTCACTTTTCCTGCTCTGGGAAGAAAATAAAGCAACCTGACAACATGCAGAATAGCTTCTCTGGCAGCAGAAGCAAAATTAAAGGAGCAGAAGAAAAACATAGATGAGGACTCAAGGCTAGGATGTCAAAGAATTCATGAGTGATGCTAAGAGCACACCTCTGGAGTTTCTATCTGGCAGGGATAAAAACAACAATGGCCACATAGCAGACTTCCAGTGGATAATGCAGAGAACAAAAAAGGAGGGTTTGGGGTTGAGGCAGAGCGATACAAGGGTCGAAAGTTTGCATCCTGCCAATGCAAGAATTCTGTAATCGTTTCCCAGAAACAATTACACCATAATGCTTATTACCATCTGTCAAGGAACCTTTTTCCATGATGTCCCTTTAAATGACAACATTGATATCTCTTCTTATGTATACCTATTGGGTTACAGAAAAAACACCGAGAAAGCAAGAGATGTACAGAGAGAAAGCCATCTTCAACAAGCAATAACAGTCATAAATCTGTGCTGGAAAACATATACTAGACATCACTCAAGGGCAGCCTATATGCATATAATTGTGAACATACAGTAATCATATTATCTTGCAGAAACCAAACTGCTGTTTTAGAAGCTAATGCTTTCAATAATCACACTCACAGGGTGGAGCCAGAACGTTCCAAAACAATACAGTCCTGAGGTTGGTGTGCTTCAAATGGGGAACAGCATCTGCTGTCTCTGCTCTCAGTGTAAAGAACAGGAGCAACTATCAATCTGTAAACTAGGCTTTCAATGTAGAATGATAAGATAAAGATTTTCTTTGGTTATATATTAAACCAGTCCCCAAGAGCTTTCACAGGGGTCTGTGAAATCAAAATTATTTCTCAGATACTGAAGATACTTGCAAACATTTAAAACAATCTCTTTCTTCTCATTATTATTTCTATTTGTTAAAAAATAGAGGGTTTTTCCATGAAAAATATTTTATTTATGTTAATATCTAATGGGTTTCATATTATTTTTACATGATTAAATAAATAAGTATTCTACACATGTGTCAATTTAAATGTTTAATATGGTAAATATCAATACATATAACCCATACAAACAAAAGCTCTTTTGGGGTCCTCCATAATTTTTAAAAGTGGGAAAGGGTCCTGAGAGCAACAAGTTTAAGGAACACCGTATTAAACCTAGTAAACAGAAATAGTGGTTCATCAATTTGTGTGCATCTGTGCGTTCCAGTCAGTATTGACTCCTGGCAACTACCTGGACTGTTCCCTGCAGTTTTCTTGGTGAGATTTTCAGAAGTGGCTTGCCATTGCTTCCTTCTTCCTAGGGCTGAGAGAGAGTGACTGGCCCAAGGTCACCCAGCTGGCTTTGTGCCCAAGGCGGGATTAGAACTCATGGTCTCCAGCCTGATGCCTTCACCACTATACCAGACTGGCTCTCTACAGTACATCAATATAAAATGTGTTAAGAATCACATAACTACAAGACTGCATGTATTTCTCTACTGCCATACTTTATGAAATGCTACATCATTTCCTTATGAAGAATGTGTGCTCTTCTGTCATATGAGTACATTATTTTGCAGATGTAAATGCTTAGATTTCTGAGATAGTTTTCATGTACATTAAGAATTGATAGGCAAGACACAGGAGTTGATGCTTAAAATAGGTACTATGTATGTATGAATGGCTCCCACCCATTACAAACTTTCTTCAAACATTTCTTTTTTAAAAAGTGACTTTGTATAACATATCAAAATAACCTATTTACCAGTCCAGAAAAAAACAATGTTATAGTAATGGATGGTAAGCAGACTACATGATCAATATTATCATTAACTCTCTTCTGCCAAAATTTCTCTAATGTAATTTGGTGGCTCCCCAAAATCCAGGCATTGTAAGTTTACTGATAAGCAAAGTTGAGGTGTAGAGAAATAAACATACAGGAACCCAAAGAAAAAAAGTATTTGTATGAAAATCAAATTAGGTTGTATTGCAGATACTGTACTGTTTAAGCAAATGTAACTCACTGCTAATTGTGTACAGCAACTATTGCTTTAGCAAGACTGTTATTTTGTGTCTTTATTTTTATTTTAGTATAATTCAGACACCGGATGACTCATAGAGACATATTTTTATTTATACCTGTATATATCACATGTAAGCACCATAATTTAGCACTTTGATCTTAATTTATAAGAGTAAAGAAGTACAAGTTCTAAGGCTTCCTTTTTTCAAATATGATGTCCATTTATTTTTATACCTGTTCTCAGAATGAATCTTAACCATTCCCCTCTACTCCTCTGAACATTTTTTGAACAATAAAGGAAAAAATAGTACTGCTTATCAACAAATATGTATTTATTTTTTTACTTTCCATGTTGTACAATAATCTAGTAAATTAATACATAATTTGAACATTCACAATGTATTCTCTTTAATTGCTCCTACTTCTATTACTTCAGCTGCATGGAGAAAAATGTTTCTGATTTTCTAGAGCATATGTCAGGTATTAAGCTGTTCGTGGACGATGGCCACATTCCTGCAACTGCTTTCCACAGAAGGAATTGTTCCGTTAATATGCTTTCCTGATCATGTTTCACAAAGATGAATAATGCCTATTTTCAAAGTAATGGTAATTTTATAGGAAAAGTTCTTTCTTTTCCTATAAAAAAGAATAAACAATACAGTTGCCAGCACCCTAGTAATGAAATGAATGTGACACTGGAAGACCTATCCAATGTTGTAATCAGACTTGCACAAATACTGCATAAGAGTACATTCTGGACTGCTTGTTGACACCTTTCCACAATAATGATTTATAGGCTTTTATGGTACCATCCGGCCATCAGTGTGCCAATACATCGGTAATGAAGATAGGCTTTGTACTGTCACATACGTCTGGCTGATACTATAAAAGCCTATAAATCACTATCATGGAAAGGTATCAAGAAATCACTATAGTTATAATGGACCTCGTTCATACGATCCGTGTGAAAGACAAAAGTGAGAGCATAGTTCAAAAATGCCAGATTGTGAGAGAGGCTACCTTGATTACCTTTTATAACCATCCAACCACAACTATGGAGCTGTAAAGCTTGTCCGCATCTTCTGATTTTCCATGGCAATAGTATACTATAAATTGCTGCTATGACGATATTCAGGGTTGTCTATGCGTAACAGAACATAAATGAAATACACAGCAGAGAAGGCCATCAGGAAATGTGTAACAAGAAGTATTCCGTATGCATCATTCTTCATATAATGTAGCAGTGGCTTAGTTTTTCATCTCTATGGATATTTTGTAGAGGGCATAACAAGGTTCTTTATCATGAAACAACTGCCAGGTAATCTTGCTGGTTTTTTTTTTTAATTTTATTTCTTGATTTTGCTCTGCATCTTTCATAGATGTGTAATTATTTGTAGGAGTAGTAATTGTAATTTGGATTCAAGCAAAGTCCACTTACGTTTTGTTAGAGAGATATAGCAAGAGTGTATCATTAGGTGGGCTAATATCAGAATTCTTTTTCTAATTTTGCATCTTGGACACTGGATAATGGACAGCACTATATGTAACACGTTCTAAGAAGAAATTCAGCTACATATGATATTTCTGAACCATCACTGCTAGGACTGCATAGTTTGGGGCCACTTTCCATAGTAATGTGATTGCACGTATGTGTTTTGAAAAGGTTCCTTCCCTTCCCTTCCCTTCCCTTCCCTTCCCTTCCCTTCCCTTCCCTTCCCTTCCCTTCCCTTCCCTTCCCTTCCCTTCCCTTCCCTTCTATTGTGTATTGTGCCCTATTCACTGCTGTTATGGCTATGTTTTGCAAAAATGACAACCTGGGTTACACTGGAATGATTGTTCCTAAACATGTGGCTTTGAGTAGTGATTTAAGTCATGCCCTCACCTGTAGTTGAATGTTGAGTGGATTGTCCAGTTAAATGTTTTGCAAGAACACTTGCGACCAAATCCATAAATGTAGCCTACCACTATAAATCTTATAAATATGAATTTGTCCCTATCTTACTCTTGTTATACTCCTGATGAAATTAATCCAGGAAGTGTAATAAGAATCCATCCTATCTTGACAATTGTCTGATTTGTTTTGTATCAACTTTTTCATCATCTCCTTCCATCGATTCACATGGTGCCTCTTCATATGCGTAACTGATTATCTTTATGATGGAGACAAGAATGAGATGTCATTTTTACTGTTTTCTGAAACATAGATATCCACAATTTTAAACTTTGATGATGAAATACACAATAACTAATGGTTTTAATAAGGATTTTTTTAAAGAAAAAGCAATGTATCTACAGTGCATAGGATGTGTGTGGAGGAAGCAGAGGCTATTATTTATTTGCATATCAATGTACTCAAAATTAGTTCTGCTGAAACTGCTACTCAGAGGTACACTGCAGAACTAAACCACATTACACAGAATGCAGTCAGCAAAAGTTTGTAGTACATTAATCCAACATAATATGATGTTATTTGACTATATATGAGAACTCAATTGTAGTTAAAGATTTCACATGAGAAAACTGATATTTATACCTGTGTTGTCTATCAACTGGTATGACAATGAACCCTTCATTTGTTACTCAGAATGTGGGTGTATTGCCTATTTTTCCACCATGACTCACACTGAGGCAAATCTTCATACAGTTGATATTTTCCTGTGTCTCCCTTCTTCCAGTTAGTCTAAGGTGTGTATTCACAGGACACATTACAAGCAATCAGTCCATCAATCCATAGCTAAGAGCTAAACCAACAATAATATTAGATGATAACAATTTGTATTTATGTACAGAATATACATGCACTTATCAGAATAGGAAGCTTGAAAATGCAACACCATCACCAATAGTTTCCATATTCTCATATATATTTTCTCCATCCTCTCTCTCTTTAGATTACTGAAATCTGTAACAAGCAAAAAGACTGTCAATATCTGAACATGAAAAATTATTCTCTAACTATGGTAAAGACTTCAGTGCTATTGCTGATCAATATATAATCTAACCATTTGTAGTTGGCTAAATTGAACATTATTGATTTGTTTCTACCTATTGGAGATCAGCCACTGAATCCTGCTTTCAGGAACAAATCAATAGACTGAAAACTGGAAAAGAGGTTATTAAATGTTTAATGAAACAGAACTTGAACTGAAAATAAAGCTTCCAATGATTGCATTTCACTGAATATTGATGCAATGTGCCAAAATAATTTTTGATTATGGTTTTCTAATTCATAACATACTGATGGATTTTTTCTGAAAGCAATACAATGCTTAGCAAACTTTAGGCAGTATACTGTATAGATACACTTCTGCAAGTAATATTTAGTATTATAGTTACATGTTCACAGGTGCTACAGGCATGGGAACACTGCAGAGAAATGAGACATGCCTAGGCACATGCCCGCTTCTAGGAAAATAAGGACTGAGGGCAAAAAGGGACATTCTGCTACATTCCAACCAGCAGTGGTTTGGGAAATCAAAGCAGAAAATGTGCTTGCACCATTGAATTGTAGCAAATGAAAATCACTGATACCATAGCTGTCACATAGACAGTACTTATAGCTAACTAGTTATTCACAGCTAAATTGCCCCACCAGAACCAGCAGACTTGGCAAGTTCTAGGTTCTATCTATTAGACCAGAGTTTCTCAACCTTGGCAACTTGAAGACGTATGGACTTCAACTCCCAGAATTCCCCAGACAGCATATGCTGGCTGGGGAATTCTGGGAGTTGAAGTCCACACATCTTCAAGTTGCCAAGGTTGAGAAACCCTGTATTAGACAGTGCCATCTTGTCAGACCTAACAGAGCCACAGAGATAGCTTTCTGTGTTGCTGTGCCTGTCCTGAAGAATGGCATTCCCTCAGAGATTTGTTTGGCTCCAACCGGTTGGCTCTTTGCAAGGCATTAAAGACCTAGATGTTCCCACAGGCCTTTGGGCCAGGTGGCCGAGCAAGCCATGTTGGTTGGTTGTTAGTTGTTGTCTCAGTGACTGAAATGGAACAGGGTTGTTGTTGTTTTTTCCGTTAACCCAAGTTATGTGGCTTTTCGGTATATCATTTAAACTGTGTTTTGTTCCTTTGGTTTTAATTTTTTTGTAAGCCATCTAGAGACTCTATGATGAGATGGGCAGATGCATAAATTGAACAAATGAATGAATAAAACAATAAATGAGAAAGAAAGAAAGAGAGAGAGAGAGAGAGAGAGAGAGAGAGAGAGAGAGAGAGAAAGAAAGAAAGAAAGAAAGAAAGAAAGAAAGAAAGAAAGAAAGAAAGAAAGAAAGAAAGAAAGAAAGATCATACTGAGCTTTTTAGTTCTATATAGGAATTCATCATTCTTTTAGAATTAGGGACAGAGTTCCCTTCTCTCCTTTGACTCATGGACAGGCTTCTGCCAACCGTTTAAGGGATGATGGTAACATTGATCATTGTAAAAGAGGCCATTAGCCAGATTGCTTTCCTTTTGCACTGTGTGTCATCTTTTCGGCAAAGAAGCTTTCTTTTTATCCTAGAGTCTAATGCACCCCTTTTTGTAGCTATGGTCTCAACGGTGTCATTGCTGCAATGACTACTTCTAAGATTCCTAAGTTTGCATTTTTCTCTATGTAAAGTAGATCTTGGCATCTGTACACCATAGTTAAAAGGTATATCCAGAAGGAATTATGAAAGGAGACACATCTTATTTTGGTCTCAGGGAGCAAAACATCTTAGACTGGCTCTGGGAGTGGGAATCAAATCCAGTCTCCATCCAAGTCCATTGCACCCATTAGCCCTGGCTAACCTGCATGACATTCTCGGAGGTACATCCTTATTGTCATCCATGAATTACAGAAATGCTGGATCAGATTGAGAGGTAGCAGTTACCCAATCCTAAAGCAACCCTATAACTTAAGACTCAGAATAGATTTGAAAAAGAGCCACTTTGGGGGGAGGGTGGGGATGGGCAGGGGCAGCCAGGGGTGTCACACTAGATGACTACAGCTCCTCTGGAGTCCAATGCACATGAAAGGTTGGTGTCCCCTATTACATTATGTCAGCCCTCCACTCATTGGACAGGTACCTCGGTTCACGAACTTAATTTGTTCCACGATTCGGGTCGCGAACCAAATTGGTTGCCAACTGAATCAAATTTCCCCATAAGGTTCAATGTAAATAAGGTTAATCTGTTCTGAACCATATGTATTTTTTTTAACCACAAAAATATGAAACAAAGTACAGTACAGTACAGTATGAAGAGAGAGAACATTAAACTTGCTTGAGGCAACACCAAAAAGCTTCACAGCAAATGTCTGTCTGCGACCGCAATCTCGCCTAGAGGAAGCCACAACCACATGTCAGAGCAGGGAAGATGGCCGCGGGTCGTGTTCGTCACCTGATCAGGAGTTCACGAACGGAAGCAAAATTTTGCGAATGCTGCTGTTCGCGAACCAAATTGTTCGTGAATAGAAGCGTTTGTGAACCAAGGTATTACTGTATTTCTTTGGTTTCTCCACTCTAAATAAGACAAAAGGGAAGCACGCAGGTAACATAAAGCCTCTCCTCTTGATAGCGGGGTCCCTCTATATGGGGAGAGGAAGGGTTATGTGAAGTCGGTATGGACAGTGTGCATGTGCTTGCCAGGAACTCAAGTTCAGCTGCACTTAGAGGGAGGTAAATTTACCTGAATGGAAATTGCTGTTTTTTCAGCAGGATGGGGATTCTGTAAGAAAAGGAGTATTTCTTTCCCTTTTAAAAACAGTCCTGATATTTATTCGCTTTTACACAGGGGTATGGAATTTTTTTCCCCTGTTGAGGGCCACATCAATTTCATCAGGAGTGTCATGTTAGTGGTGGGCCAGGCTGAAACAACAAGTAGATGTGATCAGAGCCGAAAGTGGGCCACATCCTTCTTTTTGTCTGCTAATTCTCTCTCTCTCCCTTTCTCTCTCACTCTCCCTTCAACCACTATATTGCTTTGCCAAAGGCCACAAGTTGTGCAGCCCAGGGTAAAAATATACTGATTTATTACTGATTGATTGATTGATTTAAACTATCCTCACCTCAGCCCACTGGGTCTCTAGGCAGTTTACTGATATTAAACAACAAAAGCAAAGACAGACAGAAAAGACACTGCACCTTTCCACTCATAAATAATTCAAGCCCACCAACAGAGCCTTGATTTTGGATGTCCTCACATCTACTTTCTTCCATAGTTGACAAAGTCACATAGATTTTCCGCTGGAGATTTTAATGGAATACTTGATTTACTCACGGAGCTATCTTGCCAAATCGTCCTAAGCATCATATTATATTGTTAAATTATTTGCAGTCACTTTGGTTGGACTCACTGGAACCACTCCTTTATGAAACACTGCACAGCTGGGTGAATAAGAGGGGATAGTCAGTCTTCTATGTCTTGTTCTTTGCACAAGAAACATTCATCCACATGCCACCATCCATTAAAAAAAAGCCACCAATGATTGAATATGTATCAATATGTTCATCACAGGGAAGGTGATTTTCCAGTTACATAAGCACTGGCTACACAAACACTCCTACCCCACATTTTGCCTGAGGGCTAAACTACAGGATTCAGAAGGCAATATAGATCCTACACCAACAATACTGAAGAAGTAGACAAGTCTTGGGCTGAAGACTGCTTGAAATGGCATTCTGCAACACAACTGGCCTGAAGCACCTTGTGATTTTCCTGGAATCCAGAGATCCAATTGTACCTCTACTTGATATCAAAAACTTCTAGGTAGTATGATGCAAATTTCTGCCAAGGTGTGGCTACCTGGAACTTTTCTTAGGAATACTGTCATTTGCCATTATTCTGCAGTGAAAGGGTTGTTGTGGTGCTTTTCTATCTACACTTAATGAATATTTTTGTGGCATACTACTTTTTTAGATGGATATCTGGTTAATAACTTGAAAAGGTCAGTTCATGTTTATTCAAAGTGGAAGCTAATGATTGGGAGATTTTTTTGATTAATTATGTGCCATCAAGTCATTTTTTGACTCCTAGTGACCACATGGATAGATTTTCTCCATGAATGATTGGGAAAGATTTGGCATATTCCTATATTTGAGAGAGCCTTCAAAAACTGAAGAAGATGCTTCTTCAAACTAAAGAGAAGAACTGATGAAAGGAAAAGCTGTGTGGGGAAGGGGGAAGAGGTAAATTCACATATTGTAGTAAGCTTAACTGTGACTTAACTATGACTTGCTGAATAAGGCTTCACACAATAAGCTATGCCAAACACAAACAGTTTAGTACAGGGATGGGTAACCACGGCCTGCAGCCTATATGCAAATTGGCAACCCTAGAGATTTTCTAGATTGCGCCACTAAACTTCAGAGGTAAAAATACCAATTTTCAGCTGCACACTTTTTATTTATTTTATTTTGACCCTTAAACTACCTCCCATATAAAAACACATACACACAAATTAAAAGGGGCTGAAAATATTTCAGCTCCCCACCACCCATATCCCTTGCAAGTCTTAGAGGCCAAATGAAAAAAAAGGAGTGAAACTACTTGCTTGCCTCTGACTGAACACAATGTGTAAATTGAGTTACAGCAAGAGAAAGAGAGAGCAAAAGAGAGGGGAGGGAGAAAATCTTTGATCCGCAAGGGACACCTTGGGGAAGAGATCAGGACTCTCTGTGACAATCTGTCCTAGACTAACAGACTTATCTTTCATGTATGGTCAGTTTATATATTTGTAAATAAAGTTTTGTAAATACCAATATTTGTAAATAAAGTACATATTACAAAAGGCCTTTGGCACTCTCAAACTCAAGAAAATCAAACTTGGCCTGGGTTATAACACCCCAGAGTTTTTCATTGCTCTGGCAAGTTAGCTGCACACAATATTATTAAAAAGGTAGATCTCTGACATCATGGAGCATATGTATTGACTTGCATATGAGAAAACTTTTAGAAGATAATAGCAATACTCCAATTTCAGGCAATGTATTCCCCAAAGGTTTTCAGGATCACTTTCTAAAACATTTATTGTCATTATGAGAAGTATTGGTTTCATCCCTATTGCTGAGTTTTGTCATGTGTTGTTTTAATACCATTATTTACCATATTATTTATTTACTTATTCATTCGTTTATCTGAATTTCTCTTATTGGGAAATCTAGATAAATAATAACTAGCATTTACATAGTATTAAATAAACCACCAGCCATTTGGTATGACATCCCCCTACCAACAAAATAAAATAAAAATAACCTGTTTGTATAGTAAATTTATGGTCTCTTTTATTGTTACAATACAATTATCTTCATTTTGCCGGGGATCATATATATACTGAGAGGCCATTATCTTATTATGTCAATGATTCCCTTAAAAGGATATGCCAAGCTTTATTGGCATGTTAGTTTGTATCAGTCAGACTCTGGTCACAAATGATAAATGTGCAAAGAGACATGAGCACTCAAGGCAGATGCTAAAAGATTTGTCAGTGGGGTCAAGAACTTTAGAATCAAAGAATGATCTACCATAATGTCTTCTCCTCATAGTCTTTCTTATCTCTGCTGATGCCCATATCTCCACTGATGTGATTGGTGCACTGAACATCCTTTTCATTTTGATTTTGCACATTTTAGAAATGGGATGGAATTCAAAGTGGAATAAATGGAAAAAGGGATTGATTTCATTTGGAATTCTTGGGTAGGGAATTTATTTTACCTTCTCAGTGGCCATTGGTCTATTTTTCTCCCACCCTTTAAAAAAAGCCCCTGTGCATATTCTCAGTGGTCCAAAAGCTCTTCTCCAGCTTCTTTATTACAATTATCACCAGGCCACATAATGGCTAGTTACCATGGAACTTACAATGTCATTGTAAGCCACTGGCACAGTTTAAGCATACAGAGCTATGTTAAAATAATAAAAGAGAAACATGTTGAAGATTGAAGTTTTCTGGCAAATGGATATCTAACCTGAGCAGTGATTAGTGAAGCAAGTTTTATAACGATAACATTTATTTATTTACATGAAGTACATTATAGGGGTAGGGAAAATCTAACCGCTAGCTAACTACATCATACCAGGAGAAAAGTCAGAGAGCATGTGCTGCTTGTATGTGCACCTGGGAAGGAAGGCAGAAAGAAATTACCTCAGATTGGCAGTCTCTAAGACAGGGTTTCTCAACCTCATCAACTTGAAGATGTGTGGACTTCAACTCCCAGAATTCCCCAGCCAGCATCCTTGAAGTCCACACATATTAAAGTTGATGAGGTTCAGAAACATTGCTCTAAGACAAAAAGCAGACAGAGTGACAGATAAAGAGGAAACACAGAGTCTATCCTGAATTCTCTATCTAACTTTGGTACCCCCTTGTGTAGGTCATGAGGTGCTGAAGAGTGAGTGCCACTGGATCTGCACCTCCAACAAAAAGAACCATCAGGCGCCTATGACCAAAGCTCTGGTGACCTCCTCTGCCCCCTTCAAATTATTGATAGAATTTGCTTACTGCCTGCAAACAAGGCAGGGAAAAAAAACTCTGATTCTCTAGAAGGGAATAACTTCTCTTGCAGATTCCGAGGTCCTGAATTGATCTATCATTAACTGATGTGTGATGGTTTCTGTTTTCAATATGACTAATCTAAAACTTAAATTTTACAAATTCAAATATTAATTCACAAGTTTTCTTCTGCATCCTCTTTATTGACATGTATTAATTAACTAATTAATTAATTAAAAGGTCATAATTATGGGCTTTAATAGAAAATAGTCAACAAACCCAAAAATGTAGTTCACCTCTCCTGTTGACAACCTAGTATGTATGGGTCTGCCATAGATTCATGGATTCTGTAATAAACAATATATTCATAGACATCAAGTGCCAGTCAAGATATTTTCCCCTACTTCACCCAAGTTCAACATACGGAGACCAATGGCATTTGCATATTACTTCTCCCCACACTGGCAACAGCAAGACGTCCTCCATATACCAAAAGGGAAACAATAGGACTATGGGGGGAGAGCATATGCCTCTCTGCATGACACCCATCCTTGAATTCTTCATTACTCCCTCCCTGCCTCTCTAGTCCTATCAGTGGCCCTCAGCTGGGACTTTCTTCATCCTAAGCTAAAATAAATGTCATTGTGCACAAATGGCTGAAGAGGATGAAGACATTTGTTCTCAGATTCTGCCTGTGGGTTTCCTAGAAGCACACAGCTATCTCTTGTAGCCAATAAGCCTCTTTTTACACTCTCTCATGTAGGAATTCCTAGGTGGCCTTTTGCTCTCTGTGGAATTAGTTTTGTGCTTACTGAGAGGATATAAGAGGCCTCACCTATTGCTTTTGACAAAAAGTCTATAGGTAGCAGTACTGCAAGGATTACACACAAGAAATCAGTTATTATAACAGGAAAGGCAGAAGATGATCAGGGAGAACAAGATCATGCTAGCAGAAACTTCATAAGTAGTGGGAGTGGCAGGCATTCAGCCCTACAAGGAGAGCATTATTTTTGCTAACCTCCCTAATAGAGAATTCTGGTTTGCCACTGACTCTGTTTTATCAACAGCTTAATATGTGAGGTAGTTTTCCTTTGAGTGGGATTGGATTACCACTTTTCTGCTTTTTAGGAAGGATAAGGTTCATGCTGCTTTTCACTCTGCAGAGGATAATTAAAGGCAACACTATATGGTCTTTCTGTACATCTGCTCCATTTAGATGCATCTGCTAAATTATATATCTTGCCCCACTCCACCCCCTTTGCATGGGAAATGCAAGACAATTTTAGGAATTATGATAACAGTAATAATTTTCTTAGATTTCCTTGGCTCCTTTGATCCTGAAAGATCTGATAGAACTTGAGAAGAACTTGCTTAAAACTCTTCATTACACAAAATAATCATCTGTCAAGCTAGCTGGACCAGTGCCAATACTTAAAGAGGACATTTTTTTTCTTTCTCATGAAATGTTGGGTTAAAATTGGGAATTAAAAACTGCAGTCTCTGGATCATCTCCAACCATTTCTATCCCAACATGGAACCTAATTTAATGTGTATGTGTGTGTGTGTGTGTGTGTGCAGATGCTCTCTTTCTCTGTAGGTCTGTGTGTACTGTATGTGTATAAATATATATTCAGTGTGTGGATGTATTCATATTTTTTTCAGGGCATATTTATGTGACAGATATATTGAACTCCAGGTCTGAATTGAAGTAAGCTATATTGAATGTAATATACGTACAGAGAAGTTCACTCCATGCCATTCATTCTACCTAGGAAACTTTGAGAACTGTAGTTCAGTGAAGTTTGTAGGTAGAAAGAATGCTCAGTAAACCTACAATTGTTGTTGTTGTTATTTATTTTATCACCAAAGAAAATGTATGCTGAAGGTGACCAATAATAAAGAAGAATAGAGAACTGAGTAATCAAAGAAAAAGATTTAAACATAACAACATAATAAAATTAGAACTGTCGTAACTACCAATATAAAACTGGAAACCACAATAATATGGTACTGCCATTGTTCAATCTCAGTAGGTGAGGGAGCCAAGGGTTGTACCTAACTGTGTCCTTCTGCTAATGGCATGCCAACAAGAGGCTGAACAGGCATGTCCCCAACCTGTTACAAATTTGGGGGAATGCGTGCAACTGCAGGGCCATGAGAACAAGGGAAGTAGAACATCAGGTATCTCATTAAGCCAGTTATGGATCCAGTATGTTTGTGTTGTGAGCTTTCAGTGGCCAAAGAGACAAACATTTGTTCATTTGTTTATGGAAGCCAAGAGCATCAGAAGACCTGTCAGAATTGGGGGAACATTTATCAAAATCTCAGGAAGCAGGATTTCCAGATATCGGAGAGGGGAATTGTCTGTCTGTATGTGTTTATATGTGCTGGGTCTAAACAAAGATAAGAACATTTTGTTCTTGTTTTTGTTTTCTGCCAAAAGATCATCTCCATACTTTAGCAGTTAAAGGCAAAAATATGGAGACATGATTTCTGGGATCTTTGAGTTTCAAAAAAAAAAAAAAGCTGTTGGGTAGGTATATGTCCAGAACTAAACTAGAACCATAGTAATGGAGAGGTTTGATTTGAGCAACATTACCCCAGTCTAAATATCCTATCTATTTTTCCATACAAAGTAAATTCCAGAGTTAAATGGTGGTTAAGCCACTTTCAACTAAAAAAAGCCAGAGGGGATTTTTCTTCTAAATCCAAACAATGTGGACTCAAGCCACAGTTGCTCTAAAGGAAAAGAAGAAAAAAATTGCTGTGTCTGTTTACAAATTGCTCACCTTTTGTTTCCTTTGGGGCTGATTCTTATATAAGGGTATATAAAATGACAGCCAAAGTCCTGAAATTCCTTTGATTTTATTACACGGAAGCCAACTTTTCAAACTTCTAGATCATTGCCATTGTTGAAAGTTAAAAACAGGATAACCACATGAATTCTGTTCATGATCCAAGGGATGTTTACTTCTCTCCATGCTCGGTCTGTTTTTATGGAAACTTTTACTTCCACTGCTTAATTTCAAGCCAATTTCCTTGCTCCAAGACTTCTGACTGTGGACGGACATAGGTGTGGGTCTTAATTGTTGCAACCAATTTCCTGAAGATGCTGACCCAGAAGGTGGTATTTTAATTGTAGCTATAGAAACAACCAAAAGCTAACCAATAGCCTCCTACTGTAAGACAATGCTTTTATTTAGGTGTTAATTGGAAGACGCTTTCGTAGAACCAGCCTGCTTTTGGGTCTCAAGTGTGCTTTCTGCTGATTGGCATGGCAAATCTAATATATTGTTGGCCATATGCCAATCTCTTCATAAAGGAAGCTTCTGTAAATCAGATTACTCCCACAAGTCATTTGATGCTTCTATGGACAGTGTGCTGAGTCACAAGGATGAAGGTTACATAGTGTCAAGTTAGCCAGGCAAAATGAATTACAGATAAAGCATTTGACTTTTAAGGCTGGTTTGGAACCACCCTGATTCTGTTTACCAGATGTGCTGAGTTCTCATGTAATCACTTTTATATTGCAATGAACAACAAATATAATCACATGCACTACACATATCTCTTCACATTAAACAACTGTTTTCCAGCTGGGTTAACCTCAGATTTGTCAGACTACAACTTCAACCATTCCCAGCCAGACTGGGGAAAGCTATATTAACCCCTCACATTCCCACTTTCTGAAATGCGGAAAACAGAATGATTTCATGTGAAACGTTGAGGGTGCTAAAATGTGTGGTTTCGTCTGTATGCATACTGGATGTGGGAAAGTTGCCCTGCTCCCTTAACACCGTAACCACCACCACCACCACCACTGCTGACATGCAACCCCTCCCCACACACTTGCCAACCTCCATTGTGGCCCACAGGCTAAAAATGCTTTGTCACCCCCGCGTATACAAATGGCAATCTTTTTTCTGACTGCTGGTCCTTCACATACTTAAAGCAGTACTATTGATGCATAAGAGGGAAGTTTCAGAAAGTCAGAGGAATGCAAAGGTTTGCAGACATTAAAAACAATATTTAAGTGAAAAGCAGCCCCCCACACACACACTCACTGAGGACCTGGGCATATTCATTGGCTCTCAGTGCTAAGTAACTATTGGGAAAACAAAATTAAAATGTGAACAGATGGAATGTAGGGCTTTGGCCACCCCATCACTTTCACCATCTTGAACATTTTGGCCCCCTTCCCCTCCCCAAGACATTCTTGATGGAATGGGAATGGAGTATTCTTGACATGGGCAGGGTTGACCGGCAGGCTTATTAAACTGGAGTTAGGCCCAAAGGGCCTTTCAAAATTCTTCACCAAATGTGTGTGCAGCAGAACTGGGTAGATGATCTCTTCATACTTTTCCAGGGTACGAACTTCTCCAACTATTTCTCTATGGCAGGACTCCCGCTTAGCAGCAGCAGGAACACTGCTGTGGATGAAGTCCAGTGGAAGGAATTCCTCTCTTATGCCTTCCCCTGGAAATCATTTGAAGCAGAGGATGTCAAGGGGTTGCAGACTGCTGGAGAAAAACAGCCTTCAAACATTCATTAAATAAGTGCAGGAACACTAAATTTCACCAGTGAGAATCTCTCCAAAATTCTCTTCTCTGTTGGGGGGAAAAAAAAGACAAAAATCAAATTGCTTTCCATCAAGCCAAACAAGAAAGAATGTTCCAAACTGCGCCACTTTGCTGCAGACCTTCTTACAACACCTACAGCTGGATGTTTCTTGTAGCTATATATCCAAACAAGCTAAATCAGGCATGTACAAAAAAGTCAGGTTTCTGTGCCATGTTTAATATTAGATGACATAATCTTTGGGCTGTCTGCCCTGAGATGAATTTCTTTTCCATCCAACTGGAATCTGCATTTAAGAAATATAAAAACATTCCATGGCAGCAGTATAGGTAGCACCAAGAAAAGAGATGACTAATCAAGAGGAAATTCATCCTTCTTGATTGGTTTTTCTTTTTTTAATCTCTCCTTCCTGCCCCATCCCTAAGGCACACCCTCAGTGCAAAACAAGTCTGAGCAGTCAAGAAATTTTTTCCTCTGTGATGCCAGAATCTCCCTCCAGAGAATGGCGGTTGGAGGAGAGGGGTGCCTTAAAAATGATTAGAGGTCTGTGCGTTCTGGCAAAATTAACACTGTTCACTGCCTGAGCCAGATTTAGATGAGAATCTCCTGGGGGCAGTTGCAGTACTTTTATGGTGCAGCACGTAGGAGTACAACCTTGACATAAAATGGATCCATAATTCATTGTATGCGGGCATGCCAGTGGCTGTTAACCATTTCCAGCACCGAAGCACACATTCAGAATGAGTTGCTGTCCCATCCTTCTGAAGTGGTGGTTGCGTGACCAAAGATGAAGGAGAAACCTCCTTTGATCAGAGCAGTGCTCTCAAACAGCAGCAGGGGGATGTAATCCATTCTCCCTCTGACGTTCCCCTGACACTACTGGGGGGTGTTTTTAATAGACTGATTTTACCACAGAAAGATCAGTTAGAACAGTGTTTCTCAACCTTGGCTGTTTTAAGCTTTGTGGACTTCAACTCCCAGAATTCCCCAGCTTAAAGAGCTGAAGTCCACACACCTTAAAGCAGCCAAGGTTGAGAAACAATGAGTTAGAAATGCATAAATAAGCAGACAAATAAATCCCATCTCTGTAGTGGAGAATTTATGATGGGCAAAAACAGCCTTGCCATTTTTCAGAAAATGTTTTCTTCTGTGAAAGAAACTTTGATTTAACTACCTTGTTTTCAGAATCCTTGAGAAATCTGAGATTTCTCTTGGTGGTATTTTTGAGTTAACTGCTCATAAGGCCTTGAAGACCTGCTTTTGTTACCGAGTCTGGGGCCTTTGGTGTGTGGTTGAGCCAGTATCATGGTTATGTTATGTTATGTGCACATTTATAGTTACTTTTACTTGTAATTGTTTTTATGTATTTATGCTTTTTAATTGTTGTACGCCGCCCAGAGTCACGGTTATGTGAGATGGGTGGCTATATAAATATGATTGATAAATAAATACATACATACATACATAAATAAATGTTAATTGTGTTGCTTGGTTTTTATCTTGGCTGCTGTATAAATTATTTTGTTGTGATGTTTTTATCTGGTTTTTATTTATTGTTAGCTATCCAGAGTCATATATTTGAGATGGGCAGCAGTATAAATTGAATAAATAAATAAACAAACAAACCTTATGGCTAAAGTGGCAGAGGGGACTACTGCTGAAAAGCTGTTTCCTGTTACATGCCTTTCTATCACACTTCACAATCTAAAAAAGTAGCACTCCTGCCTGTGCCTCCAGAAGATACGTGATCAATTGTGCCCATACAATCTAAGTGCTTCACAATAGCATAATATGTAATAATGCAGTAATTATTTGGACAGGAGGCAATAGAGTCAGAATCCAGGTCCTGCCGAAACTCAAAATTACTTAGCTTATGAGTATGTTTGTAATTCCGGAATACATAAGCAAAGTTTCACTTCAATCCACTACACTTTGATGGTTTCATCATAAAACTGAGATTGATGATGAGTTTGATTATGTAGATTATTCTAGATTTGGTAGTCTGCGTGATTCTCATATAGCTAACTACCACCTTTGTGGTATGTCTCTATAAACCTTGCATTTCCAAATGAAATTAAATGAAAAAAACCCTATTTGCTATGCAAGTGCATGGAATAATTTGGCTTTGATCCTTTGGCATGACTTATTGGAAAAAAACTATCACTTTAAAATGTTGGGTTTGAAACCACAATTGACTATATTGATAGCCGTTCAGAGAAGGATAAGATGCAAGACATGACACTGTAATGCAGACGATGGGAAGAAAAGCAGTACTGTATTCCACATTTCCAAGAGGTACTTCGGGGACAGTTAGTTAGGTGGTATTGAGTTGGGCCTAACTCCAGGCAATTGTATAAACAAATGCAATTTCAATCTATTCCCAGCAAACATTTGTAGCTCTTCTAAGGACATTCCACTGATCTCCTTGATCCTATTCAATTTTCTTATTCATTGTCTTCTTCTATAGATTTCAAGTACAGTCATTCATTTTAGTCCATCTGCTCAGATCCCAGGTCCAAAGTTTAAGCCTCTGCTTGCTGATTATTGCAATAGGGAGCACACATATGTTATTTGGTTCAGGAACAATTAATTGATTCTTCTTGCAGTCAATGATACTCTTAGTAACTATCTCAGCAATATTTCAGTAATAATCTGAAAGCATCATTTCTTTGACTTGGTATTTCTTAATGGCCAGGTTTCATAGGTGTATATTACTCCTGGGAAAAACATTATTTGACTATTCTGATCCTGTTTTCATAAAAACATTTATACCCTTCATTTTCATGTTTATTTCACCTATTCTCAAACCCAAGAAACAGAACTATCTACCATCTTCACTTCTTCACCATCAAAAGTTCACTAAATATGCTGGTTGATCTTTGTCTTATTAATATTTACCTTTAAGCCCAATTTTTCACTTTCTAGTTTTATTTTCATTATTTATTTATTTATTTAAATCATTTTATATGGCCACTGATCTCACAAATGCAACTCTGTGGCTGTCAAGGATTAAAAATGCAATATAAATACAATATATAAAAAATACATTTCCTAACCAACTATAATACAACATGGCTCCCAAAAACACTATACATCAGCAGCTTGGGCTCGATTTCTCTCCTGGCCCCAATGCCTGGGAAAACAGCCAGGTCTTCAAGGCTGTCTGAAAGGTGAGCAGAGTCAGGACCAGCTGAACCTTAAACAGTATGATGTTCCAGAGCTCTTCTTTACTTTTGGGCAACAAAATGAATCCATCTGCATATCTCAGATTGTTAGAGTTTTGGCCTTGAATTTTGATTCCAGCTGTAATCTCTTCCAGCACTGCTATTCTTTTATTTACTGTACAAGCTAAATAGATACAGGTAGTCCTTGACTTATGACCATTCGTTTAACGACTGTTTGAAGTTATGACAGCACTGAAAAAAGTGACTTATGACCGGTCCTCATGCTTACAACTATTGCAGCAATCCCATGGTCACATGATCAAAATTTGGGGGCTTGGCAACCAGCATTTATTTACAACAGTTGCAGCATCCCAGGGTCACATGATCACCATTTATGACCTTCCCAGGGTGCTTCTGACAAACAAAGTCAATGGGGGAAGCTGGATTTGCTTAACGATCATGTGATTTGCTTAACATCCACAGCAAAAAAGGTAATAAAAGTGGACACAACTCACTTAACGACTGCATCATTTAGCAACAGAAGTTCCAGTCCCAATTGTAGTCATACATCAAGGATTACCTGTATAGGAATACTAGCCATCCCTACCTCACCTCCTTCCCTATTCTGAACCGCTCTGTTTCTCAATCTCAGTTCTTACAGTAACTTCTTGTTCACTTTAAAAGGTTCTCAAAAGAATAATCAGATGTTCTGGCACATCCATTAGCCTTAATATATTCCACATTCTGGAATGGAAATAATTAAAAGCCTTGCTGAAATTAATAAAGCAAAGGTAAACCTTGTTAGGGGACGCGGTGGCGCAGTGGCTTAATGACACTGAAAGTTGCCGGCCAGAAATGGTCGACGCTTCAGGGGTTCGAGTCCAGCCTTCACGTTAAACAGGGTGAGCTCCTGTTTCCTCCCCAGTTCCTGTCAACCCAACAGTTCGAAAACTCGCGTGAGTAGTTAAATGGGTACTCTCACTCCGGTGGGAGGAAAAATGCTGGTGGCGCCTTGCAAAAAAGGAGTTGGGAGCAGTTGCCGGTAAGCGCGAAAAACCGCGCACGCCCGAAAAGGACGCGAAGCAACGGAAACCCCGCCTCCTGCGTTCGCTAGCTGGGCTCTGCCCTAGGAAGGAGGCTCTGGCAAACCACTTCCGAAGAACAGTTGCCTTGAAAACTGCAAGGACTCGTCCAAGCAGTCACTGCAGGGTCAGCAATGACTGAGCGCAGACAAAAAAAAAAAACCTTGTTAAATTCCATTCCTTTCTCCATTATCCATCTTAGGTTAATTATCTTATCTTGGGTCCCTCTGTTTTTTCTGAAATTTGCCTGTTCGTTTGGCATGTATGTATGTATGACTCTATTCTTCTTTGAAAGAACTTAAGGAAAACTTTCCTTGTGTGAGGAAATAGTGCAATGGTTCAATAATATTGGAGGCAAGCATGCACAAAAATCTAGAAATGCATCAAAATCTGGCAACTTATCTATGTTTACAACTTTGGATGTAAAATTCAGTAAATAAATCTTGAATAATGAGAGTAAGTTTCTGTTTCAGCAGGAACCATTATATAAGGAGAAAGAGATCTTATCTTCCTGCATAAAACTAAGGAAACATTGCCTTTTCAAGCTGGCATTGAGGCTATATAGCCACTTTGGGAACTAGAGGTGATTTTTGTTAGGATTATGACAAAGTCCCAATAGGACAAGTTGGTGTCCTCCAGATTTTATTCTGACAACTTCAAACATCATCAATCCACATGACCAGCACCAAGTGTTACAAGATTATAATATGAAGCATCTAAAGGGCACCAGACTAGGGAAGACGGGTATTGTAGAAGGAATAGGGAATGGCCTTGAAGGACAGGAGGAAGAGCTGCTACGAAGGCAACAGTCAGATAAGCAAAGTTTGAGCCCATTCCAAGAAACTAACTTGAGAAAACATCTCAGGCCCTTCTCTGGTTCACACAGATAAAGTGAGGGAGGAGGGGAGCACATTCAGACTTGCAAGATTCTGTTACAATAAAAATAGTCCTGGTTTCTTAGTCTGGTCTACCATATAGGGCTGACAGGTATATATATATTCATTATTATCCATGTTTATCTGGGGGAAAAACTGTACAGAAACTACTAAGGTTTCTGTACTACAGAAGCTAAGTACTACAGCTATTGAGACAACATACAAAAGGCCACAGGATTAGTTGGAATTTTCCTTTGATGGTAGATGGATTGATTTCCAGTATTCGTTTACTACCAAATTATATCACTCTACATGCTTTATAAGACTAACATAAAATATAACAAAAAGTACAAAACTGCATTAATAACATAGAACCAAACAGTCAAATAAAATGCCACACTGCTGATCCAGTGGCATGCAAGCACGCATGTCAATTTCCAAAGACTGGGGGAACACCCAGATCTTAACAGCTTTCCAAAAAATAACTAAAGCAAGGACATCTGAATCTCAGAGTAGCTTGTTCCAAAGGGTTGTGGCAACAATAGAGAAATGCTGCTTCTTGGCCACAACTCCCATCACCCCCTGGGCCAAGATTACATGAAACATGACCTCCCATGCAAATCAAAACAGGTTAGCTGGACTCATCTTGAAGAACATGGTCTTACATCTTCATATTGTGTCCTACAGGGCTTTACAGGTTCAAGCTAACATCTTGAATTGTCCTTGGAAACATAGAGGGAACCAGTTTAGCACCCATAATACAGTTAAGCTGCTGAACTGGCTCTCGCTCATCAATTGAAGTTTCCGACAGTCCTTAAGTAAAGCACATTGCAATAAATAAATAAGTCAAGAGATACTGAAGGCATAAGTGAGATGCCTTAAATAAATAAGTCAAGAGATAATGAAGGTGTAAGAGCCTCCCACTTCAAAAAGGGCCTTAACTGGAGCAACAGCCAAAACTGGGCAAATACAACCTGGTCATGGCTTCCACCTATTGATCCAGATGGAGCTGTAAGCCAAAGAGCACTATCAAGCTGCAGACCAACTCCTTCAGGGAAAGTGCCACCCTCCCAGAGTCAGCAGGAGGCCACCCAGCCATCACTGTACTGCTTAACAAACAGCCACTCCAATTTGTCAGGATTTAACCTAAATTTGTTTCATCCTATCCAGACCCTCACAGCTCCCAGAATATGGGTAAGGACCTCTACAGCACCTCCCGTTCAGCTTCAAATGCTGATCTATATCAATCATATTTCACCCCAACCTGATAAATTACCTCCCCTAGTGGCTTCACAAAGAAGTTAAATAACATCGAGGAGAGCCCTGAACCCTGTAGTTTTCCATATAAAAGTGCCTGGGCTCAACCACTCAGCCCTAAATCATATTAACTGATACTGCCCACTCAGGAAGGAACAGAACCACTGTAGTATAGTGCCCCAAACCTCATAGATGTAGCCCCACTCTCTACAATAGGTGGTTCAGGAGGATGCCATGATTGATGGTATCAAAGGCAGCTGAGAGATCTAACAGATCCAGAAAAGCTGCATTCTCACACTCTAGGTCCTGAGTTTGAGTCCTGGCTGAAAGGTGTCCAGATAATCTGTTTTCACGTAGAATCCTTTTCAGCTGTAGTTCTACAACGTTCTCCCAAAACTTCTTTAAAAAGGAACTTGGAGACTGAAGGAAGATGTGCAACACCATGGAGTCAAGAATTGGTGTCTTCAAGACTCCTTTCCTCAAAGAGGTGTTCGCTGCTTCCAGAACTCTCTCCATCTTAGTCATTATTATAAATCTGTAATAATTCATAGATTTACCTTTTTAAAAAGTGCTACTTTTTGCCATCTTTAAAAAAAATGGCAAACTTTCAAGATGCTTACCTGGGCTCCTTTTAAGTTCAACCAACTTTTACAACATATAACTGCAAGCAGAAATATAATTAAGTTGCTTGTAACTGAGGAGCATATTTATATCATCATTTTTCCCCGGTAATCAAAATAAAATCTCAAAATATCATTTACACATCTAAGCTAAGCAAGACATAATGGACTGGAATGTTGCAATTTCTTTAGGTGGAAAAGAATGAAAGGAAAACAGTTTTGCTCAGAGGAAATTCCAGTAATAATGAATACAGCAAAGCAATGTTGCTAAAGCAGCCAAGGTTACCTATTAAAACTATTAAAGTTAATGGTGGCTCCTCTCCTCATTTTGTATGGTCACCGGCTTTATCCCGAAGGCAACTACACTATATCAGGAGCAGGCAAAGGTAGATACTTATTGGTAGAGTTCCAAAGGTTTCTGGAATCCAGTGTTGACAGCCAAGCAAGTGATTTTTCCATCTCCTAAACTGGATGCTATGTTCAGGAAAAGAGGAGAACATTTGTGTGAAAGGAGCAGATTAGAATTATGTTATTATCTAATCACTTAGAATCCTGAATCTGGGATAAACCACAGCTATTCAGGAGAGATTTTTACTCATTCAGGATGGAAGGCAATGGTTCTAATTTTTTTTGTCTTGATCTAGCACACCTGCAAATGGAAACTCAACACATTTTTCCAGTTCCAGATGATTACTTAGCATTCTGCAGCACTGCAAAGGGTAGTGGTGCCCAAAGTGGGCAACACATGTCAAAAACCTTTTGGCTCTACTTGCACAAAATGCCTTGGTGGGAAAGAGAGGGTGATTCAGGGACTGATAGGAAGGATGGCTACATATGTAAATGAAGCCAATCCAAGGGCATAACTAGATGACCACATTAAAGTGTAATCCACACTTCTTGAGGCAGCAGAAAAGAACCCTGTATCCATGTTCAGAAACAGCCCAACTGACAGGGCACAGATCTGGAGGAGGGTTGGCAAACAACATAGGGGTTCCCCCTCCTGTTTCACCCTGCACCCCTCATCAGTGCCCATGATAGCAAGTGGCCATGGCTGGCAGTACTTCAAAGTAGCCTGTGGACTAGCCAAGCAGTACCCTACTATCACCAAAGTAAGAAAAACTGTAGAAAATACAACCACTTGAAATCCCTTGGTGGCAGAAGCAGCAGAAAATCTGTAATGCGCTCACTGATGACAGAACCAGAAACACACATTTGGCAGAACCAGCTCCTTCATGGCTTAATTTGACCTTCCGTACAGCACAAGATACCTCTTTCCTTCAACAGAACACTAAATTCAAGTTTTAAAACCAGATCCAGCACTCTTTCAGAACAGCAGTAAATGTCTCTCTTAGAAACCCATATAAGACTTACAAGCACTTCATAAAGCCCCAGTCAGGCATTATGTGGCCCACTGCCTCTGTGGAAGGCAGATGTTCTGCAATCCAAGTCAAATGGCCATGGACGGCAGTGCCCAGCTAACCAGAGGGGAGGGGACATATCCACAGAAGCCTAGAGTGGCAAATAGGAGTTGGCAGATCCAGCCCCTGAGACATCAACCACAAAATCCTAGATCACATCCACAGCAAAAATTGTATTGGGATGAGAGGGAAAATACTGCTTTAGAACTGGAACAAGTAAAAATAACTTTAAGCTGCCTTGGATGTAGGCTAGGGATGAGACAAAAGCAATGTCCTGAGGACATGGCATTTAAAAACTGTCACCGGGGCATGTTTGTGCTATGGCTGAATGGGATATAAGGATGAGCCCTGAGTGAGCAAAACAAGAGCAGAACAGGTCCAACATATGATTAGAACAGTCTAACACTGGAAGTACTCCAAAATATCCAACATCTTGCTGGTTGCAGACTAGCAAGACAAAAATATTTATTGAGGTATAAATCTAATGAATAATAACAAACATAAATATTAATAATAGGAAAATGTCATGATAATAAGCAGAGAATAGAAAGAGATGGAGCAGGATCAACTCTTCCATAAGGCAATGTGAGATCTTCCTCTTATGGAGGGAAATGGGGAGCAACAACAAGAGGAAGATAGAGGTGCTGGGCCAGCCTGTTGCTCACTTCACCTCCCTGGTGCAATGGAGAATCCTCTCCCATTGCCAAAATTGACTACTCAACTATTGCTGTAGTTCACTTTTTTATATGGCACTGAAAAAACTTATCTTTCAGCATTGAAAATAAAATCTCATGATTGATGCTAGATGTCAGATACTTTCCTTTTGCCCCTGCCAGCCAGACCATCTACTCAGTGCAGTCTATTTTTTATATAATTGTATTAAAGATTTTTAAAAAGGAAGATAAAAACGAATACAAATTAATATAAAGTAAGAAAAAGAAAAGAAAAAGAAATCAAAGAGAAAGCTAAAAGTGCAAAGAAAAAAAAGGAAAAATAGTAAAGAAAGAAAAAAGATAGAAAGAAGTAGCTTCTGATCTTCTTTACAGCAGTTATAAGTACAATTATAAATTTACCTCTTACTTTATGGGTACAACATAACTCTCTTCTTTCTATAATCTATCCTGTCTAATCATCAAAACCATAAATCATACTTTCATTTTTTTCAGTTTTACACAAAACGTCCATTAGGGGTTTGCTCAGTGCATTCTTCTAGAAGCTGGGTACTCAACTATTGGTACAGAGTAGGAAAAGAAATTTGAGAAAGAGAATAGGGTACATTATCACTGGGATTTTCAAATTTGGGAAGCCCAGCCTTACAGATTAGCAATGGAAGCAGAAGGCTGGATTCTGACACTGGATTCCCACTGATGCTGGAAGTCTGTCTCTAATGCTAAAGAGATGAAACCAATCTGGAGACTGCTCCAGGAACTGTAGCATCTTCTAACAATTTTTGGGAGACTAGAGGGAAACACCTACAACTGGGGCATGCTTATTCCCCAAATGCCTGCCATTGTGAATGCGGCCAGTCACCAAACACAGACAAACTAGAATGAAAATTGGTGAGGTGCTTCCCATACACACACACAACCAGAATACTATCTGGAGTTTACCTTTAGCTTTTTTGTTCGTTTGTTTTTCCTACCACAAGCCACATTTCCAAATCAAACACTGGACTGAAGGGCACCATGGGCTTTGCCAGCAGGAATATGTGTCCTCAGGCACTGGGTCACCTACCCTCAGGCACTGAGGTTGCAACTAAAGAGCGTCTGAAGCATTCTCATATTCATTATTTTGTTACCTCCCAACAACCTGGTAGATAGCTCAATATTATTATTCCAATTTAAGCTGAGAGTTTGAATGCTATTATTCTACTTCTTGTTCATGTGGCATTTTGAAGCCTGCCTCCTGCTGCAAAATCCCTGTGGTGGGTCACGTCCCAGCATCCTAGGATTCGTAAGCAATTTGAATCTTTGGAAAGAACAATAGCTGGCAAACTTCTCCCAGGAGGTTGGATGTGATCCAGCCTATAGGCAGAGAGGCAAGCAAAAAACATCCCTGGAATGCTCCTCCCCAGACTTGAGAGTTGAAACATTTCCTCTCGGCCATTGCAGCAGCATGCATTTCTTGTTGCTGTTTTTAAAAAGTCTCACTGGGTCATCTGTGGGGCTAAGAGAGCACAGGGTAAGCTTAAGCCACCTTCTCTCGTCTTTTAAATCCCTCTACATTCCCTGTAAACCAGAGAGATGTGTGCCAAGTGATTTTTATTGGGAAGAAGATCGGAAATGAGAATTTTGCAGTTTAAGAGTACACTGTACATGCCAACATTATTCTGAGTGTCATTGGATAGCCAATGGCCTTTTTTGCAGATTAGATTTCCTGTTCATGTATTTCTGATCATAAATGCATGATGCATGATGATAATGATATCATCATTATATGTGGTCCAGTATTTTATTTTTACATGCTTGCCAGTTTCCAGATTGGTTTCATCTCTTCAGAGTTAGAGACAGACTTCCAGCATCAGAGGTGGTATCCAGTGTCAGAATCCGGCCTTCTGCTCCCATTGCCAAAATGTAAAGCTGGGCTACCCAAGTAAGGTAGAGATACATTCTCAAAAGACCAGAAAAATCCTGCCTCTATCTTTTCCCAGCTCTTTCCTCAACTCCTAATTTGGGAAAGCTCTTGTAGCAATTGGAATCAAATAACATTTTCCCCATTCAGACTTTAAAGCAGCTCAGCGTTAAACTATATTCTGCATGTAGGTTTATATTCAGACAGATATAATGGAGGAATGCAATGCAAGAAATTCAGGTAAAGATGATGATGATTGTTATCACCATCACAACTTTTGGTACAAAACAAACCACACACACACAAACACGAATAAATAGTAATACTTGAGAAGAGAGAAGAAAGAAGAATCTAAAACAAATATAATGATAGGATTTTTTTTCCTAGAGACTCCCAAAAGGACTAGTTTGAGCAACTTCTACAAACGATATTACATTTTTAAAATTCTGATGGTACTGGAAATAATAATAATAATAATAATTATTATTATTATTATTATTATTATTATTATTATTTATTTTGTGATTTTTTAAAAAAATTAAATACACAATACTACACAAAATACAAAGACCTGCAAATAGAAGTAGAACAACTATGGCAAAAGAAAGCAAAGATAGTACTAATAGTAATAGGTGCCTTGGGTGCAATCCCAAAACATCTGGAGCACCACTTGAACACCATTGGTATTGACAAAATCACCATCAGTCAATTGCAAAAGGCAGCTTTACTTGGAACAGTTTATATCCTGCAATGATACTTTAACACCATCAAACAACAACATCTGCCTATCCCAGATCCTTGGGAAGTACTTGATAGGTGGATAAAAATGCCAAATCCAGTCTAAACAACTGGCTGACTGTGTGACCAACAATAATAATTTATTAAACTTGTATGCTGCCCAACTCTCAATGACTCTGGGTGGAGCAATAGGTTATAAGGCAGCTGAAACAAGCTTATAACTGTTATTTTACTCAAGCCCTTCAGATGAAAATGAAGAAAAAATAATAATAACAGGTTAAAAGTCAGAATGAAAATGGGCACAATGAGTTCCCCCCTTTTCATGCAAAGACCACACATCCAGAAAATATTTCTAGGGAAATAGCAGAACCATGAAAAGAGAGTCTGCTCAAAATTCATTCAAGAGCATGACCTCAAAGTCTGGTTTAAAGCAGAAGAATCAAAGATATTGGGAACAAAAGTCTAACAGAGCCTTAAAGATGGTCACCTAGTCACAGACTTCCCCACTATTGTAAGTTGTATTTGTATTTCAGTTAAAGCAACAGTAATGAAACTTACAAATGTGTTTAAATCAGCATATTAAAATGTTATGGAAATCTCTGTTCACTTAAATTAGAGGGGGGAAACTTTCTTGAAGTAAGGCAGTAATCTGTCCTACCTTTTCTGCCCTTCAAAAAGGTAGGACAGATAATGCCATAGCATCCGTGGAGTGAACAGGTCAAACTTTTTGGCTCATTTTCAGGAAAGGTGGATTTTAAGGGTTAAAATTAGCATCTTAAGCTTTGCAGGACACCAGGTTATGGGAGGATGCAATAGAACAATCTGGTCAGAACTATAAGTTATAAATAGCATCAGCAGCTATTATATTTTGAAATATATTATTTAATTGAAATATATTTCAATTTCTTTTACTGACCGCTGCTCCCAGATCCCCCTATAGGATATGTAAACGGTAAGTAACAAGAGAGCCAGTTTGGTGTAGTGCTTAAGGCATCAGACTAGAAAACAGGAGACTGTGAGTTCTAGTCCTGCCTTAGGCACAAAGCCAGCTGGGTGACCTTGGGCCAGTCACTCTCTCTCAGCCCTAGGGAGGAGGCAACGGCAAACCACTTACAAAAAACCTTGCCGGGAAAACTGCAGGGACTTGTCCAGGCAGTTGCCAGGAGTTAACAATGGCTTGAAAGCACCAAAAAAAGATGTGACATGTACTGATATCAATATTTTGAAAAGCCACTGATACTTCTGGTAGATCAGGTCCTGCTGTTAAAACTAAAGGTTGTTTTTGGTCAGTTGGCAATCTTTATTCATACATGCTGGAAGAAACAGTGATAGACAATAGAGCTGAACCCATTCCCACAACGAAGTTACATTTAACACCTTCAGGATGCCACATTCTAGCTGCTGAATTTAAAGTAGAATGTGGCATCCAGACTAGTTTTTGCATTCAGAGTCCTAACTATGAAATTATAGATGTGACACATGCATAATGTATAAATCAGAAGGCTAGTTTGTTGTTCTGGTTGCCTTGTCATTGTGCTGCTCTATCTGCCACAAGGGGGAAATAATAAATAACGTGATCCCAAACTAAACTATACATCAGCAGCAGAAACCATGAAAATTTCAGTATCAACTGCACAACCAAACTAAAAGTGGGCACTTGCAGGCGCCCAGCCTTTCCATCTCCCAACCCTTCTAAATCCACTTTCAAACACAAAGTTAATCCACATTTTGACTACTTTTGGCTCCTTTCAGGCATCAGGGCACTATTTGAGAATCTACAGATCTTGCAGAGAATTGTCAGCCCTTCAGCATTTACTTGCCAGCCAGGAACTGAATGCTTGATCCCATCCACCCAAACATCCTTTCCCTGCTTTAAAAAAGAAAAGATCTTTTATTTTTAGGTTCCCCAGTTCTGTTTTTACCATGGAGGGAAATGTCCTAATATTGGTGCAGCAACTATTTTACAGTTAGGGTCCCTATTTAAACATGCCAGCTTGGTGCTATGATAGCATCTCGGGAGCTGAGAAAGACAAGAATGCCTTCAAGTACAAGATGGTGATATGTTGCTGATTCTGAAGTCGCATTCCCTGCCTTGAAATTGCTCTCCCCCATTCATGGGTACAATGCTACTCACACAGGGAAAGATTAAAATTGCAAGTCCCTGTTGTGGCATTATATAATCAAAAGGGGGGTCATCTCCTATAAGTCTGCATTTCATTCGGAAGACCTCTGAATTTTTCTTGCTCTTGACTCACCCCACCTTATTCTGGATGATGTACAGCTAGCATGGCTAGAATATTAGAATCCAAGTGTTAGAAGTGATCTAGCCTGAATCAGGGTGCAACTATAGCTCCCCCAAAGTTTCTGCTGAAGCACTTCCAGTGAAGGAATGCTCACCCCCCCCCCAATGCATGCGCACACACATACACCCCATAGTTTCTTCCACTGCCTTACAGCTTTTATTGTTCAGATGTGGAGCCAAATTTTTCTCTGGAATTTCTATTGATTGGTTAAAGTTCTGTCCTTTGAACATTAGAAAAAAAGTTTCTTTTTCTCTGCATGAAAGGCTGTCAAATATTCAAAAGCCACTATCCTGCAATCCCCAAACCTGATGTTTGCCAACCCCTTTTTCATTTGAACACTATAGGCAGCAAATTTAAGATTCTTTTCTGAAAGAACTTGTGCAGTCTCTTTCATCTGCTTTTCATTTCAAATAGCACCCTAGCCCAGAGTCTTATGACACTTTAAATACTAACAAATGTATTATCACATGAGCATTTGTGAATCACAGTCCTCCAAGAAAGCTTACACAGTTATACCATAGTTTCCAAGATGCCACACATCTGTGTTGTTTTGCCTGCAAGGTTAACAAGTCTCCTACACTTCTGGAAATATAAACAATGTCCTGTTCTCTCCCCCTCCCTCCGTCCCTCCCTCTCCCGTCCTGAAGATTGGGGGTCATCCGGATAAACTCTTTTAGTCCCACTGATCCGAAGATCCCACCTAACAGGTAGGCACAGAAATTGCCCACTCAGCCGACCACTTTAACTGGCGAGTGTCATCCAATCAAATGAGGGCATCAGCTGGGAATCTTCCATCAGTTTGTTTGGCCGCCGTTGGGTTCCTGCAAGGAGGAGTCGCATCCTCCGCACCACTCCCTTTCTCTGCAATGACCTAAAACAGCAGCTCTGCAAGGCTATGGACAGGCAAGCAAGCAATGCAGAGCCGACCTGAAACACTCGGTGCGTCTTTTTTTCTGCCGACCAGGGACTGTGTCAGCAGCGGATTCCAACCAAGCTGCACTTTTCATTTTATTGCATTCCCGAAAAAAGCACACACCACGCTTCCATCTTCTGCACTGGGACTGATTCTTCAAGACAGCCTTTCTCAAAGGAACCAGAGAAGCTGTCTCCTCTCTTTTCTCTTTCTTTCCCTCTGTTATTGCTGCTCCAACCTAATTCACCAAGATGTGCGACTGCTTTCATCTCGTACTTCCTAACTGGCCAGGATCTCCAGCCAGTGGTGGGCTTACTTTTTTTCCTTCTATACTTTCTTCTATGCTGCTGGTGCCTGCGCTGTGCTACTTAAACTGTGTTTGCTAGCTGCAAAGTTGGCCTTTGTGAAGCCATCCCTGCAGCTTTTAGGGTGTGGCTATTCCCAGATACTGCATGAATCAGATAAGGAGTCCAGAGGATCCTGTAACATTCAGTCGGGCGGGCTAAACTTTCCCTTCACCTTTCCTCACATTGAAGCCACTTTTCAGAGCTCTGGCACTATGTATAACTAAGTTAGTAGCAATAGTTCTGTGTGTCAGAATATCCGCTTTTTCTCAGATTGCATGCTTTCAATTTCACTTGCTTTTTTAAAAATATAGCCATAAGTATGTTGGTGCACCATGCATGGCATGATTTAAAAATAAAGTAAAATGTCTTTTTTAACTGCAACTGAAAATATGTGGTATATGCTTTGAATGTACAGACTGCAGTGCTTCTAATGTGTGTTGTCAAAGATTTTAAGAATCAGCAGATAAAGTTAGACGTCTGGTGTATATGGGAGTGCCAGGAAAAGCATTAAGTTTGACAGCAATAAGGATACACTTCCATAAATTATGAATTTTAGAAGTTTTGAAAATAATGTCACTTTGTTCCCAGAATCCTGGGAGATAAACAAGAGGCTTTCATTTTTAAACAATGAGGTTTCTGGACTTCAGCTCTGTACAAGAGCCCTGCACCTTAATATTAAACATATGAAAAAAGGCAGCAGCAGGGGAGGGGGTCAGTAATGGGAAAAAGACATTCTGTGCATGCCCAGAGTTTCTCTTAATTTCTTTATGTGTTTCTATAGTGGTTGGAATGGCTCAGATAATGGAGGTAGATTAATGGGTAAAATAGAGTTACAAGAGAAGATCCACAGAATCTATCTAGGGAAATACTATTATATATTCAAATCACTCTATAATAAGTGGCTAAAAATATCAGAACCCAATAAAGCACCCCACCTCAACTTTGTGCCCAGGGTCACTACAGATGATGGAGGTTGTAATCTTCTCCATCTGGTGGGTGCAAATTAGAGGAAGCTGGGCTAGAAATTTATCTTTCAGTTTGCCCAAATTATGAGCAATATTGCTTCAAGGGTTGTCCCCTATTATAAAGTTTCACATGATAATCATAATCCAAAATGTACTGCCAAGTATGGGGGGGGGAGATAATAAATGCAACAGGCACTCATTTATTCCAAAGACAACTTGTTAAAAAGTGAAACAAATGTAGTTGCTTAACAAGTTGGTAACCTGCCATGTGTTTGATATATTGGAAATTTAAAGCTGGTACAGAGAGAGGTTCAATATTAAATTGAAGCATCTGATAAATTAAAATGATTTCTGTTTCTTGCAAGACCAAAGTTTACAAAAAGCATTTTCTATGATGTGTACCCTTTCACATAGCTGATTTTTTAGTAATTTTAGGAAGAAGTAAATGCTAAAAGGCCACTGGTTAAATCTTAAAAGGAAGCATATTGAATGCATGATTTTGAATGTCTGGTTGTTGGCTTTTTTAAAAAGTATTTTATAATCCTGTTTCTAATGCCCTGGAATTTATAAGACTAGCTTTATCAGTTCTTGTTTCTCATGTACTGTAAAGAAATAACTGTTTGAGAGGTCCTGTTGATTGTTACTACTTTATGGATCCTTTATGGGGGAAACAGCATTTTTCCACCGGGAGGAGCAAAACATTAGCTGAGCTCTCCCCTAATCCCAGGATAATATTTTGATTAGATTATCATGATCTGAATAATAATATTTTCCAGGTTCAGGTTTTACAACAAGGATAATGGCCAACTAGCAGCCTAACTCTTGGGGGAAAAAAATATCTGGCTCCAAAAGACCCCACCCTTTTTTTTCCCCCAAATAATCCAGCTAAGATAAAAAGACATTGCTCAATTTCACATTGAGCAGTGATGAGAATCTCAATGCACCACATAAAATCATGACTGTATCTAACTTCTCTTGTATTATCCTTATTATGCTGGAATTGAACAGAGCCGTTGGCCATTTGACTTGGGAGATATATTGATTTATCAAATCCTGCCATGCTCCAAGCAATAACCTCATCCCATCTGGGAGTTTATGCTCCTTATTTACAGAGCTCTTATTCCTAGTTAACACAAGATTATTCTAGAGGTTGATTATTCTTGGTCTTGAGAAGACTGAGATTGCAGCCCCACAACTTTAAAGCATCTATCTTGAAATCCAAATGCTTCCCAAGAGTACAAGGCTTGACATCCTCTGTTTCAGTATTTATTTTCCTTGGTTACATAAAATGCCTTTTTTATCTGAGAATGCACTATGCCTGGCCTTTAAAATGGGTGAGATTATAAATAAATATTCTGCTCAGGATTGCATCTCAGTGTTTCTGTCCCATGAAGTATTTAGAACAGAACGTTGAACGAATCCAAAATTGAAGTTTGTTGACTTCATGTAATTGTTGCAATATCCCATTCACACAAACCTGAGTAAACATCCCACTGTACAATATGGCTGGGCTCATACATGGTCCATAGGCTGCCAGGTGAGAAAAGCTCATCAAATTAATATCCAAGCCCTTACCTTTTAATTGCAGTATAGATCAAGCTGTTTGAACAACAGAGGCAGAACTTCTATCTCACCTCAAATGTTCCATAGTTTAAGGTGGAGTCAGTTCGTGCTCATTCAGCTGGGAATCATCAAAGGAGGACAGGGATACGTGAATCAGCCAACCACTTTTTGGAAATCCATAGTTGAGAGGAGAGACAAAGCAGATGGTTTGAGTCTCAAATCTTTATTGTGAAAGTTTTTCCAATAGTAACTACTAGCTCAACAAGAAACCAGACAACTGTAGTTTAGAAGAAACTTAGATTTATCTGTGGTTCCTAAATAGATCAACACATTGCTCTACAAGGGAACTAGATTAGGTTAACCTTCTTTGAGATATTTTTATATCTCCAGAGCTTTGACTTTAGGTAGCTTGAAATATTTTATCTGTATCTCTGTTTGGTACAATTAAGCTTCTTTGTGCAGCAGTACAAATATTGTACAGCAAATAGTCTGGACAGAATATCTCACAGTATTACAGAGAATTGTAAGCAACAATTCCTTTATTCCTCACTTGAACCATAAAAACATTCTTGTTTTTATATAAAATAACAAAGATATGTGTTTTTTACACATCATTGTTGGTAAAAATTTAGGATGCAGGAAAACAATGGCTGTAACTTTGCAGTGATTCTAAACTGCTCAAAAGAAACTTTGTATTTCCTTCACAGCATATTTCATATAAAACTATTCAATGTATTAACCTTTTACATAAAAATTGCCAAAAATCCTTTAAAAAGCATTTAAGGAATGCTGAAATAGCAGCTTAATAAACCAAAGCTATAGTTGTAGGCATATTTGAGAGTGGGGTTCTAGTCCTTACTTAAGAGAAAGCCTCAGTGGTGCTTGTAAAGACTGTTTAAAAAGCTAATGCTTAGAAGCAAAAGCCATCAAAATAGTAAATCACATATACTTTCTGTAATCTCAAATAGAAATTATAAAATAAATGATGATGACAAAGAAGAAAATGGAGAAATTATAAAAAACACAAATGCCATATAATCCTCATCAACCCTCAAATATCTGGAGGCAACATTCCAAAGAGCTGGTGCCACCACTGAAAACGTCCATTTGTGTGATACCCACAATAGAACCTCTCTGGATGATCCTCATGATCATTCAAATTGTAGCAGGGAAGATCACTTCCTAGCTAGCCTGTTTCTTATATTGTTTAGAGGTTTATATGCCAATAATAAAGCCTTGAACTGGTAGCTAATTGGAGGCCCATGCAGTTGCTTCATCTAGTGCTACGATATCTGGGCTGCAAATATCTGGATGACCACAAGATGGCAGTAAAGCATTTGACTTTTCTGCATATTGCCATCTACACTGGGGTGGGGGGTGTTCTGTATGCTGGATTTTTGAGTCCAGGTGTGGTAGCCCTACTACAGTACACATGAGTATGATCCCATTCAGTACTATACTTATGCCTTCTACACCAGCTTCTGGACTGAATACAAACGTGAAGTTACAGCACATGGACGAGAGTTGCTAGCAGTGGTATGAATATAGTCAAAGTGGAGGGAAATACAGCAGGGGAAAATACAGCAGGGGGAATATATGATATTCCAGCCAGATGATGATGATTAAACTAGGCATTGTCTGCGGCAGGGCCAAGAGCAGCACAATGGAAGCATGATGGGAGAACAGGCTGCAGAGACCAGGCTAAACTCTCACTGACCAGGTGAACCACCAGATGGCAGCAAAGAGATATAGGAAACACTTTGCTCCCATCTAGTGGTTCAGACTTTTGCAGCCCTGATCTGATAGCTCTAGTGCTAATGCAGCCAGCCAGTACCACTCCACCCCTGAGAGCCCAGAGCTACTACTGCTGTTGTTCCTCTCCCCAATGGACTTAAGTGTGCAGGTTACAGATGTCAGAACAGGTCTCCCCTCTCAGACATCGCCACTAACTCTAAAAACTGATGACTAGTGTTGAGATGGATGGAGGAGCATTTGAGAGGTTGGTCTTGGGGCTCAGAGAGCTCTACTGGTAGCTAAGCCATCCCTGCCCTAGGAAAGGATATACCGGAGCTGATGCTCCAGCCAAAGCTGATAAAAAGCATTCCTGACCTCAGAGGTCAGCTGAGCCTGTACTGGCAATGAGGACTCAAGAATAATCATTTAATGTAATCCATCTCACAGATATAATCCAGGAGGATACTGTGGCCAATATTATCAAAAAGCCACTGCCCCAGAAGCCTGTCTCTTGCCCACAGGACATCATCCAACAAAGCATCTAAGACTCTTTCAGTCCCCAAAACAGGCCTGACTCTAGACTGCAATGAATCAAGATAATCAACAGCCAGATGGAGATGCTCATGCCATCTCCAATACCTTATTCAGATATATTCATGATTGGATAGTGTTTTTCATAAACCCCTGGCTTCAGAGGAGTTTTCGGGGGTGGGGGTGCCTCTGGCTGGCAGCACCTCTCCACCATGCAAATATATATTCACCACTTCCTGGATCCATCCAGGCATCATTTCTCAGTTAGTTCAAATAAACCTCAAGATAAGGGTCAAGAGACCACATTGTAGGCCAAGCAATTACAAGTATCTTGTCCATATCCTAAGGCTAAAATAAAATTGAAGCTGCAAAGTAAACCTACGTAAGTTTCAACATTATTATGTACTCTCATGCATGTCCATCCTGCTTCACAACAGGAGTTGTTTCATTTGGGTGTTAGCTGTGCCCCACCATGCTTAAACCAGGGAGAAACTCTGAATAGGTTAATTAGAAAATTGGTCTCTGAAACCTAGCAGAGATCTAGCACATATTTTTTTTAACTGATACTTTAACTCCCCACCCCGCCAAAAAAAAAAAAAAAACAGGAAAATCACACAAATTGCATTGCTGCAAACAGTCCAGAGGGCTGTTTACAATCATAAACAGTTTTCCTACTAGAACCTGTTTCTTTGTTCAGATCAGCAACTGAGGATACTGGAGAAATAGCTGCTGGATAAATGTGACCTCTGTTACAGAAACCCAGTTTTATGAGTTCCTTCCTAAGGAAGTCAACCTCGTATGCCTACATTACCTTCTTTTAGGTGGTACACTGGCTTATTTCCCTTAGCTTTTATGTATGTATTCTCCATTGTTTTCTCAAGCAGAGAAAATGTTTATAAATATATACATGTTTATCATTTTATTGGAAGCTGCACTGTGGATTCTATAAATGAAAAAGTGAAATAGAAAGTCTGGAAGAGTTAGATATCTAGTTATCTACAGTTCAATTCTGTGTCCAAGTTAGATCCCTTCAACAAATCCCTGAACTCTTCTAGAAACAGATCAGCAAGCAGGTTTATTTTTTTGGAAAAAAACAAAATCTTTCCCATTGCTTACAATGAAGTCGGGAGGGACAGTTCATTTTAACTAGCCAAAACTGAAAAGACACAAAGTGTGGTCTGTATGTTAAATAGAAAGGAATATAGTCAAAGAAAATTGGCACAAACTACAAGATCTTCTGCTACAACACAGCTGGACAGAGAAAAGAATAAGGAAGTGGTTGTAGCTGAAATGGAATGCAGTAAGCCTTTAAATGGCGTGTAGCATTCTTTTAAAAGCTGTCATAACTCTACTTGGAAAGAAACTCTTATTTTGCACAATGCTGCAGTTTCCTCAAGTAAAAAAAAAAAGAAACAAATCTGAGCACTGATTAATATTTTACCTAGCCCAGATTATTTATTTAATTCAAATATTTTTGCCCTACTTTTTATTGCAAGGCAGTCAAACGGACTCTCAACTTATAAACAGTTGACACATTCTGTGAAACACTATAAAAATAATAGCTATTTGGAAGCAATTATAGTGGGTAAGGTGACGTAAAAGCGAAACATTGCTTTAAAAAGGCATTAAAACCTTCCAGTCTCTGAGCCAGTTTAGGCAGAAATATCTAGAATATTTGATCTGCTCAAAAGACAACTTCCAGAGAGGAAAAAAACAGATGCAAGATATAAATACAAGATTCTTTTAGAATTTGTTCAAAAGTTGTTTACACAGTGAAGAAACAATACAATGGAAGAAGCAAAACTTTTCCATAAATTGTCAATACAGAAAGATTTCACTTCTCATTATCAATGACAAACTAATGATGGAACTACCAAGATGAAGGTTTTACCTGCAAGTTGTAAAGAGGACAAAAGGATTAACAGTCAGCTTTTTCACCAAATGAAGTCTACTTGATTTGGTGAAAAATAATGATGGATGTTTAAATCCAAGGAAACTTACCAAAGACACTACAAGACAGACAGAAAAAGAGCAAGAAATTTTCAAATCAACAAGATGCAGTAGTAGTAATGGCTTATTTTGACCTGTAATTATGCCATGTAATTGTGGCACGCAAGTCATCAAGATTTCTTTAGTTCTCTTCCAGCATAGCTTCAACTCTCAAGACACAAAATATGTATCTGCCCTACAAGCAGACTGATGGCATGACCACATCTATAGAAGATATTATCAAAAATTCAACAAAAAAGAATTTGTTCAGAGATTTTGGGATGTCCTAATTGAACAAACAGCAATTGTGGTTATTGCAATGGCTTTTGCTGGCGGTGTCATTTCCACTAAAGAGTCAGAAGATAAAAAGCTGCTGGAATGTCATGGCCCATTCAAAGGTGAATTTTTCATTCTAAGAAATTGAGTTCTTCGAGAAAACATATTAAACTTACCACAAAAGCATCTTCACTGAGTCAAATGCAAAATTAAGTAGTGCTGAAATTTTCTCTAAAGGAATTGGGAATCGTCATTAAACAAACTAGATGCAGTAATTTTTCAGAAGCCCAGTTGCGGGGGGGAAGACTTCTGGGGAATCCTGTTTGTGCAGGGGTTGTTTTTAACATAGCTTTACATGTCTCTTATACTATTAGCTGAATGGCTGGACCTTAAAGTTTTAAGGAATTATGGCTAAAATGGCAAACTTACTATTTTGTCACATATATAAATGGTAAATTTATATTCAGCACAAGCCCTTTTTTTAAAGCAGAAAAGAAGTTGGTCAAATGTCTCTCTGTAGACAAAAGTAACTATGAAAATGAAGGCGGGAGAGTCCTTGAGAAAAAAAGGATGCGGCCATTTCAATATTGCAAGAAGACCCAAAGTGATTCTGATTTGCAGGTTTTGACTGATCAATGACATAGTTTACAACGCCCATAAATGAATGCTAAGAAACATCTAAAAGAAATATGAAGGCCACTTAGGATTTGAGAAATATATGAGCCCTAAAGATGATAAACCAGCCATGGATCAACTGGGATATCACCAGCACTTTGGGAAATAAGAGCAAATTGCTGAATTCCCCCCAAAGATAATAAGTAAAGTCACTAAATACACTGCACAGGTCAGCACTGATTCAAGGAATATCCAATGCAGATTATTTTGTTAGTTTTATATCCCACCTTTCCTTCAGGAGCTTGAAGCAGCATGCCTAGGATCGCTCCTATATTTTCCCCACAACAACCCTGTGAAGTAGATTGCACTGTGAGGGAGTGATGGGCCACGCTTCTATGGATGAGGGTGAACTTGAACCTGGATCTCCCAGATCTTAGTCCAACATTTTCGCCACTACATTACACTGGCTCAGTCCTGTAGCCAAATTGTGACGTGCTGCATGGGCAAGCAGGTCCTCATTGATAAAAAGCAGGTCTTCTATTGGGGTTGGCTCCCCGGTGGCATTTGGAGCCACCGCAAAGGACCCTTTTCCTCCTCACTACAAAACATTCCAACGGAGGCTCATTTCCAGGGCCCTGAGAAAGGCCGCCATATTTTTGCAGCAACATCCATTCCCCTTCATTGATGACCTAGGAATTAACTCAAGCACTCAAGAGTAAGGCTATTCATAATGTGGTCCCAGGATAAACACCACAACAGGGGTGGGTTTCCCAGAGACACCACGTACAAATGCACCCAGATGCACCCAGTTACAGGTGGGGTTTAAGGGAATGGCAGCAAACGCAGCAGCACAGGGAAGTGGCGGCCCAAGCAGGGCTCCGCCACATCACTACGTTCTCCGCAGCCTCTCCGCTGCCCGGACCGACTCCCGCGCGCTTGCGGCTGTTGGTTTCTGGGCTAAGCTAGCAACTGCGCATGTCCCCGCCTCCTTCCCAGGCTACACGAGGTCAAATTTCAGGCAATGGCGAAGGAGGGCAACTAGCCGTTCCCCAGGGGCGCGGAGGAGATGCGCTGCGGGCTGGATTGGATGTCTTCAATCCTGCTCGCCCGCCCACGCTCCCGGCGGTTGCTGCAGCTAAGGCAAGGAGAGCCTCCGCTCCCGACGCCTTGGATGGGACGCGACTTGGAGGCTACGGCTACCATCTCTGCGCTGCAATCTGGACGACCACTAGGTGGCAGCAGGAAGATACAGAAACTTTTGATTTGTCCGGATTTTTGCAGTCCAGACCTGGTAGCCCGAGTAATCTCCCCCACCCCCTTCAAGGTGCGTATGTTTGTCTAGGGAGGGAGGGGGGAATTAAACAGAAAGTTGTGCTTGTGTGTGTGTGAGGGAGGGAAAGATTGAGAGAGGCAGAGGCGGGCGTGTTTTCTGAGAATCACACTGGTTATCCAAAATGCCCAAAGACTTCGTTTTAATTATGTGACAAAATATTTATACTATATTTATAACAACTCAAAAGGATGGCCATGATGTATTCTGCAGGCCATGTCACTGTGACAGAGACATTAAAGAACTCCAGAATTTTGCTAAACCAAGAAAGTTTCTCAATAGTTGCAGAAAAGGGGAGAGAGAGAGAGATCGGCAGTAGTCTGTATAGATTTTAACTGAACACATATAATATTTCTCTTTATATTTTTTTTCCTTAGTTGAAGGTGCATTTAGCTGTTAAAAAAAAGCACTCCTCATCACTGTTCTTTCTATCAACATGTCCATTTTTCTTTGGCTCCCTCATTTCATTGGTATTTTAATGGGTTCTCTAGATTTGTGCCTGCCGCAGTCCAGCCAGTGCACAGCCAATGCCTAGCTGGGCCACCACCCCACTGCCCAGGCCAGACATTGCCCCTTGTACATTGCCCTGCCATTGTCCCTTTGCGGGAGAAGGGGGGCATGTATTAGGAACTTTAGCAGCAGCAGCAGGCCAAACAAACCCCTTCCCATCTCATTTGCTGCCCGTTTGCCTGGTGAGGGAGAGTGGGTATTTTGCATCTCATTTTGTAGGAATCCTCCTGCAATATTAATCTAGGCTTTTGTGGGTGGGAGGGTCTTGAAACCTGGCCTTGCATTGGGTCCCCCCATTCCTAGAACCGGACCTGCCCAGTCAGTAAATTTACCTTCTATTTGGAGCTGTGTATGCTTATTTTTTTCAAAGCATACCTCTAAAAAGTAAGACTGACTATGAAGAATCAGTGCATCATCAAGGCATGCTTGTCCAAAATACTGTTTTTGCTGAAACCCAGCTGTTTGGGTTTGCATGATATGAAACTGCCTGCAGCCTCAAGCTCTGATTAAAAGTATCATCTGTCCCATGATGGGATGAAAAGAAATCCAATGCTGGTCACCTTGGTATCTCCCTTGATTTAAATCAGAAGTAATGGTGGATGGTCCAGGAAAAAAATCTGGAAGACTTCGAAACTTGGCTCTTAAAGAAAGGTAAACAGGCCTTGGCAGAAGGATGTAAACAGCACTGCAGGTGGGCTCTGAATGAAGATTAAGCCAGTGGATAGGTAGGGAACAGAATCTGTCAGAGGTAAGGGTGGTTTCCTTTATGCTGTTGTTTTTTTAATCTCACATTTGGTCAAAAATTGAATTCATCAATGGAAAAAAGTAGAGCCATTTGAGCTAAACAAATCTACAGATTTAACTTGCAGCAAACAATTTGTCCTGAAGTAGATACATTCAGTGAATGGATCAGGGAAGTTGGACTGTCCCCAAACTTGTTTATGCCTTCTATGCCCAGGTTTCTCTGTGCAGGATTTAGGACTCTACACATGGGTATATGTTTTTCTTGTGCACTTCTCTTAATCCTAGAATCCAGAATCATCTCGGGAAACTGGAAGAAACAGCATTTTTACAGTGCATCCATTAATTTACTGAATTACTTATTGTCATGTATGATTTCAAAAAAGGATTTGAGAAATTCATGGTGGAAGAGAAAGGTTGGACTCTCAATCTAATCAAAATGACTAAACAGAATCCTTTGGCTTGGAGACAGAATATCACTCAGTACTAGTTCTCAAATACTGGGAAGCAACAGTAGAAGAGTTATTGCCTTCATATCCTACGCATCCATTTTCTTTCCTATCAGGTCTTATTCAGTTTAATGGAAAAGAATTAGGTTTAGAAATTATCTCAAGAAGAAGAGAAATTTGGAGAAATAGGTGGAAGATTCCCATTCTTACTTAGATGGACAAGGGGCATATGTGAACATGCTGCCTTTCATTGTACAGTACTATCATCTGTTACGGATTTCTTGAAATAGAGGTCCTAGGTGCTGCCATCTCTGCAGCAATTCCTATCTCCCTGGCTTCCAAATTTCCAATTAAATCCTAAGGAAAAACATCAGAAGGAAAGGGTTTCCCCCTTTTCCAGTGTTACTGTCACCACTAAGAAAATCAGGAAATTTTCCTCCCAATTTCTCTGCCCACAAATCTGTGAAAAATTTCATTTAAAAAAAATCAAGGAAATACTCAAAAAAGATTCTTCACCTTCAGCCCAAAGGGGTACAGTCTAGCCAATCAGCACTGTATGTTACTTGCTTAAGTCTGCTACTGGGCTCAGCTCTGAAGAGGTCTTCTGGTGCTTTTTGAACCGGAATATAGAATAGAATAGAATAGAATAGAATAGAATAGAATAGAATAGAATAGAATAGAATAGAATAGAATAGAATAGAATAGAATAGAATAGAATTCTTTATTGTCATTGTACAACTTGTACAACGAAATTAATGCCACCCCAGTGCAGCTTTAAAAATATAAAAACCATAAAACACATAACACACATAAAACACATATAACACAAGCTTCACATTCCATATTGCACAACCCCTGATGCTGCATTAATTCTGCACTATACGATAGAATATGTGAAGCAAGTGGAGCATATGAAACATTCCAATGCTCGATGCTACATCATATTATTAATAATACATATATGAAGGGCCAAAAATAGCTCTGCAGTATACTGTGATGAAATAAAGACAGTATCTGCCCACATGTTCATAATCAAAAGAGACCAGTGGAAAGAGTGAGTCATAGAAAGACATGATCTAAAGAGCCTAGAGCTTGCATTAAAATGTGTATCTCCAAGAAAAAGTGAGGCAAGAGTGGTGGGGAGTAGTAGTGGAGAATTACTTTGAACGTAAGAGAGAAAAGAGAAAACATGAGACAGAGAAGAAAAGTGACCTGGCCATTCACTAGATTGGGGCAGGAGTACATTGTGAATCTCAACAGTAAGCAGCAGATTAAGTTGTTAGTTAATTAAATTGTTGGTAGTAGTGGTTTATTTACTGCCAGGCATAGGGAAAGGGTGCTTTTCTGCCCCACACAGTTTGGGGATAGTTCATCTTGATACGGGAGATTGTAAAGTATCATTTGCAGCAGAATATCTTGGACAGATCTTGAGGGAAAACATGAAGAATGTCATGCAGAATGCACTAATTAAATAGTTATTTAGCACATTTCTCTCTCACTACGATCAAAAATACTCAGCGTATATTATCAACATAGTCTAACAAACTGCAATGACAACAAAATGAATATTTGCATGATGACTTCAACATGAAAATGCTAGCTATATAACTTGTACTATGACATTTGATCCAAGAACATAAGACATGGCATTTGCATGATGATGTCATTACACATATCTCGTTGTTTGCCCCCACCCCCATTGACTCTGAAACATAACTTGATGATTATGGCACTGTTCCATGGCACTGTGAAGGTTTGTGACATTCCAGTTGGATCTGGCTCTTGCTGTGTTCTGATGGAACATTTTAGTGTACTTGCTGTCAGGCATGGTTCACCATTCATACTATTGGCAAGGACGGACAGATCCCTTAATGTGTGTTAAATTGCAGAATGGCTGTTGGATGTTTTCACTTCATCCATTTAACATTAAAACTAATTCCAAACTGGTGAAACCTCTACCCTGTGATCATGTAATGTTTTTTCTGTCATAAATCTGTGAATCAAAGTATTACTGATTAAGGAAAGAACTGAGAATGTTCTGTAGTTCATTTCAGAGGGAAACAAACTTCAAGGACTGAAGGCAAAAATGACATTTGCCCAATTGTGTCAGTATGAATACACATTACAATTGGGGGGTTGGGGGTTCATAAGTTTTCTGAGAGCTGTCCCTCAGTTCATAATGATGGTGCCACTCTCTGGAATTTGTAGTTCCCAGCACTAATCTTGATAGAAAGATGCTAGGAAACAGAATCATCCTTATTTTCTAGAAAAGAAAAAGCTAAGAAAGAAAATGGAAATATTCACCAAATGCTTGTAGTGTACACTAGGGGTTAATGGAGAGCCAGTTTGGTGTAGTGGTTAAGGCACCATGTTAAAAACTGGGAGACGTGAGTTGTAGTTCCGCCTTATGCACAAAGCTAGTTTGGGAACTTTGGGCCAGTTGCTCTCTCTCAGCCCTGGGAAGAAGGTAATGGCAAACTGCAGGGACTAGTCTGGGCAGTCACCAGGAGTTAAGAATTTCTCGAAGGAAAAAAGGGAGAGGCTGGGGGTGCCATGAATCCTGCTGGGAGCAAATTAGATCCAAGGCAGAGTAAATACTAGCCAGAAGGAAATTCAGTCATTGTTTATCCTTCTGCTCTCCTTCTTCCCCACCCCTGATAACAGGAATAAACAGGGGGTTTACTTATTTCCTAAAATATGCAAGATGGTCCAAAGATAAAAGCCCTGTTAGAGCAGTACTTAGTTTTTTGAAGTTCTGTAAGCTTCTTCTCCAGTGCTTTCAGGACTAGCCTTATGACCACATGTTGTCATATGGCTTCACTGGTCATTCCAAAGAGTACCAAGAAAGAATCCTCTAGTGTTTAGGTCCACACATCTTAAAGCTTCTGAGGTTGAGAAACACTGCTTTAAGTCTTCAAAAAGCCTGGTGCTGTTTTGATACAGATTTTAGAACGCACATCCACTTTCCATCTATTCCTCCTATGCAAAAAATCCCATGCAAAAATGTGTCCCAAGAAATTAATCCCAAATTTAGCACAATTAAAGGTACAACAAAAAAAGTTTGGGTTATGTTCCATTTCATAGGTAATCTGTTTAATGTGTAGTGCCATGAGAGAAATCTTATCTTCTATTCTCCAAGAAAATTACAGTAAATTTAAACTTCAGCCAAGCATGAGAGTTTAGACAAATCCTCATTCAAAGCCACGTAATTAGGAAGATGGGGCATTGCCTTTTTACCAAATGGACTGATTTGTCTATCTACTTTAGCATTGTCTGTACAGAGTAGTACAGTAGAGGTTTTCCAAGGCTTCAAATAAGGATCTTTCTCTATTGAATGGATTAAAAACAATTTTCAAAAAGATTTCTTGTTGCCTGCTATCTGGTTTTTTTTAGCTGGAGATGACAGAGATTGTCCAAATATAACCCCCGAGCAGTGGCCTTCTCTCCTAATAACCTGATTACATCACTATTAATAATGCCTCAAATACTGTGACAAAATTTAGAATAATTCTTGTGAATGTATGCATGTGTGTGCAAATATTGTGCAAATATCATTCAAATCCATCATTTGTTTTTCCAGGAGTCAGACTTGCTGTCAGCACCCTGAATATCCATGAACAAGCCTTGTAACTCTTTATCTTCTTTGTAATTAAAGTAAATAGATAAATAAGACCAAGTTGAAATACTCATTTTATCATGCAGTCTTGTAATGCTGCAACATCGTTCTTCAGCACAAATGTTTTGGGGGAAAAAAATTTATTTGATCTTAAAAACACTGTTGAATTGATTAACTTAATCAAATTCCAGACTTCATTAGGCCACACGGTCTATGTGGGATGGCTAATGCCTTTTTCTGCTTCACATAAACATTCTAGTTACAGCATAACAATGGAATATGGCTATTTATAGGAGTAATATCATCAGCAAAGCTTGGTAAATATATCTTAGGGACAAAATAGAGGTTATCATAATTATGGGTCCAAATACAGCCCATGGATTTAATTTTATTTACATTTAAAATATGGTTAATTGCCCCTTAGATTCTGAACAGGTTGTTGAAAGATTTTGTTCTATCACAATTGCTCTGTTTGATTAATTGCAGCATAAATAGGGAGGGGGAAGTATCCTTTCTATGACTAATGACTATGAGTTTGCTTTTCCTGGCTGCATGTTCCTGCCAGTGGAAGGTAAGACCCTTTTTACTGTACTGCTTCCTACCAGTAGCCTTTTGTGTACTCCAACAACCTGTTCTACTGGGTGGGGGACTTGTTGAAACCGGAAGTATGTGGGTACAATGGACTTAAAGAGAGAATATCCGTTGTATAGATATTTTCTCTATTATGGAAGCACAAGAAAACTACAATGTGTACTAACTGCAGAAGTAAACTTTTACATCTCAGCTTTTATATAGTCATACTGAAAAGACTAAAAACATTCTAGTAGCTAGAATCTACTATTTCAGTGTCCTATTCCTTTGCTTCTCTGCATCAACCTGCAGAATTATATAAGATTTCTAAAAATATTCATTTGTCTAGACAGAAACCAAGCCTTTTTGTTGCATAAGGAGAGCTAATCATGGATTACATTTTTAATTATTGGCCTGAATACAGAGTAGATTCAGCTCTAGCTATAGGCTTTACACTGTATGCCATTTCGACTAATATATGCCAACGCATGCAATTTTTCCTTTTTATGGAACACCCTTGTGAGTAATGTAATAAATAAGCCATGAGAGAGTTGGGCATGGGACAATGTCTCATTTTAAAGATGGGTGTGGCAGTGTATGTTTGTTTAGTTTCAGTTTTAGGGACAGGGTGATGAAGCAAGGGGTGAATATAGAATGTAGCATGACATGGATAATCTCAAACTTCAGTTTATGTAACAAAGATAGTATCAATCAAGCGAGACACAAATTGAGCCAGATTGTCAGCTGCTGGAAAACAAGCACTGAATCAAAGACAGAGCGTTGGGTTGCCCATTCAGTTGACACTCAGACTCTCGACCTGAGGAGAACTGTATTCTGTATACTTACGGATACGTATTCTAGACACTCTTAAATAGACTTCAATTTCTCCCAACCCCAGCTACCCAGCAGTGACAAACAGTTGTGGGAGATGTAGTGCAAATGATCTTGAAGGCATATAATTGCCTGCCCCTATTCGAGATACAGGTAGTTGAAAAATACATCAAATCCTGTCTCTTCCTTTTCCAAGTAGCTAACCATATTTTTCCAGAAAACTCCATAGCAGGCTATGAAGACAATGGCCTTTCCCCCATTGCTCTTTTCCAGTTTCTGGTATTCACTTACTCTGAACATGGAGGCTCTATTAAATATCCTGATAGGAAGGAGGTATTGGGTTCTTTTTGGCTAAATTCTCATGGCTTTTTTCAGCTGTAACTTAACAAGCTTTCCAAATAAAGCTACAGCTTGAGCCTTCTATTTTAGATACATTGTTTTATACCAAAAGGCACCTTTGTTCCACATCATAAGCAGGCAGAACTCCATATGGTTATGGACAGCCTTTGATGGTTGCAAACACATTACTGTACTGTGAATTCACTCCACTGAATACTGCCTTAGGTCCAAAAAAACCAAATGATATTCTCATCCTTGAATCTTCCCAGCCTATTCACGCCCACAAAAAAATGAGGTGGTGCTTTCTGTAATCTTTCTTTGTGGCCTGCATATTCCTCAGAACCAGTTCCCACTGTATCCAGTGGGAATGTAGGAAGACATGGAAGACTAAGGTCATGAGGAGAGGAGAGAGCAGTTTCCTGTCATGAAAGCAACCTGACTGCCATTCTAGGCATGACCTGTGCGTGCTGTTAGGTCCACTAAGAAGCCTCAGCAGTTAATGCTTTGTTTCAGACCTGCCTTTCCCAAGCTAGTGCCTTTCAAATGTTTTGGATTACAATGATGATGACTATGCCTTTTACCAAGGCACAGTACAAATTAGAGAAAGACTGTAATTTTTTAAAAATCCATTAACATTAGTTTACAGTTTAACAATAAACACATATTAACACTAAAATAAATCAAACACAACAACCATACATATTTAAAAGAATGCTCTGCAATATGACCAACCATATACACATCTGGAGTTAAAATAAAACAGATACTAAACCAGGAACAGTCAAGATTAATGAGCATAGAGGGGGATAACCAGGACTTAGGCTATCCTGCTAATAAAATAAAAAGAGATATATAATCCCCTTTTAAAGGTCATTAAACCTTCACAGAGAAAAAGAGAAAGGAGGGAGCTGATTCCAGAGTCACCAGGCCAGGTCCTTGAAATCCCTGAGATAATGGTCCTAGAGCAGTGTTGTCCAGACTTGGCCACTTTAAGATGTGTGCCAATGCTGGCTGGGGAATTCTGGGAGTTGAAGTCCACTCATCTTAAAGTGGTCAAGTTTGGACAACACTGTCCTAGAGGAAGAACAGAAAAAGGCCCTGCTCAGAGGAATGTGAGGACCAAACAGGATTGTAAGGAAAAATAAGGCCAGATGTGAGTGGGGATGAGGTGATTGGAGGGCCCTAAACACAAGCACCAGTTTGTAAACTGGTTTTTGGCTCAAATAGGGAGCCAGTGAAGAGCTCTGCGCCATAACGAGGCATGAGAATAGCATGGAACTCCAGAACTGCCTTAAAAGCACTGTTCTGAACTAGAACTAGAAAGAGGAATCAGGAACCCTTATTAGATCATCATTGAATTAAAACAGACGTGAAACAGCCACGGTGTGCACCAATGATGCCACAATCTTCTCTGTCAGAAATGCATTGAGATAGGATGAGTGAAAACTCGGGTCAGGGATGGGGTGCCATGACACTTATTCATCAATCCAACCACTTATATCAGGGTTTCTCAATCTTGGCAACTTAAAGATGTGTGGACTTCAATTCCCAGCATTCCCTAGCCAGCCATGCTGGCTGGGGAATTCTGGGAGTTGAAGTCCACACATCTTCGCCAACGTTGAGAAACAATGACCTACATCATTAAACAATATTCTCCTGGGAACTCTTTTTTCTTCATTAGCTTTATCTCATTCTATAAAGTGCCTCATGCAGTGCTGGTGATACATAAATAAATGAAATCACAAGCTTATCCCTTTAATATGATTTGGAGAAGGCAATATTTTTTGGCCAGTAGACCAGTATTTAGCCCATATATATTTAGTTAGATCAACAACATGATTTCTTGAGCAATTTCAGTTGGATCCATATTTTGAAAAGTTGCTTAAGTTAAAATCTTTTTGTACCATTCTCAAAGAAGTCACCAGAGAGAGAGATTCCTTCCCTTTCTCTGACACATACACATATACAATATTTTCCATTTCCTTTTTCTTTTTTTACCTTCTGTACTTCATGAAATCACTGAGATGGGAGACAGAATGGGAAAAGAGCCAAAAGGTGATCGATGGAAGATGGTTCCTTTTCCTTCAATGCAAGTCGGCCCTAAGTCTGAACATCTGATACCCTCCTTCCCCAACTGACTACTGTTAAAAATTATATTTTTTGTTTTATTTTACTGACAGAGTGATACTATATATAGGCACTGTAGTTCTTTATAAATTAGTAATGGGAACTTGGGAACCCTGAGGCCTGTTTTTGCAGTCCTCAGAGCCTTCCCTAGTCAAGATTACCGTGAAGTTTACTCAAAAGCCAGCTGGGTGACTTTGGACCAGTCACTCTCCCTCAGCCCAACTTACCTCACAGGGTTGTTGTTGTTGTGGAGAAAATAGGAGGAGGAAGGAATATTAGGTATGTTTGCCACTTTGAGTTATTTATAAAAATAATAAAGGCAGGATAAAAAAATCTAAAAAAAAAAAAGTGGATAGCCAGTACTTTGGGTGCCACTACAGAGGAGATCCTGTCTATCTAATGAGGATGTGAAGTTACACCTTTTACCAAATTGGAATGAATCACTGCATTACATAAAGTGTTTACTATAAACTGTTTGTGTGTTTTTAAAATGGTAACAAATTTTCGTATAAAGCAATTTTTCAGTTTTTTTAATTTATTTTTATTGCTTTTAAAATAATAACAAAGGAAAAGGAAAGGAACAAAACACAAAGATAATTACGATGGAAATACATATACTGTCAAAGAGAAGAAAAAAAACAATAAAAAGTACTTTAACAAAAAAGTGAAAGAAATACAAAGGAAAAAAACATAGTGTGATATACGTCATTATAACAGTAAACAGTTACAATTCTGTATATACTTATCTACTGCAAATATTATTCAAGTACGTATATATTTCTAATACACTTATATGACTATCATGTTTTTTTAACCAACTGTATTTTGTATAAATGAGTCCTATATTTCATTATACTTGTCCATACAAAGTCTACATCTATAGGCAATCCACTCATAAGTGGCAAGTGCAATCAGGTCTTCAATCCACTTAGCGAATGGGGTCATACATTTATCTTTCCAATGCTGCAGTATCAATTTTTGGGCCATAGTAAGGGCACAGAGAATCCATTTACATTGTCCAGTTGTCAACTTCCATATAATAGGTATATAGTTCAAGCGAATATTATCCTCTGAAAATTTTTCAGTTGTTCGATTTTTTAAAATTCAAAATTAAATAGAATTTTCATTCCCACATTTAGATCCCCCCACCCTTTTTTAGTCTGATTTCAGGGTGTTTTTTTTTTTTAAAAAATGGCATATTTAAAGGAAGGAAATGGAAGTGGGAAGCCTTTAGAAGCAAACTTCTAAAAAAAAAGTTCCAAACTTGCTTAAAAACACACTGTTTCCACCCTTTTCAGTTAGGTCACCTTAATACAAGATGATCTCCTGCAGCTCTTTGGAAGATCATGAAGCTGAGTTTGGCCCTTAACCCCTCAAATATTACCCACCCAGGTTGAATAGAAATCTTTCCAAACCTGCTCTTCAGGCTGCAACTATCATATCCAGCCAGCATGGCCAAAGATTGAGGTTTACAAAAGTTGGAATCTAGTATATCTGGTGGATACCAAGTTGGAGAAGTCTATTGTTCACTACTCACTATGTAACACTATTAACCAAAGTAAATCTTCAAGACAGCCTCACAGCAAGCATAAATAAAAAATATCAAGACATTGATTTCAGACCAGGTTAAGAATTTTAGGTATAGGGATAGACACAGATATATACATAGATGAGCTGAAAATTCATCACAGAGAAATATTGTTTCTTAGAGTATTACCTGCTTAGGATTTGCATAATTTTAAGAACATGAATCATAGGTCAAAAGACTCCAAAACTCCACCACACAATTTTTCAAAATGTTCCTACTGACAAGGGAAAACTAGCAAGAGTGCAGGACAAGTAGTAACCTGACATGGTATTTCAATATTCTTTCCACTGTGATTGAAGAGCACTGATAAAATCATTCCCTGTGATTGGAAGTGAGATGTGTTAAAAACTGTACTTTCATCTTCCTGAACAGGCATATTCCAAAAACAGAAAATTGCCAGAGAATCACTTTTAATAGATACATTGCCTCCCCATTTATCTCCAAATTACTCAAAAGACTTTGAAATGGACCAGATTCCACTTCAGTGATTTGGAGAGAATTCTCGTTGCTTTAAAGCAACTTTAAGACATATGGACTTCAACTCCCAAGGTTTGAAATGCCTAGTAAAAGCAGGTGGAAGGAGAAGGAAGGAAGCAGGAGCATGTGAGATCCCTTGCAGCTTAATCGGTTCCTTCCAAGGAATTCTGGAAACTCTAATTTGGCACAGTGATCTCATCGTGATTCCTACGTTTCCCCTTCTCATACAGTGGTGCATCCAGCAAAATCCAGAAAGATAAACTGAATCCTGCAACAGTTAATAATCTAAGTTATGAAATAATATTTTCCTGTGATGATGTAGTGGTTAAGGCACAATACTAGAAACTTGGAGACCATGCATTCTAGTCCTATCTTAGGCATGAAGACAACTGGGTGACTTTGGGCCAATCACTCTCTCTCAGCCCTAGGAAGCAGGCAATGGCAAACTACTTCCAAAAATGTTGGAGAGAGACAGAGAGATGGACATGTACATATGTACATATACACTTTGGTTTAGTTCTTTGTTCAATTTAGCTCACAAGTGATGAATTGATCACTTTGATCAATTTAGCCCACTTTTTCTGATCTGAGAACCACCAGGGGCAAACTTTTTTTTGGTCCAAGAACTATCGGACCCGAACAAAACAGAATGTGGTTTAAGGTCATTTATACTTCAGTGTAATTAAAATTAAATATAGTTAATTATTATCCTTTAGACAGGTATTTAACAAATTTTCCCTTCTACTGTATTAAGTTACAATTTGGTAACTTTTTGTAGACCTTGAGAGCTTACACTCCAGGTTTTTGGAGGCTTTATGCCACCCTGGAAACACAGAAACTCAAATTATGCACTTCTGATCAAGCCTAATGACTGTGCCATTTCCTGTATTTTATACAGTAGATAATTCACTGCCAGTGGTACATAAATGTTAAAAAGGTCATATCAGTAATTCCTTTAATTACTCTGGCTCCATCACACTGACCTTGTCTCCACTGCTGGAGAACATATGACTCAGCTTTGCACTGGAATGCACAACAGCCAGCGGCAAATCTATAAACACCAGATCTAGATTTCCAAAATCCGTGGATGAATTTGCAGGTGGCCGCTTTGAATGACAGACTCCCAGTCATGAGAAGGCAACAGGCAAGGCCTTTAATGTCAGAAGAAAAGTCATAACTCATTAATTGATTTCAGTAAGTAAATAAGATTTGTGCAATGAAACTGTTGTTTGGGCTCTACCACTTCAGAGCATAAGTTAATTATTGCGTGCCCTAGTTCTTCATATTTAAGAGAACTCTTTTAGCATACAGTATATAAAATTAATAATGCAGTAATATAGTTACCATAACTGATACTAGTTTTGTGTTCAGACTGGTTTTAATGAAACCAAACAGTGAGCAGTTCAGGACAGGTCCGAAAGCCTTAATTGTATAGTTAAAACTAGAACTGGGCACAAATGGCCTTTCCAGATTCTCCAATAAATTGGGGGCAGAGAAACTGAGTGGATAATTACACTAAATTACTAAAAGCCGGATTCTCCATAGTGGTGACAATAGCACAATTGCTGAAAAAGTCCAGTGGGGGAGTTTTTGCCTATTGTCTTCCCTTAGGATTCACCAGGGAGGTGGCATATGGCTGGAAAGTTGACTTTACAACAAAAGAGAACATTCACAGACATCCTTGGCTACAGCATAATGAAGAGCAAGAACACCATACTTCATTCAGAAGAATTTCTCCAAAATGTTCTTACCCTTTGAAAGGAATTTCTAAAGCAAATATTCTTTCTTTAAACTCAGTGCAAAGTCATAGAAGAAAAAATACAGAATTTCTCTGTCTAGCACTAATTAAAAACATTGAATGTACCAGCATGTGCTGATGGGTGAAGCCACCACATTAAACAGCTTAAAAAATAAGGTAAATTCATGGGCATAGATAATCTCCAGTAATAAATCTCTAGTAGCAACCTGAGTAATCTTCCAAGGTCTATTGCTTTTGGTGTTCACAACCCAGCTTAACTGCTGTGTTGAATCACTGAACTGATTTACTGATGCTACCCATGAATTTATTATTACAATAGCTTTACCTGTGTTTTACCAGTCACTTTGGAATTTTTTAATATAATTTTTATAAGAGTTTGTACATAGATAAAATACAAATACAGAAATATATAAGGAAAAGAGAAAAGAAAAAGTACAGAAAACAATGCAGTTAAATAGTTTTAGTTAGATAACTAAAGAAATGACTTCCACCCTTCTTTATAGCAGTTACAAACTCATTATCCCTCCTCCCTCCAATCATCCCTTCAGCCCCTTATTCAATCCTTTTTCAATTATCAGATCCAGAAATCACCATTTCACTTTTTTCCATTTTCAGCAAAAAGTTCATAAAAGGTTTTCAATATTTATAAAAGTACTTATTTTATCTCTGACCAAACAGGTCAGTCTTGCTATCTCTGCTAATTCTGCCATCTTCACAATCCATTTCTCCATTGTGGGTATTTCAATATTCAGTCATTTTGGAATATTTTGACCAGTATGCCACAAGAACAACCAAAGATCAGTCTTACCCCAACATGCTAACCCTATTCTATGCAAAAAGTGTCTCTAATCTAGTCACAGCAGGATCACCCCAGATAATTTTAAGTTACTACAGGCAAATGTAGAGAAATGTCCGAGATCATTTATGGCAAAAAATAAAAATCACCCCATTAAAGCGAGCCTGGAAAGTATACCGTGCTTAGGGGTTGGTGTGATAAAAATCCTACATTGGGCCAATCTGCTACAAATGAAGTTTCTGAACACTGATATCAGCCTTAACATGGGATCCTCTTTTGAGGTTACCAGGCATTGGCCAAACAGAAACCAGATTTTATTATCTATGATTAGTTAGATTTATATCCCATCTTTCCTCTAAAAGTTCCAGTTGGTGTACATACGCTGCCCAGAGTTGATTGATTGATAGACAGATCGACAGATGGATAGATAAAAATTAACATCCCTTCTTCGCATTTTTCTCCACAACAATAACCTATAAGGTAGCTGGAGAGAAACATAATGATTTCTCTGGGAATGTCAATTTCTCCCTATTTGATATCAGCATTTAAAAAAAAAAAGTCTGAAATATGATTTCTAATTTTGCAAGCAAGACAATCACAGGCTTCACCAGGCCCTTGCTGAGGCCCACACTAGAGCAAGGCTCCTATTGCCAATCTCTGACATACAGTATACTTGGCTAAATATCTCTGCAAGAATCCAGTGACAGGAGCAAGTAGTGGGAATAAGCTCATTTCCTCTTGCCCTTGGACTTTGCTCACAGAGAAAGAAGAAGTGAAGTGGCAAGAAAGAGACGGGTCTTCCCCAAGAGGCACTGCAAAGCGCCTCTTGTCAGGGGACCCTAAAATCCTGCAGCCAACATGGTTGTGTTAAAAATATTAGGAATATTAGAAGCTGGAGAGCCCAAGGGAGAATCCAGGGTCTTTTGCATGCACAATTTATGCTTTACAATATCTTAGCATGAAAACAAACTATGCGCTCATATATACATTCCAATTTGGGTTTCCAAATTACATAATTCAGGGGGGAGAGAGAGAGTACGGCAAAGTAGCAATCTGAACTAGGAAGCATTTTCCCTGATACCAAAGAAATGTATTTCAGAATAGAATAAGCACTATTTATTATTGTCCCTTGTAACCTATCACTCGATTACAGTGTTCCTCAAACGTGGCAACTTTAAGACATGTGGATTTCAACTCCCAGAATTCCCCAGCAGCATGCTGGCTGGTGAATTCTGGGATTGAAGTCCACATGTCTTAAAGTTGCCAAGTTTGAGAATTACTGCTCTATTATAAGAATTGGCAAATGATACCAATGCTATGTTTTCACTTTGCACAGGTTGGTATTTTCTCAGTTTCACACTGCACTTTGGGTGGGATAAAGGCTTCAGCGCTGTAGTTCTTTCAAGATGATGTTCCTGAACCTGATTTGCTTCTGGCACTTTACTAATCACAAAGATACTAATCTTCCATGATCCCTCCCCTTCCCTAAAGGGGAAATCACTATAGGAAAGCTTGAAGTAAACTTGAACAAACCAGTTCCTGCAAACGCTCAGCAACATTTCTCACTTATTAGTAGCTTGGATACATTGCCAACCCACCCTGCCTGAAATCACAATAATATTTAAAGTGAATGCAATAGCCTGATTCTGGGTTCCACTGTTAACTGAACTTCATAGAACAGATCTCAAATCTTCAATTGTTGAGTTTAAAAGAATGCAACAGGTCCAGAACCAAGCCAATAAATTGCTGTCAATACATGGTTACTAATCCTGATGGGTATATGCTGCTTCCAAGTTCTGAATAAATTTTTGGACTGGCAATTGGCAGGGAGCAAAAGGGGGGAGACCCATGGCCTTCATGCCTTGCTTGTTGATGTTCATTATGAGGGGGGCTGTGCAAAGGATTTGAAAGGGGTGATTCACAAAACTTGTCAGTGCAGATGAAGCATCCCTCCTTGAAGCATGAAAACAACCATGTCCTTTGGAAGGCTCATGCAGCCGCTTGCCCTGGTTACCTGTGTGTGCCTTCACGCACACAAGCAGTGTTTCCACTGAGGCCTCCAGCAAAGGAAAGTGATTGTATATGCATGTGCACATGCAGACAGCCAGGGTTAGCCTTTAAAGCAGTCACACCCAACTTTCCAAAGGACACAGTTGTTTTAAAAGTTTGAGAAGTGATGCTTCACCTGCATTAACATGCTTTGCAAAGCACTTCTTTTGACTGGTTGACCCATTAAATGAAATTGAGTATGGTTTGGTCTCATCCAACAGAGTTCTTTATAAATTATTATTAGAACAGTCCTCCCTAACCCTTGTGTTCTTCATAACTATTGACACTGCAATCACCATGCTTCACAGTCAGCATGGGTAGAGATGATAGGAGTTAAAATTCAAACACTTCATGACAACACTGAATTATTCAAGGTTTTATTGGAACAATTTCCACCCTGGCCTCCATAACTGGATTATCAGACAAATGCTTAAGTGGGTTAGAGAAGCGCAAATGATATTTGTTAGTTGTGTTCAGTCTTCTGCAACACAAAAAGTATCCTGGATTAAAAAAAAAATTATACAGGATGTAAAATCTTCATTGTACAAAAATTGACATCAAGCTATATTGTCATAATCTTAGCTACTGAGTGCTTGCCCATATGTTTATAACGGTTGGGTTCACACTTCCTGCTAAGCCACTGTTTCTTTTAAACATAATTTACTGAACAAGCCATAGTGGCCTGATTTATATATAACACTAAGTCATAAACTAAGAGCAGGCAACTTATATATGTAACAATACAGTACACTGAGCTCTCTCTTTGGCCTTTGAAGGGCTACATAGGTGCCGCTGGTGGCATCATAATGCCATTAAACAAAGCAAACCTTTTGGGGAGGCTTTGTGAGAAAAATCAGCCCAATCTGGGAGAGAGGGAAATGTCCAAGTTGGGGTGAAGTGTTTCCTTTAATGAAACTCAGCGCCCTCAGATGCCATCATCTCTGTCCTAAGTGGCTTTAAAAACATGACTATGCAAATTTGCAGCATACCAAATGACTCCTTAATATTTCTCCAAGAGCATTTCAGGGCCATCTGCACAAGGGTCAAAAAAATCAAAGTGGTGGTCACAGCTACGCAGTCAAAGCACTGCAAAAATTGAGGCAAGGTTTTGTCATGCAGCCATGGCCACTATTTTGACTTTTCTAACATACACACCATCCTTACAGAGGCTCCTGGAAGACTCCTTTAAGTCACCAAGGGCATGCAGGAGGCATTTTTTTAAATCAATGTATGGTAGTGGAACTTTCCTCCCCTAGAGATTGCTCTGAATTCAAGTCTTCTGGAAGAGCTGTAAGAAAGCACTAGCCCAAAATGGGCTTGTTTGGGTTTGCACTAATGTCATGGTAAATTCAGGCAGTGTGGCTTTAAGTATACAATCTGCAGTACACATGGGCTTTGAGAGGGAGGTGATGGGGCAATTGACATCACATGCATCATTTGCACAGACTTCATGACATTGTTGTGGTGTCTTACAGATGGCTATGGTACCCCTTTTATGTTTATGAGAGTTAGCAGGGCTATTTTTTCAGTCCTTTTTTCACTTTTGGGGGGGATGAAGAGTTTAAGGGATGAAATGTTTTAAATATCTAAGGATAGATATTTCCACTGTCATGCACTAACCCAAAGAATGCCTGTTGGTATTTGTGAGATGACTGGCTATAAATGAAAGAAAGGAAACAAGGCCACTTATACTGTGTGAGAGAAAAGTATATCTTTAACTTATATTAAGAATAAAAGACATTACTTTGATATACTAATTTGTAAATTTGCATGATCTTGTTTTTTAAAGCCACGTAGGCCACCAATTATGGCTGCACCAGATGGGGGTATGTGTTGCATAAAGAGTAGTTTCTTCTACCTACATGGAAGATGGGTGGATCTATCATTAGTCATGATGGATTTACCCATCATGAACTCCCAAATTCAAAGGCAATGTACCTCTGAATTTTGTTGCTGGCAAACAAAGGGACTATGGTTTCCAAGCCCTAATTCTGAGGGGTCTGGAGGCATCTAAATGTGGAAAGCAAAATGCAAGGATTTTTTCTATATTCTGCTAAAGGTGTCTTTTTTTCTCCCAGGGGCCTTTACCCTTAAAAGCTGAATCAGTCTATGTCATCATATGAGGTGGTGGGAACTGCCCAGTACTGGATGGTGATGTTATAAGTTGTTAAAGAAAGCACTTCAGCTGCAATTTTTGGCAAACTCTTTACTGTTCCTAATAACCCACACTACCCCAAAGTTAAATAAAAGAATCAAATTACCTATAAGGAAGCAACTGTAGGAATAATCCCATGCAAGAAAGTTGAAAATGAGGAAGCCATGTAACTTACCTCTTCAATAACATTGACAATTTAACCAAAAGGGAACATGCACTGAGTAGGTGAGAACTGCCTTACCAAACTTAGTGCCCATCACATAGGTTATACTGCAATTCTCATTATAGACAGCCAGACCAGCTGGTTGCACTTCTGGATGGGATGATGGGAGCCGTGGTCCAACCCACAAGGAAGCACCAGTTGGAGAAGGCTGTTGTACAGGATTGCAGTCCTAAGGTCCCTCCCTGTGCAATGGCAATTCAAGATAAATGTCATCCTTATGTGCCCTCAGTGAGACTGAAGGGCTTCCAACATGTTTTCCACATTTTACTGATTGACTTCAGGTGTTAATCAGTTTAGCTCCTACTCCAAAGGAACTGTTGTGAAGACAGTTCTGTGCATCACCTCTGAAGCTGTGGAGCTTCTCATTTGCTCCTAGTCCTCCTCCTTGGCCCACTGGGTTTCTCCTCCACTCAAGACACTCTAATGCCTTGCTGCCATTCCTTGGTTGTTTTCTGACTGCCATAAGGGCCTGCTTACCATGCCATTAGATAGGACCCATTGCTTAGTTGGTTTTGTAGTGAGAGAACAAGGAACATGTTGGGTACCAGTTCACAGCTTTTTAGCCAACTGCAGGAAGCGTTGCCCAACCCAAGACAGCACCATTCCTCCCTGAGATTCAGATGGCCCTGGCCCTGTTAGGCTTTAAAGTCTTGGCTTTTCCCTCAGGGGCTAAGGCCAGGATGCAAGCCGAGCCCAGGCATAGATAGTGATGAGCTGTGAGACAGCTTTATTAGGAATCTCACTGCATTGTAATATTGTTTAGTTATACTGGGTTATGTTATATATTTATACACTGTTAGCATCTAGAGTCACTAGACTGAGGCGGGCAGCCATGTACATTCAATAATAAATGGGAAGACCAAGATATTTGCCAGGTGCTGGGCTGTAGTACAAAAATGCTGCTTACAATTACTTGCTTAAAGCTCAGAAATTGAAGCTGGTCACAGGAAAACCACCTTGGTTAAATCTGGCTGGGGAATTCTGAAAGCTGACGTCCACACATCTTGAAGTTGCTGAAGTTGAGAAACACTGGGTTCAATCATGCCAGGTCTTATTGACCCGTGAGGGGAATTTAAGTTAGGGGCAACAGACTTGTCCAATAACTGGCTTTCCTGGGGATTTAAGCATGGCTAAGCGGAGATGGAGCTGGGAAGCCAAAACATTTTTGCCTTGTTCCGTTCAAGAGATGCATGCTGCTAATTCATAGGACGTGCATCACAGGCAACCCTTTAGCAGTAGCTTAAGGACTCATCATTGCCAAGCATCTATGCACGTTTGCCTTTTCAGGATAGGCGTAGTTGGACATGTGAATTCTCCTAGTGCAGTGTTTCTCAACCTTGGGAACTCTAAGATGTGTGGACTTCAGCTCCCAAAATTCCCCAGCCAGCCATGCTGGCTGGGGAATTCTGGGAGTTGAAGTTCACACATCTTAGAGTTCCCAAGGTTGAGACACACTGTGCTAGTGAAACGGGGCTGCAGCAGGTAAAGGCTGGTCTGAGAGGGGGTGATTCAGTACGAGGAGGCAGCGAGCCTGAATTCCGGAATGGCTGTTGCTAAAGTGACTTTTTAGAAAGAAGAACCCGCATTACCTTTGGAAGCCTCTGATTTCTGTAGACGTGTAAACAGAAGGCTACGCTGCGCTCCCCGTAAAGGATGTTGGTGCGGATCTTCTGCTGTGTGCGAATGGGTGTGTTTGTGCGCGTGAGAGAAAAGTGTATTCGTGACTCATTGGCCCCAGGCAAGCCTTGAAACGAATCCCAGGAAAAGAGACGGTTGTTCTGCCCTCGCCTTCGCAGCCGCGGGGAATCGTTGCTTCTCTCCCTCTCGCTCTCTCCACCCACATTGGTGCTTGCAAATGTGGGCTTAAAGGCAAGAGTCCGTCTTGACAGCCGAAGCCCCAACCTCCTTCCTCCATGGCGGAGGGTGACTCACCCTCGGCACAAGACCTGTAAGTGGCTTCCAGCTTGAAGGAAGCAGTCCAGCTGTGGTCTCCCTGCAGCGGGGATTGGGTTTCCACGGGCTGCGGGAACTGCCACCGAGCGCGGCGGGGACTCCGCGGTTTGGACGGGAGAAGAAATTCCCCGCTCACTCAGCACGGCTGTACACGGCAGCAACAAGGTTCGTTTTGTTCAACTCCTGCACGGCAGTTTTCGCTAAAGTCTGCTTGGAAAAAAGGAGGGGCTGTTCCGGGATTAGCATGTCTTGTAACTTCAGAGCAACTTTTCAGAACTTTGTATATATATATATATATAGTAAATTGGGGTCATTTGGGGAATAAGTCTCTCTCTCTCTCTCTCTCTCACCACCCCCAACCCTTATATTGTTGGGAGACGATTTGTGCCAAGTTGCAAACCAAGATGAGCATTTTAAATACGTATTTCTTGATGCACGGGATTTACAGCAGAGCAGTGTGGCTGCATGCAGTAAGCAGTGCTAAAGAAGATGGCATGTCCCATTGTAAAGTGCTCCGCAGATGCCAACTGAGAACAAGACGCAGAAATATGGTGCACACCCACTCTTAAGTTTTGTAGTGCTGGAGGAAGGGAAGAGCTAGAAGGATCATACCGGGATATTGTACTTTCCCCCCCCTCCTTAGTAGTTTAGAAATGAGATTTGCTGGATTAAAAACATTAACAAGGATGTACAGAAACTACAGAAACTGATCTGGGGCGGAGGTTTTTTTAAGACTGAGTTTTGGAAGGAGTTGTAGTGAAAGGGTGCAATAAATTAACTCCTGTCAAATACATTTCTCCCCTGAATTTAGGAATTAAACCTTTCTGCTAAATCTCTTGTAGGTGGACCAATTATTAAACCTGGCCCAGTTCTGTGGGGTTTTTGGCTAGGATGGGCACAGTAAAAAAAAAATAGTTTATGGTAACTTTCGGAGACAGTCCAACGTGCAGAAGAAGTGAAGCGATACCCAGTATAGAATCTAGCTCTGTGATCTACTGTGTATAGATGAAGCTCGTTTACCCAGTTTGGCCTTTTCTAGATCAGCCCCTATTACTGTGTGCAAAAGTCAATTCTCAGCATTTTGACCACTGTGATGTGAATGACTTAAAAAACAGTGTGCTACTAAGGGCCTGCACATACTTTAAAAAATGAAGGACAAACTTGATTCTCAGTTGGAGTACGCTGGAAGCTTAGTCCTATCCCACCTATAGCAGGGTCCGCATCCTGCACCCGTTTCTTCTACAGAAATGAACACCTCTCACCTAGCCCTAGAAAAGTGCTACCTTTTGGGACAGCTTGCTTGAAGCAAAGAACTTCTGAAACAGAGTGGCTGTGGCAGGTATGGTTGCAGCAGTCACTTTATGCAAAACCCACAAGGAAAAAAAAAGCCTTATCCCCAGTCAGATCCGTCCTCCCTCTAGCTCAGGCATGTCCTATCTACAACTTTCCCTGAGCTGGTTCCATGACATATGTTGGATTACAGCAACTCATGTGTTCCCCAGCCAATGTGGCCAAGTCTGATTTATGCTGATCTGCAGTAGCTCTCCAGGAGCTCAGGCTGTGGTTTGCCTATACGTCTCCTGGATTCCTGGATCTTCTGGACGTGCAAAGCTGGCTCTGTATGCAGAGACAGGCTGCGTACACACCTCCCCAAAGAGAGTCCTTGCATTAACCAAGTGATTTACATATCCTCTGGCTCATCCTCACAGCAATCAGAATATCAGCTTGTTTTCTGGAGTTGTAAGTGATGACTCCCCAGAGATTTCTAATGCAAGATCAGATTTGTCAGATTTGTGTTCTTTACACATGTCATCTCTAATTAATCTAGGCCACCTATTTTGATCTTTTGCAGTTGTATCTCCCCGCAGACAGTCACTCCCAATTTTAAAAACAACCGTGTGCAATACTGAAACATGTGATGCCAATTTATGCAATAAATATTAGCTTACTGGAAATGATCCAGCACTAAGCATTTGCACAGCCTGCTTATTTAAATGTTAGCTCAGAAATCCCATTCAACTGAATGAGATCGGCTTTCTGGTAAATATACTTAGAATTATAATAGCACAAATTTCACAATGTCTACTCAGAAATAGATCTGCTGTGGGGCTTACTCACAGATAATTGTGTGAAGGACTGTAGCCGTATAGTCTCATTCATTTCAGTGGGCAAACTGAGATGTAATGTAACTGTATTGGTGTTTATTCAGAAGCAAGTCCTGCGGCTTTTAATGGGGCTTATACCTAGGTAATTGAACAAGATTTCAGTATACACAACCTTAAGTCTCAAGATTTACTTTGATACACAAAATAAATCTAGTATAGGAAACACTGATGGCATTTTTCAATAAAATATTTTCACTCTGAATGCTCATTGGGCACTAATGTTCTGATATACTGCTGTTAGCTGAATCCTAGCCTCAGCATTTCAAACTCTAGATCAGAGGATGGAGAATTTGTGATCTGCCTGATGTCCTATACTTTCTGTCAACCCTGATTGTTGGCCATGCTAGCTGGAGCTGCTGGATTTGAGACCAGGAACACAAGGAAGACAAAAATGTTCCATCTCCATCCTAGCTCCTGTTGGTAAGGAACCATAATTGGAACCGAATGAGAGCTGGTGGTCTAGCAACATTACCTCCATCCATAGGCACCTCTGCAAACGAAGTCCTCTTTTGGACCTCTTCTCCCCATTTGAACAGCACAGCAAGTTTTGAAATAATTCTTTAGTTAGGCTTCTCTTTAGTGTATCTGAGTCTTTCCTTGTCATGTCCAGAGGAAAAATAATGCCCTTGACTGGATCTTAATTCCTGCTGACTGCATCTGTGCAGTTTATTTATTAGGTTATATTTCTATCCACTTTTTCCTTAGGTGGTCCCCCATCCAAGTATTGTGCTGTGTACACTTCAAAAATGATTCAGAGGAAGTGCTTACAGCCATAATTGGCAGCCGAGGTGGCTTTAAAAAACAAGATCATGCAAATTTAGCCTTTGAGGAATCTGGTAGATTTCACTGATGGTTCCCATGTAGAATTGTATAGGTGGGAATAATCCAGCCAGGCTTGCTCTTGTTTTTAGTAGCACATTTAAAGAAATTAATGCACACTGATTTTACTTAAATCATTCCTGCAGATCTGATGATCATTAAAGGGATAGCAACAGGGTGCCAACTATATGTTTTTACTCTTACTCACATGGAGAAATGCATACTGTGCAATTAAATGAACTGATGTGATTAGAAGTATTATTATAGCAACTTGTTATAAAAGAGCTATCATATTAGTTTCGACATTAATTGTGGACATTTAACAAAATATCACTATGTAAAACATGTTGTAGGGCTGCTCCCCTGTGATTGCTTACTTAGGAGCAAGTCTAAGTAATATTGATGTCCATGTTAACATGTATCGGAATGGACTGCAGCAGCTGTTTTACGCATGCTAATTTGGGAGTCTCATTGCAAGCATGCAAGTTTCTTCTGAGTAAATGGGCATAAGAACAGGTAGCATCTTCAGCAGTATACTGTATACCCCTACTTTGTTGCTAAATGTGGTTGGATTTACTTCTGAGTAAGCATGCATCAAACCAGATGACAAGTTCACATGATCAAACAACTTTTTATTGAGGGTCTGGAGATACCTGCATACGTAGGCACAGCAAGAAAGGAAACATGAAGAAATAATATAAAGTTGGTTGTATCCTGGTTGAATGCCTAGTTATACATTAAAGAAGCTTAAGTACTGTACAGTAAATATGTTTAGGATAAGACAGCAAATACAAACTATCCAAGATGGGTGCAGATCTGGCCAGCCACATTTTAGTCTAGCATGTTCAGTGAACCTAGCCCATGTGGTTGCTTTATGTCCACTGTGTCTTACAAGTCCAGAAAATTTTATTATTTGAGTAAGCTATGCTTAATCAACCTTAGATAAGTATATTGTGAGAACAGAGCCTGTTATTATTAGAATATGGGTATATTTTATTCTTACCTAACCCTTATTCCTTCTCCCTTACCTTCTGAAGGGGAAAGACCCAAACACTCTGTGACTTTCTTCAGCTAGTCCTTTACAGAAATGTTGACAGCTATTATTATGAAGATGAGTTCATGTACTCAGTTTGTATTCAGTAAAGTGTTTTATACTAACAATCAGGCTGTTTATATAAATATTGCATTTCTACTTCCTGTCTCGTGTGACTTATAACTATTTTGACACTCATGAGCAAGTCAGCAAGAAGTGCCAATATATATTCTATAATAATAGATACTGATGTGGATGGATCCATGTGGATGAATACATCTGGTGAGGGCTTTAAACTGTTGAGTTGCCAGACAGAACACTATGTTACAACTATAACCTGTAATGGGAACATCAACCCCTTCTCTCCTTTGGTATACTGCAAGCAAGATAGCAGTGAAAAACCAACCAACCAGAAGTTAGCATCTGTCTAAAGTGAGTAATTATACCCAGTCCAATTATACTCAGAAGATATAAGTTCAGAGGCTGTGCAGGGATCTAGATTCAAAGAGCAAAATGTGATTTCGAGTACACATAGTACCTGTCAGGAATACTGTAAAAAGGCTATGTCTTTTCTTGGATTCACTTTCTGCAGCCGAAGAGTGATCCTGGGAAAAGACACATTTGGTTTAAGGTGTTCCTGACAGATCGTACACATGTTCTCATGCTCACCCCAAATCACATTTGCCCTTCCATGCTGTACTGCTCCACAGCCCTAATAGTTTCTATTAATTTACAGTATCAGGTACATGGTTGTTTTTATTAGGGCGGGTTTTTTCATGATGTACTAGAATGCCCTCAGTTTTATTTATTTTATATTTATTTATATATCACATTTATATAGCCGCCCATCTCACACGAAGCGACTCTGGCCGGCATACAACAGTTGAATAAAACACCAAATAGATAAAAACAATCATTATAAAAGATTATTAAAATTCTAAGTCACGCCTTCTAGAAGATCATAGTAGAAGCGCGTAGCATGGGTTCTTCTCAGCTGATCAGCCAGCTGTCTGAATCCTGCTGGTCCAGCTCTGCATTTTCAACCCATCCGTAAACTGTCCTCTTCCTTCCATCCCCCAGTTTCCTCCCTCTTTGAACTTTTTAAGCTAACTAGACAGATAGCAGCCAGCCAAGTGAGCTAATTGTGCAGCTGTTAGACATCAAGGAACTTGATCAGGGGGGAATAAGAAATAGCAATGGTGGTTTAATCAGGCAAAGTTGTGCCAGGGATATAGAGGATATCCCTCCTTTTAAAACAAGTCATAGCAAACGGGTGTGTCAGACTAGATTCTCGGCCAAGTTCTCTCAGATCACGAGGCCCTTCAGAACTCTGAGCTCAGCTTCTAGTAACAGCAGGACTTTTCACATTTGTGGTTCACTCCATGCAATAGGATTATCATCTCTGGACAGTAAAAATCCAGACCATTACATGGCAACAAAGAGCATTCTCTTTGCTGGCCTCTAGCAGTCATCTGGGCTTCTGCAGCACAGATTTGGTAGCCAGACTTATCCCACCCATCTTAGGAAGGCCTGGAAGGTGCCATCCCACCAAGTGTATTGACAAATTGCTTTTTTAAAAAGCTTGGGTAAGTGTAACTAGCTAGCTGCAATCCAATCCCATTTTTAAATTTATGTTTTATTTTGATGATGTTGAAGCTGTGCATTGCAATTTAAGGGGAGAAATCAATGCCAGTGGAGATTTAATCTCGGGACCTACAGTTTCACCAAACAACTAAAAGCATTGTTAGAAGAAAGGGTGTCAGTATAAAACAATAGGCTGTTGGGGATCTTTCATTCTTCCCCTGCCTGTCACATACCCTTCTGCCCCAGCCCCTTTTCCCTGAACAGAGCAAACATGTATCCATGACCCCCCAAAAGTGGCTCAAAAATGGCCTTGTAGTGAGAAGGCTGAAGACTTGTAAAGCAGCTAAGAGACTCAATAACGAAATAAAGAACTCTTTATTTTGTTGATAGAGAGGAGTAGAACTAAACAATTCCTCCTACTGCCCACTTTTTCTTTCTTTTTTTCTTTTTCTTTTTCTTTACTTTTTTGGTACCTTCGAGTCAGTCTTGACTCCTGGTGACTGTCTGGACTAGTCCCTGCAATTTTCTTGGCAAGGTTTCAGAAGTGATTTGCCATTGCCTGTTTCCCAGGGCCAAGAGAGAGTGACTGGCCCAAAGTCACCCAGCTGGCTCTGTACGTAAGGCAGGGCTAGAACTCACATTCTTTCGGTTTCTAGCCTGGTGCCTTAACCACTACACCAGACTGGCTTTCTTGCCAATGTCCCCATTGCTACTTCAAATACTGTCCTTTGCAGCAATTCAGCAAAGATCAAGTCAACAAATCAAATCCCCCCATCATTAATTCCTTGATTTTACTATAAATTGCTGCTGAAGAGGTGCCACACAAGCTTTATTATTTATTTATTTAAAATATCTGTATGCCACCTACTTGTATGACTCTGGGCAGCTTACAATATACATACATTAAAACAGCCCTAAAAATCCATCCAATGTTAAAACTATGTTGGTTGCTGTCTTCACTTAAAATGTTCCTCTCCAAATGCCCTAGGGAAAAAGACTATTTCTACACTCCTTTTAGTTCCCTAAAAGATCAAAGGGGTTGAGCTACCCTCATGGGACAAGCTATTCCAAAATGAGGGGACCGCCACTGAGAACACCTTTCTCCAGGTGGTGGCTCCCCAATTTCTCTGGAGATGGGCACTCATCAAATCCTCTCCCTGTGATACCCATAGGATGGGCAGATTTTCCTTGGAGAAGATTGTCCTGAGAGTAACAATCCACCTTCGCACTTCTTGCAAGCTCTGTTTATTCTGGCTTTCTCATTTAATTGTGGGATGATGTAGTTTAGTAACTGATAAAGCTAGTTTCTTTTATGTCCGGGGTGGGGTGGGGTGGGGTGGGGTGGGGGGTTAACCGTTTTTGGTATAGCACTTTCATAAAGTAAACTCAGTTCTTTGTCTGGAGGGCTAATGTTAATGTTCGCTCAGAAAAGTGTGGTAAAGATGATCTCAGTCACTCCTTAAAAGCAGTTCACCAAAGATGGCAACATTCCAGTCTACAACGACTTTTCTTGTGAAATGCATCAGGTTGGAGAGAAGGTTGGCAAATGTTTCCTCCAGGACCATTCCTCTAACCTTTCTGACAGTGGAAAATAGTTTAAAACATATTATTCATCTTGTTAGTTCAGTTCTTATTCCAAACAATGAGATCAACATTTTATTTCTGTACATCCAAATTTGGGATTCAAGAAATCAGCAATAATATATTAAAATGTATTCAGACAGGTTGGTTCAGCTTAGCTTGGAAAGCATGCCGGTATAATCAGGTAGTCCTAGTTTAGCAACTGCCTCATACAGTGACTGTTTGCAGTTATAACGGTGATGAAAAAGTAACTTTGCAACCAATCTTCGCATTTACAACCTTCACAGGTCTGTAAAGCAAAGGAAAGCTGAAGTATGATCATAAGCACAAAATTTCACTCAGCAACCCCTTCGCTTAATGACCACAATTGCTGGCCACAATTCTGGCTGCTAAACAACTGCCTATATTATTCCCTAGGATGAATAAGGACCATGAGCTGCTTGACTGAGGGCCTGTTGTTCCTTAACTTCTGAGGCTGTGGGTGACTTTGTAGATCAAGAGATAGCACTCTGATTTTAAGTACATTTCACAGAAACAGGAGGCACCAATGTGTTCTCGAGCCCAACCTGGTATTCCCCATTGATGGATTGGGACTATCATTCTCAGAATTCCCAGCATGATGGCCAAGAGCAAAAAAAATAGCAGCTGGGAGAATATTGCAAGGTAGCAACTACTGTACTCAACCCTGTTCCCTCCCCCTTCAACCTGCAAATATTAACTCTGCTGGGTTGTAGGTATGGGTGAGTTCCTGTACTCTCTGCCTCATTTAATTTTGGTGGCATTTGACAATGCTTTCATTGTTAATATGAAGGCAGTAAGTGAAAGTCTCACATCCATATGACTTTCTGAAATGTCATCTGGCCTCTTTTGTTTGATTTGGCTGGAAGAAGCAACAGCTTCACTAAAATGAACTATTTAGATATATTATGCCAGCTTCCAGGGAGTAGTAAACAGGGGACCCCACTGATAGTTTAATGCAGTGTTTCTCAACCTTGGCAACTTGAAGATGTGTGGGCTTCAACTCCCAGAATTCTGGGAGTTGAAGTCCACACATCTTCAAGTCATCAAGGTTGAGAAACACTGATTTAATGTCTGTAAGCGCTTTATACTGTGTTAAGAAAGGCCTATTTTGTCCATCATTGTCTCTCTAGTGCATAGCAGACCACTAAATTACTTGCCACCAACTCTTGCTGGTCATGTTATTCAATCTTTTTTTCCAGCTGGAGAAGCTTTGAATTGAAGATGTGGCCCTCTATTCTTGCACTGAAAATCACACGGGGCCCTTGAGTGGCAATGCCAGGGGCTATATTTCCAAAACTAATGGTTGATACCAAAGATTATTAGATTAAATTTCCTTTTATTTTTATCTGACCATAATGTCATTTTAAATATAGTTAATACAATCCCTCTTCAGTCTTAGATTTAATCATTTCCTCCTTCTGTCTAATTAAAAATAAAAGAGATCCTGGCTTGGGGAAAAAAAAATGTAGGAGCTTCTGAAACATAATTAAGTAGTAGAATCCTGCTCCAATTTTGGGGTGGGATGACTGGGATTTTGAAAATCCAGGAGCGTGTTGGGGGCTGACTTGGGGATATAGCTAGTTACAAAGCCCAGTTGATCAGCTATCTTCCCCCCACCCCACCCCACTATCTCTGTTTCCTGCATGCCTTCCTGCAGGTGTGCATGCCTTCAGACAGAGCACTGGGCCACAGCTAACCAGCATTTTAATTTTTTAAGACAGGCTATGGGGCCCAGTGCTTGGCCTTATGGACAGCTGGCACTTTGCTTTGCAGTATGCCAGCTTCCTGTTTTAAAATCAGCTTTGGTTTAATGTAAACACACACACACAATCAGTTCTCAGAGCTACTGACTCCATTCGAGGGACCATCGCTGGTGCCCAGGGCTGGCAAGGTGCTCTCAGGAAAGACCAGCAGGGGTGGCTCAGGGCACTCTCTTGGGGACGCTGGCGGGTTGTGTTGCCTTGAGGCTGCCAGAGCTGGGCTGCAGTTGTGGGCAACTGCCAAAAGGCAGCAGAGAGTTCTCTTCCGTTGGAGTTTTCTGCATCTCTGCTGCCATCTAGTGGCTGCCTCCAATTAGTATGCATGGAGTCTACCAGCTGCACTTCTCCAAGCTTCTCCTGCCTGCTGCTCCAGCCTATCTACCAACCCTCTGCAGGCAAATGCCTAAATACTTCCATGGCTGTGTGCTGTTCGTGCAGCAGACTATGGCCTGCTTTGCTTTTTTAAAAGACTGAAGGCCATGCTGGAGCCTTTGTGCTTGTGAGGTCAGAGGCAGCTACCAACCCAGCCTTGACTGGATGCCACTGGCAACAAGCGGCACCCATTTGTGAACCTCAGAAGTAGGGTCAGGGGTGTCCCTAGGGTCAAAAAGTCAAGATGGCAGCCACAACAGTGCAATTGAAGCGCCACCTCGTTTTTATGTGGCCACCATCTTGACTTTTTGACCACACCCTGCAGACTCCCTTGAGTAGGGCATACCAAAAGAGAGACACTTAACTCCCCACCCCTCAAAATTCAAGTACCAGCTAAGCCTCCAACAAGGGCTGGAACGTATGGTGGACTGGATTGCTACACAAATAGCAGTAGACCCATATTTAATGTACAAGGTAAACTGGTCAGTCCTAATGTTTCAGTAAATTGCAGCAGAAGTGGGCAATCCATGATTTGCATGCTGAGGGTGCCCTCTTGCACCCTCTTTGAAGAACCCCAATACTCCAAAATCTGATTTCAAAAGCAAAATATTGGTGGTTTTTAAATTTTGTTTTCAAAATTAACACTGGGAATGAGAGCAAGAGTCTATTGGGAGACCACCTCCAAATCCCATCCTTCAAATCTTTTTCAGACTCTCCAAAATGGTCCCAAACCCAAATCACTGTTTGGGGGGCTAATTGCAATCCTTTTTTTTTTTTTTTCCTCCAGGGCTTTAAGGATGGGATTTAGAACAGGAAGTATCTGAGAGCCAAACCACTCCTATCTCCATCCTTAAAATTTCCCACCTCTCCCAAATGGCTTGAAATCATTGATTTGTGGCTGATTTTAGACCATTTTTCAGGATTGGGGGGTTTTAAATTGGGGATGGGAGAAATTTTACTTCCCAGAGGTCTCCTGCTCCAAATCCTACCCTTAACCCACTGACCTAGCCCCCACCAGTGCCAAAAACTGGATTGAAAGAAAGATCATTCTATAAAGGCAAAGAAATGTGGTCCCTGATCCCTAAATGTTTCCCATCCCTGGGGCATGGGACTCACTGATTCGAAAGCCAGCTCACCCAGTCACTAGCCATGCAGTTGTCTCAGGAACACGTCTGCATAACGCAGCAGCAGGGCTGGAAAGCCCTTTCCAAGACTTAATATTTTTATTTGCATGTGTGGCATGTTCTTGCAGAAGTCATAGAATCATAGGGTTGGAAGGGCCCTTGGTGGTCTTCAAGTTCAACCTGCTGCCCAGAGCAGGAATCCTCATACCATCTCAGACAAATGGCTGTCCGATCTTTTCTTGAAAACCTCCAGTGATGGAGCTCCTACCACTGTAGGTAGACTGTTCCATTGCTTAATAGCTCTCACACTCAAGTCCCTTCTGGCTGCCAGGAAAAGGTGTGTTGCAGTCATGTAAATCACAACAGTAGCAACACACATTTTTACCCTGAGGTACTGGTTGAACAGAGTTCTGCAGAAGCATCTCTCAGCTGCAAAGCAGGTTGTGGCTTGCACATTCCCAAAACACTAGTATGATGTTTTGGTTCAACAGCTTTATTCAAGGCCTTCTACAAGCAAAAATCCAGAACACAGCTTCAAATTGCTCTGATTTCCATCTAATTGTCAGTATTTCCTGTTTCTAGCAGCACTGCATTTCCTGTTCCTAATATCAGCCAAATGCAGAAGGTCCTAAGATACACAAAAATAAGCATAGCAGATGTTTGTGCAAAATTTTGGAAAAGACAAGGTCTGAAAATGTCCCATTCCCTGTAGGACAGGAAAAAGGTGGTTCATTTTTCATTTAACAGAACTCTTTCCATAATGGTAAGGGAGCTCATTCCAGCCATTAAAGAGAAGCATTTATGAGAGCAAATCCTGGAGCTATGCACGGAAACAACAGCCTTTCATACTTACTTGAGAGCAAATAATTATGCCATCACTGTGTGAGGATGCTGTATAGCTAGTACCAACATAGGATGAGTCTTAACACCACATCAAGAGTTTTATCTTTCGACCATGAGCTGGCAGCTGCATTTCCAAGACTCTGTTTGCCAGCTGAGAAATGCAAGCTGTTTACTCTCATTAATCAAGTTGTTAAACTGAACGTTGCTTGAAGTTGGAGTGGCAGCAATTTGGAGTTTACAGAAACTAGAATTTGTAGCCAAGAGTTGCTATAGTTTAGAAGAATGTTTCTCAACTGTGGCAACTTTAAGATGGGTGGACTGCAATTCCCAGAATTCCCCTGCCAGCATGGCTCAATGGGGAAGTCCCCTGCCAGCATGGCTCACTGGGGAAGTCCACCCATCTTAAAGTTGTCAAGGTTGAGAAACACTGGTTTAGAAACTATTTTCCATGGAAGTTGTTCTGGATTTAAATGTTGACCTAAGAATTTGGCACATACAGTACATGCTCAGCAATGAGTCTTACTAGGTTGTGTGAACTCAACCAAGGTCTCAGGCAGATTTTGAAGACAACCAGAGATTTTTAAATTGGAGGGTTTAAGAAATGATGCTAGGATTTTCAGCCTGCAACAACAGCCTGTACTCTTTCTTATCAACATAGTATCAATTTTTTCTATCTATCTAGGTACCTGTTATCTGAATACTTGACTCAAACAGTTCTGGTGCACATTATCATACTAAGGTGCAGGCTTTTAAGTAGACATGTCAAAGCCTGGCATGAATTTCTGTCTTCAGTTTATTTGCACAGACCTGAGTATAAGATTTCTGTGGGAATGTTTTTTTCTTTCTTCCAATTTGGCTATTCCTTGAGCATTGATGGTCCTTCTGTGCATTTTTTGTTTCACTTAAAAGTACTAGAAGTTTTCAAGGGTAGAGATATAATGTATCTCTTGCAGGTCTTCATAGTCTTAGTGTAAAGATGGTTTGTTGAAAGAAATGACAATATCTTGAAAGTGTCATAGGCTGTTTCTTGAAGAATTTCATTTCACTCACCCAAGATTGTTGCCACAATGGGAACATTTGGCTTCAACTCTTTTTGGCAAGTGGATTGAAGCCTGATAATTGGAATGATATTTATTTATTTATTTATTTATTTATGCATGCATGCATGCATGCATGCCACAGTGATCACAAGAGCTGTAATCATATGCATTAGATATTAGCACTCAGTTCTAGTTTTAATGTTGCAAGACATTAAAAGGTACAAAGAAAGGAAGAAGAGCTGTTGCCACATGGAGGATGCAGAAAATCCCATGTTTAATTTTTATTACATTGCTAGCTGAGGGAATCAGCAAGTGTTGGGAAGTGGTGGTATCTCTTAGCTTTTGAGGTTTGCATAAGGCAGAAAAAGGAGCAAGTAATGGTCCAAATATTGTTGCACTACAGCTCCTAGAGCAGTGTTTCTCAAACTTGGCAACTTTAAGCTGTATGGATTTCAACTCCCAGAATTCCTCAGCCAGTACACACTGGAAAGATCTGGAAGGCCACAGGTTCCTCCACCCCCCTCCAGCATAGGGGTAGGAGAAAAAACATGGGGAAGCAATTAATGGTGTAGGGAAAGTGTTGGTATTGTGCAGGTAAGGAAGAATAACATGCAGTGTGTTCTGCAGTTACAGAGGTTATCTGTTGGTAGAGAAGCTGTAGAGACTGGACACAGACCATATTTCATCAAGTATAAGAAACACCATTAGAAAAGGATATCAGCTCCAGACTCAGCAAATAAATGAAGGTGGATTGATTGCCAAACCTCTTTACAAGGCATTATTTTATGTATGTACTTATGTATTTACTTTTGTGAGCTGTCTTGGAAGCGCTTTCCTCTGAAAGACAGCACAGAAATACTTCAAATAGTTCATTTAATTGGTTTTTGGAAACCCATGGAGATTTCTTGTCCATGACTCTGATTTTCAAGAAGAAAGAGCCTCCTTCAAGAATGGACTTGAATGCCAGAAAGTGTTTTCTTCGGCGTTTACTGCCCATGCACAAATGCAAGTGCTCTTTTCAAGCCAGTTTTCTTTCCTTGCTTCCTTCCCTGGTTCATCACCTTTATGCTTTTTGGAGCCAGAGTCAACAGAATGGACCACTGTTTTCTTATAGGCCACCAGGTTCTTCAAGAAGCACCTTCTTTTATGACTACAAGCAAGGATTCTGTCCAGACTGAATACAAATGGTGGCCATTCAGGAAACACTTTTTTTTTCACAACATGATCCGGTCCATGCAATCAAAATGCCACCACCATCTCCATGCCCATAATTAATGGAGACAGTAACCTGAGGTCCAGGCATTCTAGGAAAGTAAGTGTGGTTTAACAGTGGTTACTGTTCTTCCTGGGAAAGCCCAGGGGTGTAGACTAGACTGGGGAGTTGAAGGAACATCTTGGAAGAAGGCAAGGCAACACTTTCATATCACAGCCAAGAAAATTACATGGATATCTCACATCACTGGCAGGGATACTTTACTTCAGTCACTTCTTAGTTCTGCAAGAGCAACTCAGGATGGGAAGGAAGAACATCCTGGGAGTTAGAAAGTAGAGCAAAGACTATTATTAAGAGCCAGGAAGTTGCTATGTGTATTAAATATAAGTGTACTGTGTATTGAAAGTATTTAATTTACAGTGCCCATATTTAAAGTGGCCACATAGGAGCAAACTCAAAATACCTCTGGCTGTTGAGAATGGAATGGTTAATGCTTCATGTTCTGCTATCCTGGTGCCTTTTACCTTTCTAGTAATCCTTCTCCTGTGGCTGTTTATATTTGCCTTTCGTCCTCTGTATTCAGCACATGCTCTTTGCATCTGCTGAGTCATTAATTGCAATCTCTTAATAAATATCTGTCCTTCTTCCTGGGTGTAAAAAAGTGCTGATACATATAGGTTGCTAATATTAGATTCAGTTTTATGTGATGGAATGATTCACAAGATAAACACAAACCATATACTGAGTGTATATCTCTCTATAAAGCAACCTGGGCAAGGAACACAGCACTGTTTGGTTGGTTCATCACCAAAAAAAAGAAGAAATGCAAAAATGAAATCAGAAACCAACTGGCATTCAGTAGTGTATGTATTCAGTTGCAAGTGTGGAAATAATTGTTATAATTTAAATTAAAATACTACTTCAACTAAGAACCAGCTTCTTATTTCTCTGGAAAGAATCTATACAAAAAGCTAGGGAGAAGTATCAGAAGAAACGTGCTCATGCTTTGAGATAACCCTTCTCTTTGTCCTTTGCTTACAAGAGTGCATTTATTAATGACACAAAAGAGAAAAGTCTCCCAGCTATAGGATAAGATATGACTGGTACCTTAGCTGTGTTCTACCAGTTGGCAAGCTGGCTCCAGAGCATCCATCAGACCCCATCTCTGGAACCCCTGTATAAAATCAAATCAAATCAAATCACCAATTTTCCATGTTCAACATAAAAATACCAAGATTTTATGAGATCTTGCATAAGAATGGTGACAGCTGAAATCTCACTGAAATCTTGTGAGATTTTGAAGGCCTCATGCAAAATACTAGCAATCCTGTGATATCTCATTAAAATTTGGGGGCTTTCCCGTGATTTCATGCAATGGCAACTGGGGATCAGAAAGTTTACACCTGATTCAAACTGCTGTCAATTAATGCATAGACATTTTAAAATTACTCTTTAAAAATAAAATACTGCATTTTTAATATTGGTTGATACAGCATTAAGTCTCTCAGGATATTTAGATATTATACTGTTATATATTAAATCAATGCTGTTTATTGTATCCCACCCTTACAGCCTTTTGGAGGTGGGGGTGCATTCACGTATGTCCAAACTAAACAAAAATCAGTAAGCTAATTGATGCAAAGCAACCCAGGATAAATAGAGAAGAACACAGGATGTGTCAGCAAATAGACAAGATACATTAAGAAAGGACTTTTCTCCATAACTTGTGGTTTGGTTTGGGCTCATTTCCATATTCTCCAGGAACTCAGTTTCCACTCATCATAACTCCCTGCTGATTAAGGTGGAGTTTTGGCTGTACACACTAAAGAAATCTATATATTTCTTCCTCTCCAAGCAGTTCTGGAGTGGTCAGCTTCAGCTTCTGCTGCTATGCAGCTGAGAGGAAGTGAAAAGTGGGGACAAAAATAATGGGATTTCCCAAAGCGGAACCTACATCAAGAAGGGACAAACTTTATTTATACTACATAATATGTTCTGATTGCAGCATTTAACTGTTGCATAATTTAAAATGCGCTCAGTAGCATAGAAGAGCATATCAACACTTCCTCCATTCTTGTCATCTACCTACTTGTGCTTTCCCAAACTTACCTTGGTGTGCATGTGTATATGTGTATGGCAGGCATGAAGACTAGAAACTTGTTTAAAAAATAGTTGAGTGTTGGGGGCAGAGAGCTCCATCCTTTTCCTTCCACCAAGGCAAAATCTTTTTTCTTTATTAAAGGGTTTTGGTTTTTAAGCCAAAGTAGATTTTAACTGATGGAGATGCTTTTTCTTTCTTTCATACAGATCTTCTTAATCATATTTCCAGGTAATTTGTAAGATTAATTATAATTTGTGCATTCGTTTTTTATTTGGGGGCACTATTTTTACTGGAAAGATCAGATAATTATATAAAGTAAAATAATAAATCCAAGCAATAAATAATAAATGCCTTTATGGCTGGCAGCCTTCCAGAGGCTCGAGAAAATTGTTTCTGATGCTTGCTTGGAGCTGCAAAGATTAAAGGCCACATCATATTCAGCTGAGGAACGGCATTCATCTTTGTGGGTCAAAACTTGGGCAGGTCTGCTCCAAAGTAATGGCATTAACTATGCTGGTCACAGGCCATGTTGCCCCTGGAAGAATAAGCTGCTTTGATTTAAACAGGGCTCTTGCCATAAGTAGGAGAGGTCTAAGACACATACTGTAAAACTGAAATTGTATCAGTTTCTACAATCTACCTGTAAGGAAGTAATAAAACATCCATAGCCTGGATCTCCTTGTCCTTTTGACAACAGAACAGCTGCTGTGAAACAGTATTATTCACCCCTGGCTACAAAAACTTCCAGCTGTGAAATTCCAAAGCACCCATAAAAGCTGCATTTCTGGCATTTCTTGATTTTTTTTTTTTTTAAAGCGGGTTGCACAAGATTTTTTAAAACTCTGGGCTGCAAAAATTAAGATGCGGTTTAACTCTCTTTCACCATTTGCTCTGGCTTTATCACATTGCTGTTGAGATCCAGTGGATTCCTGTAACATCCTAGCTGACACACATGATTTAGTTTCCCTCACCCAAAATATGAAGTAAGAATCAAATGTACGTTGTGAGCATGTTATCTCCTGCGTCAAGAGAAAGCCATTTTAGAGCAGAACCATTACATAAAAGATCTACAGTCTGCTTATCCACTATACACACATAAGGCTGTTGAACAGTGAGAAAATACATTATGCCCAATATTGCTCCAGTTTTTCAACTGCCTCTTCAAATAAATTTCCTGTAGGAATGTTGTGATCAGATGTATGACTTTTTACATTCATTTCTTGCCTTTCTAACCTATCAATCTATATTTTTTAAAAGAAAAAAACAATTCTTAACATGGGAAAATGAAAAATGACCTCAAAGGCAGGACATCTCCAAGGTCAAAAAGCTGACAAAACACAGACCTGATAAAACTGTCCCCAAGAGAATGATATATGCTTGGGACAGAGGTTAATTTGGGAATACAGCATGGGGGGAAATCTGGGGAAACAGAAGGTAAGGTCAACATAGAACTGTTAGTTTTTCCCTTTATGTGCAACAATGCCTCTGGCAGAAAGTTTGTAAGATCAGAAACAGAGTTTTATTTTAAAATGAAACCATAATAACAAGTCCTTATTACAAGGCTTTTTGGACAAAATCTACATCAAACAGGTGTAAATGCATTTTTTAAAAAAGCTTAATCATGTTTTCTGTTTACTCTGGAACTAGATCTAGAATTGGCTGTTTCACGTAATTAAAGCTTGATAGTATCTATGTAGGGAAGGGGAATTTCCCCACCCCTTTGAAATTAGAATTTTTTATTGTTTTTTTCTTAATAGATTAGTTTAAAAATAAAATGTTTTATGTCATGTCAAATTGCAAATATGTTTTTTAAAAAGATATAGCTAAGTACATCAGCATAATTCCCTTAAGAAAAAGATCCCCCTTTCTAGTAGCTTCTAGGAAGTGCCTGAGTATAGCCTAAAAAAGACTGTCATTTAACAGTATGCTGCCTCTGAATAAAGAAGCTGTCTTTAGACCGAAATCCAGCACACCATTAATGAGCAACTTGAATCTGAGGACTGTATTCAGGGCAGCCATTGAGTGCTACTCCCTCAGCTAAGTGGTGGGTTATTGGTCAGAGCAGACTAATGTACAAGGAAGGAAAACTTACTCGATGTAATAGTGTGCACTTCTAAGCAGCATGCAGATCACCTTGATGGCTGTAGGGGACTGGTACTTGTTTCCCATTTACAGAAAGGGAATGGGACAAGACAGACCTTCCTGGGGATCAATGCTTCTTCATGGTTAATAGCAGTAGAAGTAATCTCCAAAGAGGAATGGGAGGAGGCTTCTCTTCCTCATTCCAGATATTTTGCGGTAAAAGTGTCTGTGTGTGTGTGTGTATGTGTGTGTTCATGGATATCTGTTGTGCATATACTCGTACACCTCCTGACATAACTATGATGTGGAAGCTGCTCGCTTTTGCTTTACACACTTTCCTAGGAGTAAGTCCAAATGGACCTAGCAGAAGGGATCAAGTAGAAATATCTAGGCTTGCATTAATAGGGGCAACAAACATAGCCATCAATGGGCTCTATCCTTCTTGGTATTCTATATTTGATCTGAGCTCAAAGACCAAGAAACAAGAAAACATTACAGCTTTTCCTAGTAACAAATTCCATAAGACAGGAAACAACTTTTAATTCATTTTACTTCATAAATGTTCCAGTCTACCTCCAGTCCATCTTAATTATCTTCCACTGTACCAATTGCATCTTATACTTAACTATTTCTCCAACATAGGAGAGAAGACATATTCCATTAAGCTCAGAACTAGGAGTTAAAGCTCTGTCTAAAAGAATCTTTACGCGTTCACCTAGATACTAGCCCCCTCAAGTGTACCATCCCATCTATAATTCAACACTTCTGTCCCATGTCAGGATGCTGGGATGTCGAGGAGATCACCTGTGACAAACTTTTATCATGTGATCAGATTTCCTTAATTTATGATAGTTTGGATGGTGAATATAGTTGCCAAAATAGCATTATCCCCATACAAGAAGGAAGTGGCAGATATACCCAGAAAAGAGCAATTAATTAATTAATTAATTGATTGAGAGGGGAAAACCTTGAAAGTTGGGGAGGGATCAGAACAGCTCAGTGAGATTAAGCAGATCCTGTGTTGGGGGAGACCACCTCTCTGCAATCATAAGCCAAATATTTTGGGTGGCCAAAAGTAACAGGAGGTGTGACAATGAGGTGGTGACATTACAGAAAGGGCAGAGATGGAATGTTTCCCCTTTTTTCACATTTTTAGGGGACTGAAGTTTAAAAAAAAAAATAGGTGTTTTAAGCACATTGGAGGCTGAACAGGCTTAATTTCTTGCCAGAACTCAGACAGATATTTATTATTTTCCGGTAGCTTTGTCACTGCAGCACAATTTGTTAGTTGTTTACAGATCTCTTAATTAAAGAAGTATCTGAGAAGTACCAAGAATAGCAGTAATAAACTTGATGAACTGCATTCCACAGATTCCTGAATTATAAATAGATTATTCTTCATTTTTTTCCTTTCTAAAACAAAGATTATATTAGAAAGGAAAAAAGGGAAAACCCATAGACAGACAGTTCCTTTTTTTTGTTCCCATCTTTAAATACTTTCCACTCTCTCAGTTTAACATTTGGGTAGATTTGGTGCCTAAATAGGCGTTTCCTTTCTCAGCCTCCTTGCATTGTTTCCCGGATTTCCATTTTTCGGATCTCAGAGACGCAAAGTTGCTCATGAGCGTGCCTTTTGCCTGGTGGATTTGTGGCTGGTTCTATAGCAACAAACAAAAGCGTGAGTCAGAAACTGGCAGGGAGCTATAAACACATATTTTTTCCTGACATTGCCCAGAGTTTGCTTAATTTCTGTGGCGTGCTGTTGCTACATCACAGCCACTTAAGTGGAGTCTGTTCACACTTTTGAATTATGGGTGTGTTTCAGAAAATAGTGCTGACCCTGGTAATAGATACACTCTGTGTTGGATCCACAGAAGCTTAGACGATCATCTTTTTATTAGTCCTTAAGAGTGCTGCAAAATCTTACATTGCTTTTGCTAGAATAGATGAAGGCCCTTACTGGGGCCGGGCAGTGCCCTGGATTCAATCTCTAAAACAGGCCTAAACAACATGCAGTCCCCCAAGCAGGCTGCCAGCGCTTTTTAAAAAGTCAATAAATTCACCATCGCGGTTGCCGCCAGCTCAAAAGATGCACAGCCAAGCAGCTCCAACGCCTCGCCGCTGCTGCCAACTCCAGCACTGTCACAACTTCGCTAGACACCAAACAGCAGACTGGTGCTCCAGGTATTCCTTTTCGGCCTATGATCATTTTTAATTCATCAACATGGCCTTTTTCGCTCTACACGTTGTGCAAGCCTGCTGTAGAAAGTGATTCAGAGCACATGGGAATGCAAACATAACACTCACCTGAACACCTTAAAGCAGCTACTGGTGATCCCAGGAAAAAGACATGGCTACGTTTCCACCTCTCCATTCTCTAGAGCAGTGTTTCTCAACCTTGGCAGCTTTCATATGTGTGGACTTCAACTCCCAGAATTCCTCAGCCAGTAAGGCTGGCTGGGGAATTCTGGGAGCTGAAGTCCACACATATGAAAGCTGACAAGGTTGAGAAACACTGCTCTAGAGTACTTTTGGGCAATCAGATCTGCATAGCCCTAAAAGTTCCACGGGAATAAGCTGAACCTGCTGCATCTTTCTGTCCTGAGGTTATTAAAAGCATGAGCTGAGAGCCTAGCCACTGTGGATTAGTGTGTTAATGCAATTCAGAATTTTGTACAGCACACAAACCCAGCTACAAGCTTCTGGATTTGACAGAACAGGGAAATACGACTAAACATGTACTACAAACCAGAACTGGAAACAAGATTCCAAACAAGGCTTCAGGTTCACAGGAAGCATTTTAACCCACCTTTGGGTATGCACATCAGAGGAATTATTAGACTAGTAGTGTCTACAACAAGAATTTTAAGTAGGTCACAGTCCAGATGTAGCTGCTTGAGTTTTCTCTGCAGTACCACCTTGTCACTGGATCTCTCTGCACAAGGAAGCTGACACTGTGTGGCCGTTTATCATTTAGGAAATTTGTTTAGGACCTTTAGATGTGTGCATATATGAATTTCACTGAGTGTTTTTGTGTCTGGCATGCGGAGTAAGCTTTGTCATACTGCAAGATATGAATCATAATTCTTGGTTGTTACGGTTTTCTGATTCTTTGTCAAGAACTGTCTTTAGAACCTTCTTTCTATTTGGCAGTTTATATATTTATTTGAAGTTTTTCATTATTTGCCAATTGGAGAGTTTTACTGCGATGTAGATTGAATTTATTGAGATAAACTTTTTTAATTAAAAGAAAAACTATAGGAGGACCAACACACCTGCAAGATGAAAAGTTCTCCTTGCCATCACAAATGTCATGGTAGATCATGTTTCATTTAAAAAAAAAAAGGCCCATTTCTTTAGAGCAGTGTTTCTCAATTCTGGGAGTTGATGTCCACACATCTTAAAGCTGTCAAGGTTGAGAAACACTGCTTTACAGTCAAAGGGCTTGGCTAGCCTAAGATCAACTAACCCTACACTGAAGAAACAAACGCTGCCATCTGCCTACAGCTCCCACTCGAGACTCTGGCTTAGTGTTGCTGTCCCCATGGTTCCCAACTATTGCTAGTTTTGTACCCTTCTCCTTCCGTATTGCAGCTCTCCCATTTACTGGGTGGAGTTGCAGATGAAAGTCAGTGATGGCCGTACCAGGCAGGAACCCCTGAGTCAGGGCTGCCAGGTGCTCACATTCTTTCCACCACCCCCCACCACAGACAAGCAACCTACCTGATCCTTGGGGCTGGATCATTGGCAGCAGGCAATGAACATTTTGAGCCCCACCCACTTTACCACTCAGCCCCTCCCTGCAAATTTAAATGCATCTGGTGGCCACCAAAAGGTTGCTGCTCCTGAGCTTACTTCTTCCTAAATATACTTTGGAATCATGTGTATTTTGAGGTGGGGTAGAAATGCATCTGCTTTGGCTTTATTGGCTTATTTGATAAATGTGGGGGAAGAGAACAAGCAATGAAACAGCAAAGAAATGGTTCTCATAGTGCTGGATTTATTGGGAGTGACTAATCCACCCACCAGTTGATCGTCATCTTTTCCCTGCATTTGTTTATAGACTTGGTGCCATTGGTCCCTAATCCTTCCAAAGCATCTAGCAGACTGAAGCCTTCTTTAGAAATTTAGCACAGAAGCTTCAGGATTTCTTTTTTTTAAATACAAGGAATAGAACCGTTTCAATTTGATAACACTTCAACCAAGTTCTGCCTCTGCCAATTTGTGATTTAGCAAAGCAAAATGCAGTAAGAAATGTTAGAAATAATTAAGACTTTAACCATCTCTGAATCCACAGTAAAATGAGCTGAACAGATAAGCGTGTTTCTTTCCAGTACTATAAAATGTTTCACCTGTTCATTCCTGCTAAAAGCCTCCCAAACAAGTTAAACTGGTTTAGTTTTGGCCTATCCTAAATGCCCTATGTGTGCTCCAAAAATCTGGACAACCACTGGATTGTTGCTGTTGCTTTTGCAACCCACATATTGTTGCGCTACTAAATGTAGCATGCTATGGAAGCAGCCCACCTGAGAGTGATCAAACCTCTTGGATTAGTTGCCTGCTTGGAATTTTTTAAAAATCAGAACAAGCACTTTTGTGAACACCTCATACCAACCTACAGTTATTGGCAAGTGGCCTACTTTAATTCTGGCAGGTGAAAAATTGTCTGGGCAGATCCAAGTCAAAGACTGATCAGTTTTCAAAGCTTTGTTTTCTACTTGGCACTATTTCTAAATTCCTACCTAACTTAGAGCGAGTCCTTTGCTTAAAGGAGCCCTTGGCAAAGTGCCATCTGGTTTCTTCCCCTTTCACCCCATCTCCCATCTTCATCAATGTGGAATTACTTGGAGGCAGGCCAGCCCTGCCAGTATGGAAGTAGAGTGGCCGCTACAGGAAATCAGTGCTGATGGCTGGGGAAGGGACAAAACCATGTGCCTTATCCTGAGCCCCCTAATCATACACATTCAGGTGCAACAAGTGATATTGTCTCGCAGCTGTTCAATAGCTACTCTGATCAGCTGTTATGCGTAAAATAGAAGGAGGTATCCTGTTGTCCACCTTAATCACCAAAATACTTTGAAGTACCTAAAGAAAGAAACAGGCAGCTGGAAAGCTAATACAGTACTTTAAATTCCGCACAATGCCCTGCAGTGCCTTGTGGTCCCAGAGCATTCTGACAAACATTAACTGGTGACTGCAAGCTGAGCCACCTGCCACAAAGATCCAGTAGGAGTGCCAGATAGTACAATTGTTGGCTGTCTTCAGAACAAGCCTGCACGGCTTCTGAGCTACCTTGTACATACAGCAGCCAACCAGATGTTCTCAAGTATCTGCCTCCACACATTTTTGCAGTTCTAAACAAGAACTGGATTGAGCTTCACAATTGTGGCTGCACCAACCATTGCTGATGGACTGAATTCCCATTTACAGATCTCAGACTGGGCAAACCTGCTGTAGATGGCTTAAAAAGCATTTCCACATTTAATCAAATTTGCCGGAGGCACTTGGTCTTGAATAAGGCTATGCTTTCTCAACCTGCTTCTGACCACAGACACATGTGCGCTGTGGCCACTGCTGTGCCTTCAGAGCAGCTTTTAGGTGCAGACAACTGAAGGCGTGAGGCTTCTCTGCATGGAGTTTCAGCCTTTCGTGGCAAAAAAAAAAAAAGGCCCTATGATAATGTCCACTTCTCTTGCCAAACTCTTTGCAAGCCCCACTCTCAACTAGTTTATAGAGTCCAGAGCTATTAACTCCCTCTTTATTCTTTCCAACAAATAGAATGTGAGGGAAAAACATAATATAAAGGGGCTCAGGACTCCATCCTTCCATCAGCAGGATGATTCTCTGAAGCCAAAATTGGGTGGACCAAACTGGGCGTGAGAGAAGCAACCCTCAAACCAAAAATGGAATGTGAAAATGGTCCAGATCCAGTCAGGAGCTGTAGAGAAGGATATGCAGAAAAACTTCCCCCAGTGCATCCCTGTGGGAGAAGCTGTTGGAGATGGCTTGGAATACTTCTGCCTGCTTAATGCTTAATTCTTTAATTAATTGATTAATTAATTATTAATGCTTGAGCTCCCCATCTCCCTTCTGGCTTTGTGACCCAGAGAAGCTGCTCTGAAGAGTTTGGAAAGGAGTTCAGAAGCCCTGTGGGACATGCTTGCCTGACCTTGTTTTAGGTTGCTTTTGTTTGTGTCTGCGTCAGCCAGCTTGATATGGCCATCAAAGTTAATATGGGGATTAATATTTTAGGTACAAGAAGTGCTAGAAAATGTAATGTAGAGGACTATCATTCATTTACTGTTGGCACATGTATTTATTTTAAGAAATTAAGAATGCGAGTTTAGGCCAGGACAAAGATTGGGAGCAAGCATTGGCTCTCTTTTTCTCCCTGAAGAGCGGCGTCAAATGTTCTTAGATCAGCGTTTTTCAAACTTGGCAACATGCTGGCTGGGGAATTCTGGGAGTTGAAGTCCACACATCTTACAGTTGCCAAATCTGAAAAACACTGATCTTAGAAGTTCTTGTTAGCCACTTAAATAGAATGAGGTCATTCTGAATTGCATAACACCATTCTTCAACATTTCTGCTAAATTAAGGGATTTAATTTTTAATTTTATGACATAGACCAAGCCCATTCCTTCACCAGTTCACTTAGGAATGTGTTATGATGAGATTGGTATTCTTTTGAATTGGTAATTAATGTTTTATGAAAGCATGTAAGCCCCAATTCAGAATTTAAACACAAAGTATACATGAGATCATAAATCAAAAAGGAATTATAATTATATTAACTGTGTGTGAACATTCACATAGTATAATTACATGGTCACACACACAGACATATGTTTTCAAAGGCAGTTTATTAAAGGCTGTGCATATTGTTTGGACAATATATAAAATACGTTAGGAAATTTTTCATATTGCCCAGAGAATGCACAAACTGCTGTCAAGATATGCATGTTTGATAAGGCTTGCTAGAAATTATTAAAGCTAAGCAGAGCTAAGAAGCGATGTTTAGTTTCAGTTATGCTTTCAGTGAAGCACCCTTCAAAGCTGCTTCAGGAGGCCATGTGCAAACATGCACACACGTATAGATGCACACTGGCTTCTGAAAGCTAAGCAGCTGCATTGACTCACTTCACCTCACTTCTGAGGCCTCCTACAACAGTGAGTAGTTAAAAGACGTATCTGTGTGTGGGGACGCAAAAAGGCGACATAGTGGAAACCATGTTATCTCCTCACCTCAGAAAGGAGAATTGTGTCATCTTTGCAGCATGAAGTCCTTCACTGAGACAAAGCCTACTCACCCAAGGCCTAAATGTTATACATATTAACCTGGAAATGTGCACTAAAAACTGAATATTATTTTTGATGTAATGTTTTCATGTTTTTGTTTGTTTTAAATTACAATCACCTGTATTTTCACCAAAGCCATTTTCCTTTCAGAACTAGGCTACCCCACAAACTAAATCTTGATATATTAAGAATTGTAGTAGCTGGTGAGCTTCTTTGTTTCTTGATTAGTGCTCTTATTACATTGTTTTATGGAATTCTTTATTTTCTTGGTTGTCTATATTTTTTATTTCATTTCAAAATATAATTCCATGTCCAAATGAGGAGAAAGGCAGAATTTTGACAAAATCTGGACATAATTCATACATCTCATTAAATAAAGTTCCTGTTGTTGTGTGAATGGATTTGAGTATGAAAATAAATCCATACATTCCCTTCAGAGGGCCATAACTACCGGAAGTGCCACAGAAGCATTGCTCCCCAACCTGGTGCCGCATTCATCATCCCTTATCAGCAAGGCCAGAAGTATAGATTTCTTCCCTGAATTGTTTGGCATCAATTTAAAAAAGAAAAGAAAGTAACACTCGATTCAGCAAAGGAGTACATGCATATAAAGCGAGGTTCTGACTTATATCTGAAACAAGGTGGCAGCTGGTCATAAGGTGCTGGGCAGTCAATGATGGTATCAATCAGGGGGTTAGAAGTGTGGGCTGGACTGAGTTTTCCCTGCCTTATCCTTTCTGGTTTCCTAATCAACACTACTGCCAGTTTTCTGAAGAAGAATATACATAAGTTTAGTTTATTTGTGTGGAGCTAGCTGGATATGGATGTAGCTCTCTCCAGCTTTTACATTTTCCTATGGCGATCTAATGAGAAACATGCAGGCAATTCTTTGTCCAGCTGCTCACCAAGAATTAAATCTGGTTTTATTCTATTGGACAGTGAGCATATGATGGGATAATTACCTGGATTGTACCAGATTTTACCATTTTACCATCTGGTAAGCATCTGGTTCTTTAAAAAATTAATAAAGACTAAACATTGTTTAATCAAAGATTACCAAAAGCAAATGCTGTTTTCTCAGAAAAATATACTGATAGTAGTCTTACTGTTTGCTGTTCCGGAGTATCTTTGTTCCATCATCACACACCCTCCTTAGGGCTGAGTTCAAGTTTAAAAAGGCAGTCAGCTTATAGTAAGAAAATGGCAAGAAGCTTCCAGACAACATTTTCAATTAACCTCCATGCTCAAGAGCACACAGATATCCATTTTAATACATCATGGTTACTTGCAAGGCTGGGGACTGGGTTGAGGCTTGTCGATGTTTGTTGCAGCCCTTTGCCTTGCAGGTGCTGGTGCCATGAGCACCCTTGCCAGGGCTCTGCCAGCCTGCTCGGCTCTGAGAAACGTTCCTGTCCTCGGGACTTACCAACCTCCTGGGCCCTCCAGCTGTACTGCCGGACACAATTGGCCTTCTTCTTGTTCCTTGGCTCTCTTTGGACCTTCACTTTGGTTCGCTTCTCTTCCTCTTTCTGCATTTCCCTCTCCATGTGCCACCTCCTGCCATCCCAAGCCCTTTTAAAGCTGGCTTGGCTCATTTCTGAGGGTGGGGCCGTTAAAGGTCAATGGGGAAGGAGGGATGTGGGCTGCTGGACATCCTTCTTTCCCAGGCTGATGGGCACAGTTGCAATTTTGAGAGGATTTCGTGTGTAGTCTCACATAATGGCTGCCCAAGGAGACCAGGCCAGTCCCAAAGCACTGATATACCACAATGGGGTGGGGTTGAGGTAGACCTCAATTATTCAAATTTGTTTCACTAATTTTTTATTCAGAAAGAAAAAGAAACATGCAATTCTGCATATACACCGTCTAAGACTTTCAATTTTTTTACCTGCATCTTCCTTTGCATTATCTGTGCTGACCGAGTGACAGTGTTTTCTCTTTGTATCAGAAAGCTTAATCTTATTTTCAATAACTCTTTTTTAAATTTTTATTTAATATCTTTATTTTTTTCTCTTTTTTCCTAACAAAACAGTCTTTAATCTTACCAAAAAAAAAAAAGAAACTGAAAAAAATTAAATAAGTCTTTTAACAGTTAACTCTTAAAACAACAGGACAGGACAGGATCATGGGGGGATGGGGAAAGAGGGTCACTTAACAATTATATTTGTTCTTAAGCCATTTCAAATTTAATTTCTTTAAGCAGTAAATTCTAAAAAAGAGCTACTACTATAAAAATTATAGGATTATAAAACAAAAATGTATGTTTTTTTCAGACAGGCTTGAATATGGACAGCTTTTTTTTCTATACATTAAGCACATACTTTCCTGACTGTATAAATAAGGCCTCTGTAGCCCCATATATACATTTGGTTTAAGCAATGTTGGTTTTTGTTACTATACGTGTCATATTTTTGCAAACAATGATGCTATTAATAGGAATTTTACATAGTGGCTTGCTTAGAAACATTATTTTATCAGTAAAAGCATCAACTTCGTATTGACTCCTCAGCTGTCAATCATTTAGGACTAGACTTCAATCTAATTTCTTGAATCCTATCAAGGTTTCCTTCAGTTTAGCTAGCAACATCTAGTAAGCTAATATTTAGGCAAAAGGCACTTCTTTAGGATGAGGAAGAATAATTGAAAGTGGGGATGAGACCAAAATGGCTGGACTGAGGTCAACTTTCTTTGGAGACGAGCTTAACAGGAGAAAAATATGGAAAGCTGGATTAAGGGAAAGCTTCAAAGGAACACTGAGGGAGATGAAGTCAGGACAGGCCAAGAAGAGAATCAGGAGCTGCTTTCAGGGAAAGGCGCTGGATTTGCAGTCATTCCATCTTCTGTAAGATTGCACTGTAGGATGGAGTTTTTGTCAACTTTAAGTACAGTGGTACCTCGGGATACGAACGCCTCTCCTAACGAACATTTCAGGTTACGACCAGCTTCGGCAGGAAAAATTTACCTCGGGATACGAACCGGATACGCGGCCATTTTCCCTGCTGCCACGCGGTCGCGGATTCCTGTGGGCGAGGTCACGGTAGCAAGGAGACGTTCGGTGAGGCTTGTGGTGTGGAAATTGCCTCGGGTTGCGACCAACTCGGGATACGCCCAGAGTCACGGAACGGATTAAGTTCGTATCCCGAGGTACCACTGTATTAAGTCCCCAGTGCAAGGGAAAAACATAGCATGGGCAAAACAGAGCCCCATTTCAATATCTACTTCAGAGATGCTGTGTATCTGCACAAAAGAGATGACTCAGCAAACATCTTTAACTACTTGTGAAACAATAAAAAATGTGTCTGGTGTGAATTTATCTAGATGTCTGATGTATCTATTTGATCTAGACAAGTGAAGTCATCTCCCTCACATGACAAAGCCAGTCAATATTCGGTTGTTTGATGTATTCCAGATATACAGTATAGCAAAAAAGAAATCATGAATGGAGAGGAAACTGAAGGACAAAAGATGGAAACTGAAGTTTCATTGATGCAGTTTGCCAAGTGTTAGACTAGTATGTCTAAAAATAACAGGCTCGTCATTCTGGGCAACTTCAACGCTAGGGTGGGGACAGACAGCAACAACTGGGATGGAGTCCTCGGGGGACATGGGGTGGGAAAACTAAATAGTAGTGGCCTGCTGCTTCTGAGAAAATGTGCCAAGTACAACCTGTGCATTGCTAACACGATGTTCAGACCTGCAAACAAGTACAAAACTACCTGGATGCATCTCAGGTCCAAACACTGGCATGTACTTGACTATGTCATAGTACATCAGTGTGACCTTAAAGATGTCACCCTCACCTGAGCCATGCGAAATGCTGAATGCTGAACAGATCACATGTTGGTCCAGTCACTCTTCAACCTCCACATAGCCCCTTTACATCATAAGCAACCAAGGACTGTCAGAAAGTCATTCAACATCAGCAGCCTGCAAGACCCAAGCCAAGTCCAACTCTCCTCCAATTTACCACTTGTAGGAACCTGTTCTGAAAAGTGGATGCAGTTTAAAGATGTTATCATTCAGACTGCAACAACTGTACTTGGACTGAACACTCGGGCACATCAAGACTGGTTTGATGAAAACCATGAGACCATTTCAGCAGCCGTCCAGGCCAAGAACTATGCAGACTGACAGAATGATCCATCATCATTCTCATCAGAAAGACTTTAAGCACCTGCAGTCCAAAGTATAGATGGAACTGCGAGAAATGCAGGACGAGTGGTGGCAGAGAAAGGCTGAGCAGGTGGAACACTATGCAGACATGCATGCCACCAGAAAGTTCTTCAGTGCCATAAAGTCAATTTACGGTCCTTCTAAATCAGGATGCTCCCCCCTGCTGTCATCTGATGGGTCAAGCCTGATCAAAGACCAGGAAGGACTGAAAAACTGCTGGGCTGAACACTTTTGCAGCCTACTCAGTAGGCTGTCCACAGTTGATCATGATGTCTTTCAGCAGATTCCTCAGCTGCCAGTCTTGGATGCCCTAGATCTGCCTCCCTCTACCGATGAGATCAAGAAAGTGATCTCACAGATGAGCTCAAATAAAGCAACAGGACAGGGTGGCATTACTGCTGAGATCTACAAAGTATTAGACCCAAATGCCTTACAGGCATTCCAAGACATCTTAGAAGACATTTGGTCCACAGAAGAAATGCCTGATGATTTCCACATTGCCCTCATTGTAGCTCTCTACAAAAATAAAGGAAACAAATCAGACTGCGGAAACTACAGGGGTATCTCACTGCTGTCCATTGCAGGCAAGATCTTTGCCCGCATTCTCCTGAACAAATTTGTCATTGTCTTAGAAAGGAACCTCCCAGAGGCACAGTATGGCTTTCAGCCAGAACAGAGTACAGCAGACATGATATTTGCCATGAGGCAAGTCCAGGAGAAGTGCATCAAACAGAACAAGCCTCTTTATTCTGTCTTCATTGAACTGACAAAGGTATTTGACACTGTAAACAGGGAGGCTCTCTGGATCATCTTGAGATGTTATGGATGCCTGAGGAAATTCGTGAAGTTAATTCAGCTACTCCACAATGGAATGACAGGACAAGTTCTTTACAATGATTGATATATCAGCTGCATTTGCCATTTCCAATGGGGTAAAACAGGGTTGTGTGCTAGCTCCAATCCTGTTCAATCTGTTCTTCGCTTGCATGTTGTCATGTGCTGTCCAGGGTCTGAAGGAGGGAATGTACATCAGGTACCAATTGGATGGCTCTGACTTTGACCTTTGCTGCTTGAACACACGGATGAAGTGCCTCCATACAGTTATCCAAGAAACCTCCTTGCTGATGACTGTGCACTCCTGGCACAAAAAGACAGTGATCTACAAACTCTGAACAAATTCTCAGACGCTGCTATGCTCTTCAGCCTGACTATGAGGCTGAACAAGATTGAAGTACTTTACCAACCCATGCCAAACTCCAACCCCTAGAACCAAAAATCACTGTTGACAACACCCAGCTGACAAATGTAAACAGCTTCAAATACTTGGGAAGCATCATCTCGAGCAATGGTCTTTGGACAAAGAAATTGACTCCAAAATCAGCAAGGACAGCCAGGCACTGGGGCAGCTACATACTAGAGTGCTCAATCAACACAATATCTGTATTTCCACAAAACTGAAACTCTACAAAGGTGTGGTTATCCCTTCTCTCCTATATGGATGTGAGTCCTGGACTCTGTACCGAAGATTCATCAAACAACTGGAGAAATTTCACATGTGCACTCTCCGCTCCATCCTTGGCATTCATTGGCAAGACTGTGTCTCCAACCTGGAGGTCTTGGATCATGTGGAGTCCGCCAGCATTGAGTCTCTGATTATCAGAGCCCAGATGCGGTTGGTGGGACACATCATCAGAATGGATGACCACCATATGCCTCACCAGTTGCTCTATAGTATACTGGAGTCTGGGAAGGGACCTCGAGGTCAACCATACAAGCACTACAAAGACACTGTGAAAGACACCCTACTCCATTGTGACATCCAGCCAAGGGAACTAGAAGCTGCAGCTGCTGACAGAACCCACTGATGAGCCCTGTGCTATGAAGCATCTACCGGCTTTGAAGACAGGTGCCACCAAAAACTGATAGAAAATCATGAGTAGCATCACAGATAACACCCACAGTTACTACAACAGTGGACTTCCAGTGCCCCCATTGTGCTAGACTTTGCACTTCCAGACTGGGACTGCAGAACCACCTCCATATCCACAGATGAACTGCACAACAGCGTGTATTCTTCGAACCTGAAGGCTACCATATAGACCTGTGTGTGTACAGTGTACATGTTGTATAAGCAACAAATTATATCTCACAAATAAAATACTGTGTTCTATAGTGTGTTGTTTGGTTCTGTCAGTAGGTGGCAGTGTTTAAAGTTATTCTGTGTTTAAGTCTTTATGATATGATGCATGTCCTCCTCATTCACATTCTGTAAAGAATAAAGTGTCAGCCATGTTTGAAGTATCCTCCTGACAGGAAAGTGTCCTGACTGAAGCAGCATTTCCAGATATCAAAACACTCTGCTAACACCAAGTCTTCACGCTTCAGAGATATTTAAGATTCTGAAATACTTATATAAAAAGCATAGGCAACATTTTTGGACTGGCAGACATGTTTGGAATATTTAGAACTTTTTCGAAATAGCTGTTATGGTGGTTGGGGGGAGGGGCTTTCCTATTGCATCCAACCTGTCATAAAACACTTGTTTTCAGAAAAACAGACTGGGGAGGTTAATTCCCATTATTCTCTCTTTTTATTTTAATTGAGAGTTTTTACATACATAAAAGATAAATGTAAAGAAAGAATATAAAGAAAAGAGAAAAGAAATAAGAAAAAGAGGGAAAAATAGTGTGAAGAGCAATGCAAAGAAAGAAAGAAGAAAAACTAAAGGAACATCAGAAAAAAATGACTTCTGACCTTCTTTTCAACAGTTATAAACAAACTCATTATCCCTCCTCCCTCTTTAACACTACAAAAGTCCTTTCAGCCTCTTATTTCATCCTTTTTCAATCATCAAATCCATAAATCATCACTTCACTTTTTTCCATTTTCAGGAAAAAGTCCATAAAAGGTTTCCAGTCTTTTATAAAACTACTAGTTTTATCTCTGACCAAACAGGTCAGTTTTGCCCTTTCTGCCAGTTCTGTCATCTTTGCAGTCCATTCCTCCACTGTGGGAATTTCAGTATTCTTCCATCGCTGTGCATATAATAATCTTGCTGCAGTCACCATATATAAAATCAAACTTCCATGAGTCTTTTCTAATTGGCTATCCATAAGTCCCAATAGAAAAAGTTCTGGCGTTTTCTCCATGTTAATCTTTAGAATTCTTTGTATCATTGTATGTACTTGTATCCAGATTTTTTTTAGCTTTTTCATAAGTAATTCCCATTATTCTCCATAGCCAACCCCTCACCTGTGATTCCAGCTTTCTTTCCTTTCTGAGCAAGAAAAGACAGAAAGCAGGACACACATCCAACAAAGCCTTGGCCTTCATCTCCTTATCTTTTCATGTTGTAAGAATGGCCGTACTGTCTCTGTGGGACTTAGAGGTACTCACAAGAGACTCTGCCACTGTAGAGAAGTTGGCCCCGCCATATCAGTTTGGCCATTCACACCCCACTGCATGCTTCACACCCTTCTCAACATGAGCTTTTTCTCATGCACCCCTTTCTCTGGCATTAATGCTCCTCATCTACCAGCCTGTAGCCAATGAATCTTCTTAGAGCCATACTTTTCAACGAAGCCCAAGAATCTTCTCTAAGCCTTGTCTCGAGCACTTTTTTCCAAGTGACACTTAAAAAGGCAGTAGGAAGAGGCACATGGCTGGGAGCAATTGAGCAGAGCTCACACAGTTGAAGGGAGTAGAGCTCACTCGATGTGGTTCGGAGGACCTGTATCAAAGCCAGTGGAGTAGCAAGCCATTCCAGAGAACTGCAGTCGTCAGAGATAATAAAATAGAGGGCAGTGGGTAAGTGCTTGGCCCCAATTTGCCATATGATCCAGACCACTGTTCAAAACTGCTGCTTCATTCCACCTAATGGAAATGTGGAAAGTTGGTACTTTGCTTTGTGGGATGACTACTTCCCCCACTTTTTAAAATTAAATTAACAGGGAAAAATGTTAAAAGTGAATGTGTATATCAATTGCAACTTGAGTTGTGTCACCTAGATAAAAAAACATTCCCAGGATTTAAGCACCCTTGTAGAGATTAGCAAAGGAATATTGTGACCATATCTGGAAATTGTGAGATATCCCCAAGTGTAGGGGGGGGGGGATGAAAAAGCAGTCATGAGTGCCTTTTGTCTTCTATCTTAAAATGTTAAGCCTCTTTGATTCATCGCCTATTGGGATGTCAGTCGAAGATTTAGCATGGCCTGGATCAAATTGTCTATATAATATTCCAAGAAGAACGTAGTTTTGGAAAGTAAATCTGTGACGAGTTTCCTTTTGGTAACAGGAGTCTAGAGTTCATGAAAACTTTGTGTACTATTATAATACAGCATTAACTAACCATTTCCATTTGTAATTGGATCTGAAAATTAAGAGCTCTGCAGAGAAAGTACAAGAGGTATTAAAGTAAACTGATGCTGATGACATCAAGTGAAATAACATTTTGGTTATTTATACTACAAAAGCAGAATATTTAGTAGATCAATGGCCAAAAATTGCTCAAGCTAAGTGGTGTAATTAGGGATAATAAAGCAATTATGCAAATCCATACATCTTCATTGCTACTCCATTCTATAATGTAGTATATCTAAATGGAAGGTAAAATTAAATATTGCAGATGTATGCTTTTATAAGATTTTTTTTAAAATAAAAATTAGCATATGTGTACTCTAAGAATACATTTCCACTCTCACCCTGGAAAGTGCTATGCTAAGTTTGCTATGTACCTTTATAAGAATTGCAATTTTCATCTGTACCCCGTTGTGTTTAGTGGGTGCACCTTTGAATTGAATAAAATCATTGCTCATGTGCACAAGCAACTGCACACAACCAAAGCTGGACAAGAGTACCTTAACTGTTGGGGGTATTATATTTTAGTAAGAGCAGTTGTGGATTTTTGAAATGGATAATATTTTCATATCCAAAGCTGATCGTGAAGGAGTCAGACAAAGCAAATTTGGAAATCTAAAGATGCATGAGCAAAACAGAAGTGAAGGAAAAGACCTGATGCTCCTTACTCTTATTTGTATTGCCTCCTCCTTAGGCTTAATCCTTGAGGGTTGTACTCTATAAGGAAAGAGGACATATCCCCCTCCTTGATCCTGGGTGGTAGATATCTAGGTTCATAAGTAGGGGTTTGGAAATTATTTCCCCATCTTGCCACTAAACCTGGTTGTAAGAGCTATTTACAAGATTTGTAATAGATCTACCAGCTCAGAAAATTTCAGGTAGCCAATGAATAGTAATAAACACTGTTGTAAAATTAAACAACCATACTGATGACCTAAAGTTTGTGTGAACAAGACCACTCTCCTAATGCCTACAATGTAATGCAAAGCACTAATTGATCATACTCTAATCAAGGCACAATTTCATGGAGAAAGATCAGTTGTAAGGTTCTTCAGGGCCTTGAAGAATCGCAGAGAGATGGTCTAATATAATGTGATTAAGATAACATTAGCTTCAACAAGTTTTTAGGGTGAGCTCTACTTGCTGCCTGACCCAAACTGGCCTCTTAATGTGGTACTGAGGAGCATGGAAGAACCTGCAGACTGATGAACATGGAAGAACCTGCAGAACATGGAAGAATCATCTCCCTTTGTACTCTTGAGGGGTCTTCTAAGATTTTACTTTTTTTTAATTTAGATTCTTTTATTTAAAAAAGGAAATGGGAAACAGGCATGGTACAAAACAAATTACTGGCCTTTATTATTATTATTTATTTCCAAAACAAGCTCTGGTTCTCACATGAGATTCATAGATGTTCTTAGAAAATAAAAGCAATGAGATGGCTGCAGCTCAGTGCTTTGCTTTGCAGTATGTCCACCTGTCTAGAAAAACAGGCAATGATAAGCTAAGTATGGTAGGGAACATCTAACTGGGGAAACCCTCGTAGCAAGTTCACCTTGTTTTAAATGAGCATTTAAACACCTGTTATGTTCCCTACAACAGCCATTTTGAGGAAGTTTCCACAATACGCTCTCAAATTCCAAATATATCTGATAACCCAAGGGGGTTGAGGACATCTGTTGTAGGTTGTAGAGAGATAAAAATCTGGGTCAGGACTACACCTTATGGTTACAAGTGCTATAGGCAAATACTAAAGTGAACTTCTAGGCCTACGACAAACAGAAGATCTCCCAGATCTGTAAGTTACTAAATATTATCCTGGCTGTTTAAATTTCCATCAAAATGAGTCATCAAGCATTTAGACTTTTATTAACAGCCTGATTTTCAAAGATACTAATCACAAGCTTTTGAAAATCAGAAATAAAACAAATCCCAGTTTGAGCATTTTACTGCTTGTTAAGATTTGAACTAAAAAACTTTAGTCTATTTTTCTTCCTGCAAAGATTAGCAAAGTTTTCATTCTTTCATAAATCCTTGACAATTGGCATTTTGTCTCAGCTTTTTTTTTTTCACAAACATGATGAAATTAATTACTGTCACTGTTCCCAGTGGCCACTGGACTGCTTTCAAAACAAGGGAATAATTTTGCAAGCAAGTGTAGGAGTAATGACTGATCAGAGCATTTTAGCATCATAAGACTATGAAACATAGTTTCAAAGAGAGAAACTTAAGCTTTTTTTAAAAGCTGAAACAGAGCTGACTGGTTTGTTCTTATGGGGCAGGCATGAGCAACTCATGGGCTGGGTGTGTGGCCTCCAGCATTCCTTTTGAAGCCACTAGAATACCCCTCAGTAGATCAGGGTAACGACTAAAGCCTGTTTTAGAAAGGTGTGGCTTAAGACACCCTTTTTTAAAAACAGACATGCTTACCTTTTGTCTGGGGTAAAATCAGGGGGGGGGGGTTTCTTGGTTTTGAAGAGGAGGATTAAGAAGCAAAATGGTAACCTATGCTTTAGGCGCTCAATTTTATCCCTTTTTTATGTTTGTTTGTTCATCTCAAGAGATTTTTTTTAAAAAGCCCTATAAGGTAGGGGAAACATGCAGAGCATGGCTTCTGGAATTCTTTCCAACTGCTTCATCAACAGTGGCCATAGGAGGTGCCTGTATTTTATTTGGTGTAACATTATGTCTTGTGCCAGTGTGTGTGTGCGTGTGTGCATGCATTTCTGCTCTTCCCTTGCATTGTGTCTCTGTGTGCTTCTATGTATATATGCAGTGAAAAGCACAGGGTAGGCTGCATATGGTTACGGGGCTTAGAAAAGAACAATCAGCAACATTTGGAACCACAAACCAACTGCACCCCCCATTGGGTGACTTTTTCTGAATGATTTTTCAAGGCAGCCCCTGACTTGGCTTGACCCATTTTCAAACTCACTTTTTATTTTTCTTGTTCCTCTCCCCTCACCAAATCTGGTCTAAGTCCGTTCTGGTTTTAGAGAGAGATCTAGCTGACAGTCTCAAGCCTGCCTACCGAATTTGCTTCCAACATTCCCTTGAATTGGAAAAAATAAAAAGAGCCATCTCCAGCCACGAGAATGGCCACTGTCATATGGCCGCAGGGCCAGCGACTGTACCAGCATTATGAGATGATTATTCAGGCCCACATTCTGGCATGGAGCCAGTAGCTCTGCCCCTGCTTCTGAAGGTCCAAAGGTGTTTTGGATTTGTTTTCTCTAGAGTATTTTTACCAGTCATTGCTCAAAGAACACAGAGATGAAGTGACCGGTGATGGGTTTTCTACCTATACTGTATGTCCATTTTTATTATAAACAAAAATTAAATGTGTTAATATTATAGAATTAATTTTTTAGATTTCTTTCAAATGAAGGGGTACAATTTGACTATACCCAAACTGATTTATCTCTATCTCTATTAAACCAATGGTAATTCAAAGAGCTTAGCTTTGGCTGCTGGATGAAATTTCAAATCCTTATGATGTAAAAAAGGATTTAATGGTATCTACAAAATAATTGTCAAATCTCAAATGTCAAAAGGGTGGGTGAATAAGTATATTAGTAGTGAAAAATGGGGCTTCAGTGACCTGCATATCCCTCGCTGCTTCCTATGAGTAGTGGAACTAGAATAAATTGTGCAAAATTCAAAACTATATACAATAATATAATGTTTATTTATTACATTTATGCCTTGCCTCAGTCAAATACAGATTCTCAGATTACAGAATGAATCCACTTTGTTTAAATATATAGTTTTGGTTATATTGTACTGGCCTAACTTTGTTTCTTATACATCTCAATTATAATGAAGAGATAGGAAACAAGATAGGAAACAGCAGGAAGATATTTTTTTTTTCAATAAGATCTAGTATACAACTTGGCCTATTATTAATTTTTGGAAAGAATCCTTACATGCTTATTAGTGAGAATCCAAGATTTCATTTGTTGCCCAAATTTTGAATAAAGAATTAAGTAATATCGTACATTCTAATCTAGCCAAACCAAGAGGTCTATAAGATGTGTCCTCTGCACTTTGCCACTTCACAATGCTTGTGTATGTCTCATGAACTATTGACTGAAGGCATATTTTAATGAAAAATCATTACTGCACAACCATTAAATATCCATTGAGGGGCAGAATTAGTTGGCCACAACTACTACTAGATCAGCTATAATGCTTACATTTTAATTTTACATCAAGCTTTACTTTTTTTTTCACTGCTATAATAGATAAAACAATTGTTTGATGCTTTGTTTGATAATTCCAGCTTCAGGTAGACAGCTGAGACCTGAAGATACAGAGGCAGATGGTGAGGCCGATGCAGAAGACGATTCTGTAAGTAATCCAGACTGCTCTGTTAGTTTTAATTGAGAATTGCAAAGCTTCATCTCCTTTACAATAGAGCATCACAGAAGGAAGTCAAGCTTCATCTAATTAAATAATAAGCCAAATTAAACCATTCTTCTTCCTGAATTTAATCAGATTCTGCACTTGAAAGCCTCTGTTCAACCTGGCCCAAAATAGATCTTTAAAATAAAGATTAAGTTATTTATTTGAAACAAATGTTTAATGCTGTTAAGTATTAAAAATACATTTAAACATACTGCAATTTTACTGTTATTATAACAGTTTTAACGAGTTATGATTAACATTTGATTGTAACACAATAATATTCATTAATTGAAAATATTCAGAAATCATTATCAAGTTTTTATTAACTTGAACCAGAACAGTTTCAGTCCCAGATTAAACTAAACTAGATCCTTCTAAAAAAAAAAAAAAATCCATGGGCCATGTTAGCAGAGTATCTAACAGAGATGCATGATACATTTAGCAGAACACCTTGCTAGAAAGGGAGTTTTGTTTCTTCATTCAGTAAGGTATTGCTGTAAGACACTAACAACAAAATCCTATGTATTTTTACTTGGAAATAAGCCTCACTGTGTTAAATATAAGAATACACCTTAAAGGAGTTTAAATATTGTAAAACATGCCTCTCAGCAAATTAAGAAACCAGGAATTAAACAGAAAATATATTATGGTAAAGGAAAAATGGAAAGATAAGAATATCAGATTTGCAATTGCAGAATTATTCATCTAAGGGTATTTTCACTTCAGTGAATGGATGAACAACCACTGCAATGTCTTTGAAGTTCCCCAGAAGCTTTGTGTAGTCAGCTTATTTTATGTTCATGTATACTATGAGGATGCATCTTTATATTTGAATATAATATGCAAAGCAGATAATACATGCAGTTATGACTTGTGCATTCATCTACTGATTCCTCGTGGATATGATTGCTCAGATATGCATATGGAACAACCCTGGCAACAGGAACTTCCTGCTTTTCTGAGGTGGTGGATCATATGAAATTGGAAATGTATCAGTAACTGCCTTTTTCCTAAAAGGTAGTAGTGAAGATCATTCAAAAGCCAGTGTGAAAATTGTAAGGCACATCAGAAACCTTGACTGTATAAAGGTAAAGAGGATAAGGACATACAGGTGGTCCTCATTTAACGACCACTTGTTCAGCAACTGTTTGAACTTACGACAGTGCTGAACAAGTGATACTTATGACTGGTCCTTATACTTACGTCAGTTGCAGTGTCCCTGCAGTCACGCAATCATGAACAGCACCCGGCTTGCTATTATAATATCACAGCATCCCACAGTCACATGATCACCATTTGTGACTTCTTTGCTGGCTTCCTACAAGCAAAGTCAATGGGAAAGCCAGCAGGAGGTCACAAATGGCAGCCACATGACGTCCTTGCTTAACAACCTGTGGTGATTCAGTTAACAAGTGCTGGAATTTCCATTGCTAAGTGGTGCAGTCATATGACGTTATGATTTACAACCGCGTCACTTAGCAACAGAAATTCCGGTCCTAATTAATGCCATTAAGTGAGGATTACCTGGATTCTATCCATTTGGCTAATTTAATAAGAATTTGGCATTATGTATATCAGTATCCTACTGGATCAAATTAACGAGTGGTATAATCCACCATTTTGTTTCTCACATTGGACAATCGTTTTTTAAAGCCCATGAAATTCACATGAAAGCAAAAAACACCCTAGCTGCAGAATTGTATGTCGCTTCTAAATGTGGGTTCTCTACCATAATCCTCATATGAAACTCTTTTAGTTTTTACACTTTTCACTGAAGAGAAATTATTTTAAAATTTCCAACCTTATTCTTTCTGCACTGACAGCCTTCCTAGCACATAGGATTAAAATCCCAAATGTTGTTTTGCATGGTTTAGGAAATAAGAGGCAAGCTAATGGTGTTTCTCTTTCTCCATTTCTATAGATCAGTGAAGTGACAACTGAAAGTATACGACCTAGGCCACAAGGATCATCTCCAGTGTATGAGTATTGCATAGAAGATGAATATTTTAACAAAAAGGTAAGACTCAAAATGAAAGATTTCATAGTAAACATTTTAGTTATGGCAACAATCTGTAAGCCTTTGGAGGCGTTGACTCCATGATCGCTGCCTTCCTTAGCCCCTTTAACTTTAAGGGCAAAATTAATTGTTGATTGGCCAGTGAAACAGTCATTTCTTCCTTGCCTGTACACTCTACAAGAATATCCTTATTATGACTTGCATATGACACTATGATTCAGATACGAAAGGGAAAGCTGCAAAGGTGCTTAAAGTAATGGGAAATAAATATATATATATATAATAAATTTAAGGGGTTGGGTCTTTTTAAAGGGAAAGTAATTCTCATCCAAAGTATGCCAGTTTTTGTGGTCTAGCCACAGGGAAACATAGAAGGTGCTGAAGCTCCCAGCTTTGAAGGCAAAAGAGTAGATGACTGTGCTTATATACCAAATTCCCAGCATGAAGAGCAGGAGTCAAGCAAGGATTGTGTGTGCACTTGCACACAGTTGCTGACATAGAGAGTGAGGGACAGTAGAATATTATGTGCATTTGTACACAGAGTTGCCAGCACAGAGAGGGACAGACAGGAGAGCATAGAAGCTGCTGGCTCAGAGAGTGGTGTATGCTTTTGCACTTGCACTGTGCTGCTGACAACATGGAGTTGTCAGCACAGTGAGCCTAGCAATTTATTAAACTATTGATATCTCCAATAGTTTAAACACAGTTCTCCAGAATCTGGTTGTGAACTGAAGGCCTTAATCTGAGACAATACAGTCTGCAATCTGTGTAAACAAATAGTGTTGCAGAGGAATAGTAGCCCAGTTCTTTTGGCTGTGGATAATCCTACTCGGGTTAAAGTGTCCCATTTTAGTGAAGTGATCAACTACCATACCATGAGGTTGATGATCTGGCCTTGAGACAGTGGGAGGTCCCTCATAAAGCCCATGGAGATGGTATTCCAAGAGCCAGTTAGCATAAGTAACAGAGTAATGCCACAGATTTTCCAACCAAGGATGTCTTTTGCCTATAGGCAACAGGGCAGATGGCAACATACCACTCGACTTTAAATTTAATGCAGAGTCACCAAAAATCCCAGGTGATCAAATGAAGAGTCTTGTGCAATCCCAAATGGCCTGCTGCTGGTATTTTGTGAGCCAAGTATATCACTTACACCAGTAACTCAGTTGGAGATAAGTAGAGATGACCTCAGTGACATAAAAGTCCATCCTGGGTTTTAAACAGAGAGTTCCAAGAATGGCTCATAACTGACTTGAGCTACCAGAGCTGGGTTTAAGTATACGCATCCCTTTCTCGAATTGCTGAAGTTCATTCTGTAAGAGGGTAGGTCCCAAAGTGGCAGCAAAGTTTTGCAGCTTTAGGGCTGAAGCTCCTCAGAATCATCCCCAATATTTAGAGTCTCTAGACAGAGCATCAGCCCATTTATTTTGAACTTGGAGCACATATGAGATGACGAAATTAAAATGGGAAAAGAAAAGAGACCATAGACTTGGCACTAATTAAGCTTTCATGTGATTTGTAGATGTTCAAGGTTATGGTGATCCATATGTACTTTGGAGTTCTTGGTGCCCTCTGAGCTTGGTTATTTGCTTGCAGACATTTCATTACCCAACTAGGAAACATCATCAGTGTGAGTGAGTGTGGGGTTTGCTGCCTGCTTATACATAGTAGCTTGCTGTGCCAGTTTTGGTGGGGGTGTGGTCTCCTCCTTGGTGGTTCCTTGATTACAGTATTGTTTTCTGCCTGGTTGTTTGTCTGGTGTTATTCCCTGCTTATCTTAGTGTTAGTTGCTGGAGGGGATGTGTTCTAGTCTGTTTCCTTCCTAGTTTTTTATTGATCTTTTGAATGGTGTGTAAATGCAGTTTATCTCTATGATGGCTGATTTATCTCTATTGATGGCTGATTTGTCTGAGTGCCGAGCTTCTAGGAATTTCCTAACATTTTGGATTTGGCTTCGTCTGAGATGCTAATACTATCCCAGTTGAAACTGTGGTTGAGTCTATCCATATGTTGTGAGATTAAGGAGTTTTCATCATGTCTTCTGACTGCTAGTTGGTGTTCATGGATGTGCTCTGCTAGTCTTCTGCTTGTCTGTCCTACATAGAGGCTGTTATAATCCTTGCACTGTATGTTGTGAATGATTCCTATTTTTTCTTTTTGGTCTTTTGGTTTGCTTAAGGTATTTTGGAAGGCTTTAGTTGGTTTGTGTGCCACAGTGATGCTGTGTGGTTGTAGTATTCTGTTGGTTGTTTCTGAGATGTCTTTGATGTATGGGAGTGTTACCCTTTTCATAAGTTGTACTGGTTGTGCTGTAGCAGGTTGTATGGTCAGGCACTTTTGATAAAGTTGTGTGGGTATCCATTTTTTTGGAAGATGCTATATAGATGGTCTGTTTCCTCCTCCTGGTATTCTGGATTGCTGCAGTATGTTTGTGTTTGTCTGAATAATGGTCTTACACAGCTCCTCTTGTGGGAGATTGGGTTGTTAATTTGATAGTGGAGCACTTGGTTAGTGTGAGTTGTTTTCAGATAGACTTGATTTTCTAATTTGCCATCATTTCCTCTGCTGATGAGGACCGAGAAACTTTGCTCGTGGTAATTCACACCTTAGTCATCTCCAGATTGGATTATTGAAATGTCCTGCATGAGGAACTGTCATTGAAAGCTTCAGAAGCTTCATACGGAAGCTTCAGTTGGTCCAGAATGCAGTGGCATAGGTAGTTATGGCCACAGCTCATTACACCCATGTGATACCACTACTCTGCCATGCAAGTCAAAGTGCTGCACTGATTCCCCATAGGCTTCTGAATGCAATTGAAGATGCTGGCTATGACACTTAAAGCCCTACGTGGTATGCAACCGGGTTATTGGCAGGACCACCCTCTCCCAAGATCATCTGCCCACCCTACATGTTCTCATAGGGAGGGCATGCTCCAGGTTCCCTCTCTTAAACATCGCCATCTTATGGGGCCTAGGAAGTATGCCTTCAGTGGCTGCTCTTGTTTTCTAGAATGATATCCGCACAATAATGACAGGACCCAATTCCGCTTGCCTTGAGAAAAACTGTTAAAAACTGGCTTTTCCCCAGGCATTTGGGTCCTGTTGGGTGGAGTCCCCTTTTGCTTGTCTAATTATCCTCTTTGTTTGCCATTTTATATTTCATATATTTTATTTTATTTTTTAATGTTATATGGTTGTTTTTCTTTATTATTTGTTTCTGTTGCACTGTATGGTGTCCTAAGTCCCTTTTGTTTGAGTTGGGCGGCCCTATAAATCCATAAAACTAACTAAATAAATAAATTAAGAGCTAGTAACAGCTGACAGAGTTTCACATGATCTGCTGCAAATTTACCACAGCTAAGCATTAAAGATGATATGTTTGTTTCCAGCTTCAGCAAGATATAGAGAACAGACAAAGAAGAGATTCTGTCTTCAAAATGAGTGATTCACAGGTGAGATTAAGTACCTGTTAAACTTCAGGTGTGTCTTTCAATATAGAAAAGCATTGTGCTAGAATGCTTGAAAGTCCTGGGTCCCATTAGATGACAATTGATACTTTACTTGCATTAGTTAGGTAGAGATGTTAAACAACTACTTCTCCATGTGAAATTTTCATTTCATTCATCACTTGCTGAAATTTCAGAAGACCCTGTTATTCTGTCCCTTCAACATAATTTTAAAATAAAGCAAGTCATGTGAATTCTGCACCCACTTTCATATTCTGCATTTTGTTAATGCTTCTACACTCGGCCCTGGACATGTTCACAGCAAAGGATTGGCCCAGTCAGCACTGATAGCACTATTGCGGCTAGGATCAGTCCCTTGCACAGAATAAGTGATTGGAGCTATCCAAACTGGCAAACAACATTAACTGATTTAATGCCGCAGTTACAATCCTGATCCAAAGAGGGAAATCATTCCTGATAAATCCAAAAAATAATCCTGCTGGAATTTATGCATAGATTCCCTTTGTTAGATTGTTATAATTCACTAGTTATAATTCACTATACTACTATTATAGTTGTAATTCTATTGATTGTTGTAATCTGTGTGGTTTAAAACACTTTTTAGATAAAAGAGATAATTTCCCATTATCATTTTGAGAAACATTATTTCTGTTTTAAAGATGGAGACAAATACAGAATATATAATTTCCCAAAATCTATCCAGAGATTAATTGGTAGTATAAGAGTTCTTTAATTCAGGCTGGTAAACTAACTGGCCCTTGAACAATTAAACCAGTCTTTTTAAATATAAAAATCTATTATTTGGGCTCTCCAATCACAGTTTTATATCAGCTCTTAGTATATGTGACTAAGTCCAGTAGTCCCACATGTGGTTTTCTGGCATTGATCTATTTGAAAGAATGCAAGGCTGGAAATCAAATTGTATGGGAAGATTAGTATGCATTTATTTTCCACAATGGAACTGTTTACCTAAGTTACCTTGATGCCTGATTCATTTACAACTGAACAGCAACACCTATGTAAATAAAACAGGATTTGCAAGTGGCTGAAGTCATTTGGAATTTTATCAAATATAGCCACTGATGTCCTAAATGTTCATTTTACTAAATAAAGGTGATAACATTTAAAGCACTATGATAATAAAACTAGATTCTGTAGAAGATAAAATCCCATCTGGAAGAAGCCATTAATAGTTCCATTTTTAAAGTAATATAATTATCCTATGCAAAGATCAAACATTTTTTTAGGATCCAGATGAAATATTCTTTATGGGTATAGCACTGAAAATTAAATACTGAAAATTAAGGAATGTGAGAAGGATCTATGAGTACTAGTAAACCACTAGTTGGGCAAGCAGAATGATACAACTGCTAAAAAGGTCAATACAGTCTTGGCCTGTTTTAACAGAAGTATTGCATCTAAGTTACAGGAAGTAATATTTCTTTGGTCAGGCCACACATCCCACCTTAAAAGGGACAGGGAGAAAATGGAATAGGTTCAGACAATACTTAGCAGGCTGACATGCAGTTTGGAAAGCAAGCTGTATGAGATGAATAAAGGAGTTGGGCATGATTAGCTTAAAAAAGAGAAAACTAAGGCAAGATATGATAGCACCCTACAGGTACCTGACTTACTACATAGAAGAAAAGGCAGACCAATACAGTCCTTTTCAACCAATACATTTTATAATTTTATGAGTTGCTGGTGTCTATAAATTTTGTTGTCACAACATCCAGAGTAATGAGGATCAGTGTTGTGAGTTTTTTTCAGGAACAATAAGTGGCATTTGAAAAAAATCATGGGTATTTATGGCATTCAGGGTAGACATTTCACTTATTTTGCATTTCAAAAATACCAGAAAGATGTTTGTATCAGAAAGCTTGTAAGAGATCTTTATCTGCCTATCATTAAGAAATATTAATACTTTCTTGTCAAATTGTACATTCTGATTAAGCATTGCTCTTGTGATAGGCTTATTCACAGTACTAATGCAGCACGCAGGTAATAAATGTAATCTCTAAAAAGCTTTGCTATCTGTTATATAATTTTGCTTGTCTTTCAGCTGCCAGGAAATGTCCTTGGTTCTTTAGTAAATTTTATGTGTGATGCTTCTGTATGATACAGCCAAGTTTAGGTTTATGTTCATGACACTATGAGTGATATTATGATATAAAGGAATTGAAGAATGAGCTAATTTAGAGATGAGATTTAATAACATAACTTTTGGAATTACTAGGAATCTATGGAAGTGACATTGCAAACAGAAGTGGAATCTGGTGCAAGTGGATTTAGCGTGGCTGGTGGGGGAGCTGAAGGCATATTTGTGAAGCAAGTGCTGAAGGAGTCCCCAGCATCAAAACTATTTAGTCTAAGAGAAGGTACAGTATTGCTCTTGTATTACATTTACATTTTCTCTTAATATCATTAACTAAGAAAATGATAATTATTTAAAATACGCATTAAAAAATAATCATACAGTACTTTGTAAAAAGTATGCATGCCTATTGAACGATGGACATTCTACGGGCACGGTAAAATAGCATATACCTTTAAAAAGTGAATGAATGGGAGTATACCTTGCAAACTCAGGCAAGGAACTGTTGGACTTATCTGATATTCTGAAAGCCCTGTTTCTGTTGTCTTTCTTCCAGGTGATCAGCTTTTGAGTGCCACAATCTTTTTTGATAATATCAAATATGAAGATGCACTTAAAATACTACAGTATTCCGAGCCATACAAAGTGCAGTTCAATCTTAAAAGAAAACTTGTTGGGAAAGATGAGCCGGAAACAATACATTCTGAAACACAGTCCAAAAAGGAAAAATTAAGTCAGGTAATATTGTTCTTGAATTATGTATTTATTTAATTTATTTATTATTAAATTTGTGAATTAAGCTGTAGATCATGGAAATCTAGCCATCACTGAAGTAATTTTAGGAGTTTTTTTAAAGTCTCCCCTCCGTATCCAAATGGAAATTACATTTGAGGCAAAGGTGTTATTCTGTATTGTGAGTATCACAATTTCTGTGAAAATAAAGGAAATACTCTGTATATGGTATTGTCAAGTACAATCTCAGGTTTTTTAAAAGCAGGTTCCTAGTCAAAATATGCTTGATGGTATGTAAGGAATGCCTATTGAAAGTTCAGAAATTTGAGGAGTCAGAGGATTGATTTTTTTAAGGACAGACCTTGGTTGGCCTGCTTAGCTCCTGGTTCTTCCCTAGAATAAGTACACTGAATATACAGGGTGTTCCAAAAGTCATGCTCCATGGATAATTTCTTATATAAATTACATTAAATGTTTGAATTGGTTGCCATTTTCTTCTAAGCACTTCTTTACTCATTTGATACTTGATCTTTGAATGTTCCTAAGTACAGTAACAATTTCTCTGAAAAAAATATTAATAAATAAAACATATTGTGATTAGCCCATGGGCCCTGAGTTTTGGTACATCCTGTATATGTATATGTATATGCAAAATAAATGATGAAAAAGAAGGAAATATGCACTTTTGTTTTCTTTTCTTGATTACAAATTTATCTTACAGTATTACAATTATGTACATAATTTATCCTTCTTCAAAATGGCTAAGGCAATGAAAATAATTATCTCCTCTCCCCTCAGCAAATTTTATCCTCACTATATCCCTGCAAAGTTAAGATGAGAAAAAGTGACTAATGTAAAGCCACTCAGTTTGCTCTTGGTCTGCTGGATTTCTGCTCAGGATTTATTTGAAAATAAGACAACTTTTTCTCACTATAAAGTTAACAAAAAGACAATATATAAAAACACACTAAAGCAATTGTTAATACCAGCTATAAAAAGCATCTTGGGGTGATGGGGTCTGTTTATTTAATAATGAGGGGAAGCCCATTTTTAAAAAGAAATTAAAACAAGTTATTTATTTAATGGATGAAGCCATTTAATACAATATTTCATTGTTCAATTCATAAAGCATCTTTAGCAATGTCATTTCATATTATATATCATAAACCATAATCAAATAAGTAAAATAGCACTAGCAGATCTAAAAACAGCAATGAAACTAATCTCTGTAAAAAATATTAGAAGCCCAAGAAAACCATTTTTATCTGCAGCATAAAGACCACGAAGTTTTACACCTGAAAAGACAAAGGAAGAAAATTCCAAAAACAAGGTGCTGCCACCAAGAGGACCATAAAGTTTGCACTTGGACAAAATGAGGAAAGGAATTCTCCAGAAAAGACGCCACTTCTAAAAAGGGTGTTTTAGTAGTGACTTCCCTTAACTCTGAAGTTCAGAACAGCCCACAGAAAAGCACAGTGATGTGAAAGTTACTCTTCCACAATCAGTCTATAATTGTGTACAGGTAGTCCTCATTTAGCAGCTGCCTCACATAGAGACCATTCGCAGTTATGACAGTGATGAAAAAGTAACTCTGAGACCAATACCTGCATTTACAACCTTCGCAGTGTTTCTCAGTCATGTGTTCCTCATTACGGTCAGTTAGTACATGTTGTCCTGTGTCTTACCCATTTTTTTTTCCTTTTTACCCCCTCACAGAGTGGAGAGATTGCCTAAACAAGCTATCTCTTTCTGAACTGCATTTCTCTGCAGTGCAGTGCATCCCTAAAATGTGCTAACCCCAAATTAACAAACTCAGCTTTGTGATCTTAATTAGTTGGATAGAAGCCTCTTGCACTGCTGCCTGACACTAAGACCCTAATCAATTTCAAATTGGAGGCTTTTGTGTCTCCTACGTTGCTTCCAAACCGCCAGCGCTAGCGTATTCCTTTCAATGTGTATTCTCCATTGTGTGACTGCTTACTCTCTTGTAATCCCTTCCTCTCCAATGAATACAATTCAAAGATTAATTCCCTTCTTGCTAATTATCCCAGCACTGAAGTGAGCATTCCAAAGGGCAGGGGAGTAGGCAAAAAGGGTGATAAGATTGGCCCTTTTATCCAGCTTCCTCATAAGTCAAGTTCTGAAAACCTTCCCTGCCATTTGGGCTCACCCGACTGTTTAGGATTGTACCCTTCTGGCTGTGTAAAGCAAAGGAAAGCTGGAGTAAAATAGTAAGCATCATCGCGGTCACAAGATTTTCACTTAGCGATCACTTCACTTAATGACCAAGTTGCTGGAACCAGTTGTGGTCACTAAATGAGGACTACCTGTACAAAAAAAGGCACTTCTCATTCACACATTCACCTGCTACTTCTTATTGTCTGGCCTTCAGTAGCATAGTACAGTCGTCTTCAACAAATATATCAGAACAATACTACCTGTACAGGGGAGTCCGTGACTAGACTATATACCTTCGAAACTGCTAGACACCAATAATCCAATCACAATAAATATTAAAAATAAAATTTTAATTAAAAAAAAACAGAGGTGTTACATGGGCATATCAAGGCATGCCCATCACTGCTAGTGCTGCTGCATTCTGGACCAGTTGAAGCTTCCGGTGGTCTTCAAGGGCAATGCCATCTATAGCACATTGCAGTAGTCAAGCTGTGAGGTGACTAAGTCATAAGTGACTATCTGAAGGGCTCCCAAATCTAGGAAACTGCCCTGTTCCAGGCCAAACACACACAAACACACAGACAGGTGGTTGCAGGCTTTACTGCTAATTTTGTGAAACAAATACCCAAGAAGCAGACGAAGCGTGAGCACAAACACACATGCACACACAGTGAGTCCCAAGCTTGCAAGCGTGCCTTACAAGAGTTCCAAATCCAAAGCAGCAGGCACAAGAGTAGTCAAAACGAAGTCCGAGAATCTAATGTTGCAGGAGATTTGACAGCTGGTCTGGGTCCAAAGCCAGAGTTATGGGAGTCTGAGTAAATGGATGGTAGTTGCCAACCGAGAGGCTTGAGTTTGCTGCTCTTCTTAAATAGAACCAATGCTGGTGTTGCTCATTAGGAAGGGAATGGCTTCTTTCTTGTGAGGAGCCTTGTGAAGCACCTTATATATACATACATATACATACATGCATGCATACATACATACATACATACATACATACATATATATATATATATATATAAAGTTAAAAGATAAACACAAAAAAATAGAAGAAAAGCAGGAAACGAAGAAAGATAATGAAAAAGTGTTGAAAACAATACAAAGAAAAGAAAAAGAAAAAAAAGATACTTGAAGTGATTTCCAATCTTCTTTACAATCTTCTTTACAGCAGTTATAGACATACTTGGTACCATTTCCCCCCTTCAAAATTACATAACAAAGTTCCCTTCTCCTCATATACACTGTATAGCCTTTTTTAATCAGCAAATCCAGAAATCACCAGTTCATTTTTATCCATTTTCAGCAAAAGGTCCATAAAGGGTTTCCAGTCTTTTATAAAAGTGGCTATTGTTCCTTCCCTAATCAAACAAGTCGATTTAGCTATTTCTGCAAGTTCTACCATCTTCACAGTCCATTCCTCCATTGTGGGTATTTCTGTATTTTTCTATCTTTGTGTATATAATAACCTTGCTGCAGTTACCATATATAAAATCAATCATCCATGAGTCTTTTCTAATTGACTACTCATAAGTCCTAGTAAGAAAAATTCTGGTTTCATCTGAATGTTAATTTTTAAGATTCCCTGCATCATTGTGTGTATTTGAATCCAATATTTTTTTCACTTTTTCACAAGTCCACCATGCATGATAAAATGTCCCTTCATGTTTTTCACATTTCCAGCAACAATTAGAAGTACCTTTTATACATCTTAGATAGTTTATCTGGTTAAACTGGTATCTACCAACAGTACATCATTTTATAAACATTCTCTCTTAAGTTATAAGACAATGTGAATTTCTTCTTTTAACCACATTCTTTCCCATTGAACCATCTGTATATTATAACCAAAATTCTTAGCCCACTTTATCATGCACTGTTTAACTTGTTCTTCTTCCATCTTGAATCTCAGCAAAAGTTTGTACATTTTACCAATTACACATTCATCATTTGTATATTGTAATTCCATTTCAAATCCTGTTATATTTTGTTCTATACCTGGTAGCTTTTTATCCATATTAAACCTCTCCCTTAATTGTGCATATGAAAACCACTGAAAAGTAAATCCCTCTGCAGTTAGTTGTTCTCTTGATTTCATCTTAAGTTCTCCATTTTCCTGTACTAGCAAATCTTCATATATTTACCTTTTCTTTTTTTTATGGCCTGCTGTTTCTTTTCTATAAAACACTTCTTGTGCTGAGACCAATAAAAGTATTTTTGGGCACAGCCTGGGTTTATATCTATTCTTATTCTCAGTATGGCATTCCTAATGATGATTTTTGAAGTCTATATTCACTTTATCATACCATAAAACACCATGCCACCCAAACCTCAGGTTGTGGTCTTCTAATTCTAACATTTTCTTATGTCTTAACAACAGCCATTCTTTCATCCAAACCAAACAGCAGGCTGCAAAATATAATTTAAAGTCAGGCAATCCCAATCCTCCTCTTTCCTTCGTATCTTGGAGAATTTTATATCTAACCCTTGGTTTCCAAAGAATGATGATTTGAGTTTTGTCATTTGTACCTCAAATGAGAACTCTGGATTAATTTCTTCTATGATCCATTTGTTTATTTTCTTGGCTATCTATGGTATTCTCAAGTCTTCTCCAATATTCAGAAGTATCAAAACTCTTTCTATCCTGATTCTTCAAAGTTCAGGGCATATCTTAAGTTCCCCATATAACACTGATACTTACACAGCCACACCAATTGCCAGTTGGCTTCCAGGTACAATTCAAGTTCCTGGTTGTCACCTTTAAAGCCCTTCATGGTTCAGGGCCTGGATTGCCTTCTCCTGATGACAGCTGCCCACCTACAGTAGTAACATCTAGTAGAGAGGTTATATACCCCCTTGATCAGACACTACCACCTATGGATACTACAGAAGCATACCTTTTTTTCTCATTTACCCCCTTCTCTGGAATAGTATTCCACCAGACATTTGGATGGTCCCCTCCCTTCTGATCTTTAGAAAGTCAATAGTTGGTAGTTATTTTACCAAGCCTCGAGTGACAGATCCCTCTGGATGAGCAACTTTTTAAATTGTGTTTTTTGAAATATTCTCTTCCTGATGCCCATGATTGCTTGTACTATATATTTTTGTTTTAATTCAAATTATATATTTGGGGAGTTGATTGTAGCACCCTATAAGCTTTGTAAATAAGAAATAAAATTGATATAAATAATACACAGTATACATTTTTTAATAGATAAACATATTCATTTTAGAAATTGTCTTTCCTAGGGAAGGGATACATTGGAAATATCTGAGAAGACGATCTCAGAAGAAGATAAAACAAACTTAATTGTAAAACAAAGAGTGGGAAGACAAAAAAGAACCAAAAAGGATAGACTCTCATGGCCAAAATTCCAGTCCATTAAGGGAAAGAAGATTTTGGGACACAGAAGATCTCGAAGTACATCAGATGCATATGAACATGGCATTCCAGATGTTTCTCCCACAAGCACGGATACAGAATCACAATTCCAGCCAGAGGAAACTCATGGAAAAATTAAAAAACAAAGCCAAAAGAAACTAAAATTTCCAACTATTGGATTCAAGATGCACAAAAGTAAACAAGAACCATATGAAGTAAATCCATTCAAAGAATATGAAAATGATACTACTATGGAGCTCCCTGATGTAATGACAAGAGAGTATACTACTTCATTTGATATAGATAGAAAAACAAGAGAAAAACAAGAGCCAAAAAGAGAAGTATCAGACACAATATTTCAACTTCCACAACATACAAGAAAATACCCCGATGTTGAACTAACTATTCCAATGTCCAAAGAGAAGAAGGCAAAATCCAATGTAGAATTTACAAAACAGGAACCTACAGTTACAACATCACAGATGAAAACAGCAGTAATTCAAACAAAAGATATTTCAGACTCTCAAATGAAAGTTTCACAAAATATTCCAAAAATAAGGAAAAAAAAGCAAAAAGATACAAGAGAGAAATTACAAACTGAAACCCAATATCGGAAAGATGAAAAAGGAAAAGAAACAACTATTTCCAGCAAACACACATTACCACATATTGAAGGGCCCAAATTCGAGATGGACATCAACATGCCTAAAGTGGATATCTCCCTTCCCAAAGCCGACCATAAGGCTACCAAATCTGAGTTGAAGATGGGAGAAATTACTGCTGATATAAACATCTCAGTATGTGACATTAAGTCCCCAACAGGCCAGGCTGTTTTGGGATTGCAAACTCCAGACCTAGAAACAAAGACTCCATCAGGCAAGATTCCTCCTGAGGGTTCAGAAGGTAGACTAGAAGATGACGATGGTAAGTTCAAAATGTTAAAGTTCCAAATGCCCAAGTTTGGAATTTCACTGCCCAAGGGGAAAGGTGTCCCAGAGGGACACCTTTCTATGGAAGGAGATCTCCCCAAAACAGGAATGAAAGGGGAAGTCACACTGCCCACAACAGAATTTGAAGCTGACATTAAGCTGCCAAAAGTGGAAGTGGAGGCCCCCAGCCTGGATGTGGAGGCCACAGAGAAGGGCAAAATCAAAATGCCTGGAATGAAAGTGCCTAGCGTAAAGGTCCCCAAACTCAAAACGCCAGAAGTAGGGATCTCCCTGCCAAAGGTCGAGGCGGACGTCTCCCTCCCCAAGGGAAAAGCCGAAGTGCCTGAAGCCGAGATGGCTGTGAAAGCGCCAGAGGCTGAAGACACCATCGAGGGTGGTGGGATGAAGATACACATGCCAAAGTTCAAGATGCCCAGCATGGGGTTCTCCAAACCAGACATCAGGGGCCCGAAACTTGACATGGATGTCAGCATGCCTAAAGTGGACATTTCTCTTCCTGAAGCTGAGCTCCATGTTGCCAAACCCGAGATGAAGGCTGGCAAACTCGAGGGTGACATCAGTATCTCAGCCCCTGACATTAAGATTCCAACAGGCGAGGCCACCCTGGAACTGAAAGTCCCGGACGTAGACATAGAGGCTCCTTCTGGCAAGGTGGCTGTGGAGGGGCCCGATCTTAAGCTGGAAAGCGGGGATAGTAAGTTCAAAATGCCCAAGTTCCAAATGCCCAAGTTTGGAATTTCACTGCCCAAGGGGAAAGGTGTCCCAGAAGGAGAAGTCACCATACCTTCCATGGAAGCAGATCTCCCCAAAACAGGACTGAAAGCGGAAGTCACACTGCCTTCTGCGGAGCCCAAAGCTGATATTAAGCTGCCAGAAGTGGAGATCGAGACCCCTAGCCTAGACGTGGAGGTTGGGGAGAAGGGCAAACTCAAAATGCCTGGAGTAAAGGTGCCTAGCGTCAAGGTCCCCAAGCTCAAAACGCCAGAAGTAGGTATCTCCCTGCCAAAGGTCGAGGCAGACGTCTCCCTCCCCAAGGGAAAAGCCGAAGTGCCTGAAGGAGAGATGACTGTGAAAGTGCCGGAGGCTGAAGGCACCATCGAGGGTGCTGGGATGAAGATACACATGCCAAAGTTCAAGATGCCCAGCATGGGGTTCTCTAAACGAGATATCAAGGGCCCCAAAGTCGACGTTGATGTCAGCATGCCTAAAGTGGACATTTCTTTTCCTGAAGCCAAGATCCATGTTGCCAAACCTGAGATGAACACTGGAGAACTGGCGGGTGACATCAGTATCTCAGCCCCCGACATTAAGATTCCAACAGACCAAGCCACCCTGGAACTGAAAGCCCCCGATGTAGAGATAGCAGCTCCTTCTGGCAAGGTGGCTGTCGAGGGGCCCGATGTTAAGCTGGAAACCGGGGATAGTAAGTTCAAAATGCCCAAGTTCCAAATGCCCAAGTTTGGAATTACACTGCCCAAGGGGAAAGGTGTCCCACATGGAGAAGTCACCATACCTTCCGTGGAAGCAGATCGCCCCAAAACAGGACTTCAGGGAGAAATCACACTGCCTTCTATGGAGGATCAAGCTGACCTTAAGGTACCAGCAGTGGAGGTCGAGGCCCCCAGCCTAGACATGGAGATTTGGGAGGAGGGTAAACTGAAAATGCCTGGAGTAAAAGTGCCTAGCGTCAAGGTCCCCAAGCTCAAAACGCCAGAAGTAGGGATCTCCCTGCCAAAGGTCGAGGCGGACGTCTCCCACCCCAAGGGAAAAGCCGAAGTGCCTCAAGGAGAGGTGGCTGTGAAAGTGCCGGAGGCTGAAGGCACCATCGAGGGTCGTGGGATGAAGATACACATGCCAAAGTTCAAGATGCCCAGTGTGGGGCTCTCCAAACCAGACATCAAGGGCCCCAAAGTTGATATTGACGTCAGCATGCCTAAAATCGACATTTCTATTCCTGAAGCTGAGATCCATGTTGCCAAACCCGAACTGAAGGCTGGCGAACTCAAGGGCGACATCAGTATCTCAGCCCCTGACGTTAAGATTCCAACAGTCCAGGCCACCCTTGAACTGAAAGCCCCCGATGTAGACATAGCGGCTCCTTCTGGCAAGGTGGCTGTGGAGGGGCCTGATGTTAAGCTGGAAAGTGGGGATAGTAAATTCAAAATGCCCAAGTTCCAAATGCCCAAGTTTGGAATTACACTGCCCAAGGGGAAAGGTGTCCCAGAGGGAGAAGTCACCATACCTTCCGTGGAAGCAGATCTCCCCAAAACAAGACTGAAACCAGAAATCACACTGCCTTCTGCGGAGCTTGAAGCTGACATTAAGCTGCCTGAGGTGGAGGTTGAGGCCCGCAGCCTAGATGTGGAGGTTGCGAAGAAGGGGAGACTCAAAATGCCTGGAGCGAAGATGCCTAGCGTCAAGGTCCCCAAGCTCAAAACGCCAGAAGTAGGTATCTCCCTGCCAAAGGTCGAGGCGGACGTCTCCCTCCCCAAGGGAAAAGCCGAAGTGCCTGAAGCCGAGATGGCTGTGAAAGTGCCAGAGGCTGAAGGCACCATCGAGGGTGGTGGGATGAAGATACACATGCCAAAGTTCAAGATGCCCAGCATGGGGTTCTCCAAACCAGACATCAGGGGCCCGAAAGATGACATGGATGTCAGCATGCCTAAAGTGGACCTTTCTCTTCCTGAAGCTGAGCTCCATGTTGCCAAACCCGAGATGAAGGCTGGCAAACCCGAGGGTGACATCAGTATCTCAGCCCCTGACATTAAGATTCCAACAGGCGAGGCCACCCTGGAACTGAAAGTCCCGGACGTAGACATAGAGGCTCCTTCTGGCAAGGTGGCTGTGGAGGGGCCCGATCTTAAGCTGGAAAGCGGGGATAGTAAGTTCAAAATGCCCAAGTTCCAAATGCCCAAGTTCGGAATATCATTGCCCAAGGGGAAAGGTGTCCCAGAGGGAGAAGTCACCATACCTTCCGTGGAAGCAGATCTCCCCATAACAGGACTGCAAGCAGAAGTCACACTGCCTTCTGCGGAGCTTGAAGCTGACATTAAGCTGCCAGAAGTGGAGGTCGAGGTCCCCAGCCTAGACGTGGAGGTTGGGAAGAAGGGTAAACTCAAAATGCCTGGAGTGAAGATGCCTAGCGTCAAGGTCCCCAAGCTCAAAACGCCAGAAGTAGATATCTCCCTGCCAAAAGTTGAGGCGGACATCTCCCTCCCCAAGGGAAAAGCCGAAGTGCCTGAAGGAGAGGTGGCTGTGAAAGTGCCGGAGGCTGAAGGCACCATCGAGGGTGGTGGGATGAAGATACACATGCCAAAGTTCAAGATGCCCAGCATGGGGTTCTCCAAACCAGACATCAAGGGCCCCAAAGTTGATGTTGACGTCAGCATGGCTAAAGTGGACATTTCTATTCCCGAAGCTGAGCTCCACGTTGCCAAACCCGAACTGAAGGCTGGCGAACGCGAGGGCGACATCAGTATCTCAGCCCCTGACATTAAGATTCCAACAGGCCAGGCCACCCTGGAACTGAAATCCCCCGATGTAGACATAGCGGCTCCTTCTGGCAAGGTGGCTGTGGAGGGGCCCGATGTTAAGCTGGAAAGCGGGGATAGTAAGTTCAAAATGCCCAAGTTCCAAATGCCCAGGTTTGGAATTTCACTACCCACGTCAAAGGTTGTCCCAGAGGGAGAAGTCACCATACCTTCCGTGGAAGCAGATCTCCCCAAAACAGGACTGAAATCAGAAATCACGCTGCCTTCTGTGGAGCTTGAAGCTGACATTAAGCTGCCAGAAGTGGAGGTCGAGGTCCCCAGCCTAGACGTGGAGGTTGGGGAGAAGGGTAAATTCAAGATGCCTGGAGTGAAAGTGCCTAGCGTAAAGGTCCCCAAACTCAAAACGCCAGAAGTAGGGATCTCCCTGCCAAAGGTCGAGGCGGACGTCTCCCTCCCCAAGGGAAAAGCCGAAGTGCCTGAAGGAGAGGTGGCTGTGAAAGTGCCGGAGGCTGAAGGCACCATCGAGGGTGGTGGGATGAAGATACACATGCCAAAGTTCAAGATGCCTAGCATGGGGTTCTCCAAACCAGACATCAAGGGCCCCAAAGTTGATGTTGACGTCAGCATGCCTAAAGTCGACATTTCTCTTCCTGAAGCTGAGCTCCATGTTGCCAAACCCGAGATGAAGGCTGGCAAACTCACGGGCGACATCAGTATCTCAGCCCCTGATGTTAAGATTCCAACAGGCCAGGCCACCCTGGAACTGAAAGCCCCCGATGTAGACATAGCGGCTCCT